>NC_132993.1:60535000-61160000 GCF_048564905.1 Vicugna pacos | reverse complement strand
ATTCAGCATATATAGGTGATTAATAACTATGGATATCATATATTCTAATTGAAGGAAATGTACAAAGTACTTCACATTTATTATCTCATTCATTCCTCACAAGACCCTTTAGAAAGGAGGTGATTGTCTCATTCTGCAGTTTAGAAAACTCAAACTTAAAATAGCTAGTAAGAGGCAGAACCAGAATCTGAATCTAGTTCTGATTCCAAAGTCTGTTTTTTTTTAACCCCTGCTATAATGCCTAATATTTGAGAATAAATCTTTCATTGAGCTAGTGCTGAATGTTAATGATGCTTCATTATCTTGATTAAATGTACTGGTTGTGATGATTTAGGGATAATTAGTGCCAGCATACATGTTACCTGTGTATTTTTGTCAACAGTTTTTGCCTGTGTACATGCACATTCGGGTTCTGGTTGCTGCATATCTATTTCAGACAGGATATGGGCATTTCTCATACTTCTGGATCAAAGGAGACTTTGGAATCCATAGAGTATGTCAGGTAGGAATGCATTGTTATTTTTTTTCTTTCATTTCAACATGCTTTTGTGCCTAACTGTTGAGAAAATATAAATATGGCCATTTTAAGGCCATGAATAATTTGAATTTATGAAACAGCACAAGTTGTGTTATTTCTGTTCTTCGGTTATAATTCAAGATAAGTAATTTATTACTGAGGGAAGAGAAAACATAATTTAGATGAATGTATAATAAAAGCACTGGTACACAAGGGAGAACATTGCTGATGCACGTTAGTTTTGGAGAAATATATAGTTACCTGGGATTATTAGAATATGCTGTTTTCTTTCTCCAAGAAGAGGATTAATATTAAGTTTCTACCTTGTGCTGAGCAGTTTGTAAACATTATTTTATTTACCCCTCATTACAACCCTGAGTTCTGATCTTTAAGTTGACAGATAAGGACACTGAGGCTCAGAGAGGTAAATAATTTGCCTAAGGTCACATAGCTCTAATATTAATCTGCTCAAATTTTCTGTTCTTTGAATGACACACTGTTTAAGATGACTGTTACAAAGACCCAAAGATACTTTTTTAAGGCACTTTTTAATTCGAGTTATATCATTTTGTATCTTTTACAACTCTCAGTTGAATACCAAATGGGGTAAATCAACATCAAACAGATGAAATGGACACTCTTTTCTTGAGCTAATCTAATCTCTATTTATAAACTGTAGCCCTAGGAAGGACGTTTGTGATTCTCTCCCTGCATTTAATAAGATGGCAGTTGTAGCCGGGGACAGCTCAGGCTGATGCTTTGCTGAAGTTCAGTTAATATAATGATGCATAAATATTTTATATTCAACTCTTTACAGTGATTGTAGGACAAATGTAATTTCAGGTATTAGTTCAATATACTTGTACAGTTCTTAGTCTAGTCTTAAGTAAACATTTGTACTCTGTCAGAGAGAATCTGTCTGCTTTTCTTGTCTACCTGGAATAAAAACCATTTTCTTCTCCATTTTATTAGGTCTTATTTCGTCTCAATTTCCTGGTAGTGGTGTTGTGTATAGTAATGGATCGGCCTTATCAATTCTACTATTTTGTCCCCTTGGTCACTGTGTGGTTCATGGTCATATATGTTACTTTAGCACTATGGCCACAAATAATCCAAAAAAAAGCAAACGGTAAATATGCTCTCTTACTAATGTTATTCTTTCAGTGTATTAAATTTCTTTTTAGTTGCTGAAGGCTATTCTTTTTATTGAGACATGTTGACAGTTTAAATTATGTATAGCATTGATATTTTGAAATTTTGTTCTTAACTGTAAAATTTTAGAAAAATAATTTAAGTAGTTCAGTTAGTATAACAGTTAATAATAGTTTGCATTTATACTGTGTGTGTTTTCTCTTTTTTAAATTTCATTTTTCAAAGCCACTTTAGATAATAGTAACGCAACGGTTTTCCAGCTGTCTTTGTATGGATGCAGAAGAGAGGAAAGCCAAATACAGCTCAGGGCCATACAGCCTGCTTCACCCTTGGCAGCTCTGCTTTATTTGATTTCTTTTACATATTGAGATTTTGAGTAAACATTCATTTGCACAGAGGCTTTTTATGCCAAACAAGTTCAAAAATAACTAATATAATTTATCTTCTAGTTAACTCTTTAAGCAGTTTTTATCAACCTGTTTCACATAGAAGGAAACTAAGTGCCCAAAAGGTATCATCTTCAAATTTCACATAGCCAGGTACCAATAATGTTCAACGTGAAGTCACAATTATTTATCTTAATGCTTCTTCCCCTCAAAGTCATGTCATTAAAATTAAAACTTCCCCTTTTTGGGAAAAGTAAATTTTTTTGTTTTTAATAATGTATTTAACTTAACTCAACCAAATATTGTATATCAAAAAAATTTTCTGTTGCCTTCCATTATAGTATCAAATAATTTTTCTGGGAAGAGTTAAGTCCCAGCCTTCAGTAAAGTCCATTAGTGTCTTTGGACACCCTCTATAGTTTAATTCCTCAACACAAACCTAGCATATTAATAAAATGATAATACATAAAAAATGTGAGCACAAAACCTACAACATGCATATGTTAAAATTCATTCTGTGGTTAAATTCTAGTCATTTGGGAGTTCTTAAGCTCCCTCCTTAGAATGTTAATATTTAAGTAGTATTACCTAAGTTTACCTAATATTATCATATTCAACATGAGTGTTCAACATTGAACATACTGTTCCAAATCTTGTTGTAACTTTCAACGAATAGATATAATTGACTCCGGGAAGTATTTTCAAATATATGTACAGCAGATAAACAGCAGGTACTTAGGCTATCAGGTGTATGTAGTAGCCTCATTCCTAGTAAGGATCCTCTACTTTCTCTTCCTTTGTGTCCTACTTGTAATTTATGCTGCTTAGATATATTCTTTGTATCCTGTAGGCAGCCTTAAATTATTTTAAGAACTATGTACAGTATTAAGATGTTAAATAGATTTAATGTTTTCTATTGTAAATTTACATTTCTTAGTAAATTATTTTTTCTCTCTTAGGAAATTGTTTCTGGCATTTTGGCTTACTGTTGAAACTAGCCTTCTTGCTATTATGTATATGTTTTTTGGCATATTCTCAGGTTTGTACAGTCTTTTTGGTTTATATTTTGTTCTATTTTATTCTAAAGTTCAGATCTATTAAAGTATGAGAAAAGAGTCAGGGCTTTTTTTCAGCTTCATTTTTTAATGACTGTAATAAAAGTGTCACTCTGTAGTTGACTACTCAGTGTAGTTCTTTTGAGACCTATCTACTTTTGTTACCACTGTTTTTGTTGTAAGAGCAATTTAAAGCTCTTCCTCTGGCAATTGTTCAAAATCCATTTTACCTGACTTTGATCAATCAGACTTTTATTGAATGCCTCTTATAAGACACTGTAAGTGAAGATGAAAATTCTCTTGACAGAATTTGCAACTTGGTTTGTGCATTATTCATTGCATCAAAGCGTTGCTTGATTTTTTCCACAACTGCATAGAGTAAAATTTTGGCAGTTAATAAAACCAACTTAGGAGCAAAGGGGTTTGTATATATAGTATGTTTAATAAAACTTTTGGTCATTTTCTTATCTCGAAACTTTTATCCCCGTATGATGATAGTTGAGATTTTCTCAGTTATTTTAACAAGATGGCAAACAGTTGCTGGCTGGTCAGTCCATCAGGCAGACATATTATTTGAGCAGCATGATATTTAAAACAAAATATTTTAATTTGAATGTCTGTAGTTGTGACGTATTCTGTAGTATACTCCCATCTCCAGCACTGTCTGTATTGTACCTGGCTGTGTTTGGTGAAAATGCCATATAGGCATTGTGTGTGTATGTAATCCTATAAAGCTGGTTTTCTGTTTGTTTTGTAGGCTTTCCTACTTATTTTCATACTTAGAAATAAAGCATTTATATTTCTGCCTGACTTTCAAGGTTTGTTGCAGGAAATAAATGATGAAATGATAGGCAAATATAAAAAGAAATAGCCAGGTAATTGCCACAACTACTTGACAGTTGTTTATGAAAATTCCCAACACTCTCTGGTGCATCTGAGGCAGAGAAAGAAAGGCAGACCAGCAGTTCAATAGAGAGATTAAGATTTCCCCAGCTTTGGATCAGTGTTGACCACTGGACAAGAAAGTACATTTGCCCACTATAGTCCAGTATCTTTCACAAAGTGGGTACTCAATAAATACTTGCTTATTGATCATATAAAAAATAAATTTTAATCAGAAATAAAATTTTAAATTATAAGTACATCATATATATGTGATACGATCTACAAGGCCATGTATCTCTAACATAGATAAATGAAATACAGAGATATAATAGGTATATACTTTATATTGCAGTTCTTGGTAAGAATCACCCTTAATTTTTGGAGGCAGACTTTGATAGAACCTATTTTTAATAAGCTATTAGTATTTTAAATTCTGTGTTTAAATGGAGAATATTACATTTTACTAAAATAATAAAGTTCTGACCTAAGGATTCAGTATTACCTAAAATATAATACTATTTTAATATTTTTGCTTTGATTTTTATTAGTCTTTTTAAAAGTTGTGATGTTACGTTTTCTATGCTGTGGCATTGTTTCTAATAATGGAGTTTCCTTAATAGAATTTGTCGTCATTCGTTAGTATGGAAATTGAGGTTTTTGTTCTCTTTTTTGTAAGACTTCATTAATGTGCAGGAATGTACCCAAGACTTCTGCCCCTTCATTCCCAGATTTTCCAGGCTGTCACATTAATAAGAGAGTACATTCACTAACTTGACTGGGGTAAAAATGTAAACTTTGTTTCAAAAGCTAGAAATGACATTTGGGTATGGTTAATTGAGTAAGGTGACTAATTCAGAGGATTCTTTTAACTCAAATGGCTAAGTATAGATTATTAAAGACATTTAGAGAAGGAAAAACTATATTTTAACTTTAACCATCATCCTTTAGGTTATTGACACCATATTGGCTGAAGTCTTTTGTATTTTTGTGTTTTGATCAGAAAATATTAGCTGTTTTGTGTACTAGTTGAAAAACTTCAAATGAAATAATTTTCCAATTACCAGCTTGTTGTGGTTTTTTTTTAAATTTTGCAGTCTCAGTAGCCTTTCATGTGCACTGCAAGTGAATTAACAAAAATGTTTTAAGTCCTGTTTATTAGCTATTAGGACAATAAATTTATTTTCAAATGAATTTCAAATGAAATTACATTTTCAAATGAAATAAATAGAATTTTTAAATTGTGAATGACCCTTATATAATCTTAACTTTAGAAAACTACAATTTATAATAGAATTGCAAAGCAAGTATTGACTTGTACCATCTTAATTATTTTCTGGATCCTCTTCTCAGGGTGCATTTGAGAAGATCTTTTCTCTCTGGCCATTGTCCAAGTGTTTTGAACTGAAAGGGAATGTATATGAATGGTGGTTCAGATGGAGGTTAGACCGTTACGTATGTATTTACCTTGTGATCTTTTGCCATTTCAAATTATACTTTTAAAGATTATTTGTAAGGTTTTAATCTATTTTTATTTAGTTTTGGAATAAGGAAACATGTTGATGTAGTAAATCAAAGCAGTCCTGTCCTCCCCACTTTTATAGCACAGAAAGGGTATGCATGTGTATGTAGGAAAATTCTGGAGAAATACTGTCTATAAAGTGACCTTTATTTGAGTCATAATTTTGACTTATAGATGATCTCTTATATCCAAAACCACAATTTTTATTGAGCCCCAATATATGCTCTAGATAGATGTTGGTGTTGTTATATTAGAGAAAGAAGACATACCACCAGGCTTCCAAGCCTTAAAAATCTAGTTTAAAATTCAAGATTACTACTTATAACTAGGTGCTCAACTCTGTAGTCTGGATTTTGTAGTAGAAGTGTGCACAGAAAAGAGAGCAGTGTCATGGATGATTCCATGAATTTAATCTTGAAGGATGGTTAAGATTCATTTGGCCAAGAAAATGTAAAGCATCTAGCACAGCATTTGGAAAACAATAGACACTGAATAAATACTAATTACTCCTCTTCACTCTTTAACTTCCATCTTTTAGTCTTTTCTTTTTTCATTCAGCAAATGTTTTCTTAGTGTCTATTCTGTGCCATTCCTGGTTTCCAATGACTATGTAGTTTCTAGTTATTTTTAATAAATAAAATATTTAATTTAAAAATTCTTTTTTGCCTTATTTTTCTAATTGAATGTTGCATTTCAAAACCATATATATGAATAAAAAGCTTTGCTAAAGCCTTGCCATAAAATAATTTTAAATGATCAACTTTCTCATTAGAGCAGTCTCCTATAAAATGATAGCTCATATTAAGTCTTTGCTTAAAAAAGAAAGCTTATGTGCTTTCTGGTCCACTATATATTTTTTTTTTCATTCTTATGTGCGTTTACTTCTTTTTAAAAGCATAATCTTGGTGATGTTATGTTGTTTGCTTTATTTGATTGGAAATACTGATACGAAATGTGATTTATTTTGGTTGAGTACACTTAAATTTTACCATGTGTCTTCAGAATAGCTTTTATCATTATTTTTAATTGTCTTTATTTCTTCACTTGTTGGTGAGACTGCTCAGAATGAATCAGCTTATCTCATCTCATTGCAGGAGATGTTGCTTGTCTATTGCAGTTTCCAACAATGACTAGCTTTACTTCATTTCTTTAACTACTGATTTCTTGAAGTTTAAGGTGTTCATAGAAACTTTGGACCTATAGGCTTTTAACATACTTTTATACATATTGTCCTCGTTTAACAAATATTTTTGCTATTTACTGAAAAGTAGCTATTTAAAACAGATTTTGTCTCCTTATTTTTTAGGTAGTCTTCCATGGAATGTTGTTTGCTTTCATTTATCTGGCTTTACAGAAGCGTCAAATACTTTCTGAAGGAAAGGGTGAACCTCTTTTTTCAAACAAAGTTTCAAATTTTCTGTTGTTTATTTCAGTAGTTTCTTTCTTGGTAAGTTTTAAAGTATATTCTTCTAATTTCCAAAATCCTAAATGGTGTAGAAAATTAACTTTAAGAGACAGGGATTTAATTGTTTATTTTTAATAGTTTATTTTTAATAAATAAAATCTTTACTTTGGAAATTCTTTTAATCCTTATTTTTCTAATTGAATATAAATGCTAAAGAAAAAATACATATGTTAAATATGAAGAATAACTGAGATCTCAGTGAAATAGGAATTTTAAAAGTTGTACTAAGTTTGGGGAAAAAATATAATGTAAAGTGTTTGACGGGAAGAGCCATCCCTGCCTTAGGATCACTATTTCCAGAAAAGCACAGGCCTATGTGTGCTTCTGTCTCTCTCTGCTTTCTAGATTTGGGCTGCTGAACACACCAAATGAGTGATGAGCAGACCTGTGCAGTTTTTACTGAAGCCTTTTAATAACATAATGAAGTATAATAATATAAGTTAAAAACTATTTAAAAAATTCTGAGAGTGCTGCCCCTTTAAGACATAACTACTTTTGTGAACTGTTCCATATATTTTTTATTTTAGACTTATTCCATTTGGGCTAGCAGTTGTAAAAATAAAGCAGAGTGCAATGAACTCCATCCATCTGTTTCTGTGGTACAGGTAATTATTTAGAGAAATTTTTCTTAATTCATGATAATAACATGGTCTTTAGAGGCAGAGAGACTTGAGATCAAACTCTATAAAATGTAGGTATATTACTTAATCTTCCTAAGTGCTACCCTTCTCTACTGTACCAGAGATATTAAGATCTTTTTTAAAGGGTTGTTTTGTTAAATGTATGGAAACAATCAGTATTTGTTGCTTAATGGGCACTAGAAGATGTTAATTTTTTTCTTTCCTGTTTGGTTTTTATTTATTCAAGTTTCTCCATTTACTTAATTATAGTTATTAATGATCTATTACGTATTAAGTACCATGCTACATATAAGAGGTACATATAGCTTCTGCCCTCACAGAGCTTACAGTTTGAGATACGAATCAGTAAACATTCATTCATTTGACAAATACTAAAATTCATTTAACAAATATTTGATACCCACTATGTCCTAAATATTATGCTGGGGGATTCAGTGGTGACTAAATCAGACATGGTTCCTACCCTCACAGAGCTTGCATTCTTCTGTTAGAGATAGTAATCATGTAAACACCATATAATTATAAACAGAAGTGCATGATGCTACAAGGGAAGATAATAAGGGAATATAACCCAGTTGGAAATGGGGTGAGGATAGGGTTCAAAATGATTTCCCTGAAAAAAATTAAGCTGAGAATGGAGAGCTGCAAGCAGGCAGCAAGAACTTAGGCCCTGTAGTGAAAAGGAGCCTATTCACATGCAAGGAAGTTAAAGAAGGCCACTGGGCCAGGAGCTCAGAGAGCCAAGGTCTAGAGAAGTGTGTGGTGGTGACTGGGAGGTGGGCACAGGCTAGGGCCAACTCAAAAATCAGGTTTACATTTTGCTGAGATACCTCTGGTTGCGGGTAATCGTAGGGCATTGTGATCAGTGTGGTGATGGTCAAATACAGGGCACTTTGGAAACACATGGGATTTCCTCCTAACCCATGTTGATATCAGAGCAGAATTCTTACGGAAAGTAGTATCTAAGCTGAGTTCTAAAAAATGAGTAGCCCAGCAAGTAGGAACAGGGAGAATTTCTGGAGGACCTTCTTAAGTTCTTTTCAATGAAGAAACTATTTTACTCCTCTTAAGCCTCTGTATAGTCAGTAGAACCAAGTATGTGATAGACTCTGCAAACACAACTGATAATGACATTTTACACATTATGCTGTATTCATACAGCATTTTTATGACTTCTGTAGACAACTAGTGCTTACTAGTAACACTTTGCATATTATATATGATATTATTTCTGTAATGACTTGAAAGGAAGGGGGATGTTACTACTCACAGTGCACCACTGCAGAACAATATAAGGAGAGCTAAGGGAGAGAGTGACTGCACACAGAAGAACACTAACCCCACGCATTCCTGAGTCTTATCCCTCTTCTCCCAGTCACTACCATTCACATACTCATCTTGCCTTAGTTATTTTTTCCCCCACATTTACATGACTGTCAGTGGAAGGAGTTTTGAAGAAAGCAAAAAGAAGGGGGTGGGTGACTCCCAACAAAGCAGGTACTTTATGGAAGAAGCAGAGTTGTCATGGGGTTTTATTAATTTTGCTACATGAATATATCATTTCTTTCTACACAAAGGGCTTCAAAGTGAGTCTCTATTTTTTTCTAATATACATAAAATAAAACTGTTCAGCCACGTGCTATGTAAAAACCTGCATTTGTTTGCAGTATACAGACCACATGCTGAGAAATCTAGTTTGGGTAGATTCTAGATCAAAAATAGCATAATACTTTATCTTTTGAAAAAAAACACATTGTGTCTGTGTATCAAGTTTAAAAATATAAAGACTAGAATTATCACTTGAAAGTAAAATGCTTATAATAAGTAGATGATTAATATTTTCCTTTATGGTTTTTCTTTAGATTCTCTCCTTCATCCTAATAAGGAATATCCCTGGATATGCCCGTTCAGTTTACAGTTCATTTTTTGCTTGGTTTGGAAGAATTTCATTAGAGGTAGGCACATTAATATTTTGGTCTATCTTACACAGCCAAATTTTATATGCATGTGTGTATGTGAACGTGTATATGAGTGTGTAAGTCTGACATACTTTTTTTTTTAAACTAAAGCTATGTTTTTTATGGAATCATAGGGAAGAAACTCAGAATTTTCAACAGGAGTATTGCAAAATGTTTTCAAAGCTTTATTTAAATGACTAGACATAGATGACTTTCAAATTTTTTTATATTATTAAGTTTTTAAGTGCAACCAAGATGCTGAGATCAGGAGAGAAAAAAATGAAATAGATATAAATGAAATTTGTAAATAGACATAAATGAAATCAGAGGATTTTGATTTGTTCATCCACAATTAAATATTATATTACTGGAATTTAGTTCATTGATGCTTATCATAATAAAATTCACTCTTATGATTGGAAGTTTTGGGAAAATTTTAAAGCTTACTACATTTTATGTGTAATACCTAATATAAAATTATCTACAAAATCATTTTGAAGTAGGTTTTGAAATACATTCTGACTGTTCTGAGTTTTATTTGAAATAGAATTAAAATAGAATTCATATTGTAATCATAAAAGATATTTTAGAGTATAACATTAAGTTGTCCTTAAAATAGGGAAGATTAATCTGAGTCCTTGAATGAATGTCCTATTATTTTTTTCAGTCTCACTTAAGAAATCCTATAGAATTTAAAATTATTGATTATGAATGACTTAATAATGTTTATTTTGCAAGCCCCTTGATTTTTTGAGCATGAGAGGTTTTAGTAACTTTAATCAAATGAATTTACAATTTGGCATTTCTATTAAATATATAGAAATTTCATAGTCCTATTTGTTGAAGTAGCTTAAGTATTTTCCTACTCTTCGATACTTTGAAGCAATGTATGAAAGAACCACATTTATAATCACAACCAAAAGTAGTAGTGGTATCCCCTAATATGTACACTCACATAGAAGTTGAAATATGCTTTAGAAACATTCGAATGCAAAGCAAACATGAGAACATCTTAAATACTATGCCATTTTCCACTTACATATACACATACATAAATATGTTCACACATACATATGCAGCACACATATATATACTCACACGTAATAATTCTTTATTTGAAGTTGAATACGAGAGTCTGTACGTCATTGTCAGCTGTCTTCTACATCAAGCAAATTAAAGTTAGAAGATTCCTATGGTTCATTTCCTGGGGATTTTGAAGCAGTGCTTCAGCAAGTAGGAGCTCTAGAGAGTTAACTGCAGTAGTCTTTTTAGGGCCAATAGTGAACCATAATTGGTTTTGGAAAGCCTTCTAACATAATTATGATTCAGATGTTTAAATTAGGAAAACCTGTGATATATTCATGGACCCTCTGAACATATCTAACTTGAAAAATTTTTCCTTCCAGCTATTTATTTGCCAATATCACATATGGCTGGCAGCAGACACAAGGGGTATCTTGGTACTCATACCCGGAAACCCTATGCTCAACATCATTGTCAGCACTTTTATATTTGTTTGTGTGGCACACGAAATTTCTCAGATCACTAATGATCTTGCACAGATTATTATTCCTAAAGATAACTCATCTCTGTTGAAAAGGTTGGTATGTATAGCTGCATTCTTTTGTGGACTCCTCATCTTATCATCTATTCAAGATAAATCAAGGCATTAGGTTCCTAAAATCCTAAATAACAAACTCTTTAGGCTAACTTATTGTCTACCTAGAGGAGAATAGCATCTATCTGGAGATATAAACGTATAATGTAAATAAAGACGTGTGGCAAGAGGACAGCTCGCTGACATCTGTTGAACATGTGTGGTTGTATATATTGGAAATGTACATAGCCAGTGTGAAATACTGAAAAAAACTGATGAAGCAGAGTGCATTGTATAGGATTGCATGTGAAAAGTCTTTTCTACTGGATCTATATTTCCATTTATAAATGACTTTAAGTTAACATATATGAAGGCAGGGAAATAATTAGCTTTCCAGTAAAAAACATAATTTAATTAGATTAGTGACACCACTGAGTGTTTTGATATTTACTGAATTTGTGGTAGTAAGATTGTCTACACCTATATTCCTCATGGAACTTCTTACTTCATTGAAAACTTTCTTATTCGAATGACTGAAGTATTGTTTTCTTATATGTGCAATGCTGTGGAATGATAAACAGTATGTCTTTAATTTATATATGTTCATGTCCTGATGTTATGTTTCTGACATGATTTTTCTTCCTAACTGTGGTTTTCAAGTATACAAGCCTAAATCTTTGTACACTTTGTCTCAGTTGCTTAACGCTCATGACAGGATTTTGTCATTGATGTTGTTACTTCTTTTTATAAAAAGGCCAAATTTTCTTTCCAATCCAAACATTGACCTGTTACCTTTCCTTAAGCTATACCAGTGTAATACCCGTGTAATACCAGTTACCCTGTGGATCCACTGAATGTGCTTCCCACCAACTAATTAATTTTTGTATATATTATTTCCAATGTTTGGAAAGGTCTTTATAACCATTTTGGTATTTCCTATTACTCCCTATTTTTTTAAAAAATATTATCACTCTAAACTTCTGCAGTATAGTAAAGATTCAAGTTGTTTGAAATGTATAACCATAAGTAGAAGTAAACCAGTGACCTTGGGCAATTTGTTTTTGGTTTTGTTTTGATTTGTTACCAGCTATTAGAGGTATAAGTTTATTTATCTGTTGTACAGATTTGATTATGAATTTTAATGTTTGAAACATTGCACTTGTTTGCTCTTACTGTGTGTGGGGTAAAATATTTTTTGTTCATGGTATATGAAAATATGGAGTAATTTAAACAGTAAATAAACGTTCTGTGGATGCTTATTTTTGTATTGCAAAGTATCAATTAAAATATGTGTTTTTTTAAAAGCTGGATCCATTTGGTTCAGATGTCTATTTCCTCAGCTTAAATTTACTTTTTCAAACTTAAATAAGGAATAATTTACTTATCACAGGGACCCACCCCTACTGTCAGTGCTTCAGAGGATAATCTGCCTTTTCTACCCAAGAGTTTAAGCATTATGTTTTATTAGTAATTTTACTTGAAGATTTCAAAAATTTAATTTCTTTCTTTAGCACTGGATTTATGTGGTAGTGAGATCTTCCCATTAATTGAGGAATATATCTTGGACAGAAAAGTGTGTTTTCTTTTTCTTCTTTCCTTCTGCCTTTACTTAATCTTTGGACACTTCCCAGCTAGACAATTGTAATGATTCATTGCTCTGCCTCCTAGACTGCAGGCTTATAAGTAGAGAATAGTATAGTTATAAATCAAAAACTTCCAAGTACTGTGATCACATTTTCTTGCTGGTGTGGCTTGCCAGTGAGTAGAGTGCATTTTAATTTAGCTTGTAAGTTTTATCACCTGAAAAAGATTCTTCCTGATGAAACAACTGTAAAAGAAAGATGACCAGTATTTGATTTTTAGAAGGACTTATGCCTGATAGTGATACCCAACTGAATGTAAGTTTTCTCTCCTAAGCCTAAAACTTATCTGGCAAGCCCTGTTTCTTTATCACATCTCTCATATAACTTGGCCCATTATTTTTATTTTATATATGGTAATATAATTAATAGAATGTATTTAAATTACAAATGCATATTATATTTATGTTTGATTTTCTTAATGAGTCTTTATGGATAAGAAGTTATTACGGTAGAAGTTGCCACAATGATAGCATCTATGTATGGTTATGTTTTAATGTTTTTCTGCATTGACTTATACCATTTACATTACTCAGTTATACCATTCTTCAGAAAAAGATGTTTAACAGAATATTTAGATATGCTAAAACTTAGATAAAGCCACAGAGGTTCTCTAAACTCAAAATTTTCTGTAATATAAATCACACTGAAAAATCTATTATCTGGTCCCAGAAGGTACTTACTTGACTCAAATTTACCCCAATCCTTCCCTCTTTCCTTTGCCAAACCTTCCCATTTTTATGGGTAGCCAATATACCATTAAAAATTTAGACACTCTTTCATTCATTAAAAATTCAAAGACAGTCTCCTCAGCAAGTGGTATTGGGCAAGCTGGACACCTGCATGTAGATCAGTGAAGTTAGGACACTCCCTCACACCATACACAAAAATAAACTTAAAATGGCTTAAAAACTTAAATATGAGGCAGGAAGTCGTAAATCTCCTAGAAGAGAACATTCTCTGACATAAAATTGTAGCAATGATTTCCTAGGTTATTCTACTCAGGCAATAGAAATAAAAGCAAAAGTAAAGAAATGGGACCTAATGAATTATAAGCTTTTGCACAGCAAAGGAAATCATCAACAAAACGAAAACACAGACTATGGACCAGGAGAAAAAATTTGCAAATGATACAACTGACAAGGGCTTAACTTCCAGAATATATAAAAGTTCATACAACTCAGTAACAAACAAAAAACTGAAACCCAATCAAAAAATGGGCAGAAGACCTGAACAGATTTTCTCCAGTGAAGGTATACAGATGGCCAAAAGGCATATGAAAAGATGCTCAATATTGCTAATTATCAGAAATGCAAATCAAAACTAGAATGAGGTATCACTTCACACCAGTCAGAATGGCCATCATTAAAAAGTCTACAAATGATAAATGCTGGAGAGGCTGTGGAGAAAAGGGAATCCTCCTATACTGTTGGTGGAAATGTAATTTAGTGCAGTCACTACGGAAAACAGTATAGAGATTCCTTAAAAAAAAAATAAACATAGACTTAACCATATGATCCAGCAATCCAACTTCTGGGCATATATCTGGAAAAACACTCTAACTCGAAAAGATCCATACACCCCAATGTTCATAGCAGCACTATTTACAATAGCCAAGAAGTGGAAGCTATCTAAATGCTCATCTACAGATGGACTGGATAAAGAAGCTGTGGTTTATTTATACAATGGAATACTATTCAGCCATAAGAAAGAATAAAATAGTGCCATTTGCAGCAACATGGATAGACCTGGAGATTGCCATACTAAGTGAAGTAAGCCAGAAAGAGTAAGACAAATATCATATAGTATCACTTATATGTGGAATCTAAAAAAATGACACACATGAACTTATTTACGAAACAGACTCAAACATAGAAATCAAATTGATGGTTACCAAAGGGGAAATAGTTAGGGAGGGATAAATTAGGACTTCAGGATTTGCATATATTAACTACTGTATATAAAATAGATAAACAAGTTTCTACTGTATAGCACAGGTAACTATATTCAATATCTTATAATAACCTACAATGAAAAAGAGTATACATATATGTATAAATGAATCACTGTGTTATATACCAGAAACTAACATAACATTGTAAATCAGCTATGCTTCAATTAAAAAAAAAATTCAGAGCCTTGCCTTCACCTAAAAGCATTCATGGTATGTATGAACTAGATCCTATTATTTGCTTTAGGTGCTGGTATTAAATAAACATTTATACCCTACCATTCCATTTTAAGATAAGTTAACCCATTAAAATTTTAAAGATGAGTGACTACTTTCTACAAATGCTTTATTATTTTAAATGTTAGCACAGTAAGCTTTTAAGCTTGGTAAAATTAACTTTAATGAGAAATACAATCAAACACAGATATGCTTAATTTTTTAGTTAGATCCTAAACCATTAAGGCTAAATAAACCATAGGACCTAGGACAGAACCTTCATAAAACAGACTCAATAGAAGACAACTTGTCAAAGAATGTGCCCTTTTAGATTGGTAAAAGTTCAAATTTAAAGGGAGAAGGACTATCTAGCAAACTTTCGGAGAGCCAAGTTGGAATTTTTATGTTAACAGTAATGAAGTGCTAAAATGTTACAATTTTTGACTTACAAAAATGGCAGTTTCATGAAGTTCAACCTAACAGCTTACCTTATTGAAAAAAAACTTGGGTAGTTATCTGCAGAACTGATCTTGACAGCTATTCTGAAAATTCTAAATATTAAGTTTGCTTATATTCAGGATGATTGAGGATTGGTGAAAATTTAAGATACTCATGTTTGAATAATACCTTTAAATTCATATTTAGGTAAACAAGGTACAACTGTGTAGCACAGGGAAGTATTTCCAATACCTTGTAATAGCCTATAATTAAAAATGTGAAAAGGAATATATATATATATATGTACAACTGGGCAGTATGCTGTACTCCAGAATTTAATACAACAGTATAAATTAACTATACTTCAGTAAATTTGTATTTGTCTTTCTTTAATGAAATCCCTTATAGTGTCTTATATGATATGAATTAGAAATACTCTAAAAATTCCTTAAAAGTTGGATCCATAAAGTTGCACAAAAGGCTATTTTCCAAGAGTAGAGTTGAATATATTATGAGCTGTAAATATCCAATTATTAGAAATAATTGAAAACTTATTTTAAAAATACCATTTCAAAGTATAAAAATGGGATAGATCAATATTTTAAAAGGGAATTTGTGGTTGCCTAAAGTATCTGTCATGTGTAGGGCAGAAATCTTCATGCTTACTACTTCGTTTCCATTCTTTTCATTCCAACTAATCTAACTTATCTTTCGATGTAAAATTTAAACTCCACCTTCTCTGTGTAACCAATACTTTATCTTCTTTTAAACTATTCTAGTATGAATTACCTGGTCTCATTTCTTCCGTTCCTTCAGTAAGATTGCAACTCCATGGCCAAGATGGATACTACAGTAACATTGCTATACACAAAGTAGGTATAGAGAAGCTTGACCATCAGCTAAGGGGTTCTGGCTTTATTTCTCTCATCTTAAAAACAAAATTCCTCTTCATTGCTAGTGTTCCCAAAGCTACCACTTCATTTATCTTCTCCAAACCCAAATTGCTCTTATCTAGGTCACCGGGAGTCTCCCTGTTGCTAAATCCAATGATGAATTCTTAGTTTTCACTCTACTTGACCTATGAGCAATAATTCACACAGTTGATTTACTGCCTCCCATTTCTACCATCTCCTTCACCGTGCTTCCAGGACATCACCGTTTCCTGTTTTCTCCCTACCTCAGTAGCCATTCCTTCAGTCTTGTGTCCTGGATCCTGTTCACCCGCTCCGTCTGAGGTCTGAGGACCTTTATCCACACTCACTCCTTAAATGATATCACCTAGTCATATGGATTCAAACATTTCTGATTATCTATCACATTTGTATCTTTAGTCTGAGCCTCTTCCTTAAAATTCAAACTCAAATACCCACATTTCTACTTAACATTTCCACTTGAAAATCTAAAAGACATCTCAGACCTATTAAGCCTACAGCAAAACTAAGCTTCCCCACTACTGGCCACGAACAAAAATACCTCCAGTCTCTCTTCTCCGTAAATGGCAACTACATTCTTCAGGTGCTCAAATAAAAAATTTGACTTCTTTTTTCTTATACTTTGTCTTATATTTTAGTAAATCTTGTCAGCTTCATCTTCCAAATATATCCAAAATTCAATCATTCAGTCACTTTTTTTATCACCTCCAATGTGATTACCCTGTTTCAAAAGTTCACTAGCTCTTTCCTGGATTATGGTAATAGTCAGCTCCATTTCTCTCTGTAGTTCTGACATACATTTTTTACTGACCTTTTTAATCTTCCACACCGCCCCCCTCCATTAGAACGTAATCTTTCTAAGACAGGGATTTTTCTGTTTTATTCTCTATGTATCCACATTTCCTAGAATGATACCTCTCAATTATCTGCTGAATCAACTAATTAATAAATGCTGCAGCACCAGTGTCGAACCCTACTCAAGGCAGATGGGCATCCCTGAAAGTGATAAAGCAGTTGGGAAAATAACTTTCCTTTTCCTTAGTGACTTGGACAAGAAGCTAAAGACATCTTTTCTCTGGCTTTTAGGATGCTGACTTGAGTAATATTACAAAAAAAAATTTAACCCACTTATGCAACCAGATAAATTGACTGCAGCAGGGTAGGGGTCTTTATATACTGGATAGCAGCTACTTGCAGACCTGAGCACTGGCCATACAAGGTAAAACATAAGCATCTCTGTCAAAAGTGGAACATGAAAAAAATGCATGGTTTTCTTGGTTTCTCTTAAGAGAGATTGTGCTTTTTGTGGAAATCAAAAATATTCCTGTGTTCAGACAAAATGACTATGTCATAAAATACCACTTTAAAAACTGGTATGAAATAAACTATACTAAAAAACTATTGCCAGTATATAGAAATGTATATGTGAGTGCCAATATATGTAAAATCAGATTAATGAATTAAATGAAAGTCTGAAATTTCTACAGGGCTTGATTTTAAATGAAAATTTCAAAAATGATAATGCTGTGAAATTCAGATATATATTAAAGTGAAAAAATGCATCAGAAAATTTAACAGATGGTAAGTTTTAAAAGCATATCCATTGCATGCAGCAGAAATTACATGCCAAAAAAGAAATTAGCAGAATTTACATGCCAAAAAGAAATAAGCTTTTGAAAATAGAAGACTAACTTGGGGAATAGAAGAGTAACAAGGGAAACTATTATCTCCTTCCATATATCAAGATATGACTGAGAACTTACAGAAGTTCATGAGAAATATAATTTGTGAAAACTTCTATTGCAGTTGAAAGTCCAAGTAATTAATATACCACCTAAAATAAGCACACCACCTAATTATATTTATCTGTGCTTTCATTGAAAGTTTTGTGACTCAGAAACATACCTATGTCATGTTCATTATAAGAAAATGCTATACTGATTCATTGGATTGAGAATATCTTAAAGTTTGATGCAGGCTATATTAATAAAGTTAAAGTATGATAACAAAGTCCTTTTATGATGATCCGTGGACTTAAATAGTCAATGATGTCAAATTGGATTTGTTTTATGGCTTATCTTTTAGGCAGGTCAGTATTCTGATATATTGGATCTACCACATGGGAGCCTGCTATGTGACAGGAGGTTAGATGGCATTGCACATAGTGATCTTTAGAACTATTGAAAGAGGTTAAATTTTTTACATCATTCAAGAGAAAATGACCCCATTAGCCTCATTTCAAAGACTGAAATAAAGATGGCTGATTTTGATTGGTAATTCAACCCATCTTACCAGTTTGATTATTCTCCTGCAAAGACATTCAAATATGACTGCATATATATAAGACTTGTTCATTCTCAGGATAATTGTGATTTGGGGAAATGTATTTGGCCAAGTGTATTCTGGTTCATTTTCCTATACTAAAAATGGTTTCCAGAGAAGGAAATGTTGACGACTATATCCAAAATTGTGGGGTTGAAGACTGAATTCTAGAAAAGGTTTTCTGGTTTTAAATCTTATAAAAATGTAATAGCACTCTTTGTTTTACCTTTTCAGATTAATAATGACAGTAAAAGTGATATGAGAAAAAAGTGGAAGTTATATAGCTGCCACTCAGTAGACACAACACAATTGGAATGCCTGAATTCTTTATATAACATTAGAAATCGTTACTTTAAAATATAAAGACTATTATGCAGGTATTTTATCCAAAGAATTTTGGGAACTATGAAACTGAGTAAGATCAAATATTCTTTGTCTTTAAAGGATTCAAAAAGGATTCAAAGGTAAAACTATACTGAACATCACAATGAAAACTCTGACATTTTACACTTTAGTAAAAAAAAAAAAACAGAAAATTCTTATACCAAATTCAAGGTAAATCAAGAAAGAAAGATGTCATAATTAAATATTCTTTCTTATTTTCAAATTTAAAGTATCAAATATTATAAATGTTTGTTACATTAAAGGCTTATGCCATTATACATTAATAAAAAATGTTTGATTCTGTATCTGGCAGCTATTTGTTTTCATTCTTCTTTTATTTTTAAATTTTTATTCTACTTTCTATCTAGTTACAGTAAGTACTTGATTTTTGACCACAGCTTTTTCTTAACTAGGTCAGTATGTTTTGTTTTATTGTGTCTGGTAAGTCATAGAGTCAAGTTCCTGCTAATGAAAGGAATAGACTCTCCTCTGTGAGACTAGACAGGTTTGGGAAGATAATTAATGTTTGGAGTGGCAAGATGAGTTTTTCCTGGGTAATTCAGGAGAAAAATCTGGACAGCCATCTCTGGTATAGAGAGGGTAAAGCAGAACGAGGAATCCACCCTCCTTCCATTTCATAGCCACCTCATGACACTATCGCTGGGAGACAAAAAGTGATGGTAAAACATTTCATGGAAGGCTTAAAGGTCCAGCACTTTCCAAATACATATGCACACAAGGGACGTAGACCTGAAGCACTTAGAGACAACAAAGTTAAAAATGGAAGCTATGGAGAAGTAATATGTGGGCATAGCTATCCAACAATGACTTTAAATAGAAGAATGAAAGGGATAGGACTTGTACAATTGTATGTGTAGACATATCAAGTTACAGGATTATCAGTGTGGATAACAGATGCAAGAATAGATAGATTAATGGACAGAAAAGGAAGGACAGAAATATTTTAATTCAGAAGATATTAGAATAAGGTAATAGTTTGCTCTCAAATTAGTAAGAAAAGATAGACATAGTCTTTAAAAAGTCTTGAGACAACTGCTCAATTACAGGAGTGAGGGAAGTAATTCCCTTTCTTACTCAATATACCAAAAGACATTTAAGATGATTAATGGGTACAAAGACATAAAGAGGTAGAAAATGTAAGTGTTACCCAGTCCAAGCTCATACTGCTGACCGCATGACAGGCCAATCAATTGAGAGACAAATTGTTGGGGCAAGGAATAGCCATTTTATTTGTAAAGCCAGCAGACTGAGAAGGTTGACTACGGTTCCAAAGAACTATCTTCCCTGAGTTAGAATTCAGGTTCTTAATACTGGGAGCCGGGAAAGCCCTGGTTTGGGTCAGACTCCAGAGGAGATGCGTTAATTTCTTCCTCCCTGCAGCCATTCATAGGTGGGCCTGGTCAGGACATTTTTTGTGACCTAAATAAAATGTATTTTAGCTTAACGCTCATTACCTGAGAGGCACGGTTCCCAATGATGGGCCATTATGTATGTATGAAATGAAAAACCCAATGAAAAACAGAAAACCCCCAAAACCCTCAAGTTTGGTCTTGGGGTTTTACTTACCACAATAACCATCAACTCAACCCTCATGCAATGTGAATCCTTGGAGAGCTGTTGGAGCCAGACCAATGACACAGGAGACCACAATCAACATAATTAACACAGCAAAGGTGACAGTACGTGGTGCACAGGGTCCCAAGATAACTTCACATAAACCCCTTGAGGAGATCCTAACAGGTACTGTGCCCATACATTGTCACAATAAAATATCATCTTCCTTTCAGTCTTGAGTACTTAGCTGTAATCAGATCTGTTATCCAAAATGTACCTCAGAGGAATTTCTTTAGGGATAGCTGAAACATTCCCCATTTTTTAAAAGACAGAAATACAAGACAAACGAGACCTAAATGGTGCACACAAATGCTAACATCCAAAGAAACAAATAAACCAGTTCACAAATCGGGTCAAACTGAAACAACTGTTTTCCTCCCTCCAACTGGGTATCCCACTCAAATACAAAACAAATTGGCTTATTCAGAAGGAAAAAAGCCCCAAATGGAGGAAAAAGTTTCCAGCTGTCCACACTGGAGCAACTTACCCTACTGTATTGAGCCCAGACGCTCCCAAATGTCAATTCCTTGATCCAAATCGAAGCACTGGGGCAGCCGGTGCCAGTGCCGCTTCTGTGAAGTTTGAAGGCAGCATCCTCAGGGCAAGTGGTTCCGGCAGCTGCTAGGGCCGTACCTGAAAGTTCCCCCACCGGGTCAGCTGGCCACGAGCAGCAAGGTTCCGGGCTGGCTTCACCAAAATTTGTTACTGAGACCAAGTTTCTACTGCTCGCCGCATTATAAGCCAATCAATCCATCGAGAGATGGGTTGCTGGGGCAAGGGATAGCCACTTTATTTATAAAGCCAGTAAACCAAGAAGATGGTGGACTAGAGCCCCCAAGAAGCATCTTCCCTTATCATAAATCAGGCTTCTTTTGTAATGAAAGGGGAAGGGGCAAAAGTCCTGGTTCCAGCCAGCCAGGGGGTGCATTAATTTCTTCCTCCCTGCAGCCATTCACAGGTGGGCCTAGTCAGGATGTTTCTTGTGAGCTAAACAAAGATATTTTAGCTTAAGGCTCATTAACTGGGAGTCAGGGTTCCCAGAGGTGGGCCATTATGAATAACTTAAACATACAGGCAACATTCCCTTAGTGATTAACTTGTAATAGAATACAAAGGTTCTTCCCTATTACAAGTGAGTATCTCAAGATGAGAAAAAAACCATTACGGACGAAACAAAGATAAAACCAGAATTGTTACATCCCATTATATAAAAATGTAAAACCAACGCACCAAAAGACATTAATAGAAAAAACAGGTCAGAAAATTTTAGAACATGAATATTCGACAAAATTTAATATCCTGAATATACAGAGAACTCTTAAAGTTTAGAAAAACCAAGTGATTTTCCAAATTTCAGTTGGTTTCTGATTAATTCTATACAGAAGGTCACTTCATTCAGATACCTTGATGTACATTACGCAAATAATTTAACTTGGAAGAACATCAGGAAATAATAGTACTCAAGGCTAGGCTTTCTATGGATGTTTTTCAAGAGTTGGGGGAGGGAGAGATTAATTTTAATGGCCACTATGTTTAGTTTTGCCTTCCTTACACATTTTCCAGACTAATGGTAATTAAGACTAGGTTATATTGAGCAGAAATTTGGAAACTAAATGGCCCATCTGTCTGCAAGTGCATATTCAATTTTTTTTTCCTAAAGGGAATCTTGGCCAAGCTCTAGAGTACTCCCTCAGAAACTCCTGATTATTAAGCTCCTAAATTTTCCCAAAAGATGTCGCTCATACACTTGCTCAATGTCCTATTATCTTACTACTTTTTACCTAGATGTCTGGAATAATAGCACTCCAGCTATTCTGTTTTGAACTCCCAGCTACCTAATGTCTATCAGCTATGGATTTGCAGAGGCAAACAGTATTTAAAAAGGAATGTTAAGGATCTGGTTTTTACTGTTTCCTCAGATCCTTTCAAAGGTGCCTCAGAATTAAGTCGGGCAAGCACCCAGCAAAGCCCACCTATGCAATATCTTCCTTCTGTACCCTAGGATTTCTCCTCGGTTTGAAGCCCTTGGTCGGCATGGCAGGACACTCTATAAAACCTTTACCATCACGTCCACTGTAAGAATGTTGTTGATGATGTTACACAATGGCCTCTCTACGTGGACACTCAAGAGCTATTGCATTCTGGCCTTAGCATTGGATATTTGTGCTTCTCCTGAACAGTTAGTTCATTTGCTCCTATCGTATGGACACGATGAGTTGGTTTTTCAAATTTGCTGATGAAAAACTAGAGTTAAATTAGTACTCCATCCCAGAACACAGGGCACTTCGGTCTTCATTATATATATTCGCCTCATTCTTGGCCCCTTTTTCCTTCTCATCTGGACTATATTTTGCCTAGCCCTGTAAGCCATCTTACATTCTTTTTTGGAACAAGGCAGTGTGGCGGTCATGTGTTTCTTCAGACCATACCAGCCAGCATATAGTGACAGAGGCATATCCAGAGTAGTTTGTAAATGTCCTGACGGCAGATGTTCACAGTTCTCCGTAACTCTTCATAAAAACAAGGCTGAGAGTTCTTATCCTCCTGTTTCCTCTACATTCTTTCTTTCTTCTCAGCCAATCCTGTTTCCTCTATTTTTTTTCTTAATCACCAAAAATTCTAGTGGTATCTGTGCTGGTTGGTTCCTTTCCGAGCTGCCAGTTCTGTTTCCCTCTTGGAGGTTACTGCTCTGGGGACCAGATGCCAAGACACAACTTCAGGGTGTTGGTATCCATCTGCCCTCGGGAAAGGGCAGTGACCTCTTCTGTGGAGACTTGCTTCTTACTGCCACATCGTTATGCTACTGCTCTGAGAGCATCTGGCCCCGGCAAGTGGCTTCATTTTAGACCATGGATCAGATGCTCTCTCCTGATGAGAATGTAGTTTCAATTGCCCTCTTTTTCCTGTATCCCAGGGGATGCCAGAGGATTCCAGGAAATTCCTCTGTTTCTTGTGGCTTTAGCTTTGCTGGCCCATCAGAAAAATTTGAGGCACAGTAGCAATCTGATATGATAGTAACTGAAAGGAGGGAAGGTTCGCCCCATGTTCAACCCCACCCTACACACAGAGGCCTTGAGAGAAATAGCAGTACTACCGTTAGAGGGGCTCTAGCCCATGAATTCCCAGTCTGTAATTTATGTCAAAGTGAGCAGGACCCCTGACAGAGAAGAGTGTTGAGAAGGAACATGGAACTTGGAGAAGGCACTAAGTATGCCACTCAAGATGGGGGGCTATACTATTTTCCCTCCTTATTCCCTTTTCCATATATTTTGCAAAGAGGCAACATTAAAGAGGCCTCTTCCATGCAAAGGTTGGAAAAGGCCTGTCTCAGGAGATAACATTTAAATTGGGAAACTCATACATAGCTAAAGAATTCTTTGAGGAAAGGTTTTTTTTGTTTGTTTGTTTTGGTTTGGTTTGTTTTGTTTTGGGGGTTGGGCCAATAGGAGAATCAAGTAATAATTATTTATTTTCAGCGTTCAAGTATTTTCTTAATCAAATGCCTGTTCATTTCCTTTATGCATATGTAACTTAAAAACTTGCCTTTGTCTTGGTAATCTATGAGCATTCCTTGTGTAAAAGGATAAAAACCCTCTTCTAGTTTTGCAAATACCTTTCCAAGTTGACACTATAATTTTTTACACAAAAATGTTCAAGCTCAAAATTTATTAGTCATTGTTATTACTCTCTTCCTCTCAACCATGATGCATTTGTGACACCTGTCAAAGGAGAGGGGCAAGCATAGAAATTTGGGTAAGAGGAGCTTCAGAGTGCATGAAACCCTGAGAAAGTCTCAGCCAGGCTGTTGGGGAGTCCCTGAGCAAAGGTCACCCACTCAGAGGAATCCTGCATCCAGGAGGAATGACTTGGCTAATGGACCCCCAATCGTGCTCGCTGTTAGCTGGGGGCAGCCCAGGGAGATTGAGACCTCAGCCTGAACAATGAAGTAGGTGCAAAGGTGCCGTATCTGCAGACTGTCCCCTGTGACCTTCTTCACATTGGGTTCTCTTGAAGGGAGAGATGAACGGGGCACCTCCACCACCATCACAGCTCACCCCAGAGTCGTACATGAATCCAAAGCCACACATTTTCAGGGAATTGGTCCTACAAGATTTCCATGGGCCACTCTGAAGATGAATTTTCAAAAGAGAGGTTAATAGGACAAACTAGTCCTTTTGCTTGCAGTTAGCCTTCAGGCCACACTGATGCTCACATCTCCCTCCTCCACTTTCAACTCTATATCCCTTTGGCCCTTGGCCATACAGCTCTTGGCAGCTCACCTGGAGTTGTGCTCCAAACGCTCCTTCTGGAAGGGTCTGAGCTCTTTGTCATTGTATTCCTACTAGGCTGCGGTTGATGCAGTTTCTCATCCACAGTTTCAGTAGGACAAAGGAGTACCGAGTAGAACCCCAGTGAATCCGGCAGTTTCACACACCTTCTCTCCATCTACAGTTGTGTGAAAGCAGCCCTACCTCCTGTTGCTGATGGAGATCCTCTGCCCCTTCCAAAGTGGTGCCTCCTCTCCTTGTTTGCCGGTTCACACAGAGGATGTTTTGAGGGGAGATCTGAGCAGCCTAGCTCCATGGCCACAACAAAGAATAATGAGGGAAGTATTTGTCCTCAATAATTGTAGTAAAGAAACGCAGAAATTTACAATTAAATTCATGTGCTACATCAAAGGACCAGAAGAAAAAACTGAGAATAGAGTCACTTATTATAGAAGAATTCATAATGTAGAGGACACAGAATTTTAAATAATCAAGAAAAGGAGGGGGAAAAACTACAACTTACTTTTTATCTAACCTCTGATACAGAAAGAATAGCTTAAACGCATACACGAAAGAAGAAATCAAAACGCATAAATTGTGATAATACTTATTTATGAAAAAAAAAGAAGTATTTCTCTTGGTCAAAAGAAATGCCATCAATAAATTAAAAGGCAAATTGAAACTTTTTTTTTCAATGAATAGAACTTTCAATATTCTTATATTTAAAAACCTTACAATTTTATTTTTTTAAAACAAGATTTTCTCCAACTTATGGGTGGTTTATAGTTTTTGATTCCATGGAGTAAATCCCTTCATTCCATGATTTTTGCTACGTTATATACAGAGTTTAACGGGGAGGGTATCAGGAAGGAACAGTACTCAAAGCTGGTCATTCTATGGAAGCTTTGAGTCTTCCCTTTTTTTTTTTTAATGTGCTGCAGTGGGTTTTTGGTTACACCTTCCTTAAACATTTTACAGAATGAAATTATTGAGTCTGTGCTATATGGAGCAGAAATGTGGGCCCTCAATG
Source organism: Vicugna pacos (assembly GCF_048564905.1). Classification (NCBI taxonomy): domain Eukaryota; kingdom Metazoa; phylum Chordata; class Mammalia; order Artiodactyla; family Camelidae; genus Vicugna; species Vicugna pacos. The sequence goes on along the minus strand of NC_132993.1, from coordinate 61,134,009 downwards.
GCCCATCTGTTTGTGATTAAGAACACATTCCAAGTTTGTTCCCGAGAAGTATCTTGGCTGGATCTTTACTCCCCCTACAGCTCATCACGAGGATGGTTCCTCTGGTTTTCAATGCAGAGAAAATGTCCTAAACCCTCTGTCCCGTCAGTTACTGTTTACATCTGAATCACCCAAACAGAACAGCTATATGCCAGCTATTGCCGGGGTGGGGGTGGGGGGTGTTACACTTTCCTATTTCTTCTGCTAACTGTAATTTTTAGTCTCACTGCTTCCACCCTGTTTTATCTTAAATTACTACTCTTTATTGTTGTGATTTATTTCTCCCTTTTCTAACCTACTACAGTCATCCAGGTTTTTTCCTTCTTTTCTACTGATTTCATCAAGACCCTGCTTTACCATACCAGTGGTTACCTTTAATTCTTTCCTCAAAGTTCTAATTTTATCTGAGTGGGGACAAGTAAAAGGAACAGGCATATTATTGGAACAAAAATTAAAATTGCCCATCACTTCTCACACGAAGCATGTGTACACTTCATTTTTGGCAAGGTGCTAGCTTTGAAAATACCAATGGAGTTATAAGAGGAGATCAGAAAGAAGACACCAGAGGATTGGTAAGCCTCTCTCTCAACATTCTGGTCATCTTTAAAATACCAGAGGAGATAAGTGGAGATAGCCGAAACAGGAATGTATACTGGCGCCAGCCATGTCCTCTAGCTGCTTCTTTCAAGGTCAACTTCCTTCATTATTTATTTTCAGGTATTTATTTTTGAAAAGGGAACATATTTAGATGGTTCAAAAATGAAAAAACATTAAAAGGAAAGTTTTATTTTTCTTCCCTAGTCAGTCTCTCGTCTGCCAAATTGTCATGACTGCTACTTGCCCACACATGTAGCCACTTTTACTAGATTTTTATGTATTCTCACAAAGTTCCTGTATACAGCACAAGGAAACAAATACTTCCATTTCTTTAACATAAACTATACTATACTATCGAGATTTTTGTCCCTTTTTTTTCACTTAGTATTGTTCCTTGGAGATCTTTCCCAATCAATGTGTAGTTTCCCCATTCTTTGTCAACACCGCACAGGGCTACATGGCATGAGTGTCACATCAACAATCTACCATTCCTTTATTAGATAGTTCCAGCCAATTACTATTACAAATAACACTACAGTGAATAGCCTTATTTATGTGTCATTTTCCACCAATATATGTATAAGTTTAAGTTCCCAGATGTGGGGTTACTGGGTCATAGGACACATGCATTTTTAATTTTGGTAGTTACTACAAGATTGCTTTCCTAGGGACCTTAGCAATTTATACTTCCAACCAGCAGTGCATCAGTGCCTGGCTCCTACAGCCGACATCCTCAATGCAGTGTCTTATCAAATTGCATCTTGTCATATATTTAAAATCAATTAATATTTCCATTTCTGTGAATAGTCTGCTCATATTGTTTGCTCATTTATCTATTGTCGGTCCCTTGCATATTAACTTCAAGGAATTCTTTGCATGTTTGGGAGATTAGCCCTTTTCTACGATAAAAATACAAATACTTTTTCTCAGTCTGTCTTTCAATTTGCATACGTTGTTTTTGCTTTGTAGATGTTTTAGATGTATGTACGATTTTTGTCAGTCTTTTCTTTCATGACTTCTAGATTTGAAATAAGGAAGATTTCTCCACTCCAAATTAATAAAGGAAATCATTTGTATTATTTTTTTCTGTAACTTGTGATAGGGCTCCAACTTAATTTTGTTTCAAATGACTACATACTTGCCAACACTATTTATTAAATAGTCCACATTTTTCATCATTGACTTTAGATGTTACTTGTAACATATACTAAATTAATTCATGTGTGTAGAGCAATTTATGCACTTTTCACTCTGTATCATTAGCTATTCTTGCAATAGTCTCACACAATTTTAATTATAGAGGCTTTATAATATATAATGTCATAATACGTTATAAAATAATATGGCTTTATAGCTAATGAAAGTACCCTCCCTGTTGCAGGTCTTTGAAACGTTTTGAATTAATTTTTGTATATGGTATAAAGTAAATGCTCAGCTTCATTCTTTTGCATGTGAACATCCAGTTTTCCCAGCAGTTTTTTGAAAAGATTGTCCTTTTTGCCATTGAATATTCTTGGCACCTATGTTGAAAACCAATTGACAACTTTCAACCAATTTGTTTCTTTAGACCTGGAAGTCTCTTACAGACAGCATTTAGTTGCATCATTTTTTCATTCTGTCAACCTCTGAGATTTGATTGAAGAGTTTAATCCATTTACTTTTAAAGCAGTTACTCATAGGAAAGGACTTACTTCTGCCATTTCATTTATTGTTTTAGACATGTCATACAGCTTTTATGCCCCTCACTCTTACATCACTGTCTTCTTTAGTGTTTAGTTGATTTTTTTCTAGTGAAATGTTTCAATTCCCTTCTCATTTCCTTTGTGTACATTCTATAGACACTTTATTTGTGGTTACCACGGAGCTCACATTTAACACCCTAAATTTGAATTGATACCAACTTAACTTCAATAGCATATAAAAATTCTGCTTCTATATAGCAGTGTCCCCCCTTTATGCAATTGATGAGACAAGCTATGTTTTTATGTATTGTGTGTCACGTAAAAGATTTATAATTATTTCGTATGCATTTGTCTTTAAATCATGTAAAAAACAAAAAGTGGAGTTACAGCATAATGCTTTAGTCATACATGAACATACATATATTCATTTTCATATTCTTTTTCAGCATAAGTCACTACAAGATATTGAATATAGTTTCCTATACTATATAGGAGAAACTTGTTGTTTATCTATTTTATATATAGCAGTTAGTATCTGCTGTACACCAGAAATTGACACAACATTGTAAACTGACTATACTTCAACAAATTTATATATATATATACACACACACATATGAAAAAAAGTGGAGTTACAAAGAAAAATTGCAGTAATACTGGTTCTTAAATTTGCCCATGTATTTACCTTTACTGGACATCTTTATTTCTTTATATGACTTTGAGTTACTGTTCAGTGTCCTTTCATTTCAACCTGAAGAACTCTCTTTAGCATTCTTGCAAGGCATATCTAATGGTCAAAAACTCCCTCAGCTTTTGTTTATCTGGAAAGGTCTTAATTATATCCTCATTCTGAAGGACAGTTTTACTGGATATAGAATCCTGTTGGTGGATTTTGTCCCCCTCCAGTGCCCCGCAGGCTGGAAGCATCATGAGGAAAATGATAGGAAAAGCCTAAACTGCCTGGAACTGATTTTTAGTAGAAATATGGATTCTAAGGATGCTGTTGGTAAGGGCTCAAAAGAAAGTAAGAAATCAATTATATGAAATTGTAGGAAGAGAGAGTCTTACTGTGTAGTGGCAGAAAGCTTAGAGAAATTATTTTCTGCAGTAATGAGGAAAATAGGACTCATAAGTAATAAATCTGCACATATAAATAAGGTATTTTTCAAGGAAAATTGTCAAAGATACTCCTAGTTTGCTTACAGTTAAACGTAGGAGGAAAGAGAGAAATTGAGGGAAGAAATTTTACACAAGATATACAAAAAGTTAACTTTTAAAATTCTAGCCTCTCTAGGTGGCAAAATAAGCCTCGAGTTAGAAATGGCTACGAAAGGCGTGGTGTAAAGAAAAGGCTGTTACCAAAGGGGAAAGGGAGTGGGAGGGATAAATTAAGAGTTTGGGATTAACAGATATACATTACTATATATAAAATAAACAAGGTCGTACTGTATAGTACAGGGAACTATATTCAATATCTTGTAGTAACCTATAATGGAAGAGAATCTGAAAAAGGATATATATAAGTACATTTATATATATATATATATATATAATAATCACTTTGTTGTATACCTGAAACTAACATAACACTGTAAATCAACTATACTTCAATTTTTTAAAAAAGAAATAACTACATTTTATAGTAATGACAAAAAGATTCGATCAGTGTCCCAGTTGGAAAGCAGATGGCACACTGAAAATGGACCTGTGAAGAGAGTTCAATAAAGGGACTATTTACTAAAGAAAGGAAGGAAGGAAGGAAGAAAGGAAGGCAGGCAGGCTGGGCATATGGACTGTACAAATTTTAGCTAAAACCTCAAAATAATCAAAAGGTCAGATTCTCTGTGTGTCTCTGATTGACACAATTGGTCCTCTGAAGTTGGCATTATTGGTTTATCCTCTTGTCCTTCAGATATGAAGGCTGAGGGCACATAGCTAATATGTGGTTGAGCTGGGATTTGAACTCAGGGAAATCAGGTCCCAGAGTCTATACTCTTAACCACTACATGACACTCATACTCCCTCCCCACCCCAGAGGGTGTTCATCCTGCCCTTTTTACAGTTGAGGAGACAAGAGTCCCACAACCTATTGCATAGTAGCTCACACAGCTAGACAAGGGGGCAGAAACAAAATGAGTTAAACCTACGGGTCTACTTGCAAGCCTTGAGCTCTTCTACATGTTATACCATCTCCCTTTGCTATCCTAAAAAATATAAACTAATCAAAATTTTATTTAGTCACATAAATGGTCATTGCAAGAAATTAAGGGTGTGCCTCCCAGATCTTCCCAATCAAACCAGAGGGCCTCTAAGAAACATAAAGGTGCCTCCGTCATCTCAGCAGGAGGCAAAGATAGAGAAGGTGCTATCTCAAAGAAAATCTAGGGCTGTGGCTTTTGTCTACTGACGTTGATTTCCATGAAATCCACAGAAGGCCCATAAAGTTCTTGAGAAAATCATTCCAGTGGAAACACTGCCAGCTTGGACCGAAAGAGAGAGCAAAAGTACAGATTAAAGGAAGTTTCCAATACTTCTCACCCACCTCCAAATTCTACAGGCAGGAATCAGGCTGATAAAACTACTCAGCTGTAGATACACGCTACCTTTCCTGAAAAAGAAAGAACAACTCAGAGGATGGAACCAAGGGTCACAGAAGATTATTCAAGGCCTTGAAGCCTAATCCAGGTAAAAACATCAGCCCGATGGGGTTTCAGAGCTGTTATAGACCAGCGTTTCCTTTTTATCTGCCATTTCCCCCACCTTTGGAGCCAGACTGTTTGTAACTGTTGTCCTATACTTCTCTCACTGTCGTATGCAGGATGTGTTGAGGAAAAATAACTTGTCTCTTTAGTTTTGCAGGTCCACAGGTTAAGAGAAATCAAACTTCAAGAACTGCACTTAATAGATGACATCTAGGAGCCTTATCTGCACCAGATTTAAATAATGTTGCAAATGAGATTTTGGACTTGAAGCTGATGAGATAATGACATTTAAACTTAGATGATGAGATTTTCTTTTTTTTATTTGAACAGATGCCATACTAGGATGATACTGTCAGGGGCACTGGGAAAGGGACAAATGTTTGGGAAGGACATGAATCTTTGGGAACCACAGGGAAGACGGTGATAGGCAGCATTCTAACATAGCTCCCAATATTCATACTTGTGGTATCATTATGCCCTGTATAATCCCCTCTCGTTGAGTATAGATGGGACCAAGAAATAGAGTGTGATTAGGTTTCTAATTAGTTGACTTGAACAACTACGTAAGGGGCTACATGGCAAGAAACTAAGAGCAACATCTAGGAGGTGAGAGTGGTCTCCAACCTACAGAAGCCAAGAGAGCAGGGACTTCAGTACTATAACCAAAAGGAACTGAATTCTTCCAACAGTCAGTAAGCCTGGGAGAGGACTCTGAGTCTCAAATGAGATTACAGCCCAGGATAACACCCTGATCTCAGCCCAGTGGGATCCTGAGCAGAGAACTCACCAAATCCATACCCAGACTCTTGATCCATGGAAACTGTGAGATTATACATTTGTGTTGTTCTAAGCTGCTAAGTTTGTGATGATTTCTGTATAGCATTTGGAAACAAATCAATAACTGTTCTGTACCTCCAATGAATCCCTCTTTTAAAAAGAAGTATCTATTGTGTTTATCAAGTCCCTGTCTCACCATTCTATATGGAATTGGGGAAGCAAGGCAGATTACTCACAGTTTAGTACTTGTCTCCTTATCATGAGGGGCTACAACCAAGGAGAAGCATCTGAACCTGATGCAGATCATAAAATCTTCTACTTTAAGTTTGTTGCCATGTTTAGATGAGAATGGGGAGTCTTAAAAGGGGTTTAGTGTGTTCTGCACATGGGAGGAACATAAACAGACTGTGGTAGACTGATTGCATTAATGGCCCCAGTTAATAACTGCCCCATATTCAGTATGCCCTGTAATCTTACATCCTTCTCCTACTCTGATTTAGGACTCAGTCAATTTACTTAATAGCAACTATGTCACAAAGAGTGGCTTGAAAGAAGATGTACATTTCCTGCTAACCCTTTTGTGTTTCTGCCATGCTATGAGAATATGTCCATGCCAACCCAATTAAATAAAATAATCTTGGGGGAAACCATGTTTTCCCACCATACCAACTGAGGCCATTCTTGATCAGTCTGTAGTTAGCCATTTCCAGGACAAATGAGGAAATTTAGCTAAGACTGGAAGAAACTTCTAATCAAACCCAGCCTAAATAGTTGACCCACGGTGAGCTAAAAAATGCTTATTATCTTGGGGGCAATTTGTTACACAGCAGAATTATAGCAGTAGATAAATGACATATCAAGAAATAAGCTACATGGCATAATCTTGCTGAAGGCTACAACTTCCATCCCATTTTTAAAATTTTTATGAACTTGGCATTTCTCATAAAATAGACTATTTCTCTCAAATAGGCTTGTGAGTTACTCTGAAGCAGAGTTTGTAGACATGATAGATCCAAGCTCTTTTAAGAGTGATCTTACACGTTTAATCCATGATTATCAGCTATTAATTTATGTCATCAATGGCATTGCTATGTCTCACCAGAAATTCCATGTACAGTCAATAAAGAACTCTTCTATCACAACGACCCTCACTGCTTGGCTTGGCTTGGGAGTTCATGATCTTAACACCCAGATCACTGAACACAAAGAGGAAGCAATTTTAATTATTCATTTTAATACTCCAATAATTTTCAGACATGAGGAATCACCACAGATAAATTAGGCCATAACTCTATTTACTTTTGAAACATGTTTGTTCCTCTTTAGGTTTGTCTAAGATAGCCCTGTGTTACACATTCACCTGAAACAAGAACCCTGGACTTCATTATCTGTATCCACGAGAGAACCTTTGAACACTGTGCACTGATACAGACATCACCTAGCATCAGTATACATGCCTTGTTAACGTTTTACTATCTGTTGTAGCCAATGAAATTTGTTTCAGAGACTTACCACAAACTTATATACACAAAAATTTGGCAAGTGGCACTGAAAATTCCTGAGATGGCACGTCCACCCTGCTCTTTGCCCTTTTAGTAAAAGTGGGCCTTTGTAACTACACAAAAAAACTTCTAAACTAAACTCTTGCTTTTATCCTTGGTATGTATACTTTGCTCAGCTTTCTCAAAGTCAGTAAATAGATCAAAAATATGCACAAGAACTAAGGCCATAACTCGAAATCATTTTCTTTCCTCCTTTCCCCACATTTCCAAGCCATCAGCAAATCCCATCAATTCTATACACAAAATAATTCTCAAAGACACATAGATCTATCCATTTCTTCTGCCTAATTCTATTCCTTAAAACTGGTCTTCTTTCTTCTGCATTACTCTTTGCCCTTTTATGCATTCTTAATATTTTAGTTATAGTGCTATTTTTAAGAATTTAATTTTGGGGGAGTGAGGGATAAATTAGGAATTTGGGATTAGCAGATACAAACTACTATATATAAAATAGGTAAACGACAAAGTCCTCCTGTACAGCACAGGGAACTATATTCAATAGCTTGTAATAACCTACACTGAAAAAGAATCTGAAAAAGAATATGTATCTGTATAACTGAATCACTATGCTGCACACCAGAAACGAACACAAAATTGTAAATCAACTATACTTCAATTGAAAAAATTATTTTTAGGTAATTTCAGATTTGCCAAACATTTTAAATATAGTACAACTATTACCATATACTCAGATTTACCAAATGTTAATATTTTACCACACTTGATTTTTCATTTCTCTATCTGTATATCCACCCATCTATCTATACAATTCATTTTCTAAAAGAGCTGAGAATTCCAGCTCAAGATGACACATTGCATTTGCAATGTCTTTTTAGTCTCTTTTAATCTGGAGTTTCTCAGTCTGTATCTCCATGAGCTGGATATTTTTGATGTCAAAGCAGGACATTGAAGAAATATTTACACACCCATGTTCACTGCTCTATTATTTACAATAGTCAAGAGGTAGAAGCAACTGAAATGTCTATCAGCAGATGAATGGATAAAGAAGATGTGATATGGATTTACAATGAAATATTATGCCACCTTATAAAAAGAAGGAAATCCTGTCATATGCTACAGCATGGATGAACCTCAAAGGTATTAACTGAAATAAGCCATTCATAAAAGAGCAGATAGTATATGATTCCACTCATATGGAGTAGCTAAAGTATTCAAAATCAGGGAAAAAGAAAGTAGAAAGGTACTCACCAGTGGCTGAGATGAAAGTGAGAAGAAATTAGTGTTTAATAGGTATACAGTTTCAATTTTGCAAGATGACAAAGTTCTAGAGATCTGTTGCACAACAATGTGAATATGGTTAATATTACTGCAAACTTAAAAATGGTTAAGATGGTAAATTTGATGTTATGCTTGTTTGTTTGTTTTATTACAGTAAAAGAAAAAGGAAAATGGCCAGAACACTAGGTAAAAAGTGTTCATCCTCAAAGGTACTCAAAGAAATACTGATTAGAACCAGTAATGGCAATAAATATTATTTTTGTCATCTTTCCCAACCCATCTTGGCACAGATTTTCGCCTTCTTAAAGCATTTTGGCAATAAATACATGAAACATAGGGAAGTAAAAGGCTATGTTGAAGTCCAAACTGCCAGTACCTCAGAATGTGAATTTGTTTGGAAATAGGGTTGTTATCAGTGTAATAGTTAAGAAGTCACACTGAAATAGAGTCAGGCCTTAATCCAATTTGACCAGTGTCCTTATGAGAAGAATAGAAGAGACACAGATACACAGGGAGAGAATGCCAGGTGATGACACAGATTGGAGGGCTGCCATTGCAAGCCAAGGAATGCCAAAGACAGCCAGCAAACCACCAGAAACTAGGAAAAGGCAAGGAAGGATTCTCCCCTAAGCTTTTCGAGGGAGCATGGCCCTGCTGACATGTTGATTTAGACTGCTGGCCTCCAGAACTGTGAGACAATATATTCTGCTGTTTTAAGCCACCCAGATTATGATACTTTATTACAGCAGCCCTAGGAAACTAGTACAGAAATTAATGATTACATTGTCTGGAGATATTTTGAGACTATGTAAATGTCCTATTTTACTATAGAGATAGATAGATGCACGTGTGTGTGTGTGTGTGTGTGTATACATATATACACACATACTGCTGTATATTTGCTAGTTCTGTTTGTTGGAAGGACTTAGAAGCAATGACACCCCAGAATGTCTAGAACTCAGGTCTTGGTTTCTACTTATCTATTTATGGTTCTTGAGTTAATCAGTTATCTCTGTGGTGGTTGCAAAATGATGACTTTTCTACCTCCATCATATCTTCTACATTATATGGCATTCTACTATGAGGAAGCACTCATTCATTCATTCATTAATGCATTCATTCATTTATATCAGTAGAGATTCAGGAACTCTAATTTTATGTAGAGTTTATAATGTATTACTACACTTAATTTGTTAATCAAGTTGTTCTATCCTTGGGCAGTGTGAGCCCCTTCTAGCTGGCTCCTGAATTCTTTTGATAAACCTCCATTATTTGAGCATTTACAAATTTTCTGGCAAGAGAAGATGTTCTGGGTCTATGCTCATGCTCTTTCATCTGACAAAATCCCTAAGTGTGACTGGCATGTGATCATTTTTCCAATTTTGCCTTAAGTGTTTTCTCATAAGATAGACCTAGTTTGATCATTTAATTGAAGCAGCTCCCTTTCCCAGTCCCTATTACAACACTCCTTCAACTTTCATAGTGTTTACTTATTGACATTAGATTAACTCCCTCAACAAATATTTATTTAGCACCAACTAGTGCCAGACAGTGTACTAGACTTTATTTATTGTCTTTCATAACACATTATGTCCATTTTATTTACTGAGCATAATTCAATGCCTAGAACATAACAGGCTCTAAGTAAATATTCACTGAACGAACGAATGAAGCGACCGGATACTACATCCAACAAGATATTTTGAGGTGGTTTGGAAAAGAAAAAAAAAAGAACAGGGATATATTATTCTGTTAGACCAGTTTATCTCAAACTTGCCTCATTGTTTTACCACTTAATTTGCTTTGGGCACACACATGGACCCCCAAATTTAGGTAATAAAAAGAAGCTTGTCATATAAAAGTCATTACATATTTTTTTTAAAATGACTAGTATAAGTCCATACTACATTACTGGAAACTCTTGGGACCAGGTATATTTTAATATTCAATCATTTGAAGATCTGTAAGTGCAATTATTATAAGGTATGTTCCTTTTATTATGTAACACATTCAGTAGGGTAAGGGCAATACCCTGTAATAAATATTAAACTTTATGTAGCAAAATCTCACACCAAGTGGGATTAGGAAAGACAAAATATGCATCCTCCTTTTTGTTCAGGTCAAGTTCTATCATTAAATGGATATTCTATGAAGCTATGAAAGAAACTGAGATCTCTGGATATGGAAATTGCAGATAAGGGACCAGGAACTTAAAATCATGTATTTTTCTATAAGAATTTAATGCAGTATTTCCCCAAAATGTGTTTACCTAGCTTGATTACTATACTGAGGCAGTTTCTTTCTTGTTTTTATTTCCACTGACTTAAAAACTCTGACAAATTAGGTCACTGGGGATGATAGAACTACTGATTTGCATAATTATGTCCTTCATTTTAATATCAGCTATTAGTCTGCAGGCACTGATCACATGTTTTGTCCAGTCCACACCTGTGGCAAAGATAATGCTTGTGTTTACCACATCATTTCCTCTTCCCAAGTACACAGGAATACTACATTTCTCATGTCTGCAGCAATTATGTTGGGGTAATAGGACATTATCAGCCAACTGAACATAAATGAAAGTGAGAAAAGCTATTTCAAAGCCCATCTCTTAAAAACATCCCACACGACCTTTCAGCTTTAATTTCCTTTTTGCATAGAAATCCTGCGTATCATGTGTCCCGAATCACATAGCATACAAGATGGAGGAAGGCTGACATAATTGCACTGGACTGCGATATGAGTGAGCAGTAAACTTACTGTGTTAAGCCACTGTGATTTCAGGGTATATCTGTCACACCTACACAGCTCACAAAACAGTTTCTCCCTAATGCAAATCAATCCTCCCATGGCATGAGACTCCAATGATGGAGCAAAAGACTCATCAAGCACTTCTCCCTTACACAGGAATCTCACGTATATCACAAGTTGACTTGTATGCTGTGCATCAATGATTTTATCTCACTGCAGACTGAAACGTCAACTAGTAAGTACAAGTGATAGCAACTGCCTTCTAACATTGTATGCCGATAATACTATACAGAAGCCAGCAGTGTCCCCGGATCAAGACATTCTGCTAGTAGCTTATTCAACTTTCTTTCTCAGTTTCTCACCTCAAGTTGTCCACAGTATCTCTCAGATTCTCAGCCCTGGGCTTGTCTCCAGGACACCAGGATCCCTCTCATTCTACTCACAACCAGAGCCCACAAGTGCAGGAGGGTCAATGCCCCCAGGGCAACTCTCAGCTACAGGATGGAGAGTCAGTGAGTGAAAGTCTAAACCTCCTGTCACTTGGAGGTTTATTCTACACAGTTATTTAGAGGATCCCCAGTAGGACTGAGCTCTGCTTTCCAGAATGATAGCCAGATCAACGGCATTCCCTCTGTGGTCTTTCCTCCTAACCTCTCCACTCATTCTGTTTCTACCCTCTGGCTTCCCGGAAGCATGTCCCAAACGAATGACCTGTTTTGGGGGTAACCAAACTAATTCAATACTCCCGTGGCAATGCTACCTTTCGTGAATTTATCTAGCAATTTCATTTCCAATTGGTTTATTAAAAAGGAATTGCACAGTTTGAAAATGATGCAAAAACAAACAATAAACTGAGCTACTGAGGTATGAGTGAACAGATTTCTGATCCAATAAAATCCACTGTTAAGATTGGTACTTTTCTGTTTTGGCTTCTTTTATGTAAAACTCTAACCAAAAATCATGTATTCTAGTACAAAGAGACTTATAGTCTATATTTGTATGCAGCCCTAATCACTCCTTATGTTCACAGCACTATTTGGAATTCCAGTATGTGTACCTGTTGGCATAGTGTGTTTATTTTTTTAATCACTTTTATCCTTCAGTGAACCATTTTTGAACCATCGATCCACATTTGTGACTGGGAATGTAAAGCGATACTGAAAGGATCAGCTGGGTCCTCTGGAAAGCAGATGCTGAAATGCAATTGGAAGTGCACAGGTCTATTGGGGGAAACAACTGTGAGAGAGGAGACAGGGATGGATGCAGGGTTGGGCAAGGAAAACCTTCAATCCATCATGGAGACCTGACGTCTCGGAATGGAGACAGGGAGGAAGCAGGACTGGGCAAGGAGGTCATCCGACCATGATGCACACATGACAAAGACACAGCCAACCCGACAGAAAGCTCCAGAGGAAAGACTGCCCATCAGAGGAGTCCCGGGCCCTAGCAGCCAGACCATGCTCCATCACAACTGGAGGTGGCTGTCCAGGAAAAGCGTCCCTCTGCTCAGAGGCCAAGGCAGGTCCCGAAGTTGCGAACAACTGGAAGCTGTCAGTTAACCATGCTCCTCACAGCTGAATGGCAAATTCCTTCTGAAAGAAGATCCAAGCAGCAAGCCAACGTGGCTGCCACAGTTTTAACAACTATAAATACCAATATGAAAAATACATGATAAATTACCTAAGATGAACTGCAGCCTATTAATGAAATGTAAAGGGAGACAATCCAACCACAGAAATCCCTGTAGCCACGTACAACCTCCATTAATAAAGTAGTAAAGTTGCAGTAAAAACATAAGTAATATTACATTTTAATTTTGTGAAATATAAATAAAACATCATCCCTGCCTTTCTCTGCACATTAGATTCTGGCAAATACCCAACTTTCTGTATCCTACCCTTTTTGCTAGCCACTGTAGGAATAACTGTACCACAAACTGTGGCTTATTCATTGAGCGTTCTGGTGACATACCAAGGACCAGATTTCTCATCAACTTTCAAGGCTTCAATGAACATCTAAACTCAGATGACTTACCAATCATATCCCCAGTCCAAACCTCACTTTGAGCTTCAAATCCATGTACCCAACCGCCTACTTCTCTTGGTTTTCTCAAAGGCACTTCAAGCTTACCTCACACACAACTGGACTCATACTGCTTTCCTCAATCCTGGTCCTTATCTGCTATCTTCTATCACAATGGACAGCATGACCATATGCCCAGCCCCCCAGCCCCCACCAGAATCAGCCCCTTTCTTTCCCGTAACATCATTTCCAAAGTGTCAGTGTACCCACAACTGCTGATTTTCACCTCCTGAATAGCTCTTCAATCTGTCCATTTTTCTCCATGTCTTCCACCCCTAATCAAAGATATTTCTCTAACTGCATCTACAACAGCCTCTTAACTAGTCTATCCACACTCTGCTCATCTACCCTATCTCTTCTCTATGTTATAGCTGGCTGGATTGTATAAAAATGCAAAATATGACATCACATCCTTTGTTCTTAAAATGCTTTAGACTTCATGTTTCTGCCTTGAAAGTCACGCATGGTTTGATCCTACCTATCTCTTGGGTCTCACCTTCCTTCACACTTTCCCAATACCCCTTCCCTATACTCTGTTCTCTTGCTGCACTGGAATTTTTGATAGAACCCTAAACTCATTAGAAACTCTTCTCTCAAAATAACTTAGCAATACTCTTCTCTCTGCCTCAAATTTTCTTTCTTACTCCAATTTATCTTATCAGCTTTTATGCATCCTTTTGGTATCAGAGCAAACTTCCTTAAGAAATCTTCTCTGACCCTGCTGACGAGGTCAATTCCTCCTATGGTAAGCTTTTATAGCACTAATTACTTTCTCTTATAGCATTTATCACAATTGCCATTTGACATTTATTTGTTTTACTACTTGATTAATATCTGTCTTTCCTAATATAATGTAAACTGCACAAGGGCAGAGCCTGTGTTCTATTTGGCCCACCACAGTGTCCTCAGAACAGGACTTTACTCATATTAACATATTGGGCATGCAATAGATAAGCAGCTAATAGAGTGTTCCACAGGAAATTCCAAAATATGTATTTGTGAAGCTGCTTCGTCTTAGAGCAGTTTGCTTGAAAGTTTTCATACATCCCCTCAGTTGGGTATAGTTAAGACATGGGAAGTGATAGCTCAAATCTTGGACAATGAATCCCAGAGGTCACACATCCTACCCACTTGCTATATTTGTTCCTGGAGGCTCCAGACTCAATGTTGTTTTCTACTTAATTATCTTCTAAGTATTCTCTTAGTCTGAAATTTAGCCTTAACATTTTTACTGAACGCTCTTTTCTACTAGCAGTGTTGACCTACAGATGTGAACTTCCCCAAAGAGAGGTCATAAATTACTGGGTAGCCATACCTCAGAGGAAAGAAAAGTCACAAAATTTAGGGGATATCTGGAATCTAGATCTGAGTTTTCTTGAGTTCCTGAAGGTACAGACAACCAGATGTTTTTTAGGGAAATGGCTTACTGAAAAAGGGTGTTCTAATTTCAGTTCACCATTGGGACCCCAAACTCACCATGCACTTACCTGCCTACTATGAAGGTACTTAGTTGGGAAAGAAATTCTCAGCATGAGGCAGAATCTTCACACTTTTTAACCCATAAAGTAAGGACTATTAAGGTAGCAACAACCACTGAGAAAACTATTTGGACCTTCTTTCCCACCAAAATATTAAGTCAGAGGCAAGATCACTTTTTTTAGAAGGAACTGCAGAGATTAAGGCAATTATCGAAGAGCTGTGAGATGCTGGCCAATGATCTTTATCCCCATTCAATTCCTTAAAGTGGGCAGTGTGAAACTAAGGCTAACTCCACTGCATTTCCCAATCACCATAGCAGTCTCTTTTCTAGAACAGGTGAAGAAAGTTTCTGATCCCTGATCTGCAGCTCCTGCTTTGTGGATCCTGTATTACTTTGTTCTACTCATGTGGACTACCAGGCACCATCTGACTTCACCTGGCAGGAGCAACATCTTGTTAACTCTCCACCCTGTGCCACAATCTAGTCGTCTGGAGTTGTGGCAAACTTTCCTTCCTCCTAGCTCATCGTCCTGACACAATACATTTACAACCTCAAGCTGATCAGTTCTGGAGAACAGCAAGTGGCAGCAGTGCCCTAGTTGTCTTGGAAAGGAATATGAGATAAATCTTCAAGAAATCAAAAAACCTACATCCTCCATTAAGTTCTAGGAAAGAGTGTGGTTGGAAGTGGGAGTTTCAATGTCAAGGACATGATAGAGTATTCGCCCCAAGAGGAAGACAAGTTGCTGCACACAATACTAACAGGGAATCTTTTTGGATTCTGGAATCATATTTAGACAGCACTTGTGTACCCTCTGGCCAATTAACAAGTAACACAGAAATCTGCCCAAAGCAAAGTCAAAGGAGGTTTTCCAGATGGTTGAGTCTGTAACAAAAGTGGCTTGCTAGTTGCCTGATGGCCACATTCATCTGATAGTGTCCAAGAAGCATGAGACGGACCAACATGGGCTAAGGAGACTCGGCTAAGCCTTGAAAGCAGTGTTACCACCAGGAAGCCTGGGGGTTTAGAGCTAATCACGTTGCCATCAGCAGGTAACTATTCTCTTTTTGAGTAACAACTCCTGACATGCTTCTAAAACCAAATATCTGTGTATAGAGTCAAGTTCAGTGTGCTGCCTGGGCTGCCCTTCATGAACTGGGGATCATTGGCTCCACAATCCAGAAAACCGGGTTTACCCTAAAACACTCCAAGAAGTGTTATATAAAAGAACAAGCTTTATAGGTCACAAGGATAAAAGTATGTAAATAGATTGCTCACCTGCAACAAAGAAGCACAGACAGTTTATATATTATAAGAAATGCTTAATAAAATCTTATTGAATAAAGGATGAACCACGTGAACCTCTTCCTAGCAACGAAAGATGCCTGCTATCTGGGAGGCAATCCAATAAACTTTCTCAAGTAAATTTTGCCAGACATCAGGCTTCATTAATAATATTTATTTTAAAGATCACTTTTCATTGTAACAAATATAAAGTCATCAATGTTTTACAAATTGTCAAAAATGCCTTAAGTACAAAAAAAATACATTAGTAAAATGAATGTTATATTGTATTATTTGGCATATACTTAATACTGTCGACATGCATGCCATATGTCAGAAAAGCTCATGCATTATTGGAAGAGAGGAAAAATAAGATATAAGTGCTATACTGTCTGATTACAAATTCATTGCTTCGGTCAGTTTTCTTTCTTCAGGGATACCATTTACCTGCAATGTGTAAGAATGAATATGGGCATGAGTTAGGGCATGGACACTTTGAGTTTGTGAGCAAACAAATTAAGGCAAGGTGTAATTTTCTCTCTTCTTAGCATAATTTAAAATAATTATGTTGCATTATTTCTCTGCATTTGGTTTTCAAAAACAAAAAAAAGTAAATTCTAAATTAGTCCTCTCCTTCTAGGGCCAAGGCTATAATGTATTGTATTTCTCAAAAGGTACGCCCTGAAAATTCCTCCCACAATGAACAAAAGGAGTGAGTCTGACTGTGGGATGTATGACTGTGCTTTTTAATCGTGGCTCTTTAGAAAATACCATGTGGGTTGGAAGGGCAGAGAAAATGAGACAACCTGAAGAGCATCCAACCGAACGGCTTGGGCCTGGGCCAAAAGGTAGTACTACCGTCAGCTTGTAACTGCTCTATTAGCTCAGCTAGCGCTTCAGTTCAGGATTACAACACCAGCAGCTAGGTCACTTCTCCAACTTTGGATGATCATTCAAAAGAAAACAACTAACTAAATAAAACAAACTTCAAGACATACTCTCTCTTGACAAATTCCATATAGGAAGCTACCAGTAAAATTACTTGATATCCACGGGAAAAACTCTGTACTTAAATTACCTTCATAAAGAAAACTGTGGCACTAGCATAGAGCTTTGAGGTACTCGGAAAATGCAAATTCTGATAATGATGCACAAATGCTGTTGCCTCTTCGTGACATGAGAATAACCAGGATGGAGGAACCATGAAAACACATACACAGCACTGAATCCAAGCATGCGCAGACAGAAGAGAATACCTTACAGATCAAGAAACAAACTTTACTTTTTCATTCAAATGAATTGAACGGGAATAAAGAATGTAACCTGCCCATTTAGATCTTCTCTCCAGGAGGCACGGCTCTACTTCAGAATTTATCAGAGGCAGAAACACAACAATATATCATAATTACATGAAATATGAGGGTGGTCTCTCTCCCTTTGCACTTAACTACTTTGGGGGCTCACCGAAAACAAGAACAAGGAGAAAACAACCAAGATGAGAGAGAGTGCACTTTTGTCAAAAATATACTCCATATTACAGAAAAATGTAAGAAAACAAGAAGGTAATAGGCTGTAGTGTTAACTAAAAGGAGATCAAAGCTTTCCTAACTTGAGCAAAATGCTCCCCAAAACCTGTTCTAGAAAAATAACTTAGAAAATGAGGTTGAACAACCTAAAGTCCCCCTATGGAAATTCCTGGCTCTTATAACATTTGCTCAGGCATAAATTGTCCCTGTATTTGGAAATGCCACCTATTACTAAAATGCAGCACACTAATGAAGTCTACCTGCGGCAAATTTATACAACTATCAGGTAAATCTCCCTAAGATCATCTACTTAGGTTTCCTTATTTCCCCCAATGGGAGAGGGAAGAAGTAAAACCTGGATTTTTAAAGTATTTTTCTTAAAATATATTTACTATTTTTCTAGATACTGTCTTTCTTCACCTCTTTTCTGAAATAATTAAGAATCAGAGGAAAGATTATTTTAGGAGAGAGAGAAATCTCTGAGGTTAAGGAGGAAGAAGTTCCAGCATTTCCATTGTAGAAATATTCTTTAAATACTTTTCCTCTTTAACGAAAAGTCATGAAATTAGTGGTAGCAGGGATTCATTTATTTCTTTGCTCTTTAGATAACACAAATTTATAACAGTTTTTTCCTTCATCAATCTCCTGAAGGCAAACACATAGCACCACCGCATCAATATATGGAACAGTCTTGTTGAAACATGTTAGCATTTAATTAAAACAAGCAATCAAAATTGTGGGGGAAAATTCTTACAAACGTTATCTTGTAACTAAAATCTGATGAACAACTTCATTATACTTGCCTCAAATCTTTGAAAAGTTGTCAAACGAAAATCTCCTTAAGTTCCCGAAAGCAGTAATAGAGAAGATAATTTTTTGAATGAAAACATGTAATAATTTTCTATATGTGCCTAAAGTTTTAAAGAGACTTACTTAATAGCTTCCCTACCACAATACCACTATTCATACTCAGAATTCCACATCCAACTTACATTTTTAGAACTGCTCTTGCTTTTCCAAAAGAGCTACAAAGGCATTACTGGTTGCTCGGCAATTAGAACCAGGAATCAACCACTAATTAGAAGACAATCATGAATAAGTCATCTACTCAGTGGTGAGATGAATGAAATAATTGGCTGTGGAAATTTTTAAGGAACACTTGAAAGAAATAGATTTAAAGAAAGCAAGTCTTAGGGACATAGAATAGTCCAGGGAGAATTGTGCGCCATCTTGTTGTCACTGGTCATGTTATAACAGCTTTTTAAAGTGGCATTAAAACCAGGCCAACCATTTCTCATTTAGTCCCCTGAAGCCTCAGTGATTAGTCACAATGGTTTCCTTTTGTAAGAGTCAGTTTCAAGCTGCTCACTTACTGAGACAAATCCTGGAAGCATCCAAGCTAAGAATCTTTCATACCAAGGGGAAGAATGGGGAGCTTCACTGAAGGAAGGGGATTTTATTCAGCCCTCCTTAATTAGACAGGACCTCCATGGATGCTTTTGCTCTAAGATCATTTACTCTGTGTTTATCACACTGACACCAATGTATGCAATAATCTAAGCTATTATTCTGAGGTTCTAACTCTGATTAAGAAATGACACAACTGTTTTGCCTTACTTGGTGAAGCTACAGCTTCATAAACTATATAGCACTATAATTATCTTTTAATCTATTAGCTTCACCCATAAACTTCGACGTATTACTTTTAGTACTCACCTGTAGTCTGCTGTTGGGGAATCTGAGTCTGATGTGGCAAGTTCCTGGAAATGATTAACATTTTTAGTAAAAGTATGTTTGTCCATGCACATGTAAACACAGAGCAGGCACAGTAGGATGAAAAACTTTGCAGCTAGAAAGGACCCCAGAAATCACCTAATCCAGCACAAGCATGCCCCACCCCCATTCCTCATAAGTTTATGGATGAGGAAACCGAGGTTTGAGGAAGGTGAATTATCAACAGTTGATAATATTCAGAGTTCCTGCTACACCTACAACAACACTAGGAGGCAGGTATTATTTTCCCCAATTTACAGATGAGGAAACAGGCTTAGAGGTCTGAGGCTACATAACCAGGAAGTGGTGAATAAAGATGTGAACACAGGGGCTCCAGGGCTGTGTTTATAATCTGCACACTGTCAGATCCAGGTCTACACACATATACACACTCACAGAACAACATATATCACCATCTTCATTCACAGTTCCAAACCTGTGCTCCTCCATCCCCATCCGAGGGAATGACACTGGCTATCCACCCAGATGCACCAGTCAAAATATAGAAGTCATCACTGATCCTTCTCTCTCTTTCAGTCCTCACATCCAGTCACTTGGGAACTCGTGACAATGCTCCTCAATCTCTTTAATATGTTTTCATCTTCCCCATCTCCACTGCTACTTGGCTGAAGCCATCATCATTTCTCACTTGGAACTTTGCAACTGATCTGAATTGTTTCCTCATCCCCATTCTTCCTCCCTTATAATCCACTATACACATTGCTGTCAGATGATCTTCTAAGACACAAACCTGATTATGTCCTTCAAATGAACATGTTTCATTTTTTCCCTTTATCTCCCTGCAAGGTAGGTTTCAAGTTTCTTAGTGTAGCCTAGAAGGCCATCGATAGATCTGGTCTGTACCTGGAGCTGTCTCTGAACTGCCTGAAACAACCACCACCACCACCTTGGCCACTACCATCTCTTGCATCCAACCAGCTCCCATCTGTCCTTGCAAACTCAACTCAAAAATGGTTATAGTGGACTCGATTACTTCTGCGATTTAAAACTATCCCACAAGGAATGTTAATTAAACATTAACTTAACTTAAAGTTAATTAACTTCTTATTTTTAATTAAAAAAGTAACATCTCAAGTACCAACTGTTCTATGCCTCCTCACTCTCTAAGCACCCCTTCCTCAAACAGTTACCATTTAGCATGCTTTCACACACATACTGACTGTCATTGCATTTCTCCTCATACAAGGTTTAATTACCCCAAAGTGTCTTAACAGTAAAATCATCCTATTTTGTTTAGTATCCCCAGTAGTAAGCATGCAGTAAATATTTCTTGAATGGGTACATGCAAAAATGACGATATTTACGAAGATTCACATAACACACACATGTTTATTAACACTCACATACACCCATTTAGTTTCAAATTTGGATGTTAAAATTAGGATACAAACATGGACAGTATATATTCTGTGCAGAAGAAATTCTAAGAGCCAGCCCCTTGCTACAGAACAGGGCTTGATCCAAGCCAGGGATTTTCAAGGTTTTTTGTTTCTCTTCAGCAATAGAATTCCTTTTAATTGAAATCCTAAGCAGAACTCTTGATGTACAAAAGAGATAAATGTGAGTTGCCCGGGTTGAAACCAGGGAGCTAGGAATCCAGCCTGCTTTGTTTCCTTTGCCTCACATGCTGGCCCCTAAGGCATTTCTAAGAAACCTCCAAGAAACAGAGTTTGAAAACCACTGATCTGAATCATTTCAGCCAGGCAAATATTATGTTCCAAATACAACGATCTAAACTGGAAAACAGTACATGCTAGTTAAATACTGTTTAAACGCTAGAACTAATCCATAGGAATGTTAATGACTCCAAGTGATTAAATTAAAAAATCCGTTCCATTTTAAATATACAGTTAAGGAAATAAAAGCAATTCTAATTCAATTGGAGGAAGTTACTTAATAATTCATCTCAATAATTACATTCTTTTCTTGCTATTACCTTTCAGTCCTACTTATCCTTGTGTGGTCTCTAGGAGTATTTTTCTTGGTTTGTTTATTCTTTCAGTATTTCAGACAGTGTATTTATAGGTGGTTTCGATCATGAAAGTAAAAAGAGTTATTTATAAACCACAAAAAGGAAATTAAGTTATAGATTTAAAGATTGGAAAACAAACATCTGTACTACCAAAGTCAAAATGCAATTTCATGGGTATTTGGAGGGGGAGATGAATTTTGTTTTAACTTCTCAGATACAACTACTTTGGGTCTATTCTACATTAGCAATAAATGCAGCATACATACACACGCCCACACACATTTCCTCATTTCCTGTCATCCTAGCTCTACCTAGTCTATTAATGGATTAAATCAATACATTTTGACAAAATAAAGATACCAGAGAGGACAAAGAAAGCCCTTCGAAAGCCCTCGACAAGGATAACCAAATTCAAAATCAATATGTGCATGAAGTAGCTGGAACCCCCTCTCCCGTTGGCTAGTCCAGCTTTCCCTTCTATGCAACACACCTTTAAAAACCACTGATCAAAGTCGAGCTCATCTATGCCCTGTCATTTCTTCCCTAGCCTTTGTTTTTTTTCCCTCTCCTGCTGAAACCGCTGAACTTTCTAAATAGCAATGGGTTTCCTTAGGTTCAAAGAGAAATGGTTGGTTGAGAAAATACCACAC
Organism: Vicugna pacos; assembly: GCF_048564905.1. Classification (NCBI taxonomy): domain Eukaryota; kingdom Metazoa; phylum Chordata; class Mammalia; order Artiodactyla; family Camelidae; genus Vicugna; species Vicugna pacos. The sequence continues at coordinate 61,111,872 of NC_132993.1, read as the reverse complement.
ATAAACTAGCAAGAAATTTGGAGGAGATACATGAGCAATTGTGTGTATTACACTGGTTTAGGGATTTAAAAATATCTGCAACATGTATCCCAGCTGGTTAAGTCTGAACGACATTGCTCTTTGCAACTTCAATGGAAACTTAGATGAATTACATACAAGTGCTATGTGTACAAAAAGGTGCTCAACAAAAAAATATGGGGAGATTCAACAACCCCATAGTGTCCAAGGTGTGCACACATAACTCTGATTTTGTGGTTGCCCAAACCAGTGTCTACATGTGAGCCTGCGAGTGTCAGAGTGTTAATATATCTATGATGAGCATATTTAAAGTGTGTATTTCATTTAAAAGTTGAAGGGAGGCATCTCATAAGAGCGTTGCTTCAGGCATAGTGGAAAAATGCCTACAACTGACTTTGCTACAGTTAAGGAGGGAATGCAATAAGAAAACGGAAACATTTCCATCTTTGGTTGAAAGCAGGCTGCTGAAGGCAATTAGACAAGAAAGTGGGGGTTGACTTCAAATAGAAGTCTTATAATCCTTCAAAGAAAGGACCTTTATAAAGTCATAGAACTACCTACAATAATTAAGTCATTAACGAACTAACTGAAAGATTATTATGTGTAAACCACATTATGTTGAAAAAAAGGTTTACGAAAACTGCAAATTCTCTAAATTATTAGCATTAATTATTTTCTAATTTTACTACCATTAATTACAGGCATTTAAGTAGAAAATTATGTGAATTAGCCATTGCACAAACTCTACCCTTTAAGAAAGCAAAGGTAATAACTTGCAAATTAATAAATAAGTGATTTGGAGGGAGTACACAATTATTTATTATTTGTACAACCATTTTAAGGTAATTCGACATTCCTGCATCTCCTGTAGAGTAATGCTATGAGTAAGGTTGATGATTATCAACTCATTATATTCCTACTTGCTTGAAGAGTCAAAAGCAAAGAGAGGTTAAGTGACTTCTATAAGGCCACAAAATCTGTGCCAGAGTTAAAAACAAATGACATTAGTTTAGTCATATGGAATACAAAACACTCCCTTTTGAATTTGTATGGATTCATTTAACAATGTGAAACAGTACTAGCTTTGTGGAATTTCCCAATTATCAGCAAAATTGATTACCCAAATCTTGAATTTTCTACAGATTTTTTTCTACAAAAATGCTGATTTGGACCCTATGACTACTTTTAGTAAGGAACCAGGCCATTATTTGGGCCAAGGAAGGAAGGACACAAAGAAACTGGAAACATCACCATAATTTTAAATTTCAAAATCTAATTTTAATTAAAATCAATGTAGAATATATAGAGAATATAAAGAAGAAAAGAGACATTCATTTCTTTCTTTTAGTTTTTTCCCCTACCTTTATAAAGCCAAAAGCAAACCTACCACAGCTCTAAACTGAAGTCCTAACCTCCAAGACTAAACTCCATCAGAGATATTCCATCTATCGCTTTTAGTGTATGCTCGCTGATTTTTTTTTTAAAGTCAATGGCTCCAAAATCTTTGGCTGCTTGACACTTCTTGTCAATAGTAAATCATTATCGGGGCAGGGGGTGGGAAGGGATAGACTGGGATTTCAAAATGCAGAATAGATAAACAAAATTACACTGTATAGCACAGGGAAATATATACAAGATCTTATGGTAGCTCACAGAGAAAAAAGTGTGACAATGAATATATGTATGTTCATGTATAACTGAAAAATTGTGCTCTACACTGGAATTTGACACAACATTGTAAAATTATTATAAACCAATAAAAAATGTTAAAAAAAAAACCCAGTAAATCATTATCTGATCCCCTGCAACATTGTCTTCAACTGTTACTAACTTTTATTGAAACTTAATTTTTTATTTATGGAATTTTACCATGAAGTTGGTTCTCACTAGTACCCAAGGGAAGACAAATGGAAAAATACTTTAGATAAAAGCTAAAATGATTAATTACTAAATATCTATAATTAGAAGACTTAGTTCTACTTTTATACACCTTAATTTGTGAAAGATTAAACATGACCTACCTCCTGTTTTGAGGGAGACCCAATCTCCCTGGGTTAAGTACTATTTTTAGTATAATGAATAAAGAAAATTTTTGTGAAGCCAATTAAAATCTTCCTAGAAAATGTCTCGGTACTTTCCCCTATTATTCCTCATATAAATTCCTCTATGAAGATGCTTCCCATTCAGGAAAAATCAACTGATATTGATGTCGGTATAAGAAAAGAATAATGAGGCAGATCTACCTCCTAAAAGACCATACTATACATTACAAATTTAAGAATAAATTGTTTTTTTAGAAAACTAAGTATTTAGGAATCTGCCAGTCAATGCCTCCCATAAAATTGCAAAATGAGTACAATTTTGGGGTGGTTTTTCGCTTTTCATTTTTCTGTCCCATTCAGACATTACTCTCTAATCAGCACTAATCTCTTACTTCTCCACCCATCCTCCTCCAGCAGTTTAGGAAAGTGTGAAAGTCTAGAGGCTGACAAGCAGAAACACACAAGCAGACCTAGCACTCTGGACTGCCCCCTTTCACATTTTATTCTGCACAGATTCCTCAGGGGGAATTAGGAGAAACCGGTCCCCCTTTAAAACTCTACGGGGAGGAGAATGAATAACAATCCTTTCTCCACCTCCATCCCCAGCAGAAATGCCAGAAATACTGAATCCTAAAACGCAGGTCCTTTAATTTATTTAGATCTGGGATTTCCAACCTTTTTTCCTGCTCCCCCATTATACATATATCCACCAGCTCCCAAACCCTCCGAAGCAGGGCCCTGGGATCTGGATTGCAAAAGCCTTACAGGTGAATGCGACCCACAACTTGGTTTGACCTACAACCAGACTAGATCATCTCTTGACATTCCTTTTAGGACCTCAAATGCTACACCTTGGAATTTGATTTTCTTAATTTACATCATTACAAAGGCTTATCTCTGAAGTACTTCAGTCAAATATGTAATATATTTTTGATGTTAAGTCTTTGGTCAAAAACATAACCCCTAATCACAACAATGATTCTTTCGGCAAAGCAAATTTACTTTTAAGAATTACTTTAGAATGTGATTTTTAGCAATGAATTGTAATAAATCAGGGGACTGAATAGAGGAACAAATTTACTTCCTATTAATGGTAACATTTATTCTCTGAGCTGCAAAGATAACTGATTAAGTATAGACGCAGAAAGCCTGACTATTCTGTGGGATGGGGGACATCCTACAGGAGACATGACTAGTGCTCCTCAAGACTATCAAGGTCATGGGAAACAAGGTCATAAGAAACTGCTTAGACCAGAGTAGACTGAAGAGCTATATGCCAATTATTATGTCCTGGACAGAATCCTGGAGCAAAAGAAGGACATTTGGAGAAAAACTAGTGAAATCTATTAAAAAAAAAAAAGTGTGGTGAATATTAAAGCACCAATGCTGGTTTCTTCGTTGTGACAAATACACCGCAGCACTGTAAGATGTTAACTATGGGAGAAACAGGGTGAGGAACACCTGGGAACCCTGTATTATCTTTGTAACTTTTCTATACCTTGAAAATCATTCCAAAATAAAAAGTTCATTAAACAATAAATACATTAGCAAAGAGTAAACTAAATTTACCTTTTATTTCTATACTATGTGATAATTTTAAAAGCTTGTTTATATTGTCTCTGTAATCTACAAGTAGAAAGAACACTGCACAAAATGAAATCCCTCCTTTCTAGCAGGTGTTCTGTCTCCCAGGTCTACTCCAGTTTCCCTTTCCACTATCTGTTCATCCACTTTGCCTGTAACCTGAATCAGAAATCCTTCGGGGTCAATGACCACATTATCTATCTGACTTGATATCAAGACAGGTAAACAATCTAGTCTCAGTTTTGACTAATTTAGCTTTGTTTCTTATCCATGTCGGAATTTTATTAATTGCAAATGATTAAACACTTTTTTACTGTCTAATTGAAGGTGCCAGTCTGGAGTCCTATGAAGCATTCTACCAAAAAGAAAATACTACTGTCAAATTGACTAATAACTATGGCAGTCTCCCGTTACACAACTGTTCTGCATTCTCTTCTCTGACCCTCACTGTTGTGAGGTTCACTATTCCTCGTGGATCAACCTGTTTAAAAGACCCAAACAAGTTTCTATGCAGCTGTTAAAGAAAGCTTTGAATGTTCTTGAGTCTTGCCTAGAAGCCAACATAAACTTTCAGCCGTATCATTACGCCTGCATATTTCTGATGTCAAGTCTGAGGAATAAACACCAACTGATGCAACTAGCCAAATTATTTATGAATGACAAATTCAGTACAGTTTGTATAAATAAGTGAAGATGAAATGCATGCCCTTTTAGGAAGGGTTAATTAATAAATGCCAGGCAACACTAGCCAAAAATACACCTGGTTATCAGGTACTATGATGTCTCATCAAATAAAATATCTCACTTTAACACTGAGAATTCAGTTTGATCCAAATGACCAAAATATTTACATTATATGTGTACTTGGTGCTGAAATAAACCTTTAAAAACAGGTAAGGAGTAGAAGTTGAATTTGCGTAAAGGACAGCGGTGATGAACCTGATACAATAAATTCCCTATTATCTGGTATGGCTGGAAAATGAGGTTAATCACACATTCTGGCTTATAGGGAGGGGAGTTATAATAGAGACCATGCACATATTATCTGTTTCCAAGAATAAAAGATAATACACACTCAACACTGAAACTACATCAAATGTAATTTAATTTTCCTCTGATGATTCAGATGCACTTGATGATCTTGCAGTGCCTCAGAATAATCATTGTGAACATCATCAATTATCTATGTACCCTATTTATATAGAAGTGCTAGTTAATGGACTTTTTCCATTAGCAGAAATCTGAATAATATAAAGGTTCTCTGGACTTAAAAATACATATATGGTCAAATTGTTGCAATTCTATAAAATAACCTATTGCATTTGCAAATAGAGAGATCTGATCAACACAATGATAGTCTTGATGGCGTTATGGAGGGACCAGGAAGATGCATTTGGTTATAAACTAGAGAGGAAATTTTATTTCCCTTGTATATTAGTAGCAACATTGCAAAATCCTAGCCACAGAGAATCAAAATAAATTTTAAGGAGTAATTTTTAATATATATGGTTAGAAAGCATATCTAAAAAATGACCCAGCCTTTTTTCTTCCCTTAAACTTCACAAGCAATAAAATTTTACTGACTTAAAAATGCATTCAAGTTACCCTACTTATTATAATAAATATTTCTCTTTTCTAAAATTGGATAACATTGTCATTTTGTCAACAGAAGCATTTCCCAAACTATGTTCTTTAAATAGAGTTATCTCTTCTGAACTTTTCCTGTGGATTCACAAAGCATGTCAACACACTAAAGGATCTGAGAACCCTTATAGTTTAAAAAAACAAAAACAAAAAAGTCCTGTTTCTCACATGTATTTGACCATTTCACTTTTGAGGATATATATCAAAATTTGAAGAATATGTATCATCATTTCACTAGCAATCTTGAGTAAAAAATAAAGGAAATGGTAGCCTTAAAGGATTCTTTAATTCTTTTCATTTTGAAAATGAATGATAAGGCTATTCATAATTTACATCTAAAAAAGACAAGGCAGATTGCTAAACTGTATAATACTCTTGAAATTTTCCTCATTTTTCTCATCAGTATCTCATTCTGGTAAAGTGGGTTTTACAATGACCCACTCACTAACCATCAAACAACATAGAAATCCATCCGTTCCATTCAGTACAACTAAATTTTGTGAGACTTTCATATTTACATCCCTGACAGAATATTAATGTTTCTAAAACTCAAAATTTTAAATGTATGCAATTTTCCCCACTGCTAATAGAATTTGATTTAATTACTCACACACACATACAAACACATACCTTGGCCTATGCAACAATAAGTAAATGATGTTAGAGGACTTCAGGAAAATATTCATAATATTTTTAGATTACCAAATTATTTTGGGCAAATTTATAATCTGACTGTCCATACTATTTATATTAATTACTGTTTAATCTTCAAATTACCACATGCATTTTGCACGGTTACAAAATAAGCATTTGCAATAGGAAAATGTTTGCACTCAATATGGTTTCCACATAAATGTTTAATCAGTAAGAGGCTACTCATATCCCATCCTATTTGTTTGGGGGGAGGTGGGGAGGCATGATAGAATTTTCTGTATATCCATTACTTACAGAAGTAAAGTGAAAAAGAGGAGGATCTCAAAAGCAAATCTGTGACTTCTTCAGGGAAAATGAATTTAATCCATTTCAACATATGGTTAAAAAACAAAAAAAGAGCCATGTTCTTTGAAACAAATGACAGTTTTCCCTACAATTTCCTTGTATCAAAACCAAGCTTCTGGACATATAACATGGGTTCTCAAGAGGAACTTCTTAACCCGTCTCCCGCATACCAACCCCTGACAAAAGCCTCTTCCAGGCTTCTTGATCATAGTCCTTCCAGCACTCCAGAGAAAGTCGGCACTCATAAACTGTGCTTATAGCCAAAATTGGAACTACTCATTCTGATACACAAGCAAATCACAAAAAACAACCTAAAAATCCTGAAGCAAAAAATTTAGATTAAATAGATCTATGGCACTAACATTCAAAAAATAGCTTAACAGAACCAAGTAATTCTAATAGTAGCCCTAAAAAATAATCAATTTGTTATGCTTTAGGATATGCTTCTCTTTTCACAATGAAGTCATCCTTGAGCAAACATATGTTAGTTTACCAGCAGCGCCAATTTCTTAAATATTAAGGTGAATGTCATCTTCTTTGGATCAGTGAAGGAAAAAAAAGTATTTCCTGAAAGTAATTCTATCTATTTGGATCAGCAAAGTGGGGCTGGGATCTACACTTTCAGTGTTCTTTCGGTATTTTTTTTTTTCAGTTATAAACAAACAAACAAACAAATGCAATAGTGAGGAACTCTGGTCTTTATAGACATTAAGTAGATATATTCATGCATTAACAGTTATGGTTCCAAGTGGATACTTACTGCTGGGTTTGCATCAATGGCATGTTAGTGCTCTCATAATTGTCTGCATGTAGAGGTGGTATGATTTCCCCAGTCACAGGGTGAAATACAGGAAGTGTTGACAGGGGCCATGCTATCTCTCTATTCTTGGACATGTCACGAAGTTCTTTGGTAGACTTCTGAATAGCACTATGATGGACCAGTTGGATGCTAGGTCAAAAAGAAATAAGACAACATATATTTAAAATCATACATTAGTCCCATGAGTCATCAGTTTGAAAAAGTAATGAAACCTTTTTTCCTTTTTAAAATAAGAAGACATTATTGCACTTTGGGCATTCTACAGGTTAACCCAGAAAAAGATACATTTCATATACTTTTGACATAGCAAAACTGAAAATTATAAAGTAATTTTTTAATAAGTGTGTCTCTCATTAAACTAAGCTATAAAGCACTGTGTTAATATTACAGCCCTAGGTAAGAAACTAGTATTCTATTTAATTGCTATGATTAAGATAGAACTACCATAGCTTTTATATTGTTGCTTCTGACGGGGCATTTATAAATACTCACAGAAATTTCATTTTATGGTAGGTTATTACTGTAGAGTCAGGAAAACGTGTATGAAAGATCTTTTCATCTGTTCTCTGGTTTATAGAAATGCAGATTGGGAAATCACATAATATAAATGGCAAGTTAATATTCTGAATCTAAAATATTTTAGGTTTAATTTTTATCTTTATAATTTTAGTTTTCAAACCCTTTTTAGTTTTAGTTTCTACCCCTCCTAAATATTTCTATTTAGAAAGCAGCTTTCACATTTATGAGATAAACTATGAAAGATGATGAACGGGGGAAAAAAAGCATGACAAACATGTATGGAGCATGATGAGCAACTGAGAAGTGAAAACAAATGATAAAGAAAATAACAGGAAAGAAGACACTTACTCTGGTGTTTGCATGTTTCTCTTTTCCCTAGAAACAAAACAAAATTTATGAATTAAATAATAGCATTGATATTTGGAACATTAAGACTATATGCGCATGGATCTTGCATGAGGTGGAAATGCTGACATTGCTACTATTAATGCAACCAGGAAGCATTTGCCACCAGGTTTATGACATTACTTGGATGAGTATACATACAGAGATGGAATACTGATGAGAAACACAGAAAAAAATGAAAAAGAAGTGGAGATTAAGAATCAAGCTCTTGGAAATAAATTCTATGACATAATGAAATTAGGCTACATGTAAAAAATGGAAGAATCTGTTACTTGCTGCTTTATTAATTTTTTATCCTTTGCTTTGTTCCCCTGACTTCCAGATAATCTTGGGAGATTGTTTTAATTGACATAGATGCCCCAGAAGTTCTATTCACAAAGTGAAGACTCATTACGCAAATTATCATCTTATTTTCATTAATTTACTCCTAAGTGTTTATATATCTATCTGTACATATATTTAAAAACATTTAGATTGCATCATCCTGTTTAACGACAGAACAATTTCAAGAAGAATTCTGACACTTGTTTCTGATCAAACTGACTGAGATAATTTATTTATTTAAAGTGCAATTACCATGTCAATAGATTCTGCAGTCTCTACTTACACGAGATGACTTGTACAACCGAAATATCTAGCCTCAATTATTCTTGGGGCTGTTTTGCCAGCATGAATTTACATCTAGCCTTTAGAACTTTTGAATGAAGTAACTATATCCCCTAATTTGATTTCCTAGACTCGAAACTATTTTAATTCATTTAAAGAAACAAAGTGCTGTAGTTTGACTTGCACATGATTTCAGTTCATTTATAAAGTGTTTTATGAACTAAATGAAACTTGGCTTTTAATGGAATCTTATATGTTGTTATCTTAGTAGGCTCTATAATTTTTATTAGTGTTTTAAAGTACTCACACTCCTTCCCGTCGGCAGCACATGATATAAGCAAGTATTAGAAAAAGGACCAATGCTACTGCCGAGGGCACAGCCAGTGTAATTAGGAAATCCGTGTAATAGTCTCTGCTTTTCAAAGAATCGGAAGGGGGTTTGTACTCTCCACCATCAGGTAAAATCCCCTCTCCACGAATCACTTCCTGATAGGTGGACACTTGCTTTGTTTTATCAACCTGATACAAAAGAAGACAATTACACATCAGATTAATAGCTGCAAACATTATGAAACTTTAAAATTTAGACATCAAGACAGTCTTTGACACATTTCTAAATAGCAACTTTTTCCAATTACTTTATAACCTTGATCTTGCAATTTCTGGAAGGTAGGAAGAAATAATGAATAAAAGCAATAAATTAAAGAGTTTATACCGACCTACTTTCTATGTCCCTCCCACAACATATATGCATACACAAAGGTATACACACATAAGAAATATGCATGCATGTGTGTGTGTGGAGTTGTTCTTTTTCAGTTTACTTCCCCAAAGCAGAAGCCCTTCATACTACCATGGAAATTTCTTATTTCCTAGTGATAAACCTATGGTGCAGATATTAAACAACCGTGAACTGGCTGGCTGATAACCAGTATGCAGGCATAGTTTCTAAGGTTAGCAAAACAGAAAAGAAGAAAAGAGAATTTCTAAATGAGTACAACCTTAATCTTTCTGCCATCCAGCTGACAGTAGTTGTTTTTTGGAAAGACAATATAAGAAACAAGTAATCCATCCAATTCTATAGTTTTATTAAACGCTATCCTGGGCTCAAAAAAATGTACAACACTTGCACTATATCAATTTACTTCCACATTAACTGAACTGCTTTCACTGAGTTGCATTTAATTATGCCATGATTTGTATTGAAGGGCACTACAAAAATAGCCACGTGAAATACGTCATTACATTTGCTCCCTCCTTAAACAAATGCTGGGGAGAATTATTTGTGGCATTTCTCAGTAATCCTCTCCCATAAAACTCCACCTAAAGAATTTTGTTCACAATATAGTGCTAGTAAAAACTTTATTTTCTGCCAAAGAATTGATGTTCCTTTAAAAATGAAAACTAAGTAACAGTTGAGTTTCCTCATTTAATCCTGGACATTGTGGGGCTTGTTGTCAAACTTGACCTTAGGTTTATTTTGGGGTACAGTTCAGGTCCTGATTTTCCATTTCTTTTATATTTAATATATTATGTTCACTGACCCTTTTATTTAAGCCTCCTGAAATACTCAGTGGTAAGATGTGACCTATAAATAAATACATGTAAAAGAAAAAATGAAAATTCCCAACATTTCTACTTAGGAAGTCTCACCACCAAAAATAAAATCTTCAAAGCATAAGTCATTTTTAGACCTTGAGAAATTAGGTAATATTCCTAAACACGAATGCTGGACAGCACAAGTAAAATGGCGTGGTCAGGGCCCACTGTCTGCTGGCTCTGGTGAGTATCTACATTTATCTACGTTGTGACTTAGCCATTCAGACTTTTGCACCCTTGTACGCTTAGCACCATGACTGAAATACTGAGCTCTGCAAATTCAACATTAATCTGTAATACACATCCACCACCGCATTTAAATGATTTTACTCGATTTAAGAAGACAAAGAAAGAGCATCATTTTTCTAAGACACAAGCGACATGGAAAGAGGAGTCTGGGGCCAAGGGCCACAGGTGCTAAGTGCTACAGTGTGAGCAGTATGTTCTCCCGTCCTGGATCCGGGAAAGGTGCCTGCAGCTGGTTCTCTAAGACATGAAGTGACAGTTGTGTTTATGTGTCAATAACTTTGTTCAAATGTCAACTTTAAACTTAGACCTGATTCACTCACCACCAATCATCAAGAGTTGACAGAAGTTAAATCTAAAGGTCACTAAAGGAATAAAATAACTTCCTATCTTACAAAAAGTAGGAACAAAAATATAATATTTTATATAAAATTATACATATGTATATATTACATATATATAAAATCTTACCCACATTTTATGTTTTTGAGTATGCTAATTAAGAGGTAATTTAGAAAGAAATATTTAATATTTATTGGGCTGTCAGTAAGATTCTGACTTTCCTCTTCTTTTCTTTGATTCCTTGATCTTTGCCTACAACTTGAGTTTCCAGGGCATTGAATCAGAGTACAACATTGCTTTATTTTCTGATTTATTATTGCAGTCCAGTCTCCTTCCAAAGTGGAATAGTAGCAGCATATTTGAGGCTTCCTTGCACACGTCACACTGACTCCAAAATCTATCTGGACTTAGCAGCCACCTGGATGTCCAGGGCGATCACTTGGACCACCTGCAAAGCTAATCTGGCCCCAACAACTAATCAAGGGTGGACTGAGTACAAAAGTGGAGGTACTATTTCTTAAATGGATGCACTGTCAATGAGCTTGCTAAATCCTTAAAGGCAAGGGAAGTCAGTTGCAGTTAACAAAGTAAACCCAGGATTTGTTCCTAAAAGCAATTCAAGATAGCAAATGCTATCTCCAGCCACATGACTTTTAATTACATTTGCAAAAACAAAATAAAAACTCACCAGTGAAATTTTGCACCAGTCAATGTAAAATTGAGTACGAAATTTTTTATCACATGTTATTACAGGCTCCATCTCTTGACTGCATCTCAATTGATTCTGTGGATTTTCAACTTCTCGTAAACAAGAAGAAAATGGGACGTCGGCACCAACCATGACATAAACGCTGCAAAAATGTGAAACTCTCAGGTTATCCTTTAAGAAAATTGGAAGCACTGAAAAACAATCTACCCTGAAAGCAGGATTTATCCTTTTGAATTGAGGGATTATCTAGAATCATCCCTAAGGTAGGGGCCTGGGCTTTAAAAGCAGTGATTCATGTAGGGGCTTCTTTTCATTCTTTCCTTTATTCAACCAATATTTACTGAGTGCTCTGGTGCACCAGACACTCTCTTGAGACTCTGTTAATTTCTAAAAATTCTTTTCACCTTATTTAATTCAAAATAATCATGTATCATATTTTGAGAGCCTATTTCCATTCAAAAATTAATCTTAAATTGTTTATAAAATAACATTATCACCAAAATATTACCAAAATAAATCTTCATCTGACTGCATTTTAATAAGTTTGTGGTATTACATCCTGGAGGTGTGGAGCTTTAGGCAGACTTATCTATTCTACCTAAGAGTTCTGTCTGCCAGCTTTTCTACTGCACAAACCCCTACTGTTAGTCTCTCATTATAAGGTCTCTCAATTTTTATCTAAGAAGTTAATGTAAGAGAAAAACTATTGTTTGGTAAATACAAATTAGGCAAACAAAATTTATTTTCTTGATGTGTATCTTAGCAATAGGGGGAAAGAACTCTACAATTGGCCAATAAGATTTTCACAATAAAAGAGAAGATGGTGATAATAGTATTTAAATCATCTTGGAGCAGCTTGGGAAAGTAGGAATTTCATGGGTTTTTCAAAAGAAAAGGGAAAACCAGGAAATTACTCTAAATAACTATTTTTTTCTTTTTCCTAATGACAATTATATAATTACTTACAAAATGGAATATAGCCAACAAAATTCCAGCTGCCTTTTTTGCAGAAATTGACAAACTGATCCTAAAATTCACATGGAAATTCAAGGGACCCCCAAACAGCCACACGCACACAAAATTCTTGAAGAAGAAAAACTTGTAAGACTCACCATGCCCAATTTCAAAACTTACTATAAAGCAATATTAATCAAGATAATGTGGAACTAGCATAAGGCTAAGCATGTAGATCAAAGGAATATAATTCAGAGCACAGAAATAAAATCTTTTAGTAAGTTGATTTTGCCACAGGTGCCAAGATAATTTAATGGGGGAAAGAATCAGTCTTTACAACCAATGGTACAGGGACAACTGGATATCCACATGCAAAAGAAGTTGGACCCCTACCTCACACCATATAAAAACTTACTCAAAATAAATCAAAGACTTACATGTAAGAGCTAAAACTATTACACTTTGAGAAGAAAAGAGGCATACATTTTCATCACCTTGGATTAGGCAATGGTTTCTTAGATATGATACCAATAGTTTCAGAATTAAAAGAAAAAAAATAAATTGGACTTTATCAAAATTTAAAACTTCGTGATCCAAAGGACACCATCAGGAAAGTGAAAAGGCAACTCACAGAATGAAAGAAAATACTTGCAAATCATATATTTAATAAGGGACTAGACATAGATATTTCTCCAAAGAAGATACACTAATGTCCAATAAGTGTATGAAATGATGCTCAACATCATTAGCCATCAGCAAAGTAGAAATCAAAACCACAATGAGATACCACTTCATACCCATCAGGATGGCTATAATGAAAATAATAGCTAACAGAAAGAGCTGGAGACGATGTGGAAAAATTGGCACTCTCCTACTCTGCTGGTGGGAATGTAAAATGGTGTAACTGCTTTTGAAAACAGTCTGGTAGTTCCTCAAAAGGTTAAATACAGAGTTACCATATGACCCAGTAATTTCACTCCTAAGTAAGTGCCCTAAGAGAAATTTAAACATATGCCTATAAAAAACTTTGCACATAAATGTTCTTAGCAACATTATTTGTAACATCAAAAAATGGAAACCACCTAAATGCTCATCAACTAATGAATGGATAAAAGATGGAGGATCCATACAATAGAATATTACTCGACCATAAAAATGAGTGAAGTACCAGTACATGCTACAACATGGTTGGAACTTAAAAACAATACGCTAAGTGAAAGAAGCTGGTCACAAAAGACCACATACTGTATGATTCCACTAACATGAAATGTCCAGGACAGGCAAATTTAGAGACAACAAGTAAATAAATTGTGGTTGCCTAGGGCTGGGGGTAGTGGTGGTGGTGACTGCTAAAGGGTATGGGAAGGGAGTGCTGGGAGGATAAAAATGTTCTAAAACTGACTATGGTAATGACTGCACAACTTTGTCAATAAATTAAAATCCATTGAGCTCCATATACTTCAAATAGGTGAACTGTATAATATGTGAAATATAGCTCATTAAGCTGTTTTTTAAATGAAATGAAATAGAAGTGTGGCATAAAAATTCAAAGCTGTGTTAATGTAAGTACGAAGTCACACTGTGAGGTGACAACTGTGTCCCAGAGTACGATTACACAAATTTATTTGGTTCTTTATGTCAAATTTATATTAGGACTTACAATTCATTTGAAAGACAATTTTTTAAAAAATTTAAAAAATGGTGTCTTTGGGAGATAAAAAGTGTATAAGAGACTGAAATTTAAAATCAGGTTAAAAATTTTAAAGTTCAGAACAAAAGTAGATGTAAGAAATCATTGGTAAATAATTTAGATGATTAGTGAACAGATACATATTTCTTTTATAACAATTTACTTGTAAGCTTCAAGTAAAGCCAATTTCTATCTCCTTATTAACTGCCTAGCAAAGACCATATTTTTCCTTGATAATTATGAAATACACTTTGTAAATATAGAAACGAAATATTTAAAAAACTGTTAAAAGTCCTCTTGCTTTTACATAACATTGATTTGCATTTATAATTAGTAAGATTTTAAGTTAATTCACTTCAAGATAATATAAATGTGCATAAGTTTTAGGTGTTTTGAAATGCTTTATTTTTTTCTCAAATTATAAAAGCAATATGAAAACATTACATAAAACCTGGGATATTAAAAACAATTAATTTCTATTACCAAGATCACGATTTTAATTTTCCAATGTACCTTGCAGAATATTTTTCAAGTGCATATATTTTAACCTAATTGCAATCATCTCTAAAATACAATTTTGCACCTGCTTTTTCACTTAATGTGCCATAAGCATTTTCCATATTGTACAGTCTTTGTAATTACAGTTTCATAGCAATATAATTTTTAAGTACACATGATTTAGTCAGTAATTATTTCAGAGTTGGACATGTAAGTTGCTTGCAATTTTCTGATGTTATAAATAATATCGTAAGGACTATCTCTGTGGATATTCCTTAATGTTACTATCTTAAAAGAGATGCCTAGAAGTGGAAACATTTTTATGACAGTTGACACATACTGCCAAATTACTTTCATCTCTACTTGGATGATCCAGAAGCTTCACAAACTTAATATGTTCCGAACTGAGCTCATCATCACCCCACCCCACCTCCACCTGTTACTCCTTCGATCTTCTTCTCTCTCGGTGATTGGCATGGCCAGATGCTCAAGCACCATCATCTTTGACTCCTGTCCTTTTCCCTACATATTCAAACCATCATCAGTCTCTGACGTTTACCCTGAAAGAACTCTCAAACACACCTTTCCACTCTTTTCCATCCCACTGCCACCACCCCAGTGCTGGTCACCATCACTTCCCACAGAGAGTGAAGCAACAGCCCCTAACTGTTCTTGAAACCAGTCTCTCTCGCTATCCTCAGGGAACCTGTTTACAGAATGAAAGTCAGTTTAAAAACAGAAACAACTGTATATTCAAAAGTTGCTAAGAGAGTAGTTCTTAAAAGTTCTCATCACAAGAATAAAAACTGTTAACTATGTAAAGTGATGGATGTTAACTAAACTTATTGTAGTCACCACTTCACAATATATACTTATATCAAATCATCATGCTGTACACATTAAACTTATCCAATGTTATCACAATAAAAAGGGGAAAATAAATAAGTTAATAAAATGCAACCAGATTACTCAAGAGAAGCTGGTACTGGACTTGCCTTGTAAATCAAAAAAAATGTGTATTTTTCTTGTTAGCCAGTAAGTTTCAACATGTTGTCTTTTAATTTGTATGAGGTTATATATAACAGTAATAATTCTATGCTATACATGCTAAAATTGCATTTTTCATAATCTACTGTTTTCATATGCAGCTTTTTTTATCTGCTGCTATTTTTATAGGCTAGCTTTCTGATATGCAGAAATTTCAAAATTTTATGAGTGAAAGGAAGATTATCTTTTACCTTTATGACCTTACCACATGTTTTCAAACTTTTAAATATACTCAAAGAGATGAAATGGGAGTGTATTATCAAGTACAAGGCTCTCAAGCAATGTTAACAAAACATGATAACTCAAAATCTTGGGAATTGAGTACACTGAATAAAACATGTTCCTTATAAAGGATTTTTTTTCTTCCAATTTGAACAACTCACTTTCCTTTAAGATAAAACACATTTACTGAGGCCTTTACTCATACAATGTGGAGAATCAAGTAACAGGTAAAAAAATTTAAGTCAAAACTCTGCTTTTTTCAGCAACAGCCAGAAAGATCCAATGATCATATTTTTTACCTCATTTTCCAAGTAATGAATGCATTTTATTATTTTGTGTAAATAGGAGATAAAGGACAGTTTAGACAAGAAAGTGTCCATACATGTTACACATTTTCTCAGAACTCTTGAGCTCTATATAAAAATGCTTCATGACTCTTGCCCGTAGCCCATCGCGCTTCTGAATATCAATCAAAAAAAAGATGAAAAATAAAGAATAAACAAAACTAAATAGATAATCTAATTCAGAGTAAAAAATAAAATAAAGAATAAAGGTCGCTTCTAGCTCTAGTTCTCCTGCTTGTCGCTCCTCTTTCCAGAAGAAAGGATGAATTATCAGAAGAGGGAACTGGCGCACAGAGCTCAGATGCCTGTAGGTTTTTGCGGGGGCAGTTTTCCTGCCTGCAGAAAGAAGGCATTTGGGTTTGGTCCACTCTTTCAACCATGTGGTGGGGCTTTGCAGGCCTACTCGAGAAAATGAAAATTTTTTTCTGCAAAAGTCCCTAATACTTCCAAAAGATATAAGCCCAACAGTTCTTCCTGGTGCCCAAGGCTTTACATGGTGTGGTCTTTGCCTCCTTGGTCATTATCACTCCTGAATCCCTCCCATTTCTACAAAAAATAGGTTCTCAAATCAACCAAGCTTCCCCCCACCTATGGCTTTTGCCCTAGATGTTCCCTCTGCCTAGACTCTCCCGTTCTCATTTTTTCAGCAGGTTGCTTTGTATTCATATTGTAAACTCAGATCAGGCTTCATCTCCTCTGTGACACTGTTGGTGTGGAGCAGAAGTAGGGGAGGAGCCCTCTCCATGAATATCTCAACTGTGATAAGGACAATACTGTTTTTTAATTATCTGATTACTTGCCTGGTCCCTAACAGACTGGGAGCATAGATTATATTCTTTAAGTCACTGTATCCTAGAGATTAATAAATTGTTTCCCTATAGAAATACTTAATAAGTGCTGAATAAATGAAAGAAAAAATGAATCTATGAACAGAACCAAGAACAGATACTAAAGACATACAGTTTAGATATATAGTTGCATTGATTTTATTTATTTATTTTCATACTTAAAAAAGTGGAGTTATACTGGTTTCCAATTTTTATTTTATTAAAGGCTTTTTCCAAAAATTCCAATCTCATATCATGGCCATTTCCTAAATGACAGAAGATTTGCATAAAAAATATAGGAGGCATGTTATTAAGAATAAAGGACTACCTTGTAAATCACCAAACATGGGGGCAGATTCAGCACAGCACTACAGACTGGCCTAGAACTATGACCTTGCATCAGAGCAGTCTTTGGCAGCCACTGACTTACATTCTCTTCCTGAAATGTAACTTCTCACCAAGGCCTTTACAGGGCAAAAAGCAGACAATTAAATTAGAAGGAGCACTCTGTGAGACTGTCTAGAGAATAAACTGGGATTCTCTGTTGCTGATTGAGGCTAGATCCACAGGCTTTGGTAACCAGAGGAAATAGTGGTAGGTTTGACAATCTCTTATGAAAAGTGAGCATATTCTTTAATCCTCACACCCCATCATTCCCTTCACAACTACCATTTACACCACATCACTCACCCTGGGCTGGCAGCTCTGCCATGGCCAGAATGAAATATGAACCTGCTCTTCTTTCCACCAGCTTTATCCCAGGCTAAATGCATCCACAAGTCCTTAGCCTCTGGCTCAGTGTCAGGAGCAAAAGCGGCCCGGCCACCATGCCCAGAGACAGCACCGTTACCCTGGGGTTACAGGTCTGGAAAGTGAAAGGGAATCTTTTCAGGAGGCTCACCCTTCCTTTGCAGAGGCTTACTCACTTTGAAGTAAATCTTTATAATTATTTTCTGTTAGATTCAGAAGCAGTTTGAAAGTTGTCAGTGAGGTCTGAAAAGATGAAGAAAATAAGCAGATCAAGAAGGATGAGGAAGGAGCTGGGGTGCTGCAGATGGGGCTCTTGATGATTGACACAATGGTGCTTTGGGCTGTGGAAGGGCCGCAGGTTTACTCTGAGGTCTACTACTGAGAGCTCTTGGTCATCTGCTGTTGGTTTGACTAATACGGAAAAATCTGCAGTTAGTAAACTATGGCTGCCATGTGTATTAGGAAATAATTTCATGGAGATTTTTTTTTTAATCAGAGATTAAGACTTACACTAAGTATTAAGTAGAACATAGTTATTAGGTGTTTAATTAATACTTCCAAAGTGTATGAATATAGTTTTAAATACAATTTTAGAAAAGAAAGGGATGCAATTCCTTTGCCATCTCTAACCCTTCCTCTCGATCTTTTCAATATTTCATTTTTAAAGGGATTTATAGTCTATGTTATTTTCAAAAGAAAGTACAGAGTCAAAAAGTTTAATAAGCGAATTAAGAATCACAGTTTACACCATTAAAAAGAAAGGAAGCCACAAGAGATGAGTTAAGTACTGGATTTATTTCTAAATTTAAGGCAATCGAGTAAAAAAAAAAAACCCTATTTTTGTTACCATGACATTATACAACAACTAAGGAAAATACGCAAAATCATCCCCAGGGACAAATTTTTCTTCTGGAACTATACTCAAGTAGGATCTTACTTCACTGCTGCTTGTATAAGGATATTGGAGTAATAGAGTTGGCATTGGGTACAATTTATAGAAATTCTATTTTAAAAGACTTATCATATAAATAGTTTGTAAAGGTTACAGCTTAACATTAAATTAAAACTCACGGAAAGCATTTCAAGTTGGGAAGGGATCTGAGACAACAGGGTCCAAATAAATGCCACGGGACTGACTCTCTCAAATATCTGACAGCACATGCCACCCACTAGCAGGTGTTGGGGGTCACTCAGCTAATGACTGAATTCTCTAACAAGTACTTGTAGGACAAAAATTCTGTTCTTAATTTAGAGTCACATACTCAAGCCCAGCCTTAGACTCAAAGATCCAGAATCTCTAGGGGGAATCAGAGGACAGGAACCTAGCTACATTTTTAATAAAGCTCTACTGGTAATTCTCAGGCTAGACATACTTGGGCAGCACTGTCTTAGGACAAAGTTTGGTTTAGAGAGTTATTAGTTCAATTTAGTTTAGTTATTTCTAAAAGTGCCTCTACTGGTGATGCCTACACTACTGATTAGGGAAGGGGTGAGCCCAGGAGAAAGCACAACTACGGAAAACTCTACCAATGCTTGGCTTTCACGTTGCTTCCTCCAACATCTTCTGACCACTGTTTTAACAGTCATTGTGGAACACATTACTTTAAGTACCATTGGAAACATTCCTTACTTTTCAGGGGTGATACCCCTGTTCATCTCTTTCCATGGTTCTACTTTAATTACTGACTGGGAAAGAGAACCACGTTGTACTTGTGAAGTAAAATTTTAAGCTCCAGAATTATGTTTTCATAGAGAAAGCCAATCAGCAGATGGTCAAGAGATAAAGCAACGATTTTCCTCGAAGCACTTCTATGTGTGCTTGACTGACTTCAAAATCCATTACTGTACCATACAAGGTATAGTTTAATTCTGAAATTTGTAAGTTGGACTTTACAGCTCACTGCTTATCCCTTATCCCCATTCTGCCCGCTCCCTCATATGTCATCCATGCTATTTGTGATCTTTTCCATTATTTCCAACAAAGTCCTCCGTTAAAGGTGCCCTTAAACTTAATTCTTATTAATCCAGGTATTTTAGTTAATCTCAGATATCATCTGTATAAAAATGTTACTGAGACCATGGACAGAGGAGGAGATGGAAAGAGGTATGTGATACAAAATGTAATTTATCCTGTATCTCATACATTTATGGGATTGGTTAAAAAAGAAAGAAAAAAAAGGCAAAGCTGCCTCAACTTACAGATTAAAAATTAAAGAGTAAAATTTAATTTGACAGGTTCATACAATCTATCAGTTTACCCAGGCATAAGGAGTGTTTCTTAACCTCTTCAAGGGTGTAAATCATACTTCACATCTGTAAGTCTTGAGAATAGACAAGTCCCTTTCAAATGCATGGTATCATTTATCATTATAACAACCCTGGGGAAGACTCCCGTCCCCATTGGAGCAGATGAGGAAGTTGAGGCCCAGAGAGGTACAGCATTTTGCCCAATGTCACCCAGCTTGTGAGTGACAAGGCCAGACTTTAGGAATGGATTTCAAATCCACCCCAGCCATCAATCACCGCCACATGGTGGAAAGAATGTTAAAGGCAAAGAAATACTTTCCTAGAATAAAGTTACAGAAGTCTGCATGTCCTGCAGCTGATAACTGGGGCATCAATTTCCTTTGAAATTCAGGGCCCTAAATAAGCAGCTTCTCTATGGAAGGTACAAAAGATTTAGTGCTATAATTTATGATGCTGATCCTGATCTACAATTAGATTTCACAGCCTGGAACATCAGATATAAAGAGCCATTAATGTAACCTCTTTGTCAATATAGAAAATTGCTAGTTTTTTCACGTCTTTACAATACCTATTTCTTATTAAAAAGAAAAATGCAACAGGCCACCTTCCATCTATAATAAGTTTGATAAGATCATCATACTTAAAAATCCATATTGAAGGCAACAAGATAAAGGTCTGCTTACCCCTCCTTCATGTCATTAATGGGAAGTGGAACCCTGCCACCCCTGTCCAGGGCCGACGTGATGTTTATGGCGTTCAGACGCTCAGGCTGCCACACATTTTTCACTGCCCCAAGAAAGTCTCCAAGAACCTCGCTGGCCAACATTTCTTCTACATTCATATTTTTAATGAAGAATTCTGCTTGGTATGGTAACGGGAAGTCTAATTTTGGTGAAAAAGGGTATGCATATCTTTAATGAAATAGTTTTTTGAAAGGGAAACAAAAGAATAATTTGAGATTTATTGATTTCTGTCACAATCCTGGCTCTGAGGAACAGTATTATTACTGACTTTAAAGGCTTTTCTATATAACAGAGGATGCATCTAAAAACATAACATATATTTGACCCAGAATTTTATCTACAATATAATCAAATCCAGCAAACAGCAGGGCAATACACAGTTAAGGAAAAAAAGCAAAAAGAAAAGATGCCCTATCTGTCTCTTTCATCTGCTGGCCTCTTGACTCTGCCAATGCACCCAGGTAGAAGGTGCACTTCTAGAACTTAGAAAAATATTTTGTATTTGTAGTGTTTTAAAACTCACAGATCTTTTTCAAATACATCATAAATTTAATCATTACAATCCTTGGTACTGCTATTTCCATTTAGACAGGGGAGCAAGCTGAGGCACAGAGCAACATCCTTTCCAAACAGAGAACACATTATAAAATATCTGTACTTTCTTGTGGGTTGTTTACACATGATATGAAATACTGTATTTTTACAACATGCAGTATTATTGATCTTTTGGGGTATGCTAAAACATTACATTTTACTAAAATAATTATTGATCATATTTTCATTAACAACTCTGAAATCACAGCAATTTCACTCTTTTCATCACTCCATAATTAAATATTTTAGAGAAATCAATTTAAATTTCTCATGAAATTCTGTATCTCATGTTGTTAGAGATTTAGTTAGCTTTTTTCCCCTCAATGTCTCATCATTTCCCTCTAAAGATTCCAGAAATAATACTGTAAGCCAACTCGAAGTCCAATTCAGATTCTCAATATAAGAAGCTCTAAATAAGTATAATTTATTTTACTTTCTCAAATATTACTTTTGAATTACAAACTATAATTTCCTATATTCTGGTTGTCCAGAATATAGGAAAATATTATGACGAAAAATAGTTTTCTTTTTGTTTAATAGTATTTCTGTAATAATAAAGGCAACATTTTTGGAATGCTTACTATGAGACAGGCCAAGCTAAGAGACTGAGGTAAATTACTATATTTAATACTCGCAACCACTAGATGAGCAGGTACTTGTACATTTCTTCATACTTTCAGAAGCAGAAGCTGATCTCTAGATCATTTGAACTTACCTCATATGACTTTTATTTAAGCTAAAAGAGACTGTATTTATAAAGAGCTCAGTGGAGCTCCCAATATAGAGTAAGAACTCAGAAAATATTAAACGTTAACAATTATTGTAATAATATGCACAGGTTGATTACTTGGATTCTGCCCTATAAAGAAAAAACATTTCTGGACCATACACAGATTTAACGTCCCCAACAGTAATTACACTATATTATATATATATATATATATATGTATGTATACACACACACACACATACTCTGATTTATTTCATTAAAACTCATGTACTATCTGTAAAGTACTCCACTCTTATTTAATAAATGAAAAATAAAAGTTATATAGTGAGTAACTGAAATCTTGATGACCTCATTTATTATGAAGCTCCTTTAATATTAAAGGACATTGGATGCCAGAGTTGAAGTTAGGGAGATATTCTGGCTTTCGAGTTTTCAGAAGAGTTTCTAGAGTGTGGTGTCTCTTCCCAGAGATGAAGTTTTTTAAAGCCCTAATGACAGAAGGTTCTTTACTCATCTCCTACACTGTAACTTATTCTTCTTATGATTTTGTTAGATTTGTTTGATGTATAGCCCATCTGCAATCTTCTAAAATATGATGTTTATTCTTTTATGTGGATAAGTTTCCTGTTTTATACAGACACATTTCCTGCTTTAAACAGATAAACAGCAGCTTAATCATGCTACATTTTCCCCCATACTGAAAAATAGTTATGCAAAAAAATGTCATGAAGAACAGTTTCTTGACAGTAAATAATATTTATAAATAATACCAAATAGCTTTTGAGTATGCTAGAAATCTATCATCTATTACTGTCATTCAGTGTTTTTCTATCTACTTTTTCTAAGAAAGCGTGCAAAACTTTTTCCTTATTACCAATGCTATTCTTTGGAGAACTGTTTTTTGGCTTCCCTAATCCATGTGAGCCCCCCCTTCACGGCTCCTTTCTGAGACCCGCTGCCGCCACACCCCTTCGAGGCTCCAGGCTGTGCAGCTGCCTGCCGTCTACCCAGCCAAGTGCTGCTGCCAGGTCTCCCCGAGATGACTCACAGTAGCTTTCTAACTTTGGGGAAATCCCATGCCTGCTATATTTGGACATCACAGAGGCCAAGGGAACAGTAGGCCAACAGATTGGTGGCAGGCCTCTGAGGCACTAAACCCAATTTAGAGAATCACTCTATGTACTTTCCTTGAGCTCCATGCTGTGTGATTCTACACGACTGATTTCCCATTAGGTCTCCCAGAGCAGGAGGCAGCTGGGCAGGGAGTTGGACTGAGCATGGCTATCCTAATATTCAACTCTTGTTACTTCTTTTCCTAACCTTATCTGGGAGAAACAACATGGGTAGGCCATGCTCAAAGATTTACATCCTACTGCTCATATAATTCCATCTACACGAGCAAGAAAAAATGCCTCCCATTTTGGTTCACTGCTTTTCAGAGTTTTGGCCACTGACCCCTATGTGAAAGGAGGCTTTCAGAACCCGTGTATTCATCCTTCCTCACCTCTCATTTAGATAAATAGCCCCTAATACCAACTTACAGTCATCTAGCAGTCTTCCATTAGTATCTGCTTGAACATGGGTCCCCACATGTCAGTATCTCCTGTTAGGATGCCTACGTACGCTGTATCAATAGGACTGAGACCAGACTTGACAGGGAAGAGGTTCAAACTGCACACCAGGCTACCTTTCAGTTTGTACGGACTTCCATACTTGACATAGGGTTTTGAGTCCCCCTGAGAGCATAATACTGAGGTAGTGGTCCAAGCCCACTGTAATGGAAGCATATAATCATACTGGAAGATTCTCAAGGAGAAAGGAAATTTCATAGCCATTCTGCTCACTAAGGGTATTTCAATTCTATAAGAACAGCTTGGACTAGATGCAGGTATCCAATTACAACTGGAGACAAGAATAAAAATCTCCATGATCCAAACATGGATACCTACCAAAAGTCCTTAGGAGGTGGAAAAGTGGGTCTTCCATCCAGGCCAATGGGACAGGTACTTGAATTTTCTTTTCATATATGAAGGTCACTCTAAATTTTAAATTAGCACATTTGTTGTCTGCAATTTATACAGCTAAAATGTCTGGGGAAAATCTCATTTTAAGGGGTTCAAAAGCTTCACGCATTCTCCCCAATTATGTGTTGTGTCATCAATTCTACAGAAATTGCTTTCTTTCATATAGTGTAAAGGCAGTTTTTAACCCAGCCTTTCCTAAGTCACTATGAATTCCAAATTAGCAGGCTCTGATAAAATGTGTTGTATTCATTCATTTGTTTTTAATTGTACTAGTAAATAGAAGTGAGAATTTTCCTATCCAGGATGCATGATTGTGTTCTTGTATTTTGGGGGGTAAATGCTGTACTAGTTCTTCTCCTGTTACCCTAATAAATGATATCTGGTATAGTATTCCATGATCTATAAATTTTAACTACAAAGTTTTTAGTGGTATGTACTTTTCCCAATCAAATGCCAAAATAGGGTCAGAATATTTAAGAGTGTAATTCTTGGAGCATCTTCTGTGTCCTTAACCTTTTACATCTTGGTCATCACTTACAGTTTGGGTATATGTAAGTCTAAACCGCTGATGGACTCCAGCAATTATTGATGCATGATTAGCTATTCTGAAAGGAGCTTGCAGCCCAAGTTGTGGTTTATTTCTGTCTGTGAACAACTCTGTCTTGTCACATACAATTGGACCACCTATGCAAGTATTAAAGTAAAATAATATCGATCACGTGTTGCATGTTCAGCCCTCTGTTAAGCACATTTTGAATCTTAACTGATGGAATCCTGATCCTAGACTTATGAGAGAAATGGCACTCTTAGTCCCATTTTACAGATGATGCAATCATGATCTGGAAATAAGTGACATAGATATTTGGCTCCCCATCCTGAGCTTTTCAGCACCATAATACATCATGATACTTTATAATGAATTAAATATTGCTTAGTTTCTTTTCTATATTTTACTATTTCATTAGTTATAGCAGGTTTGTGGTACTTTAAAATCCTTCACTATGTTTTACATACATATAAAACATAATGAAATACTTCTTACAAATAAGGAAACAATCAGTGACGTATTTTTCCATACCTACCTTCTGCTGACATTATATTAATTATCAAATTATGCCTTGCAGTCTCAAAAGTACGCCTATTGTAGGCAGTTATCTATTGGAAAAAGAAAATCATATTAAAGAAGTGAAATGTTATTTGGAAAATGAAATTCATTAAGGAGAAAATGAAAACAAATTGTCCTTCTCTCCATTTTCATTATTTGTTTATTATACTTACAAAATATTCCTTCTCTGAGCAACAAGGACTCAGAGCTTTTAGCAATATTATGGGAAAATAGATAATTAGTCAGGTCTATTTAACATGCTAAACAACAAGTTAAAATCAGAAAAATCCTTTTATAGAAGACTGTTAAGTGCTAGTAGTAATGCAGATGCATCATTAGTAAATGGATTAACCATTATGAATCACTTACCAGTGCCATTCTAAAATCTCAAAAAAAAACCAAACAATATATTTGTGTACTTTTAAATGGAACTTAAGGATTATACCAGAAAGTACACTTTGAAACAAGCACATCTTTGTGTCGTTTGCATTCAGTACTAAACTGCACACCAACCACTCAAAAAATGTCATAAAATAACAGTTTGGAAATCATATCTCAAAATGGAAATAAAGCAGGAGGAATCACAATCTATGCAGCTTATGGCACATGCTCAAAACAAAAATCAATCCCTTTGCAGAGTCCAATATTAGTAAATGTTTGCAGAGCCAATGAACTTACATCAAAGTCAACTCAGAAACAGCCACTGCAAACAACAAACAAAGCAAAGGCCAACAACAAGATATGGCTTAAAAAAAAAATCAAGGAATGATTAACTTAAAACAGGTATTAAATCATTCATTCAGACCTTCAGTACCTCAAAAAAAAAACCAAACCAAGAAAAACAAATTGATTGTGTAAAAGTCTTAGCATCCCAGCACTAGCCTTCTGGCAGTCATTGCAGCTGTAGTTTGACACTGAGACGAGAGTGCAGGACAAAACTGATTGCAACTAAAAAAGAAATATCTTGCATATTTAAGAACAAGTATCAAAGACCTTAATAGCATCACATATGAGCTTTAAATAAAATACATTACAGCCATCAGAAATATTATTTGAGAGAAGAGTGAAAAATCTGAATTTTGGAATAAAAAATCCAAACTTTAACAATATTTAAAAGTATATATTCTGAAAAACATATTATTCCACAAA
The DNA here is from genome assembly GCF_048564905.1 of Vicugna pacos. Taxonomy (NCBI): domain Eukaryota; kingdom Metazoa; phylum Chordata; class Mammalia; order Artiodactyla; family Camelidae; genus Vicugna; species Vicugna pacos. The sequence goes on along the minus strand of NC_132993.1, from coordinate 61,085,415 downwards.
ATTAAAAGACCTCTCTCCATAATCTGTCAAATTTCTTTTGATTTTAAGGACTTCTTTGCTGCTCTCTGTTGGGACACATTATCAATTAGGTTCTCACTGAACACTAAAATTAAGACTAGCCACTAAAATCAACTAGGCACTATTGCTCACAAAGAGCAAAAGAAAAAAAATGCAGAAAACATTTGGGAATTTTCATGATTTTAGAAGTTTACCCTGGAAAAAACTTAATAATATTCTCTACGGAAAAAAAAAATACTAGATACTATTTGAAGTAATATCTCAAAGTTAATGCTCAGAAAGATTAGGTATTTTCAAATTAATGGTAATATTTTTATGGTGAGCCTTCCCATGATTATCACAAATTTCATTATTATAAATTTCATAAATTCTAATAAACTTTTTTTTTTAAATCACAGGCTACACAAGAGAGTGAAGAACCTTTCATAAATCAGGAGGAAGAATTTTATTATCTGAATTTATAGTTAATGTTTAATTTTAACAGCTATAACAGAATGCAATCCTTCTATCACTTCTAATGAGATATTTAAATACTGTAATATCCTCAATCAAATTTTACTTGTCGTCATGACGTGAAGCCCTTCACAGCAGAGGAGTGCATGCATATGTGCTTTTTTTGATCCCCTATTTCTAAAATAGTGGCTGATCTTTTTTAGATGTTTAATAAATATCTACTGAACAAATTGTGGATTTATTTGAATAAATGTATTTATAATTGTGGATTTATATAATTAAAATCTTTTAATTATATTATTAATGGAATACTTTTAAATACTGAAAACATTATTATACATGGATGTAGAAATCAGTTATTTACAGATAAATCACTACTTGTGTTAGATGAAAGATATGTAAGTTTTCATCATCATCTCTTTAGCATACTACTTGATACATATTCATAATATTCTATGTTGGTATTTAGATGTAATGAACCACAGTGAATCCTGGCTCAATACATATGTTTCTCTTTTATCCTAGCCCCTTGACTCTCTCCAACCAGAGCAGCCATTTTGGATTTTGTGTTTATCATCCCAGCCATTTAAAATATAGTTTTATTATAAATGCATGTATGCTTAAAATATATTGTTCAGTTAGCTGGGTTTTGAGCTCTGTCAAAATGGTAACTGTTATGTAGTCTTCTGGGAATTTTTTTTTCAACATTCCATTAAAAACATTCGTTCATGCTGCCAGGCACACTTAGGTTCATTGTTGCTATGAATGTTCACTGTGTGAATACTCCACAACATAGACTTAGAGACTCCTGGGTCTCAAATGCTTTGTGGGTTTCCAGTGCTTTGCCATACAAACATTGCTCAATGAACATGACTGTGCATGCCTTCAGGTGGACATTTGCAAGTGTTTCTTTTACGTGTATACCTAGAAGTGGGGCTGCTCAATCACAGGGTACAGTGATACTCAGCTATGTGAAATACTCAGTTTTTCCGAAATGGTTATGCCAATTCCCACGTCCACGGTAATGAATTTTACTGTTGTAAAATTCTCACTGCAGTCTTAATTTGAATATTCCTCATTACTGATGAAAGTAAGTGTTTTTACTTAATTGGCATTTAAGTCTCCTTTTCAGTGAAATATCTATTCATGTCTTTTTCTTATTGAAACTGTAGGAGTCCTCTTTTATATTTTACATACTTATAATTAGTCAGCTATATATATTTAAAATATCACCTTCCAGCTTGTGGGTTTTTTTTTTTAATGTTTTCTTTTGATGAACAGAAGTCCAGAAGTTTAATATGGTAAAATTTATCAATCTCTTCTCTTAAATAAAAATATTTAGATGTTATTTAAGAAATCCTTCCCTATTCTCAAACTCAGAAAGATATTCTTCTACATTTTCATAGAATAGTTTAAAATTTTGCTAAATCCTTAACCTACCTAGACTTGAGTTTTGTATTTACTGTGAAATAAGAATTTAATTTTATGTTTGCCATATGGCTGAGCACCAGCCAATGAACAGACCTTATTTTCCCTAATCTGTGATCGGTGGCACTATCTCTTTAGACATATGTCATTACTTTTTATGTAGATGGATCTGTTTCTGGGCTCTCTATTTTATTCACTGGTTAATTTGTTTATCCCTCTTTCAATACAACCTTAAGATTAATTACTACAGATTTATAATAAATCTTGATTTCTGGAGAGGAAAGAAATCTTTCCCCTCGTTTTTCTTCTTTAGGAGTGTCTTGATTTTTCTAAGCCATTACCTACTTTATAAATTTTAGAATTAGTTGTCAAGTTTCATGAAAAACTTATTGAGATTTTTGTTGAAATTGCATTGAATCTACAGATCAATTTGGGGAGAGTGATGCCTTTATGATTTTGAGTCTTCATATCCCTGAACCAATAATCTTTTCATTTACATAGGAATTCTTTAATATCAATAAAGTTTTATAATTTTCCCCATACAGACCTTGAGTATCTTCTGTTAGATTTATTCTAAGTATACTGTAATTTTTGTTGCTATTAAAAATAGCATCTTTTAAAAACATGTATTTTCTCAATACTTGTTATTCTGGTGTAGAAATGTAACTAAATTTTTATATTGATGCTATATTTTACTGCTAGGCTTTCTGAAGGTTTTAATAATCTATGGACTCTTCATATCATTTACTATTCTATTTCTTCCTTTCAAAAACTTTTTTTTAATTTTTATTTTTTTTAATTTTTAAGAATTTTAAAAAATTTCTTTTTCTTTCTTTACTGCCTTGGATAGGACTTCTAATATATTCTGTAACAGATGTTGTAGAGGGGGTCACTCTTGTTTTGTTCCTGAATTTAAATGGAATTCTTCTAGAGTTTTTTCCCATTAAAAATGGTATTTGCTATTATTTTTGGTAAATAACCTATCAGGTTAAGGAAGTTCAGCTCTATTCCTAGTTTGCTAAGAGTTGTTTTTTTCTTATCAAGAATAGGTGTTGAATTTTATTAAATGCTTTCTCTGCATCTTTCAGGGTGATTGTGCTATTTTTCTTTTTTAATCTAGCAGTGTGATGACTTACATTTATATATTCCTTTTATAACTTCCTGAATATTTTTAACAATCATTTTGACAATAACTCAAAATAACTTTTTTCTTATAGCTACACATATTTATATCTTAAAAAAACAGATTTATAGACAGAAATCATTGAAAAGTCACATTAATACAAACTTCAGCTCAAAGGAAGAAACACCATCTTCTCTTAGCCAATATGGAAGCTCATATCCACAATCCATGACTGATTAAGACTTTGGAGAAAACCTCAAAGGATGTAATCCCTTGAGAGTTTTTATCAGGTAGAAAACATGCCATATAGGACCTGTACAAACTCTCGACAATTTCACTAACAGTTCCTATGCTGCTGTCCTGGTCAGTACCAGGAAATCCTTATGGAATTGAACAGCTAAATTCCAATTTAAGATCCTGAAGCATCCGGGCCTAAAACTATAGTAGGACTCTCCTGTCATTAATCGCCATTATAATTCTGATTTTGCTGGATATAGTAAAGAGTGAAACATTTTTAGCTTTTATATTCATTCATTTTTTAAAAAGATTAATTCTCATTAAAGGGTCAATGTCATCATCGCCTTTGTTGTTGTTTTAATTTCTAATATCTTCCAAGTATGATACCAGGTACTGATAAAAATCTGATTACTTATTAACAACACCATCATTTCCAAAATAAAGGTTAAACACGCAGCATGGCTTACAGAGCCCTCAAAGATCTGCCCCTATCAACACTGACACCTCTGTTCCCATCACTTGCCCTCTGGAGTGCATCCTGTCCTCTAGCCACACTTGGAGTTCCCTAAGATCGTCTGGTTTTGTTTATGCCTCCAAGATTTTGATGTGCTGTATCTTCTGCCTAAAATAGCCTTCCTTCTACTTTGTGAATTTCTATTTACCCTCTTACAACTCTGCATCAAACAGCACCTTCTTATTATAACAGTTATGTCAGTGTTGGCTAAGTGTGGCTTTCCATTCCAGTGCTTCAACCCCTGGACTGAAGACATGACAGGACACAGCTACCATTCATCTTTCTCCTACCATCACCTGTCATAAAGCTTAGCACATCGGAGGGGATCATTAGATGTCTGCTTAGTGACTGTATTTGAATGAACATGACATAGGACATTAAAATTCCGTGGGAATCAGTTTTTAAGTTTGTATTCATTTTCTTCAATAGAATTTGTATTATAGTAATCTGTTTCTTTTAAATGTCTCAGTTGTTTTTTTCACTAATTTAGCCCCTTTTTATATAAAAGCTGAAACAAAAAAACTTTGTAGATGAATAGAAAGGGATGGTACATTTCCAAATGTTATCTAGTGTGTTTCCATGCAAAAATACTGACTCTCACTGCCACATAACTGTAATTACAACATTTGAAACTCAAATTAATATATATAATATATACACATTTATATAATTTTGCTCTTTCTAAGTAAATTACCTCAATGACTGTTGGTTTCCCCACATTTTCAGCTGTTGGAGACCCATATAGGACTCCATCACTATATGGTGTCCTTTGGATATATCGAAGCCATCCAGGCCGGTCTGGGTAACCCATTAAATTTGTGTTAAATGTTATGGGATCATTACTAATCTCACCTAGACAAGAAACACAGAAGTAAGTTATGAGACAGTTGTTTTCACATGTTGCTTTGATAGTTCCAATAAAAATACGTCTGTCTAAATTTTTTTCTTATATTCGTAGCAAATTAAATACACACCAAAATAAAATCCATCTGGGAATTTAGATTAGGGCCTCATGTAAAGAAAACAATCCTTTTGGTTGTTTAGTTTGTCTAGAAATCTGATGAAACAAAGAAAAGTATATTCATACAATTTTCCTTCCTTTTCTCTCTTTCTTTCCTCTTCTTCTTTTTTTTTGGGGGGGGGTCACATAGTAGTGAAAAAGTTCTGACAATAAGACAATTACCTTTCAGGAAAATCTCCCAGTCATTCTGGTATATTCATTCTTTTGAGAAATCTTCCTTTCATGAAACTCTGAACACTAGCAAACTAATCTTAAAGGATATCTCAAAATTTTTAAAGTGTCACCAAAACAAAAATAATGCAATTTAAAAACATTGGAGGATGAGTTGAAAAAGATGTTACAAATTCAGAAGAACTGTAATAATATGACATTTATTAATAATAAACAATAATAACAGCATCATTTGACTAGCATGTGCCTGGCCCTGTTATTGTGCCTGGCCTCTACAGGCCTTATTTCATCTGATTTTCAAATATATCAATAAAAGTAGTACTATTATTAGCCTTGATTTTATTAATGAAATACGTAATTTTCCATGTTAATTCTTCATGGTCTTATTAAGTGCTGAAATAGAATTTAATCTTGGCTAACTCCAGAAACTATGCTCTTAACTACATGTTTTCTTCTCCAATGTTGAAACAGCTGCTCAAAAAGTTTAGCTGTATAGTTTTGCAAACATAGAACGCCTCACGAGGAAACAGTTTTTAAATAATTGATGAAAAGACCACCTTTTTTTCTTGAGTGCTGCTGAGAACATGCTTAACTATATTTTATGAGTGTTGTTAGGTATGCTATTCATCATCTAATCCATAAAAATAATCTTTATATTAATTCTAATGCTATAATTTTCAAAAATTCACTTTTATTTGTTACTTAAATAAGAGTTATAATAACAATATATTTTTCTCTTGTTATCCTTTCTATATCCTCATTAATTTGTTGGCTTTTGTGACAATCCAACATAACATAATTTAAACCAATAGTAAATTAAATAAGACTTCATAATTGCTATTACTTTGAAGAAAAATTAATCTCCATTATACTATTATTTAGTTGTATAAAATTATCTCACATTGTAAAAGCTTTCTTGAGAACCCTTTCTTAATATCATATTTCATAATCTTCTACAACATACGTAGTTTCCTAAAAATCAAAGTACTATGTAAGACTCTAAGTCTTAATATGTAAAAATCACAATTGTACAGCTACAATTATTTCTATGAGACTATAGGTAGATCATTTGTCAGAAGCACAAAACTCAAGACTGGGAAATCAGAAATATGCTTTTTTTAAAGTTCAAAAATGAATTATTTTCTTCTGTAATTAAATTTCTAATTTTAAATTGGAAAATATCCTGCAACAACCAGTTTATCACACATCCAGACCATTTCAATTAATGCTACAAGTATCTGATCATGTATCATCTAGATGATGCACACTGAACAAAAAGAAAATTTAGTACATTAACCACTTTTTTTTCCCCACCAAGAACATACCAGGCTTTGGGTAAGGTGGAAATTCCCCCTTAAAATACTCTCTTTCCAAAACATGAACAAAGAGGACACCTGCAGATGGGTAGACATTCCGGTCAGAGTGCACCCTGGAGAAAATAGTGTACACTGAAAACAAGAGGGAAGATAAGAGACAGAAAGACAAATAATGAGATCTGCTTTTGATAATCCACTTACACTCTGAAGAAAGGTTTCACTATGTAGAAATTTCTGGGAAAACTGAAGCAACATGCAAAATATTGTTAAGAAGTTTGTTTTAAAGGGAAGTGGTTTTAAGACAAAACATGGAACAACTCTCTGTGTTTATAGACTTTTCAAATACTGTGTAAGCAGAATTAGGCATATTTAATATTTTTAATTGTTATTATATAATAAAGACATCCATCATATCTTTTTTGGTAAGTTTTTATGGAAATTATTACCAACAAAATACCTCATGAGAACTGACCAACTATATGATTGCTACAGTGTATTTTTTTTCCTTTTTTCAAAGCAAGGTATAAAGAGTACTTTTTAAACGGTAATAACCTCCACTGTGTTTAACTGTTTGCCAGACAAAGCACATCAGACTTTAAACCACCACTGATTTATGTAAGGTGAATTTCATATATTCTTATAAAAATGCACTGGATACTCTTTTGTTGAGTATTATTCCTCATCGCTCTCCTAGAAGTGATTTTTTCCACTCTACCTGATCTTGACAATTAACAATTCACACATATAATCTAGTCTATAATGCTACTTCCTAAATAAGCAATAACAGTTACATAATAAAATTCAGTGCAAATCATTTCTTCAAGTGAAATGGGGCAGATTTCATGATTCACTGGTTACTTAAGATATATGATGTGAGTACATTAAAATGACCAAATTGGTTTGATTAGTTTCAACCTATTGTTTTTCCTCTGATATCATCATCTCCACCAACACATTACTGCCATTACCCTTGCCACTTCTACAATCTCTTTTCGGTTTTCTATCTTCCTGTTTGGCTAGTGGCTGCAATTTTTAAACAGATAAACTCTAGCAGGCAAGTTCTTTCTCTTAGTCACTGATGGATTTGTAAATGTAGTCATTAACCTTAAGAACTCAAGGTTGCTCACTCCAAGCTCACGACTAGCTAAAAGCCCTGGATGGCAAAATCACTGACAGTAAATTTTTCAGCATAAAAATAGGAACTCCCACAAAACGTTTCTTTATCTGTGAAAACTTGTCCCTGCAGTTCTGTGGATGGCTGCCAAAAATGGGAAATGGAACTAAAATATTTGGCTTGGAGCTTCACATAACCATAGCTTTACTACTAAAAACACAACTTCAAAGGCTCTGTAGCAGAGGAAAGGAAGCCGCAAGTTAGGTTTAAACCAGGTATGCAGGGAGACTCGTTCTTTCCTGACTTGTTTTGTACTAGCATCTGAAAGCAATCTTCCTATGGCATTTGGAGTACCCAGCTTCTACCTTAGAACAACTTACTCACCTGTGAAAATGGTCCCATTCAAGAATGAACGGATCATAGGAAAATAGTAAGGATGAGAATTGGAGATTTTTCACCAGTTGGGTTCCATGGCATCCCCTAAACGCTAGGTGCTGTGGAGAATGTGAAGATGAAGGAGACCCAATCCCTGTCTTTCATGAGTTCACCATCTGGTTTGGGAGGCCAACGCCTACCTAACTAGGTATGATCCCAGGGATACAAACTGCTCTGGCAGTACCTGCAGAGATGGGGAGAAGCAATGGAGGCTGGAAAGATCTGGAAAACGAAGTAGAATTCAACAAGGCTTTTAAAGTACTAGCAGGATTCTGAAATGCAGAGATGGGCAATTTCACTGGTGAAATACATGCAAGATTCAATCATGGGATCCTGTCGAGCCCTTTCAAGAAAGGGAATTAAGTCAGTGATGCTTGACACTGGGCTGTATTTAAGGTAGGGGGAGGAAAATTGGGAAGAAGAGTCAAATTATGGAGCACTGTGAACTCCTGCTGAGAAGTTATTTCATTCTATACATAATCATGTTTAAATTCTAGATCACAACCCTACAACCAAAGCACAGGAATATTTTGAATAATGTAAAGGAAACTCTTCGGAGCTTATCTAATTTACTCTTTCTAGGGTTTATTAAAAACACCTTGAAGTCCAGCACTAAACTTTATTTACTTCTGTTTATTTCCTTGGCACCTAAAAGGTGTTTGGCATCTGTGAATAATTTTATAAATGCCTACTGAATGGATGAATACATTCTAGTACAAAGCACTGGAGAAGGAAACACAGCTCTCATGTTTGAGGACTAAATATATATAATACTTAGCTTCAATTTCAGTTTTGTAACTTAAATTAATTCTCATATGTGTGTAGCAGTTTCTGGGTTATCCTCTATTTACATTATAAATTACTAACAGTCTCCCTTCATTTTTGCTGCCATAAGGTAGTAACAGCTAGCTTATAAATCAAAAAGAAACGTTGTTCATATTAAATAATATTGAAATGATTTTATTTTCTATACGGCCCATAGCAGGGCTGATATGGAACCAAAAAAAGGTACGTGTCACTGCTTATCACCTCACTTCAAGGACTAGCATAGAACATCTCACTTTCTGTTTTTATAAAGAAAAATTTCTACTATCTACAGAGCCAAACCACAGTCTACCATGGCCCTCCTGGGCTTTAAGATGACATGCACATTTCTTCATTCATGTGTACTCAATTGCCTTTCTGCAATCTGCTGAACTGCATACTTGCTGGTCAGTTACCTTGGCAACTCCACAGTAAAGCCTGCTTCGCTTTAAGTATAGTATGCTATTCACTTTAAGAAAAACATGATACAGATGTATGACACGTTCATCATCTAGAAATGGAAAATGACTAAGCCACTATGTTTTGTTTGTGAAAATAATATTTCCTTTCTGCAGCATCAGTTTAAATTATAAGCACCCACACAACATTTTAGAGAAGTACCCTTTGCCTTACCTTTCCCATTTGTTACTTGGAAAACAAATAGTTCTTCCACAGCGGCTATTTGGGCAGTATTTCCACCTAGCTTCCTTTTGAAAACAACAAATGCCAGAGAATTCAAAGTTATAGGCTCTTGTTCTAAACATGAGTTATATAAATAATACTAATAAGTTTGCACTAACACCAACAAAGGCTGATACTAAACAGAGAACACGTGTTGCACTCACATGTGTCTAAGTAGTATTCACAAACAGTAAGCTTGAAGCATATTGCTTTCCCTAAAAGCAAGTCTTGAAAATCAAATTTAAACACTCTAAAAATCTCTGAAATACATATCTCTGAAACAGTCTCTGAAATATACATGTGTACATCACCATGCTAATCAAGCTGAGGTCACATTGTCTGGCAGCTCTGTGCATCACATGGCTCTGCAATCGTCTACGGCTGCAAATCCATTACCTCTGCAAATACATGCCACTGGATACAAATGAAACTGGAAACCAGTGTGTGGCTAAATCCGTGAAAATCCATCACCATTAATGGGCAAAACAATTAAACCAAAAAGTCCGACCCACAGGGGGTCAAAGACATCATCTTCAAACCACAAGGGTAGCTAGATTTGCAAAGATTAAAAACTGCAGACAGGTAGTCATAAATAACAGAATTTTTAAGGAAAAATTATATATCTGAGTTGAGAACAGCAAAAGGGTATGTGGGCAAGTGGCAAGGAAAATATTTCACCCTCCCTAAATGCAGCTCCAATGCTCGTTACCATGCTACCAAAATCTTTTCGCAAAACTGTTCTCTCCATGTTTTAGTCATAAGGCATAAAAACTGCAGACCATTTCAACGATGTACATTATGTGACAGCAGAGAGCCAAGAACCAAGTAACAGACGGTGATGGCTGTGCAATAAAATCGGACCTCATGCTAGCTAAATAGCATCCTATCTTGCTTTATTAATATTCCATTTGAAGTCTCCTCCCTATGGGAGATGAAAATATGAGGGTGTGCATTTGTATGCTTATTTATAATTACTTAAAAACAAAACCAAATCTGGATGTATTTAGTAAACATCAAATTTTGAAAGGATTGTGGTGGTGCATTGCTAATGAGTCTATAGCATATCACATCACAATTACTACAATGATTATTTTTAATGGCATACGGACGTGCACAGGCACATACAGTCCACTCTCTACAAAAAAGTCCAGAGAACACTTACCAGCCCTTTTTCTGCATCAGCAAGAACAAGTACATGACTATAAAGATACACTGGTTGCTGAGTGTGAGACCCTGCAGGTCTCAGCTAGACTTATATCTTAAAGCCTTCCTCCTCTGAAATCTTTTAAGTCATGAAGTATTGTCGGTATTCACGTCAAGGGGACCTTTACTAGGTACCTATAATGTGTATCTCTCTCTCATAGATGCTTTATCAACAAATTAATCACTTTAAAAGATCTACTAATATCATCATCTTCTAATTTTTGAGATTTAAGAGTATACAGTAAAATCTTAATTTACTAGGAAGCCCAAGGAAGGAAACATTTCAGAAAGCTTAGTTTTCTAAAGTACTCAGCGGTCGATCCTTTTTCATGATGGTTTAAGATCATCGTTTGGCATACCAATTATTGCACCCTGCTCTATTATACAGTGAAGCCCTTATGGACTGTTTGGTCGCCTTGTCTTTTACCGATCATAGTAGCGCTAGCAGGTCGCCGTCTGCTAACGCTTTTTAAGGTTGTGTGTTTTATAGATTTTCTGTTTTCTCATCTGTAGATAACTTGTCAGCTGTCATTTCTCATCGCTATCAGTATGTTTCCTCTAACAGCTTCTCTTTCCCTTCTAATTTGCTGCTATTAATCTGCTTCAGGTTTAGAAATGAGACTACCAAATGAGGTAGACTGGCATGTTAAAGTAAGAACAAATCTGTGCCGTCTTAATGCATGCAAGGCTCTGCTAGATGTGAAGAACAGAAGCCTACATTTGCCACATCTATTTTGGCTACCCAGAGACCCTCTTGTATCATATTTTCTGATTCCTAGTTGACACAGTGTACTTCTGAAACGATGATCTTACTATAACTGGGAGACAGCCGTTACTTGAAGAGATGGCAGCATAAGCTGTGTATGAAACACATTCAGAAATAAATAAGTGTACCATGGAAAGTCTTATTAACTTAACCCATATGTTATATGGATTGTCAAATCAAAATGAATAGATTTAATGTGTTGTGTAAAACAATTTCTAACATATTTCATGTATGGGAAATATACTGCATAATTTAAACAAAGAGATCTATGGACTAAGAGATCTACTACCCTCAGCAATAGCTATATCAGCCTAAGAATAAACACACTAAAATAAGTAATTCATTAATAAGAAATTGAAGCCTATTTCTAAAAGCATTTCAATTTTGTTAATTTGCCTCTTATGTTCAGAGTTTTAAGACGTAAGCTACTCATTGGGAAACGTGACAACGGTGCTTTAAATGAGGGCAAATTACTTAAATAAGATAGTGCATTATTTCCCAAATGTTCATAGTACTGCCTTAATAAGTATTATATGAAAAAAATTTTTGGATAAGAATGATGAAGTAGACTTTTAAATATGTTTAAGATATAAAGACAATACTGAATAGCCACTTACCTGGTACAGCTTTTAAAACAAACTTTGGCCTAAGCAACTAGATATCCCCACTCCTTAACATCCTACTTACAGAAGAGACATCATCCCTCTGCTAAAGTTAAGAACTGAACTATTATTAAAAAGAAAGTTACACAAAAAATACAATTGCTGAAAATTTATTTTACTATGTGATTATCGCTGATCATTAAAAATTGTTAGTACTGACAGGAAAAATAAGACTTGTCTTTTCTTTTATAGTTTTAACAGCTAAAAACTCATTATGAGTCTCGGAGCCCCTGCATATAGAACACTCCAAGAATCTGCTACCGATTCATCAGAATTGATTACAAGAGATAAATCCCATTTGCTACCTCTGCATCAAGAGAACACATTTCAGGGTTTTCAGAGCCTGATATATTTATGGTTTCCTTCCTAATTTATTTTTCAATGTGTTACTTCTGTAGTCTAATTGAAATTTAATTACTAAACCAGATAATGGCTATAGAAAAATATTTTGAGACATCAATATCCAGCCAGGTATAGAACCTGTGTTGGATTTTTTTTTCCTAAGATTTATCTTTTTATCAATTCAGCTTTATAAATCTTGGCTTAGAATCAAAAGCTTTTCTCAGCAGTCTGCCCTTCACCCTTGAGTTTACTCAACATCAAAGTACTGAGGGCCATTCATTTAGCAATGGTCAGCTATTGTTTTTATTTCAGTCACAGACAGTCCACACCAGGGCTGTAGAATTCATCCCAGGGAAAGCATTAAATTGCCTTTTAAAACTTCATTCCTCTAAGAGATAGGACCACTTTTCTTTACATGAGGTAAAAGAAAAGCCACTACTTGGATCTTTTTCTACAAAAACCAGAAAGGCTTCTTCGTGAGCCCCCCCCCCCCAACTAAAGCCACTTACTAAAACCATTTTTCTAAAGTGAAGGTAAATATCGTGATTTTCCATCGAATGATCACATGTTTGTTTTGTTTTGTTCTTTTCTTAAATGTCAGTTGGAAAGTGGTTGCAAACCATTGTTTACTGGTAATCAATTGGTCTCATAGAACTCTACAATTGAAAACGGCTTTAGATGCCATCCTGTCGGGGCATGCCAAGTAAGTTTCTCTGCTAAGAGACAGATCACTGCATTACTTCCTGCTTGGATATGGTCTCAGCAATCTACTCAACTCAGGATTCCTGACAGATAATACCAATCCAAGTTGGCATGCATTTGTTTTCCTGGAGGGTTCAGTCCTTTGTTTTACAGATAACAAAATTGAACCAAGAGAGACTAAGTGAACCTACAGGACTAGTAAGTAGAAGAGCTAGGACTTTAAGCGAGGATAGTCATATATTTTGTTGATTGAGGTTATATATTTGGTGGCTGTCCATTATTTATTATAATCCACTATAGTAAACACATTACATTGCATAACACCATAACTTTCTTAATTATCTCTCTTGTTTTACGATGAACCAGAGCTTGACTAGATAATCTTATTATTTCATGAAGTTATCTTAATTATACTGCACAACTGGAAGAAGTGAGTTAACAATCACGACGTTAAGAAAGAAACCAACCAGAAGTTTCTTTAAAGAAAGAAACAAACCCAAAGCTTAGAAGGAGACATTTCAGCCTTCATAGCCAGAGTCTAGGAGGAGAAACTCACAGCTCTGGTAGATAGTCTTTTTGAAGTCCTGGAACTCTATGGTCCTTCCTCCTGACTTTGCCACCTTTCAGAGGCCAAGAAGAATACATATTTTCAGCCTTATGGGCACTTCCTGCTCATCTCCAACAACAGAGGAAAGGAAATCATCTAGAGAGACATTTCTGTCTTCGATCTATGCAGTCCCTTGACCATCAGTAAGCTAAGAAAGAGCCTCCTTTGAGACGGCAGAAGAGAGTTGAAGTTGAAAATAATTAGGAAATCTGGTCACAATCATTTATACTTTCTCTTTGTTTCTCAGAAAAAAAAAAACAAAACAATGAAAGCTTATCAGTAGACCTAAGGCTGACCCATTTTAGAACATGAGTTGTCTTAAGTAAGAAAGGAGAATTTGAGGATGTTTATCTAAGTGAAGTATATAAATAAATAATATGAAAGCTTATTCTTTTTCTATTTAAATTATTCCAGGGGTAAATTTTAAGTTCTTCTACTTTTACCTGAGTAAAAAGAGAAGGGAATGCATATTTAGCCTGCTCTTTATGATTTTTGTAATCACTTAACGCATGTTGAGGTAGAATGATGCCAAATGTGTTGATCTGAAAGATTCAAAATTCCTCAAAATACCATTTCTAGAAGAGACACCATCTCACTGCTAAAGCTAAAAACTAGAATATTATTTTAAAAGAAAGTTACACAAAAAATACAACCGCTAAAGTTATTTTACTATAGAAATGCTCTTAAAATATTTTGTGCTCTCTTGAAATTATTGAAAAGAGAAGACTGAGATTCATGGCCAAGAATATTTCAAAAAACATTTAATATCTAAGATAGCATTTTAAATGGCCTTGCTATATAAGCCACTAGAAATAATTCTCTTCATACAGTTGATGAAATGTTATCACTCTGTATGAGATATTTTAATAATGCAGAACTATAATGATAGGATTTAAATTGGATGAGGAGACCAGGCAAGGAAAAACTAAAGGATGAGTTCAACAGAAACTGAGGCAACAAGAGAACATGGTAACCTGAAATGATTACCTCATTAGATTCAAGATGTATTACTGATCATTTCTATTTTGAGAGCTATATGTATTGCTCAGGATCCAAGGAGAAAATCACTTTGAGGTCCAGTGGGAATCTGAACTAGGGAGAGACAAGTGTCTCTTGGAGAGCCTAGAGAAAGCTGTTAAAGGACTTGGAGCTGTGCATTTCACTAAGAACAGCACCATAGTAGATGACTCCACTGGGCTTAACCACTGGTTAGAGAGAACCTTTATGGAAAACCAAATAGGAAATGGAGGGACGTGCTCAAAGAGGACAGAGGTCTAGGAACTAAAGGTAAGGAGAAGACCGAAGAAAAGGGAAAGAATGACTGCAGTTTAGTGCAAAATGGCATGACGTCCAGAGGAAGAGTCTTTAGTGATCTTATGTGAGGCTGCAGGAATCAGAGCAGGTCCCAAATCCTTGGGTGATGACAGAACAGAAGTACATTGCAGATGGTAACACTGAGGGCCATCTGGGGCCATAACCAGAAAGATTAGAAAACAGGAAGAGTGGATATGCCAAAGCAGCTGAAAGCCCTCAGCTTAATTAAAGAACCAGCCAGATGAGGTAGGCAGGGGTGATTCTCCTGAAGGAACTCGTAAGAATATCTGAGGAACCTTGAGAAAGGACTACACAATGATGGGCTTAGAGCCTAGAATAAGTATGTCAAAAATTTTTGTGTTCTTTTCTTGGGAAGTCATTGCTATAAAACTTCACTTTCTTAAAAATATTAGTGATGAAAATTCCTTAAAAATGCAATGATGTTTGTGGGTTTGTTTCAAAGACAGCAGAGTAGAAGGGATGTCGGTCTTGATCCTACTGTGAAACAGATCTGGGAGCAGAAGATTCCAGCTGACGAATAATTTGGTGCTAGCTGGAAAAAATTTAGTGACTCCAACTCAGGAATGTATGAAGAAAATGAGGTAAGCAAGGAATCACTCCTAGAAGGGACCTAGAAAGTTTTATCTGGCAATGAGGCCATTTTAGCACATCAAATTATTGTTCTTTTAAAAATATTTTTCAACTGCTATTATTTTTATGGACACTTTGGTTACCTCAAAGTTATAGAAACTAGGTTACTATTCTACTAATGCTCATGACCACATACAACCAAAATTGTGTACGTTGTGGGTGGGGCAGTTAAGAGGGATTGTAAAGACAAAAATAATCCAGAAATATTAAGTGAAGTTCATGATGATAATTGATATTTTTAAAACAACTAATCTTTCGGTTATTAAGTTTTTTTCTGCCTGATGAAATGCATTATTTCAAGGGTCCTGACACATTGCTAATGGACACATTAAAGATAGGGAAGAAAAATTTAGAAGGACAATCAATCATTCAAGGGTCAGGTCATCTTTCAATTGAAAATGAGTGCCATTAATTATCTAATAGCAAAACATATCAATTTGGTTTTTCAACAAAAATCATTCAAAAAATCATCCACAATTAGCCCAAATATTTTATGACCATTTTCCTAAGGTTATGTAAAAACTGTTTTTAAATGATTTATGTTAAATGTACTTCTTAATGTGTTTCAATATTACAAGCAAATTGTTACAATAACCACACTGGGACAATTTTTATAAGTGGCAAGCTAGTGACTGGATAAGGGCAACGATAGGTTAAAAACGAGAATTATTTTTTAGTTAAAAAAAGAGGCAAAACTACAGCAAAGAAAAACACCTGGAAAATAATGAATTAAGAACATGGAAGATCAGAAGTTTTAGAAGATTAGGAAAACAAAATTTGATTTTTTTCCAGATTGATTTATCAAAAAATCCACACACACAACTGAAAAAGCAAAAGGAATACTGGAAGCGAACATTTAATCGACTCCCCCAAAGGGAGTTAGAGTTACAACCTAAACTCACCATCTTTCTTCCCAGCAGTCATTTTTCTGCTGATAATAAAATTGTTGGCCTGTTTGGTCTTCCAGTTAACTGTTCCATTTATGCCATCAGCACAGCTTAATAATAAAGCTTTTCAGAATAAAACAAATGCACAAAAAACGAAATTAATGTCAAATTAAATGACTATCGCAGATCACCTACTACATTAACTGGGATCAGATTCCTTCCAGCCAAGCTAGCTGTTTAATTACATTCAATAAATATTTGTTGCATGTCAATACGAGGAATATATGGGGATATAAGGTAAACAGGACACAGTTCCTGCCCTCTAAGGAGCTTACAATCTTAGGGATTGATAATTCATGTACAGAAAAAGATATATGTAAAATACAAAATAGTGTATTTATAATAATTAAACATATACACCCAATGGTAGAAGATATAATGCTACAATAACACAGAGGGGAAGCAATTTTCCCCAGCTAGGAATGTGATAAGTTCAGTGTCTTTTAAATTCACAGTTGTTTTGGAAACATTACACTGGCAGCAAGGAACAGAACTGGGGTTAGGAGATACTAAATAGGGGGCTACCTCTGGAGTATAGGGTATCATTCAGCCCATAAATCAGGGGTTGAAGCAAAAGGAAAGTAAAGGTTGGGCCAGCTACAAGACAATACTGACAATACTTTTCTAATTACTGGATGTGGGCTAAAAAAAGAATCAACAATGGCTTTGAATTTCTGATCCAGAATGACACAGAACAGTGATATATTAGGAACCCCCAAAAGAGTCCATTCCAGAAGAAAGATGATAAATTTAATATTAGATATATTACATTTGGGGTACCAGCTGGATATCCACATGAAACCATCTAAAAGGAAGATGGAAATATAGCTCTGGTTCATAAGAGAATCTAATGCAGGCTTCACATGCAGATTTGAAGTTCATACCCAGAGAAATGATTGTGGAAGCCAAAGCCTCAGTCCATTTCCTTAAAGAAATCATACTTTCGGGGAGCATGCATTAGACTCTCAGGTACAAAATGATCTGGAGAAGATACACATTCATATTCTTGACCATCACACAAACTACTAATCTTACTGCTTACTCTCCCATTTTTGATCCTTCACCTTCCAGGCGTAATATCTGGGTACCATTTCCCTAACTACAACACTGGGTCTCCATCTCATTCTCCCTTCCTCTAGCCACTTCAGGTATGCTCCCTTTGGGTTCACCTCAATCCAAAAATTCTCCAGGGTATACCCCATAGTTTTTTCCTGGGTCTTGGAGCTGAAATACAGCAAGAAGGAAAACACAAAAGTGGGTGGAACAACAAAGACAGGAAAACATGTTAATAAATACATTTAAATAGCCAAAGCAGAGAAATAAGAGACATGGCAATCAGAAGGGTTGGACAACAGAGCCTAAAGTGTCTCATATATATATATATACATATGTCATATATATCATATACATATATATGTGTGTATATATATATATATATATATATATATGTCAATGGAAGTGATGTCAAAAGAGAGAGTGTGATCAACATCTTCACTTACTGCAAAAAGGTCAAAAAGAATGAGAGCTTAGAAAAGATTGTTAGATGTGAAAAGTGAGAAGTTTCTGTGACTCCTTGAAAGTGAAGTTCCAATAAAGTGATAAGAGTAGATGCCAGACAGCAAAAGGTCAAGATGCAGATGCAAGAAATACAGTTAATCTTTCAAGAACATTGGCCAGAATTGTGACACAAAGAGATAAAATGATATGGCAGACTGATGAGTAGCAAGGAGAGAAAGGTTGGTTATTTTAGTGTGGGGAAACAGATTTGGCTTATAAGCCAAGGAAAAGGCATCAGAAGAGAGAAAGAGACTAAGTATAAAGAAAAGGAGCACAGCTGATGAGACACAATCCCAGAAAAACTACAATGAGTGGGCCCAAGCATATACAAGTAAATACTTCATGAGTCAGAAAGTAAGGACAGGTGAAGACAGAAACATTTGTTGGGTTACATGAAACTTAATGTTGAAAGGGCTACTCACCCTAGTGAATCAGAGATGAAATGCTTATTTCCTTTTCAAACTGAATTTTGAGTAAAATTCTAAACTTAAACTAAATTATGAGAAATATCAAGTCCCCTTCCAAAATGCGAAAAAATACAATTCAGAACCCAAGTTATTAAAAACAAATAAAGAAGCAAATAAAGCCTCAGGATCATTTCAGTGATACCTGGGAGTGGAAATCAAAGGCCCTACCACCCCAAGCAAATAAATGACTTGGTTGGTAATCAATTTTTAAAAGTAAACTTAAATATACTACTTTTATGTCTATTAAAAGACCAGTCTTATTGATGATTCACCTAATAAATGGTTGATTCACTTGAGAACTGAAATTATATGCTTTTAAATTCTAGCTGGAAAATACAGTAGTCATTTCCTAAATAATTAAAGCTAACATAGGATCAAAAATGTTCCTAGTCTCTTACAGCAAAATACCCCATCCTCCAGGTTTCTCCTAAATGATGGATTCCAAAGACAACATTCTGATTATATATGTAAGAATCACTCAGGCAGTTCTCTGAAAATACATATTCACATACCCCCCCAAAAAATAATAAAAAACTTAAAACACATATTCATGACTCCACAATGGACAATCTAGGTAGGTGGGTTACACAGTTTCATCAGGTGATTCTCATGCACAAATATGAACTCCGGAAGACCAACAAGAAGACTTCCAGAACCCAAGGAATATGGGATATTCAACCGAATCACATCATGTGTGTCAAATGTAGCGCAGACCTTACAACTGAAAACCTCACCCACTCCTACCTCCAACAGGCCCACTGGTGCAGACTTTCTGCAAGAATATGTAAGTCTCTGCTGGACAGTGGGAAATCTCAACCTAGAAAGACAGGAAGCAGGTAGCCAAATTCTTCTCCATAACTGTTCAAAGAACAATGTATATATGCAAACCTGACAAGTAATATTTACATTTAAATCCACTACATCACCTGTTCCTGAGAAAGGTGCTTTCATGTAGATTGTCTAGTTCAATCCTTATAAAACCAAACCACCCTATTCACGTGTCTGAAGATTACAGAGGCTTGATCCTACAGCAGAATGGAGTAAATCCTGCAGGCAAGTAGGCACTCTTTAGAATTCTCCACTTTTCCACGGACTGAGGAGTTTCCATAAAGAAAGAATGGTCTGAGTGTCCAGACAGCACCCCTTTTGTTCCTTTATTCTAGCCCAGTGGTTCTCAGACTATGTTGAGCATAAGAATTATTGTTCAGAGTTATATACACAAAACTATATGTACTGTACTTCATGGGTGATTTAAAGGACTTCCTAGAATAATTTAAGTCTACGGAATTTTATGTCTTACACTCTGGCTTTTAGAACCTCACTAACCCAGCATAAGATCTAATGCTACTGCACGTCCTTACCGAGAGAACCACCGTATCACTGCTCATACTTTCTAGATCTGATATAAGGGTGGTCTAGTTGGCTTCTACAGACAAATTTCAATATTCAAAAGTCAAATCTGATTGGTGCTTCAATTGTTAAAAACTAAGCAGGGCAAAATAGTTTAAACACATCCCACATATATAGCTCTGTTTTAAGGTTGGCAATGCTTTGAGTATACCATTTCTTTAAATTTCATACTAATCCATCCTACTAAAGTCCTACTTGACCACAGAAGACCACAGTCCAATGAATCTAAATAAAAAGACAACTTTTTATGGCTCTACTCACCAGACAATGTCAATAAAGGCACAACATAACACCACAGATAATGTGTCTGCTTAAACATTCAAGCCCCACATCTTGAGGGAGAAATCTAAAAAATGTGGATATAACTATCTGCTTGTGTGCCCAAGATCATGGATCCATTCAACTAACTTCTTGTATAGAAAATCTGTACAATGTAATCTGTACAATGTGTAGTAATCTGTACAATGACAAATGCAGAATACTCACTGGAAAAAGCTAGTATTTTAAAGTTTGGTTTTCATTAGAATTTTTTATATGAGAACAAAGTTCCTTAGGATGGGAAAATTGACTCAATTTTAAAAATATTTATTCAATACGTAACTTTTCAAGATTAAATCTAGTGTGTGAAAAAAACACACGTCAACCTGTATAGACTGGTTCTTGGACTCTTTCCAAAGACAATGGACCATCCTCAGAAATCTTGAAAGGAACTCCACTGTGCTCACGGGGCTCGTGATAATCTATCTACAATTGTACCTGGATGTGAGTTTTGCTCTAATTCATAAACACAAAAGCAAAGAATAACAGCACCTTGTGTTTACAGAGCCCAAATTAAGAAGACATTCATAGAATTAGCTAGCATAGCAAGGTATACAGTTTAACCAGTTCCTCAATGCTTCCTCTCAAAAATCGTCAAAGCCTGAGTTAATTCAATGTTGGCTGCCATGCCCTTAAATTCCCTAGAAACCATTCAATACTTAAAGTTTGTCTTAAGATTCCATGATTCACCCAGAGTCTTGTAGCAGCATGACGACATGTCATCTGGCCTGGGGCAAACACTCTCTGAAGAGACATTACTCTTTCCCAAATCTGAATAATTTGCTGACTCGGGGAGGAGGGGGTTGCTATTTAATAAAAGCAATTGAAGAGCTGTGAATAGTGACTGATCACTGATGAGCTAATTGGAATGTCAAGAGATAGAAATAATAAATAATAACTTAGTCTGACATCACTGTCCAAGTAAACAGCAGGACATGCCAAATAAAATTTAATCTGATTAACACATTCAACTTAGAACTAAACTGTTGTCTTTCTCTGTCCACTGTTTCATCTGTCTCTTTTCCTACCTTACTCAAAGGGGACACAGACTTTGTTTTCATAAACCAGACAGAAGGCTCATGTCCTCTACATCTCTTCCCTTCTCACCACCCTCCATGTCATTATGTTGCTCCTTTGTCTTCTACATTTTTTTGGCTGCCTGCAAGTCACTGTCATCTACTCACCAATGCCACCCTCAAAATGGTTACATGGGAAAGCAATTTGTAAACTATGTATTTCTAATGTAATCTGAGGTGTTATTATTATTACTAGTAGGTCAATATTATTATTATTACTAGTAGGTTCTCTTCAGCTTCTTCTTCTTTCTAGAAAAAGATAAGTTTCCTCTAACTGCCAGATTAGAAGTAGCTAGCAATGAGGCAACGACCATGGAAATTAGTCCTATGTATTATGTACACACACACACACACACACACACAAACACACAATTGTTAAAAGAGGAAAGCTAAAATGTTAGTTGGAACCCATGGTAAAAAAAAAAAAATGGCTTTACTGAGGAGGACTGTCCAGCCCAACCTGGAAGGGAGTCAGGGAAAGATATTCTTGAGAGAAGTGTAACAGCAAGACTTTAAACCATGACCATGAATGCCAGAATAAGAAGTCTCTAAACTTCATTAAAACAAAAGAGCCTAGCAGGGTAGAACATAAATAATTATTTATGTTAAAATTATTATAATTGTATAATTTTAGCACAAGTTAGGTAAGATTTTACACTTGAGAGTGAAATAAAAATTGGAGTAGGTGGTATTTAAATCAGAGTTTCTGGAGGCAGGCTACTGGGGTTCAAAATCCAAGCTTTCGTCCACTGGGCAAGTTACTCAATGTCTCCGTACCTCAGTCTCCTCATTTGGTAGTGACAGAACGTTGCCCACTTCATAGAGACACTGTGAATATTAAATGAGATAATGCACTTAAAACCCTTAGAAGAGTGCTTACCACATACTGGTGTTCTCAAAAAATAGAACTATTAAAAAAATAGAGCTATTATTACATTGAATCTTCAATTAATATGAAGGAAAT
The DNA here is from genome assembly GCF_048564905.1 of Vicugna pacos. NCBI lineage: Eukaryota > Metazoa > Chordata > Mammalia > Artiodactyla > Camelidae > Vicugna > Vicugna pacos. Next base: position 61,063,114 of record NC_132993.1, on the reverse strand, counting down.
TTTAGATTTCTTTAAATGTAATTTTTTTAGAAAATAGATGTTCAAATGAAAAAAACACTGTCACTACGGTTGGCATTATAGAATACAGCACTCTTTTTTTTTTCTTCACGGTCATGAGATAAATGAAAAATGGTATTTCTATGGCAGAGTGAAGTAAAGGCTAAAGGCTGCTCACCAGAGGCTCCAACCACCCCAAACTCCACATGGCCTCCCAGGGGGCTGAGAAGGTGACATCTTAGCAAGTCTTCTTTCCCAGCACCGGCCAAGGCAGGCATACTGGTTAAGAGCTGCAGTTTAACCCTTTTGAGGAAAACCAGATGTAATAAGAAGCAGGTTGTACTGATATGTGTACTCTCTGGCTCTCAGACACTCTTAGGTATTTATTCTGAGGAAATCATGTAACAAAAGCAAAAACTGTATGGGCACAAGATTCAACTTTGTATTATACATATCAAAATTGGAGGAAAAATTAAATGTCCAATAAAAGAAGCATGGGTTTAAGAAAGATAGTTCATGGAAAAGGAAAGGTTATCTATTTGTGTTTGTAGTTTTACTCCTTTGCTCAAATAGCCCAACTAAAGGATGTACTGGTTTTCCCTGCCTGGAGACAGTACTCCCTGTATTCTATCTCAGAAATACTAGGTGAATAAGGAGCACCAGTGGGACCCTTAAAAAATAGGATACATAATATAAGTAGAACTTATATGCACCATTACAATTTAATGTCTTCATCTGCAAAATGTTGGACTGTTCTGAAATTAATAAGATTAGTGAAAAGTAGAATACAAAATAGTACGGAGACTGTGAAATCTAGCGGAATAGTGCAATCTAGTGGGAAAGGATTAACAGGCAAAGCAGTAAGAGCTACCGGGTTAGGGAAGGAAAACTGCAGAAAAAATTCTGTTCCAGATAAAATACATAATAATCATGTAATAATGGGTATTAACTTGAAACTGTCATTAATTTTCTTTATTATAGAAGCCATATATTTTCACTGTAATACATTCAAATATATTGTACCCCAGAAGAGTGTACAATATAAAAGCTCCCTCTCACATTATCTATTGTCGTCCCTCCAATGCCACTGCCGAGGGTATTTAGTCTTAATAGTCTTTGCATCTTCCCGTATTCTATGCACACAAACATGTTTGTACACGTACACATATGAACACACATACACCATGCTCTTCTTTACATGTGATCACACTTTTTTCCCTTAGCATGCATCTTGAACATGTTTATATGGTATCACATTTTAAGACTGCTTTGCTTTATACTGTGTGGGTCAATCATAATTTATCATCACCTTGTACGTACTCAGCCTGTCCAAATGAGGACTCCTGATCTTCCCATAAAGTCTGGTCCTCCTCCAGCATCCCGAGAACGGCACCAACGGTCAGCCCCATGAATATGACGGAAAGCTAGAAATCATCCTTGACATCTCCTGCACCCTAAATTCAATCCATGATCCACTCCTGTTGCTGTTTACCCCTCAAACTGTCCCTCTGAGCTTCATCTCCCCATTGCGACCCCAGCCCAGGAAGTCACCACCTCTGTTTCGAGGTACTAGAGTAGCCTTGGCACTGCTGCAGCAGTCTGTTCAGACCCTTCCAATCCTTCCATCACAAAGCAGTCAAAGTGCTCTTTTTGAAATGCAAATCTGATCTTGTCCTGCTTAAACCCCTCCAAAGACTTCCCGTAGGTTTTAGGATGAAGATTACACTCTTTCAGGCAGTCTAACAGGTCCTGCAAAATTTGCTCCCTGACCTCCTATCTAGCCTCCTTTCACATTGTGCTCCCTCTTCTCTCTCGGCTCCAACCTCACTGGATTCTTTCCAGCACCCTCTATTTGCCAGGGCATCCTACCCCAGGCCCTCTATAAAGCTCTTCCTTTTACCTCAAATATACCTTTCCTCTTCACCTCACTAACAGTTACTCATCCTTCAGATCCAAGTACCTTTGCAGAAAAGCCTTCCTTAATCCTCCGGTCTGGCCAAATCCCTAGTAGTGTTTGTAGCACTTATTAAGGGCACATTCATATGTGTGATTAATTGATTAATCTATGTCAAACCACAAGTGTAAAAGTTCCCTACAGCTGGGACAGTTTTTTTACCAGCATCTAACACGGAGACTCAAAACCAGTCAATACTCAAAAAATAAATGAGTAAAAGAAATATTAGTTAGTAAGATGACCACTATTTTTTTTCCAGCTTTTCACTGTCACAATTAATACTATAACATATATCCTTATACTTTTACCTTTCATCATTTAAATGAGTATATTTGTAAGCTAAATTCCTAGAACTAAAACGGCTAGATAAAAAATAATGCACACTGAAAATTTTGATATGCACATGCAGTAACCTGTTCTGCTTCCACTTCCGCAGCAGTTGCCTTCGATCGGAATCAACTCCATATAACTACAGAAAATAAAATGTTAAAGGTGCTACATTGATTAACTATTTCATAGGAGAGAAAAATCAGTGTCATTTTTACTGCACAGCGAGAAACACCAATTTGTTAAGATAAAAAAAAAATCCTTAGGGCTCATTATTTCCTCTTCTGGGTTAGGGAAGGAAAACTACAGGAAAAAATTCTGTTCAAGATAAAATACATAATAATCATGTAATAATGGGTATTAACTTGAAACTGTCATTAATTTTATTATAAAACCCACACATTTTCACTGTAATACATTCAAATAGTGTAACCAGGAGGGTGTAAAAAATAAAAGCTCTCTCTCACATTATCTATTGTCCCTCCAATGCCACTGCCGAGGGTATTTAGTCTTAATAGTCTTTGCATCTTCCCATAATCTACGCATACACAAACATGTTTGTACACATACACATATGAACACACCACACTCTTCTTTACATGTGAAACATCCTAGGAAAAAAGATCAACTTTACTTCTATGCCTGTTGCAAAAGAAATCAGGAACTAAAATATTTCACTTTAACTGCTATAGGAAAATTAACTGTGGTCCCTTCTTTCAAATTCACAGTGAACTCCAAATCTCCATAATAATCAAAGTGGTGACCAGATGAATGAATGAAAAGCAAAAGAATGGGAAAGAATTTACACCGGAGTTGCCTAACTCCTAAACATTTTTGAAATGAATGGCTTCATTTGTTAGAAAAGAAGTCTACCTTCCATGTCACAACATATGCTGTGGCGATACCCGTGGTCCAGAATGCCAAAAAGCTATTTCTAAAAATCTGATTAGTCTGAAGCAATTAGGTAGAAAATGAGATGTGCTAAAGATGAGTGCTTTTTAAGTGATAAAACACATTTAAACCACTATTACATAAGAATTCTTAAATGAGGATACAAAAAAACAAAAATTCTACCATAGTGACCCAAGAAGAAAACAACACTTGAGCTTTACTAACATGTTAATTTTTTCAAGAATACAATTAATAAGCATGCCAGCAACTCGTACTTCAAGGCTACTTATTTACTCCCTAAGATAACTTTCTGAAGTTTAAAATTTAAACATTGGGCATTATTTACTTCTCAAACCCAGAAACAACAGGAGCGAGTATTGCATTCAAGGAATTGCAAGTAGCCGCCTGCAGATCAGGTGAGCGAGCGTTGACAAGCCAGAAGCTCATCTTTGAGCATTTCTCTCTCGGAAATATGAGCTCAGCTCAGGAACGCCTGTGGCATCTTCAACAACTGGGAACCCAGCCATCACAAGTAGCCCGGTACTTTATTACAATCCCACAAAAGTGCATGACACTTTTATAAAAGATAGAGAAAATAAGCAGAGGAGAAACTTGCTCAACATTAAAAATACACCTCACACAGTCAGAGTTAGAAAGACCATTTTTCTGAGCTAACAATGAGTGGAGGAGAAAGTTCTGCATATGGGGAGATGAGGCAGGAGAAAAGAAGCAGGAAAAAGTTGGTTTAAAAAGATAATTGAAGAATATTCTCTTCTTTCTTCACTTCTCTCATCAGAGTCCCCTTAGTTTCTAAGGGTCAGAGGCATAAAAATAGTTTCTGTGTAGTCAGATGTGTTACGGGTTATCACTTCTTAGAAGTGGGGTTCTGTGTGCGTACTCCACAAATTAATTTTGAGCAATCACATTTTCAAAGTTAGAGATGGTAATCAAAACAAACAATCAATAGGCAGATGGAGAGAGGAAAGAAAAATCTGCCCCAACACATGTTTCAGACACTAAGACCGTGCCACTGAGGCAGTCAGAAACCAGCCTAACTTGAAGTGAAGAGAAGTTAAAAGAGTACATGGTCAGCAGTTACTTTTGATTGAAAGGTTTTATCTTCTATTGAAAAACTATAAAAATTGTAACGCTAAGGATTACGAGGACATAGAAGTGGGGGCGGGGGGGGGGCAGGTACTAGAGAAGGGCGAATAGCTCACATTCCCCTTGTAGGGTAAGAGGCTCCAGCAGCCTAGGACTGAGCTGTCCTGGACCAGCAGCTGAGGGAGTCTGCTCCCCCTGAACCCAGGGTGCCCCCAGTATCTGCAGCCACTCTGCCTGAGAAGCCTGTTCTCGGCGAGCAAGAAATCCCAGGAAAGGAACAACTCTAGGAAGCAAGATAAAGCCAGGATACTTTGCAGGGGAAAAAAAAAAACTTTACTTCTCAGATTCTCATGTTTGAAATGGAATGAGAAGGGAGGAAAGAATGTGTTAAAACTGTCCTGTTGTGAGCTATTTTCGAGTTGTAAGAAAATCAACCTGCAACAAACACACAGGACTATTATTTTTAGACAGTTTATCAGAAAAAAATTAAATGTTTCCATCACAAGTATCTTTGCTGTCCTACACTAAAATGTTACCATGGCCTTCAAATTAAAGTCATTGCAATAAAGGTGAATATTCCTGATACTTTAAAAGAATAGACCAAGTAAAGGTATAAAGTTGATTTCCTTGCTGAGCTGCACAGTTAGAAATGTCTCAAGTTGAAATCCATCTCTACCTTTCACCCAGCGAAGCTTTCTGAAGCAAACAGAAGAGAGTTTATGTCTACTTTTAGCCTTCAAGCTAAATATTTCCAGACCCTCTGAGGATACCTCCTATGACAGGTTTGCCAGACCCCTCACCATCCCCATGGACTGTTCTGGAAGTTGTCTAATTTGTCAGTATCTCTCTTTCAATGTGACAGCCAGAAATGAACACAATACTACAGATGTGGTTAATTAGAGCAGGGTACTATTAATTTTTGTGACATATGGACACTATACTATTACCGGAGTCTAAATTTGTTTTTTTTTACAGTCATATCATGCCGCTGGTTCATATTAACTGTCTTTTTCCTCAAAAATTGCCACCATATAAAGTCACCTCTTTCCTTACACATCAATGAATAATGATGCATTTACTGCTATAAAATATCTTTTAAATTGGCACTGCAGCCTACTTAAACACTGTTAACTCTAAATTCTGTCATCTATGTGTAACAGTTGTCCCTTTTCCAAGTCATCCACGGATTTTAAAGCAAGCATCTTAGATCTACATCCAAGTTATTCATAAAAATGTTGAAGCAGAGAAGACCCAGGTCTTGTGATCCTTCACCAAGGACCACTTCCTGACCTAAAGCCCGTAATCCACACACCTGGCGGGTGCTGGTGCAGCCTGCCTCAGGATCACAAAGCAATCCTGCTAGTCAACACAGCATCTCATACACAAGAGCATTCTAAAGCCTTGACAAATGCTTCACAGAAAGCAAGATTCACTTATCTTTCAAAACAAAGTGTAAAAAAACTACATGTATTAAAATTACAGTCATGTAAAAATATATATGCACACAGAACAAAGATTAGAAGGGAAGGAACATCAATGGAAATGTTTGTTCTAGTGTCAGACTGTGGAAATTGTTTTTTATTCAATACTGTCTTTACTACAGTTACATTGTTTAAAAAATTGAAGACACCAGAATTTTGCTTAGAGAGAATTTTGCTTGGAAGCAGTTAATGTGAAATAACTTTAAGAGCACTGAGACTATCTGATTCTAACAACCTGAAAACCCCAAAAGGAAAAACAGTCATTTGAAAAGACTTGTTGATCTTTAGAACCACTTTTTAATGTTTTGCATTGTTGCTTTTGACTTAATACTTCTAGAGATCAGGGAGATAGCAAACTGGAGAACTGGATCCTGAAGTTTACACAAAGTCTCATGTTATGCATGTGTGTGCACGCACATGTCTGTCTCTCTGTCCATCTGTCTGTCTATCTTTCTGTCATGTCTGTCTCTCCGTCTCTGCTGGAGAGGTTAAAAAGGATCAAAAGAAAAAAAAAATTGTGTTAATGTTTCTGTGAAGCTCTGGACTAAAACAGAGTTCCAGCCCAAGAATCTCTAATGGACACAGAAACCCATATCATCTCTTCACCTAGAGTCCTTTTTCACACCAAGAGTAGGAAATAAGATAAACAGCAAAATTTAGACTTTGATGCTTAGAACTGAAGTAAGGGTAAGTTTTCAGAAAAGGAATCAGAGTAAGTGTGGACAGTTAGTGAAAAAGAAAAAGAAACAAAGTAGCTGGTTATTTTGGAGAAAATGTGACCCACAAATACCGCACTTACTACAACTCCAGACGTTCTGAATATTTGTGAATTTTTTACCCTGCCAGTGTTTCTTCACTGCTTCATCATTTTGTCTGGAGTATGGTTTTTTTTTATCAGTGAAAACCAGTGCTAGAAACTGGATATGTGTTACCTTTCTCTCTCATCAGTTTTCTCTGTTGCTGTCCCTTGCTAATTTTCAGTAACTGAGAGAAGAGAAAATTCCACTTTGCTTAGAAATACAATTTTTCCACTAGAATTTAAGCTAAATATAAGAGGTAAATCAACAGTTTTCAGATTTATGGCAAAACTCTTATAACAAATGGATAAAATGGTCAAGTACTAAGTCCAATTAATATTTGGCAACTGAAAATTTTACTTTACTTAGAAATAAATTTTTCCTACCATACTAAAAGTTAAGTCAAATGAATGTGGTAAATCAGCAGGTTCATAGATCTATAGCAAATTGTCATTTAAAATAGGCAAAATGTCCAACTAGAAAGTCCAGTTATTATTTAACAAGTGAAATTCCACTTTGTTTCGAAAGACAATTTTCCCACCACCCTAGAAATTAAGCTAAATATATAAGGTAAATCAACAGCTTCATAGATACACGGTAATTTGTCTTAAATAAGTAAAAGTGTCCAATTATAAATTCTATTATTTGACAAGTGAAAATCCCACTTTGTTTTGAAATACAATTTTCCCACTACACTAGAAGTTAAATACAGGTGGTAAATCAACAGCTTCATAGATCCGCAGAAAATTCTTATAACAATTGGTTAAAATGTTCAAATACAATAGGCAGTTACAACTGATAAAGTAAATAATGCACATTAGCACCTTTTTTGCTTTGTGGGAAATCTTGTCAAAAAGGGTAAGAAACAGTCAACACTAGAAACAAATACCTAAGAAAATCCAAAATTCACTTATGATATTAAATGTCAAAAAAGTGTTTTAAAATTCTTGTCTGTTAATTTGAGGGATGGTTTTTTAATATTGTTTTGTTGTTTTAGGTAACACAAAAATGTCATCTAAAGTATTTATCCATTAACATTGAATCTTTGTTTTTATTTCTAATGCTATTTTGTTGCTTTAGGTTAAAAAGTTCTATCAAAACTACTTATCTATTGATGTTTTTTCCTTAGGAAAATCTAAGCAAAGTAAAAATTATTTCACATGTATGTAGAGGAGTGAAAACGCAAGGAAATATACTAAATGATTACTATGTGTATGTTAGCATAATGAGATCAGAGGAAATTCTCAATTCTTCGGTTTTAAATGTTTATGTACTAACATTGTCCATTTAAAACTTTCATTAGAAAAAGGCATTAATATTATTTCCTTTAAAAAGAACCCTACAAATATAATGTTATTTTGATAGCTAAGGCTCCTCAGAAAGAAAATAATGGAGGAAATTAATTTGATCACATTTTTAATTTTTAGAAATTATGTGCAACTCTATGAAAAAATATATTATTTAGGCACATATATATGCATAGAGAAAGTAGAGTTCATAAATGTTACTGGGGTTATCTCAGGATGAAGAGGTTACAGGTGATCTTGATTTTCTTGTCGATTTTTCTTCCAGTTCTCTGGAGTTTTTTCCTCTAAATTTTGCACAATGAATAGGAATTTTACTTTTATTATGATAAAGATAACACTAAAGCTATTCCAGTCCCTCCCCTCTGCCCCCAATCCTGGCTAACATTTTGAAATAAAAATTCAAATAGGTTCAAACTTGTTCAAACTTTAAGTCTTGGGATAGATTTTTAAGCCTGAATTTTCTCTATCATCTATGCTGTTTTCTTAATCTCACTTCATTCAGTCAACAAACAACTAGATGAAGTAATTTTCCTGAATTTAAAAAAATGCTAAGAATTTGACAGTCCGACGGTTACTAGAACAGTTCTCTAGCTAACATAAGAAATTCTGAAATTATTCTATCTTGCAGAAAAGGGTGAACATTCTAAACATTAAAAGGCACTAGGTACTTCTAAAGAGTATATTGTGCTCACCCAACTTCCTAGAAAAATACCTTTCAGTGTTGGAAATCTGCACTTCATGTATCTAATGGTCAACACTTTATTTCTGACAAAAAGCAGAATCTCAGTAAATGTGCTACAGTCTTGTTTATTCCTAGAAAGGCTCGCGTTAAGTGCGATCCCTGCCACCCTGTCATCTACAATGGGTCAAATTCTTATTTATCCTCTCTATATAAAATAATCTGTAGCAATGTTACCTAACTATGCACAATTTTAGCCTTCAAATACAAATGTGTCCCAACTGTATATCATGAATCTCACTCAGCTGTAGACAATTGGTTTTTCACTTTAACCTAAACTTCTTTTATTAAGATCATCAACAGATTGTCCGTTTTCTCAGTGCCTAACACTTTGTGGCGCTTAAATTGAAATCCACGCTATGACTTTTTTTTTTTAGCATCCTTTCTCATCATTATTTTAGTCTTACAACTCATTGCAATTTTCTCTAACCTAAAATGTATGTTTATACGTTTAAATATGCACAAACATTTGTGACCGAATCTCCGCAACACGCTTCAAGGATTAAACGTGCGGTTACGGTAACTAAATGTTTTCATTCACCCTACAAGATTTAGAAAAATGTAACGTTGCAGGGAGAGCTAGGTCTCTGCGTAAACCTCGTAATCACCACCAAAAGGCCGTAGCTGGGAGCCTCCAAAGCCCGCCAGATACATAGAAGGCATCCACAGCTGTTTTTAATTGTTTTTGCTTTCTCAAAATTGTGCACATGGTGGGGCAAACCGTTCTGTTTTGGCGCCTCTGGCCCCTAGCCGGGGTTAACCCTGACCTGAACGCCTTGTTTAGCTCCTAGCATTTCATGATTCCGTTTCCCTACTCCGTAAAACCTAAGAAAAACGAGATTTCCGCCGCTAAGAAATTCGCTTAGGAAGAGAGAATTAGGCGTTTCAAATACACATTTTTGTGTTCTCTCCAGATGGGATTCAAGAAAAGGAGAAAAAGATGTGTTTGTGTAGAGGGGGGCGCAGCCTCACACATTTCCTACGGCTCGCCTCTGAGCCGCAGAGGCCCACTCACGGGATAACGCCCCCCCCACCCAAATGGGCAAGACCCCCCAGCTCTTTGCTGCAGGGATCGGGAGATGTCCACCCAGGGCTGGCGTGGGGTTGGGGGTGGGAATGGAAACTGGAGATGGAATTTCGGCGCCTCTGGGCAGGGAGGGGCCCGCGGGGGCGCGGAGGAAAAAGGCCAAGGGTCAAGCCTGGTAAGGAACGCAAAGGCCCGGGAAGTGGGGTGCGGGGCGTCCTGGAGGAGGGGTGCATTGAGGACTCCGCAGCAAGAGGGGCTGACGCCCAGAAAATGCGCCCGGGTACCCAAAACCCGGGCGGGGGATGGGGAGGCGGCGGCCTGTTGGCCCCAGGACCTCCCGTCGCGCGCAGCCCACTAACCTGTCAGTAAGAAGGTGCCAGTGGTCGCGGGGCTCATCTTGCGTGTCCCCCGACCCTGTCCCGTCCAAGCACAAGGGTCTCCCAGCTCCCACCACCGGGGCAATTGCATTCTTGGCCTGGCTAGGCCGGCCGTCCTCGATTCTCCCCTCCCCTCCCTTTCTTCTTTCCTCCCAGCTTGGCCAGTTCAGCATCAGCATCCTGCACCCCCTCCTTAATCCCGTACTCCCTCTAGCGGCGGGCCACTGTAGCGTGGCCATCACCCCCACCCCCATCTCCCCCATCCCCCCATCCCCTCCGCCCCCGCTCCCCCTCCGCCCCCCTAACCCGCGGAGCACGCTGGGATTTGGCGCCCCCCTCCTCTGTTCAGCCTATATAAGGCTCCTAGTCCGCGCTCCGGGTACACGCGCTTCAACTTCGGTTGGTGTGTGTCGAAGAAACCTGACCACGACCTCAGGAGAACAGCGAAGAGGGTCCACCGAGCCTCGCGAAAGGTCCGCTGAGCGGGCTCGCGTCCGGAGCCACTCCGGGCTGCCGAGCACCCAGCGGAGCCCACGCCTGGCACAGGTGTGGGACCCAGTCCCTCCTGTCTTCGCAGAGGAGTCCTCGCGTGGTGAGTATGCGGTGAGGATGTTTCTTTTTTTTTTTTTTTTCTTAAGATCACGTTCATTCCCGGTTCTTATCGGGAGTTGCGGGAGATGGAGTAGCGCCCCGAATGTCTCCACGCACACCGTGTCACGCCTTTACTGGCTGTACCCCCAAAATGATGGAGAAACCAAGCCTTCAGGGCTTTGATTTCCAGAACCCAAGTCCAGATATGGGCTGTAGAGATATGAGCTGCGGACAAACATGAGCTGCAGACGGACATGGGCTACAATTTGCAAACGTGCTGCAAAGTGATATGCGCTACAAGCTAATTGGTGCTTCAATGCGCTACAAACTGATAAGCGCTTTGAATATGCCGCAAACTGATGAGCGCTTTAGATGCGCTACAGATTGATAGGCGTTTCAAATGCACTACAAACTGATGGGCGCTTCATTGCACTACAGATGGGCGCTTCAATGCGCTACAGACTGGGCACTTAAATGCGTTAGGGATTGTTGGGCGCTTCATTGCGCTAAAACCAGTATGAACTGCAGCGATATATGAGCTGCAGACTGATGACTGATTTGCGCTTTAAATGCGCTACAAAATCTGAGCTGCAGAAGATTGGCGCCACAAAAATGATATGACTACCATTCCAACAGCGCTTCATCGCGCCACAAAACACAGAAACTGCAGAGGTACATGAGCTGCGGAAAATTTTACCCCTTAAATGCACTACAAAGTAATAGCAACTGCAGGGGTACAGTAACTGCACTGTTTTGCGCTACAAAGAAACCAGCTGAAGCGGACATGAGTAAGATTACTCTCTTATAGGAACCCCACCCTTTGTCTCTAACACACCTTTGGAATGGCTCCCACTATGTTTTTCTACAGGACTGTTCTCTACATGATGGTGCTGTTAGACAAAATGGAGCCCTGGGCAAAAATTAGTGTTTAACATTCTGCCCACACCATTCCTGCTATGGCAGTGGAGTGGAGAGGTGTTGACTTGAGTGTAAAAGGGAATCTTTTGGTGGTGGCAGAGTGGACTGCCATGCCTAGTTGCGTTTAATTGAAGTGGCGGTGTAGTTGTAGTGGTGGCGCAAATTGGCGTCCAGCAACAGTTTGTGGAAACTGTTGGTCCGCTGAGTATTGAAAGCGGGGGGGAGGATTGGATCTGGGGGTGATTGCTCTTGTAGCATGAAATGAATCTGGCTGTTGGAGGCTGGTGGGAGGGGTTTTGGGGGGGGGATCCTGGGAGAGGCTTGCAGCCAGTCTCAGACCTGCCCCGCCCATTCTAGCGCGCCTTCTCCGCAGTATCTGCTCAGAGCAGGCTTAGCGCCTCCCAGCGCCTACTCAGAGCGCGCCTCCTCGGCCGCGCGCCTCCTTGGCCGTGCGCCTCCTCCTCCACGCGCCTCCTCGGCCGCGCGCCTTCCCAGAGCGCGCCTTCTAGACGCTGCCTCCGCAGTCCCCGCCTCCCCCTGTGCCCGCCTCCTCTGAGGTGATTCCCCAGACCCCGCCTTCCCCTGAGCCTGCCTCCTCTGATGCAGCTCTCCAGACCCCGCCTCCCCCTAAGTCTGCCTACTCTGAGGCCACCCGCCCAGACCTCTCCTCCCCCTGAAGCCCCCCTCCTCTGGGGTGGCTTGCCCAGACCCCCAGACCTCCTCTCTCTGAGCCTGCCTCCTCTGAGGTGGCTTGCCCAGACCCTGCTTCTTCTAAGCTTGGCCCCTCCCTGAACCAGCCTCTTCTGAGCTGGCCTATGGCCCCACCTCCCCCAGAGCCCACTTGCGCCTGCGCAGTGTGAGCCCCCACCCCTCCCGTCAGGTAGCCCTCCTTTGCGCCTGCGCACCTTCACTGTCTGAGCCTGGCTGCACAGCCCCGCCCTCCTGCGGTTTCTGCTGCGCCTGTTTTGCTTGTTATCCACTGGTGTCTAACAAATATAAGAGTAATAAATAAGAATAATTAATCTAACAACAATATTAATTAGACATGACGTTAATAAGCATGTTTTCTAAGCACTCTGCATATGTTAAATAACATAACCCCGTAATTTAAACTCTTATTAGGGGTTATGAAGGGTGCTTCTAAACTGACATGTCTGGCACCTGTAAGAGCAATCCAGCTAAATGTTTTTACTATAAATGAAAAATAAAATATTATAAATACTTTAACATTTAAGACTTTTTTTGACACACTAGTGGACCTTTGAGATGGGATCTACTGGAATCGGATGCTTTTGTGAATACGAAATAAAGAACAACTTGAACTTTGTTTCATAGGAGTTTTACGTGGCCTTATTGATGCTGCAGCTTGGCCTCTGAGGGAGGATGAAGTGTTTATCTGCATGCCTATGAAGCTGGATTTTTTTCTTGGAACGCTAGAGGATTAGCCCTGGCTAACTTGCCTACATATTTATTAATTGTGCCTGGCACATGGTAGGCATTCATTAAATATGTGCTAAATGACCAGAGTAAGTTGGTTTATTCCTTGTCTTCCTTGGTGTCTGCAGATGTTTTCTGGGTTTTTGCACCTGGCTCTTTCCTATGGTGCTTTGCTGTCCTGGGATGTCCAAGACATTGCTTGCCTTATCTCTCTCACGTTTAACAGGATCTTAAAAAAAAAAGTATGTATTTTTAAACTCCAATAATGTAAGCTGTAATTATAATTTAAAACAACTAAATTAATTCAAAATATTCCAGATAATTAACTTTTTTATAAACTAAAAAGCAAAAGCTAATTATTTAAATTTGGGGCAGGAGGATTATTTAATGGTCCATAATTGTCATATTTAAAATTTGTGTAATGTAACAAAATGGCTACATTACAAAATACAGACTGAGGGTTTTAGCTGGCATTTAAAAATATATACATAAAACAAATTTACTGACAGTCAGATGTTTGTTTCTAACTATATGAAGAAATTATAAAACCTGGTTCCATATATTATAAACCATGAGCCAGGACTTCGTTACAGGGGGGTTTGGAAGCATTGGCTCCAAAAAATCTGTCACACTCCACCAACACGCCCCCCCTGCCCCAACAAGTGTACAAACTATGGTATCATGTGCTTATCATAATTACAGCTTTCAGTAAGTCCCCAGGCCCCTTTTATGCACCATGTCCCCCTGACCCCCCCTTCTCTTTGGAAGTTATATGTCTGCATTTTAAAAAGGTTCAAAACAATGGTAAGAAAAAAATGTGCACATTAATAAAATTTGCATTTCACAAATAGCATTCATAGTTCTCAAAGAAATGTGGACATTTGCAAATGTAAAACAATTAAGCATTGTTTAATGAAGTGTGATTTCCTAATGGGATGTTTAATGTGTGGCAGTTTTTGGCTACTATTTTACTTTGCTATGTTTGGGGGTCGGGGAAATAGAAATTTTCAGAAGTCATTGTGAAGAGTCAAAGGTTGAATCAAATGTATTTAATTCTTAAATACAGTAATACTGAACTCTTTTTCATATGTAAAGATGGCATCTGTCCCAAGTTGCTTAGCTTTAAGCTGTATGTCCTTTCAGGTTTTAGGAATGGGGCCTCTTGACCCCACCTCCCTAATCCAGCCCCTACTAAGGGGGGCGTTTAAGGAGCCATAGTCCTGTAATTCAAATCAAGTCACAGTGCTCCTGTTCCCATGTTAATTGGTGCTCCAGTTGCTGTTTAAACATTTGTAAACTTACACTGTTAATTTGCCTGCCCACTACCCTTTCACTTTTAATGTTAAATTTCTCTGCTCTGGGCAGTTATCTCTTTTAGGGCTTAGGGTCCTACCCCAAAATTACAAACCCCAGGGATGGGAGCTTTAGGCCTGCTATTGATATAAGTTAGGAGCCTCAAACTGGTGACCTTGCAGGCTAAATAAGGCCATTAATTTGTTAGACCAGCACTGGATTAAAAAATTTTTACAAGAATTCAATGTTTGGGGAGGGGGGAATGCATCCCCATGTTAAATAGTTGCTGCCCCTCCCTATTGTCCTGTTTCCAACCTTCTCACCTCTATATTATCTTCCTTTCTACCAACAGCATTTAAATTTTAAACTCTTACTGATTTCTTGTTTCCATAAACAATGCAGTGACTATTTGCTGATTTCCTAATGTACTGTTATTTCTGTCCTATCATTGTGTTTTGCAGATGTTAAAACCATCAGACCTGGGCCTCAGTAAAGCCCACCCCAGTGACTGTGACTGACATGTAGGCTGTTAACCTTCCTGACCTGGGTCAGGCTACGCCAGACCATGCTGTGAATGCCTTTTCAGAAATCTTGTCTCTAAGTTTTGAAAGTATTAATTAATGTCTTGATGACAGAAGTGGCACCTGAGTCACCTGACCTGTGCTTATTAGTTGCTTTTCTATGGGACATTAAAACTCTTAATTTAATAAATAAAAGTTGCATTATTTTGTAACCTCATAATCTGAGTGTCACCAATACAGTTGTCTTTAGGCAGTTGGAAATGAAACTGAATGTCACAGGTTATGATGTGTTAATTACACCTTATAATTTCTTCTAAACGTGAATATCTTATCTTAAATATCAATTGTTAATTGTTTTTGTAGCCTAAGTTATTAAAGTAATTAGGTAACAGTTTAAAACTATTAAAACGGCACAGTGATTCTGTCCCTTAAGGACTCTGCTATCTAGCTACTCCTTGGAGAGGCCATACCAACAGTGCAGGGCATAGGGAAAATGGCAGTGGGTGGCAGGGTTGGCAAAGGGGAGGGCCTAAAGAATTAGGAGAGGCCTTAGAAAAGGAGGAAGGGCTATTTCTCCACAGCCAGGCATCATGTTTGATTATCATCACCTTTTTCCCTACCTTGTACCCTGTTGGTTGAAATATTAGCTATTTTTCACCAAATTTCTCTGAATAATACATGTTTATCTTTGTGGTTTTATTTTATGTAATTAATTTGGTGTCCATTTTTGCCTTGATAGATCAGAGAAGAACAGGTGGCTAGGACTGCCAAGTTAAAATGTAGTGAATAGGCAGTCTGCCTGCTTTATATATTAAGTTTTTAAACTTTTTGGCCCTTTCCTAGAGTTTTCCAAATATGAGAATTTAAGGTCCATTTAAAAAAATTATTGAAATGTTAAAATAAGTACTCTAAATGCATTTAACCTTATTTTCAGGAAGTATGCAAGCAATGTGTGCTGTTATTGTATGTGTGATTTATTGCTACCATACCCATAATTAGGACATTTAATCCCCCCTACCCACGCACATACATCTACCCACCCCCTAAGCATGAAGCCCTATCCCACTTTAAATCACAAACTTTGGGGTGGGGCTATGCTGACAAATCTTGCTTAAAAACCAGGGATTGCAAACTGGTGACCTGCAAGTCTAATGAGGCCCTGGATTTGTTTGACAAACAGTGTTTTTGTTGTTGTTTTTTAAATTAGTATCTTTTGGTGGGAGGTACATATCCAGGTTGCCATAGTTGCAGCCCCTCCCTATTTTAATCTCAGCCTCTTTACACACAAAGTTAAAGTTTGTTTTTTAATCAGTGACTTTATTAATATTAGCTAACAGTTAGTGAATATTCACTATGTGCTTTACCTGCATTATTTAATTAAATCCTTACCCATAAGTTTGAGGTGTGCTATTATTGGGCTTCTTTGAATGAATGCCCCATTTTTCAGCCCCACTACTCCTAGGAGGCATCAATGAACATCTGTTAATTGACTGTATAATAAGAAAGGAAACTGATAAACACATGCTGCTGCCTAGTGCCATTTCTGTCCCAAAGGAAAAAAGTAATATAGACAGTCCTGTGGATTTTGTGGTGGTGGTTGTTTGTTCTCATAACCAGTTACTTTCTTTCTAGATGTGGATTAGGGCTGGCCAGAGTGCCCCATCCCCCAGGGTTGATGAATACAGGCATCATGATTTTAATTCCTCTCTTCTTTTTCTTGGTTCTCTATTGGCTGAAACAGTAGGCGTTTTCAGGTAACTTCTCTAATAACAGTTACAATTTTGGCTTCATTTTGTGTAACTTTTCTGGTGTCAGTCTTTGTCCTGAAAGTTTCTTGCTTTGCTCTCTGGATATAAAACTTCTTGTTTGGAGTGTTTCCACTTTCTTTATTAGCCAGTAAAAGTAATTGTGCTGTTGATACAGTGATGTATTGTTGAATCATAATGAACAGGTGATTCTTGAGGATGAAAAGGACATTTGGACAAGAAAAAGTAGGGTGCTTTTTATTATCTGTTGTCCTCATTGATTAACTGATTTCTTTTTTTGCAGGGTTTTTGTCTGTTTATTAACTACCGATGTAAGCAAGTAAAGCAAAGAGATACTTTAAATACTCATGTATTTAAGGTACTTTAATAGATATTTTAAACGCTAAAATCTTCTTTGTATTGTGCTGCTTTGAATGTATATGTTGAATTTATGCTTCTATTATTTACAGAAACAAAAAGCTTCTGAAAACCAAACGCCGAAAGGGTGGAAGAGGAGGCCAAGATCCAGGCCTCCATCCCCACAGGAGTGAAGCGACACCTGGGAGGTCTCCTCCCACCCCAACTCTCACCCTGGGGCCCGACTGCCCACCTCCTCCTCCTCCTCCTCCCCCCAACGGTCCCTCCTCCACCTCCTCCTCCTCCTCCTCCGCCTCCTCCGCCGCCTCCTGCAGCGGCCAAAGGGGCCAGTACATCCCCAACCTGGCAGAACGAAGACGGGACGATCTCTCTGAAGAGATCAACAACCTCAGAGAAAAGGTCATGAAGCAGTCCGAGGAGAACAACAACCTGCAGAACCAGGTGCAGAAACTCACAGAGGAGAACACCTCCCTCCGTGAGCAAGTGGAGCCCGCCCCCGAGGACGAGGAAGACGACATTGAGCTCTGTGGTGCTGCAGCCGCTGCTGCCCCAGCCACTCCGATCGAGGAAGAGTGCCCAGATGACCTTCCAGAGAAGTTTGACGGCAACCCAGACATGCTGGTTCCTTTCATGTCCCAGTGCCAGCTCTTCATGGAAAAGAGCACCAGAGATTTCTCAGTTGATCGCGTCCGTGTCTGCTTTGTGACAAGCATGATGACCGGCCGTGCTGCCCGCTGGGCCTCCGCCAAGCTCGAGCGATCCCACTACCTGATGCACAACTACCCAGCCTTCATGACCGAAATGAAGCATGTCTTTGAAGACCCTCAGCGGCGCGAGGCTGCCAAACGCAAGATCAGACGTCTGCGCCAAGGCATGGGGTCAGTCATCGACTACTCCAACGCTTTCCAGATGATTGCACAGGACCTGGATTGGAACGAGCCTGCACTGATTGACCAGTACCACGAGGGCCTCAGCGACCACATTCAGGCGGAGCTGTCACGCCTTGAAGTTGCCAAGTCACTGCCCGCCCTGATCGGCCAGTGCATCCACATCGAGAGAAGGCTGGCCAGGGCAGCTGCCGCCCGCAAGCCGCGCTCTCCGCCACGTGCACTGGTGATGCCTCATGTCAGCAGCCACCACCAGGTAGATCCTACCGAGCCAGTGGGAGGTGCCCGCATGCGCCTGACCCAGGAAGAAAAAGAAAGACGCAGAAAGCTGAACCTGTGCCTCTACTGTGGGAATGGAGGTCACTACGCAGACAACTGTCCTGCCAAGGCCTCGAAGGCTTCGCCGGCGGGAAACTCCCCGGCCCCGCTGTAGAGGGACCTTCAGCGACCGGGCCGGAATTAATAAGGTCCCCACAAGATGATGCTTCATCTCCACACTTGCAAGTGATGCTCCAGATTCATCTTCCGGGCAGACACACCCTGTTCGTCCGAGCTATGATCGATTCTGGTGCTTCTGGCAACTTCATTGATCACGAATACGTTGCCCAGAATGGCATTCCTCTACGAGTCAAGGACTGGCCAATACTTGTAGAAGCGATCGATGGACGTCCCATAGCATCGGGCCCAGTTGTCCATGAAACGCACGACCTGATAGTCGACTTGGGAGATCACCGTGAAGTGCTGTCATTCGATGTGACTCAGTCTCCATTCTTCCCCATCGTCCTTGGGGTGCGTTGGCTGAGCACACACGATCCCAACATCACGTGGAGCACCCGATCGATCGTCTTCGATTCCGAATATTGCCGATACCACTGCCGGATGTATTCTCCAATACCACCATCGCTCCCACCACCAGCACAACCTTCATTCTATTACCCAGTAGAAGGATACAGAGTTTACCAACCAGTGAGATATTACTACGTCCAGAATGTGTACACTCCAGTAGATGAAAACGTCTACCCAGACCACCGCCTGGTTGACCCGAACATAGAAATGATCCCTGGAGCACACAGTATTCCCAGCGGACACGTGTATTCACTGTCGGAATCAGAGATGGCAGCTCTGCGAGATTTTGTGGCCAGAAACGTAAAAGATGGGCTGATTACTCCAACAATCGCACCAAACGGAGCCCAAGTTCTCCAAGTGAAAAGGGGCTGGAAACTGCAAGTTTCTTACGACTGCCGAGCGCCCAACAATTTCACCATCCAGAATCAATACCCTCGACTCTCTATTCCAAATTTAGAAGACCAAGCTCACCTGGCAACGTACACTGAGTATGTACCTCAAATACCAGGATATCCGACCTACCCTGCATATGCCACGTACCCAACCTACCCAGTAGGATTCGCCTGGTACCCTGTGGGGCGAGATGGACATGGACGATCGCTCTATGTCCCCGTGATGATCACCTGGAATCCACATTGGTACCGCCAGCCTCCGGTGCCCCAGTATCCGCCGCCGCAGCCACCTCCGCCACCGCCGCCGCCGCCACCGCCGCCCTCTTACAGCACCCTGTAAATAAATACCAGTCATCCTTCAGGATCTCTGCCCTCAAAATGTACTCCTGTTCAGTTTCTCAATCAGTGACTGTGTGCTAAATTGAGCTACTGCACCTTCAGACCAACCTGAGGCACAGGTTTTCTCTGAAATGGTTACAGAAGGTCAGGGCCACCCTGGACTGGCACACATCTTAAAGCACCAAGGGACCTCCACTGTTTGGTGGGAGTGACAAAATATTTACCAACAAATTAACTGCCAATCTAATTAGAATTCGTAGTAAGTTTACTTCCCAGCAAACCCTGGAAGCCTGGGTTTTACCTGCTGAAAGTACTGTCACCATCTGAATTAAAGGCTGCCAAAGTCCTCGTTTAACATTTACAGAGAAGCTGATGCAAACACAGGAAATGCTGTTTTCTTTATGGAGGGGGAGACAAGGAGGAGGAGGACATGACTTTTCCTGCAGTTTCGGTACTCTTTACATCACTAGAGGACCGAGGCCTTATTAAGGAAGCCAAAATTATTGGTGCAGTATGAAATGGCTTCCGTGATCTTTTTGCTGCACCTTTTGAAACTTCACCATCTTCAGACTCCACACTTTCATGGCTCAAGGAGCAGGAACTCGACCAGTTCTCCCAGGAGCAGGCAAAACCCCTGCAACAGAAACACCTCAGGCCTCAGAAGGAAGTGCTCTCAGATGGACATTTGCATGTTGAGTGTGCCTTCACATCCTGGTGCAAATCACATGTACCCAATAACTCTGGCTGTCACAACACCTTACCATCATCATGCCAGCAATGGCTTCCACACAACGTTAATCCTGGTAACCAGAGACTTTGATGGTTCCAGGTGTGTTAGATGTTTGTGAAGTGTGATCACCTCTCAGTCATGTATGAGGGCTAACAAGTAGCAAGTCAAAAGGACTCCTAAATCCCATACCCAACTCTTAAAAAAAGAGACTCTGAGTTAATGTTATCAACTTGTCCTGGAACTTCAGAAAGAATTTTTACAAGCTTTGTTAATTGGCTGGAAGAGCATGACCTGAAGTCTTGGGAGCATCTGTCCATGTCTCTGCCTCCATATGCACCTGGGCATTTCATCATCAGTCCCCTCACTAGACTGTAGCACTAGGATGCTTAGGGAGGGGAAATAATTTTAGCACCCGGTAGGGGATGGAGCTGGTAACAAGCTGCCAATGAATGGAAGGCCTCAGAAAGCAACTCAAAGCAACAGACAACACAAAAGAGTTGTCTTCAATTTGGTGACATCAACTGATGTCTCCTAGATGCTTTGTGCTAACCTGGGACTGCCTGACTTCCTTTAGCCTGGTCCCTTGCTAATACCTTGAACTCTTTGTCTAACCTCTCTCTTTCTGTTTACTACTGCCATTAACCCTGCTGCAGGATTTGTGTCATCCTTCCTGCCTGGTTGCCGAGACTCCGTTTTGCTGCCATGCAAGGAGAAGAAAGAGGCAGGCTTCTTGGGGCATCTGTTTCAACACACAGCCCCCAATTGCCAAAACAATTTGAGCAGTAGAAAACAACGTGGTATATATTTCAAATTGCCTGTCATGAAGAGGAGTCTAATGGTGAAGTTTCACTTTTCATCAACATCATCTTTCACATATTCATTATCACCCACCCCTATTCTTGCATGTTTAAACACTTAAAAGTTTTAGCTGTAGATTGATAGTGTTCTTTAACAGTGTTTTAAAGTGGTGAGTCTGCTTTCAAAAATTATTTCCATTGAATAACGAAGTACTATCCAATTCTTATTGTTAAACTACTTAAAATTGATAGGTAACGTAGTGTACAATATTTCCTTACTGTGAACTTCTCTTAAAACACTGTGAATGAGAGGCTCCTCAGAACTGGAGTATTTGTATAATAGTTCATCCTGTTCATCTTCAAACCTCTATTTTAATATCATCTAATTATTTTCTAATTGGGCCTTTAAAAATCACACAAAATGATACACAAATTCAGAGAAGACACCTAATTGGCTACTTAGTCCAAAACAACTTTTACTTTTTTTTTTTTTTCTTTCAATGGAATCAGAAAGCTTGACAGTCACTCATGTGTTTGAGTAATTACTTTTTAAATGGTGCATTTGTGCTTTTGGACTTTTTGAAGCGTTAACTTCAGTTTACCTCAGATATCAACCCATCCTCCATACATTTGAATTCCAGTTGTTTTGTGTCAAATTTACAGTTGTCAGTTGATCTTCAAGCTGCAAAGGGCCTAGAAATGGGCTATTGTTTGCAGCCCTGGCATGTGCACACGAACATTTGCCATCACTGCAAGTGGAAGTCTGGAGATGTGAGCCAACAACAACAATCATCAAGGGAGTATGGTGGTGTGGGTTAACAACTCACAGATGAAGTCCCTGACACACTTTTGGCTGTTTTGTAAAGCTTGTGAAAAACTTTGGCAGTGTGTGCTATGCTCTATAGCTATATATACTATCTATAAGTGTAGGTGTTAAGGATAAGTAATCTCAAATTTATTCTATAGTATCAGAATTTTATTAAGTTTCCTTTTACTCGATTTATTTTGTTGCTGTTGATCAATTTTAATTGAATAGTTTAAATTTTTTTTGGCATTTTCCGAAAAAAATGCCTTTATTCATAAGAAAGGGAAAAGCAAAGGAATTAAATCTCTAAAGAAGGTGGAAAGGGAGCAAAATCAAAACAAAGAAGACATATAAACCACAACATCAAAATTATTAAGCAAAATCAGTAGTCTACCTTTTAAAACAAATTGGCAAAATTGATTGACTTTTGGCCTGAATTTTCAGTGTTTAAAAAAATCAGTGAAGAAGATATAAGCTCCCATTGTTAGGCAGACTTAGAACTAGCTAAGGTCACCATGCTAGGCTGTTGAAACGGAGGCAGTTTACATACATTTCTGAAGGGTCAATTCAGTTTGAGCAATGAGGTATTTATATTAGATACTGGAAAATGGAGAATACGTTGGATTAAATCATGTGAGCTAGCACAGTAAACTTTCAGGTGCACAAAATAGGAGGGGCACATCTACATAGTGCAGTCTGGATTTCTGTTTAAGTTTGCAGGTACCTCTTGGACTCCTGAATTGATCCAGTTGTCATCTACCACAGACATTTAACATCAGACAGAATTCCAAGATTGGCAACAGAGAACACTGCGGGAAAGACCTGGGCAGAAATGAAGGACCATGTACAGAGATGAAGTGGCTGATGGGAACCACACGACATTTTCTTCTAAAGAATGCACATCTGTTGGGATGGAAGGTTCTTTGTTGTTTCAGATTGTAGAATGCTATTGAATTGGTCTGTGGAAAATTGCATTGTTTTTATTTCTTTCTGTAATCAGTTTAAGTAATTGGGGATATATATCATAATCATAAGTATTTTAGAGTGGGAGGGACTATTAAGTAATCTTAAGTGGGTGGGATTAGTTAAAAAGCATGATATTATGTACTAGGTATCTTTATAAGTGGACATGTGTACTTACTTGTGATCCTTTACCCCATGATTGCTACCCCTAATGATTTCAAATAAACTCGGAGGGAACTGCAGGGAGATCAGTCTTTTTTAGGGCTGTTGGACGTGGATAAAACCCTAGTGGGAGAAAGTTCAAAGATGATTGGGTAAATAATTTAATAGAGGATCTTTGCCCTGGGTGTTAACTCCAGGGATTGAGATTGTAAGCAAAGCCTTTAGAGAGTTAGGATAGATTGATGCCCTTTGAGAAATTGTTGCTGGAGTGAAATTGATAATGATGGATGGTAAAGATTTCATGGGAGTTACAGGAAAGTGATGGATAAGAACTGTTGCTTACGCCCCTGTCAGTAGCCCTCCTCCTTACACATGCCTCTTCTCCCTAACTCTACACCTCCTACCTACCCCTGCCTTACCTCCCCACCCTTCCCCATTGCTTTATTCTCTTTACTCTGTATTTCTCTCTATTTACTAATATTGTATTGATGTTATAATAAAAATTCAATTAATAAAGATTTAGTGGTTAAGTGAAAACTGTGTCTTGATCATTTCAGTGTTCACGGGCATTAGTGGAACATGGTGAGGGAGTGGACAGGGTTGGGGAGGAGAGAAGGGGAAGCAGGAATGGGGGAGGTCGGAGAAGGGGGAGAAAGGAGGGTAAAGAAAAATAGACGAGTGAGGAGGGGACCGTGGAGGGGACGGGACAGTGAGGAGAGGCCGTCGGGGGGTGGGGAATGGGACAGTGAGGAGGGTTGGGGGTGGGAGGAGGGAGTAGGGTGGGAAGGGTAGGGGTAATTTGGGAAGTGGTGGGGGTGGTAAAATGAATACATCAGTCAAGCAATGCAGTATCCATTATTTACCCAGAATACTTCAGGAAATCAATGAAATCATTCCTGCTGTAAAAACTTTCAACACATCAAATAAAGCCACACAATTAATAGTGACTCTGGGCATAATATAAAAATATTTTTAAACTACAAGCTTTAACACATGAAGTAAAGCCACACAATAAATAGCGACTCTGGACATAACAAAAAACTTCTTAAGCTACAAAACTTAAACATAAAATAAATCACACAATTAGTGATTATAGGTGTAACATAATAAGATGCAAAACTTTAACATATAAATTAAAGCCACGCAATAAAGAGATTCTATTGAAATAAAAGATAACATTTTATTTTTAATATCAATTTTACTTGGAATACTTGAGATTTATTAATAGAAAATTAAAACACCAGTGAGGACAAAAAAGAAGATACATAAAATGTAGTCAGATATGATGTACAGGGAAATGAGCATACAGATGTTTTTAATACCAATTAACACTAAAACAGTATCATAGTGATTGTGAGTCATCTAAAGAAAAGCGACAAATGAGGTTCATGAGACACTTAACCAGATTTCAAAACATAATAAACATTGGAGTTGTAGAATGATAGGCTGCGTATAGAAAGCCTGATCTAAACTTAGAGTAGTAATCATGTCACAATATATGTAAGTCAAAACATTATGCTGCACACCTTAAACATATGTATGGCAATTATTTCTCAAAAAAAACTGAAAGAAAAAAGATTGCCAGCTTCCCGCCCCCACCCCACCTTAGAAAAAGAAAACCTGTGATATGCCGGTTTCAAATGGTTGTTGGGTTCGTGTGACATGGTGATGGCATAAACACAGTGTTTTATTGGGAATTATACTTGGGAGGCAATGACTAAACGGAAAGATCTGGGCTAATGATGGAAAAACACAACCTAAAACCTCTCACCTTAGAAGCAGGCTATATGGAATGGTTGCCCATCCAGCCCAGAATTTACAGGCTTCCACAGTGTGCCAGGTGGTGGGTGGAACTGGTGAAATTGGTAGTGGGACACAATCCAGGGTCTGCTGGGGATGGAGAGGGTTACTTATAATTTAAACAATACAGTGTTAAAGCTATTAACGAAACCACTTTGAAAGGAAATTGACATACCCTGTAAGTCTCTGTTCTGTTACACCTAGACTCCTCCCTTTCTGACCCCCACCTCTCTTTATAAACCGCATAATTAAACAAAACTTAAGGAAAACAAAAAAGTTGCTGCCCCTCAAGACTGCATTAAATTAGAGTATGCCGCTGCGTCACAGAGCTAATCCAGAACATTAAACTAATTTTACACAGCAATGGCACTATTTGTTGAAACTAATACCAGTTTTACAAAAGTAGCTTCCCAGAGAGATATCAACAAGGTCTATTTGTAGTTGCAGAAATTGTGTAAAGAATCCCTCTTATTCAATGTAGTTGAGGCCAGTCGT
Source organism: Vicugna pacos (assembly GCF_048564905.1). Lineage (NCBI taxonomy): Eukaryota > Metazoa > Chordata > Mammalia > Artiodactyla > Camelidae > Vicugna > Vicugna pacos. Next base: position 61,038,014 of record NC_132993.1, on the reverse strand, counting down.
TAATCAAAACAATTGTTTAAAATGAGAACCACACTATTTTAACTTAAAACATAAATGTACCTTCATTGGTCAATCAATTGATAAAGGCCTATTTTATACTAATTGGAACTCTGAGTTATCTTTTTGAATAAATTCTATCAGTAACACAAAATATGCAACACAACAATGGGAAAATACACACATTATAAAAACATATAAAAGCAATTAAATAGTAGAGTGGAGAAGAATTGCTTTTGATCTATACCTCAAAACATACACTAAGGAATTCCAGATAAATCGAGAATTACAAAAAGGCTTAATGGTAAGAGAGGGTAAACAAAATTATTCATAGAATAATAATAGCAATCTAACTAAGACCAATGGTTTTGAATTCATGAAGAACTACACAACATAATGAGTAAATATTTGATACACACCTATAAAATATGTGATGACTAACTTATTATCCAAGCATCTAATATTTTCCTGGAGAAATTAAATACCCAACCCCTACCCTTTACCCATTTTCTGGGTTCTTTATACACACACACACACACGCACACACACACACAGAGAAATCTAGATAGATAATAAATAAGTAAATAAATGTGTGTGTCCTGGCATCTTTGAATATACATAGAGAGAATCTAGATGGATAAATAATAAATATTTAAATAAATAAATACTGAATACCCAATACCCAAATAAATATTGAATAAATAAATAAATATCCAGTAATTACTGATTTCTTTAATGTGCCAGATTCTAGGCAAGGTTTGAGGAACACAATGCTGAGCACAGACCTTGCACTGAGATACCTAATGCAATTAAAGGATGAGTACCCAAGGATTCTCCAGCCAGGGTACCCCAACTTTCTTACCCACTATAGTTACCCAAGTTATTTGTGACCAGGTACAATTTAATCATCTAGTGCAGATGAATCTTTTTTTTGGCATTTGATATTTTTTGCAGAATACAGTACATTTCTCAAGTGTTTGTTTTATTAGTGTTTAAATGAGAATTAGAAAGGATCAACAAGAGAAAGGGAGGCTAGAGGACTCTTTCCTTTCAAATTAACCTTCCAAGAACCCTTTTAGCACACAATAAACCTGCCTAATTCTATTCCCAAATAATTCCTAGAGATAGATGACACATATATATCAGAAATCCTGTTCCTGGAAACTCAAGGTAATTTACAGAATAACATTTTGACCCAGAAAAATAAGGATCATTAATTACTCTGGAAGACCATTATTTACTCTTTTATATTTAGCATTATAGTCCTTAAATAAGAAAGTCACCAAATTAAAATTAATTATCAGTTATATAACTTTTTATTATTGGCTGGTTCTTCTCAGCAGTTGTCATAAACCAAGAAAGAACTAGAAGGAAGATATACCCAGAAACAGCCCTCCTTATGAAAATTCATTATAGATAAAATTCTTTTAAAAAAATAATAAAAACATTTTTTCTAAGAGTTTCAATGTTTTTGAAATCTCATTTACATGAACCTCATGTCAGAATAAGTGTAATAAAAAGCACAGCATCCTACCTTCTTAAGCCTAAATTGACTTCAAAACTATGTATTGTTCATTTCTGTAACCTTGAGTCACCTGAGTACAGTCCCAAGTTTCATCACTGCCTACAGTCCTTAAGATTAATCACAAGTGAAGTGATGGCATTTTACTAGTGTTGAGACAACAAAATTGGTATATCAAATTACCAATTTTGTTTCAGTCCAACATTAAAAAAATGCCCAATCGTGAGGACCAGGCTTAAGTCTTGTTACTGGGTGCTAAATCTCACAGAAATCAATGTTGGGGTTGGGAGAGTGCTCACTGATAACCTCTCTCCTCTTTTGAACCTACTTGAGAATGAACATATACCATCCATACATATTTTCCTAGCATATGACATAATGTTATATAATTATTGCATTACATACTAATTGATTTTTTCCTATACAAAATATTGATCTTAATGGCAAAAGCTATCTGCACATCTACAGTCATAGTACCTTGCCTGTAATTTATCAATTTTACAAATTTTTATTGAATGCATACTGTCAAGCACTGTTTTTTGTGCTTTAGATGTGTATTTTTGTAGAATAAGATCACTGACCTTTTACTGCATACAGTTTTGGAAAGTCAGTAAAAAATATTGTTCAAGTAAATGAAATTCAGATGTTATCCTTTGGGTAGCAGTCTGTAAACAATGGGTTAAACTTAAGAAACTGATATTTAACAGGTATAAATATAAAATCTTGAAATTTGATTTAAAACAAAAACTTTCTACAGAGTTTAAGTATGGAAAAAAATGGCTTAATGGGAGTTTATGTGACTTTTTTATTATTGAGGTATATTTGGTATACAATATAAAAATTTCAGGTGTACAACATAGTGATTCACAGTTTTTAAAGTTTATATTCCATTTATGGTTTTTATAAAATATTGGCTGTATTCTCTGTGTTGTACCATATATCCTTGTAGCTTATTTATTTTATACATAGTAGCTTTTACCTCTTACTCCCCTACCCTATCATGCCCTTCCCCCTTCTCTCTCCCAACTGGTAACCACTAGTTTGTTTTCTATATCTGTATTTCTCTTTTTTGTTATATTCACTAGTTTGCTTTACTTTCTAGAGCCCACATATAAGTGACATTATACAGTATTTGTCTTTCTCTGTATGACTTATATTTCACTTAGCACAATACCCTCCACCCATGTTGTTGCAAATGGCAAAATTTCATTCCTTTTAATGGCTGAGTAATATTCCATTATCTATCTATCTATCTATCTATCTATCTATCTATCTATCTATCTATCTATCTATCTATCTCACAATCTCACATCTTTATCCATTCATCTGTTGGTGGATACTGAAGTTACTTCCCTATCTTGGCAATTGTAAATGTTGCTATTAACATTAGGGTGCATGTATATTTTCAAGTAAGTGTTTTTTTTTTTCAGATATACATCCAGGAGTTGAATTGCTGGGTCATACAGTAGCTCTATTTTAAGTTTTTTGAGAAACCTCCATACTGTTGTCCACAGTGGCTACACCAATTTACATTCCCACCGATAGTGTACAGGGGTTCCCTTTTCTCCACATCCTTGCCAACATTTTTTATTTGTGTTCTTTTTGAAGACCATCATTCTGACAGGTATAAGGTGATAGATAACTCCTTGTGGTTTTAATTTGCATGTAATTTGCATAATATCATGATTAACAATGTTCAGCGTCTTTTCATGTGACTTTCGGCCATCTGCATGTCTTCTTTGGAAAAATGTCCATTCAGGGCCTCTGCCCATTTTTAAATCAGGTTGTTTTTTATGTTTTTTTGCTGTTGAGTTGTATGAGCCTTTTATGTATTCTGGATATAACCCCTTATTGGGCACATGATTTGCAAAATTTTTCCCCATTCAATAGGTTGTCTTTTCTTTTTGTTGATGGTTTCCTTTGCTGTGCAAAAGCTTTTAAGTTTAATTAGGTGCATTTGTTTATTTTTGCTTTTATTTCCTTTGCTTTAGGAGTCAGATCCAAAAACTATTGCTATGATATATGTCAAAGAGTGCTCTTCCTATGTTTTCTTCTAGTTTTATGGTTTCCAGTTTTACATTTAGGTCTTAAATCCACTTTTAGTTTACTTTTATATATGATGTTAGAGAATGTTCTAACTTCATTTTTTTTTCACATATAGCTGTCCAATTTTCCCAGCACCACTTATTGAAGAGATTGTCTTTTCTCCATTGTATATTCTTGTCATAGATTGGCTGACCATACACGCCTGGGTTTATTTCTGGGCTCTCTATTCTGTTCCATTGATCTATGGGTTTGTTTTGGTGCCAGATCTGTACTGTTTTGATTGTTGTAGCTTTGTAGTATACTATGAAGCCATGGAGTGTGATTCTCTTTCTAAGAACATTTTGGCTATTTGGGGTGTTTTGTATGTCCATACAAATTTTTAAATTATTTGTATATTATTATTTTGAAAGAGATTCACTGAATCTGCAGATTGCCTTGGGTAATATGGTCATTTTAACAGTATTAATTCTTTGAATCCATGAACACAGTATATCTTTCCATCTGTTTGTGTCATCTTCCGTTTATTTCCATTGTTCAAACAAATTTTGTCTACCTTCATCAACTCAAGTTGAGTAATTTCACAAAGGATGTTCCCACCAGTCAAACCACATAGTCCAGGACTAAACTCAACCTTTATTGTCAACCTAGCATGTTTACAATGTTCCTTATCTTCCCTGTGTCCTTCCTTAAGAGTCCTAATTCTATTACATGTTATTCATGCCTTGCACAGACAATAATTTTGTTACCCTAAACCTCATGATCTGAACTCTGACACTTGAAAGTGTATTTTTATGCATAGTGTTGTCTCAAATAAGTTCAAATCTTATATAGCCCCTGGGTATAGTTGCTTCAGTTTTCAAAGCATAAATAGTAGAATTCCACTTGTTCATTGTTGGAATATAGGAAAGCTATAAACTTTTGTACATTAACCTTGTGTCTTAAAACTTTGCTGTAATTGCTTACCAGAGAAAGAAGTCTTTTTGTTAATTCTGTCTAATTTTCTACATAGACAATCATGCCATCTACAAACAAAGAGTTTTATTTCTTCCTCCCAAATCTGTATACATTTTCTTTTCTTTTCATGTCTTACTGCATTAGCTAAGAGATGCAGTACAATGTTGACAGAGTGAAAAGAGGGGATAACCTTGCCTTGTTCCTGATCTTAGTGGGGAGGCTTCAATTTCTCACAATTAAGTACAATATTAACTGTAAAGTTCTTGTAGATATTCTTTATCAAGTTTAAGAAGGTCTTTCTAATCCTAGTTTGCTGAAAGTTTTTGTCATGAATGCGTGTTGGATTTTATTAAATGCTTTTTCTATGTCTATTCGTATGATCATGTAATTTTTCCTTTTTAGCCTGTTGATGTGATGGATTACAGTAACTGATTTTCAAATGCTGAACTAGCCTTGCAAACCTGGGATAAATTCCACTTGGTTATGCTATATAATTCTTTTTATAACTTTTGCTGAACTTTTTTGTTCCTATGTTCATAAGAAAAATTCATATATAGTTTTTATTTTTTGTAATGTCTTTGTCTGGTTTCAGTATTAAGGTAATGCTGGCCTCATAAAATGACTTAGAAATTATTCCCTCTGCTTCTACGTTTTAAAAGAGATTTCGTAGAGATTTGGTGTAATTTCTTTTTTAAACGTTTGGTAGAATTCACTAGTAAACAAACCTGGGCTTGGTACTCTTTGTTTTGGAAGTTTTTATTGATTCAATTTATTTAATAGACATAAAGATTGTCTATTTCTTCTTGTGTGAGCTTTGCCAAATTGAGTATTTTAAGGAATTGGTCCATTTAATTTAGATTATAAAATTTGTGGACATAGTTTTTCATAGTATTTCTTTATTACCTTTTTAATATCCATAAGATCTATAGTAATGGTACTCCTTTTATTTCTGACGTTGATAATTCGTGTCTTCTTTTTTCATGGTTAGTCTGACCATAATTTTATCAATTTTCCTGATTTTTTAAAGATAGATTTTGGTTTTGCTAATTTTACCTGCTGTTTTCTCTTTTTCAATACTATTACATTATGATTTTATTTTTATTATTTCTTTTCTTCTGCTTGTTTTAGGTATGAATTGCTCTTCTTTTTCTAGTATCTTAAACTACATTACTGATTTTAGATTTTCTTCATGTCTAATATGGACATTTAATGCTATCAATTTCCTACTAAGGACTGTTTTTCTTGCATTCCACACATTCTGATGTATTTTCACTTTCCTTTAGTTCAAAATTCTTATAATTTTTAAGGCTTCTTTGTTGTCTCATGTTTCGTTTAGATGTCTACTGTTTAATTTCCAAATATTTGAAAATTTTTCAGATCTAGAATTTTATCAATCTAGTTTAATAGCACTGTGATCTTAGAGCACACTGCATGATTTCTATTCTTTTAAATTTTTAAAGGTCTCCTTTTATGTCCCAGATTGTAGTCTACTTTCATGAATGTTCCATGTGGGCTTGAGAAGAATATGTTTTCAGCTGTTACTGTACAGAGTATTCTATATATGTCAATTAGATCAAGTTGATTGATAGTGCTGTTTCCATCAATTATATTCTTATTGATTTTCTGCCTGCTTGATCTATGCTTTACCTACAGAGGGGTGTGGAAATCTCCACGTATATTAATGGATTTAACTATTTTCTCTTAACAGTCCTATCAGTTTGGCCTCAAGTATTTTGAAGATCTGTTGTTAGGTATACATTCACTGCTAGGTTTTCTTGGAGAGCTGACAATTTTACCTTTATGTGATGCATGTCTTTATCCCTAATAATTTTCTTTTCTGAAGTTTGATTTTTTTCTGAAATATAGCTAGTTTAGGTTTCTTTGTTATTAATGTTGGCATATATATCTTTCTTCATCTCTTTACTTTTAATCTGTGTCTTTAAAGTGGCTTTTTTGTAAATAACATATAGTTGGGTTTGACTGTTTACCCACTTGGACAACATCTGTCTTTTAATTGGGGTATTTAGACCATTCATATTTCAAATTATTACTGACACATCGATTAATATCTACCTTGTTTATAACTGTCTTTTATTCATTGCACTTATTTTTTGTTCCTTCTTCTCCCTTTCTGTTTTATGTGGTTCAATTAAGCATTTTGTGATCACACTTATCTTTTGGCATATTATTTACACTTCTTTCTAAAAAATAATTTAGTATAGATTGTTCTGAAATTTGCAATATTTATTGACTAATCAAATGTTAACTTCAAGTAACAAGGGAGGTGGAGAAAGAAAGTATCTGGTTTCTACCTTAGTGATACTCAGATGGGAAATTCCTCAAATACTGGAAAGACGTTCAAAATTGCTGAGTAGCTAAAAGAATGAGAAATGTCTACTACATATTTTCTTAAATACTTTTTCTCATGTTTTCTACCTCTTTGCTTAATGAATTTTTTTTTCTACTGTATCTTCCAATCATTAGGTCATCTACATGTATTTTGTTGCTCTTCAGACTTATAATTGAAATCTTTTTAAAAAATACAGTGTCATGTTTTTAATTTCCAAGAATCTTCTTATTCTGATAATTTCATACTTTGGATATAGTAATCTTTCAAATATATTTGAAGGTATGAACTGTAAATTTTTATAAGATTAAATTTTTTCTGCATACCTGTGTATTCATTATAGTGTCTATCTTTCTAGTTATTTGTTTTCCACAAAATACCTGGTAATTTATTTTTTGCATTCAGATTTATAAATGAAGGACTTGGTTCATCAGTTCAGGTATCATGGAGTTCCTAGGTTATTTTCAAGCTTTCTTTCCTATTGGAAACTGCCCCTCCTCCCCACAAAAAGAAAAAAAAAAAGAAAAGAAAGCTTAAAGACTGCTTCTTGTCAGGGAATAAAGGACAGGTCTTCTGAAGGGCCCATAGGCAAGAAATAGACAGACAACCTATTGACCTTCCGGAAATGGTGAGATAAGGAGAGGATGACTGTGGTCCAATTCATTTCAACCTGAAGTTAACATGTCCTTGTTGTTTTCTTCTCGTCCTTTCATGTCCATTTGAGGGTCAGATTTTACACTTTTACCTTATTCCAGCCTAGAAGCTCATGGTGAATCTTCATTTTCCATGAGTCAGAGTTTTCACATTACTTAACTCTTCTAACTGGATTTAGCTGTAGGCTAGAGCACATTCAAATTGGGACTGTTTCAGCTGTTGCACAATTCTTTAATGAAGTGGCTCATCATTAATGGGCCTCTGGTCAGCTCTCATTGCCAACCCTGTCGACTCAATGCTTTGCATTCCTCCATGGTTTCCAGCACTCATTCTGCATCACTGTATATTTTTAAGAAATTCTTCAAATTTTCAGTATGATTATGGCATCCTGCTTTGTCTCTAGTGCTGTTATACATTTGTTAATTTTCGTATCACTCCTATTTTTCAAGGTGATTTTACAGATGAAAAAAATGTCTCTCATCATAGTGTTCTGGGCAGATTTTTTTTTCCACTTCACAATCGGTGAATATTTCAATGGGTAAAATCAGAATGAACAGGCTAGCTTAGGTTAAATATGCATTGGTCTTACTGAAAAGTCAGTTTTTTGTCAATATATTTGGAATTTGTGCTTGTGCCTAGATTATTGGACATGAGCACCTTTATTACTTTTTAAATGTAAAGAAGATTCCCTTAAAAACTAAAATAAGAGTTACCATATGATTCAGCAATCCCACTCCTGGGCATATATTCAGAAAAGATGAAAAATTTAATTCAGAAAGATATATGCACCCCAACATTCACAGTAGCACTATTTACATTAGCAAAGACATGGAAGCAAACCAAATGTCAATCAACAGATGAATGGATAAAGAAGATGTGGATACATACACAATGGAATATTACTCAGCCATAAAATGAATGAAACAATGCCATGTACAGCAGTATGGATGGATCTAGAGATTATCATCCTAAGTGAAGTAACTCAGACAGAGAAAGATAAATATCATATGTCACTTACATGTGGAATTAAAAAATCGATACAGATGAACTTACTTACAAAGCAGAAACAGACTCACTGACATAGAAAACAAACTTATCGTTACCAAAGGGGAAATGAGGAGTGACAAATTAGGAATTTGTATTTAATAGATACACACTACTATGTAGAAAAATAGATAAAACATCAAGGACCTACTGTATAGAACAAGGAACTATATTCAATATCTTATAATAACCTAGAATGGAAAAGAATCTGAATGTGTATATACTATATATATTTATATATATAACTGAATCACTCTGCAGTATATCCGAAGCACTGTGTATCAATTATACTTAAATAAATTTTTAATGCAAAATAGTATTTGGTGTTTGTACAATTCATTTCGGTATTCCTGAGAAATTTTTCTTAGTTCTTTTATGAACCACATGTATGTCCATTAACATAAAAATATATTAACATAAATATATTTTTATATGAAGATGAAAATATTTATTACAGTTATTCTGGAAGGTGAAATTGTGAGTGATGTTATTTTTGCTTCTAAATGTATTTTCTAAATTCTCTACAGTAAATATGTATATAATTAAAAGTGGCCATTTGAAAATAAATGTATTTGTTTTGTTTTCTTTCATTTTCCTAGACAAATGTTATGCCATAACTATGGCTACAAAAAGAATTAATTGCTTCTTTTTTTAGCAGTAAATTTAAGGGTATGGGAAATCTAAAAGTATTAACAGCCTTATATGTACTGGTTGCATAGAGTTTTTTGTGTGCTATGAAAGTTAAAACTTCATGAATTATTTCTTCTCTACTTTTTCCTGCCAGCTGCTGACCTTCAAAACAACATATTATTTAGATGACTCATGAGAATCAGTATGAAATAGAACGTGCTACTGCTGGAAGTCTTTTCCTCCTTAGACTGCTTAGTACTGTTTGGCAGTATTGTATAAAGGAAGAATCAAGTTATAAAAACAGATTAGAAATTAGTCCCGTCGGTACACCTTAAAAGAACTATAACATACAACAAAAGAATCAATGTTAACTGTTCATTTAACAATAATATTTATTATACAGAAGAAACCATTCATTACTAGCATTGGAAGATTAAATCTCTCCTAAAGTCTAACACGGCAAATACAGAACTTAGAGCTTTGTAGGCTCCATTATAATTTGTCAAAACCACATTTCTCAAATTTCTCTGTAAATTATATGAATCTATACGCACATAGATTGTTTTATTTAAGTATTATAACATTAGCATTGATCTTTATTTAGTATTTGGGACTCATCCTATAAAAGTACCAGAGCAGTAAGAGAAAAGTTGATTCTAAATGTGGAAGAGACATTGGAAGGCATTTTCAAAATGTGGGAAAGATAAAGGGCATGAAGTGTTAACATTTTTATTTGTTATGAAAAAATAGGCAAAACTTAAAAATGAGGTGAAAAGTTGGGTACCATATACCATGTCATACTGGGGTGAGAGTCATGTAAGGATTATCTAGGAAAGTGATCTTCAAACTTAAGTGTGCATCAGAATCATCCAAAGGACTTACTAAATTGAAGACTTTGGGCCCCACCCAGAGTTTCTGATTCTCTACATCTGGCATGGGGGCCTGAAAATTTTCATTTCTAATAAATTCTCAGGTGATGCAGATGCTCCTAATTCAGGGATTACAATTTCAGAATTGCTAACACAGCAGAAAGTCTCTACTTAGACCAACAGTACACTATTAATTAAAGTTTTCAGGCATTAATTTATGGACTGTTAAATCAATTAATCAAGGAGACTATTAGACTGAGGTGGCTCTAATGCACTGGTAGACTATGTAAGCAAACTAAAATCTAAGCCTGTAAATGCCTAATGGTTACAAAATTGAAAACTAAGGACAACCAATCACAACAGCCAACTAGGCATTAAATTATAGTCAATCAAATAATTTCCTTTCTTGGCTTCTGTTTGCTGAACACTTCTAATCACTTCCTATTTCACACTGCCTGATTTGAATCAATTTTTTGCTCAAATAAACCTTAAAAAAATTTTAATATGCCTCAGTTTATCTTTTAACAAGACTTTCATTCAAGAGAGATGAAAATAATTTCTACACAGTGAAACAGATGACACTAAATACTATTGCCCTGTAAGATATGATCAATTTTGTATCTTAACCAACATCTTATCTAAACATTTCTACATGAATGTGTGCATGTGTGTGTATAATAGCTTCTCAAATGTCCCTTGAGTTGGTTTTAATCTTACTGGTTCCCGCATGAACGAGTTCAATTACATTTTTGACAGAAGTTCATATTATATTTGTATGAGTCATTATTTCACTTTTGTATAATTATACTTTAATATATATGAATAAATGAATTTTGATTGAATTTTGGTGTTCTTCTGAACTTCATTATATAATTCTAATCAAGTTTTGTGCACAAACCGTCAAGATAACATCTTTAAAATTAAAACTTATTTTTGTGAAACAGTAAATTACTTTGAATTCCTTTCCTTACCTCAGATCTATGTGTTTTTTACATTTTCTTAAAGCTTTATCAAGTATTGCTACTCCAGCTTTCTTTTGATTTCCAGTTGCATTAAACACCTCACTTTCAGTCTGTTGTGTCTCTAGATCTGAAGTGAGTATTTTTTAGGCAGCCTATATATAGGTCTTATTTTTGTATCTGGTCAGCTGATCTGTGTCTTCTTGTTGGAGCATTTAGCCCATTTATATTTAAGGTAATTATCAATATGTATGTTCTTATTACCATTTTGTTCATTGTTTTGGGTTTGTTTTTCAGATCTTTTATTCCTCCTTTCTTCTTTTCTTCTCTTGTGATTTGATGACTATCTTTAGTGTTATGTTTGGATCCCTTTTTCTTTTTGTGTGTGTATCTATTATAGATTTTGGTTTATGGTTATGGTCAAAATCCATGAAGTTTTTATATAATAGTCTATATATACATATATGTGTGTATGTATATACATATATATATGATTGTTTTAAGTTGCTGATCTCTTAATTTCAAATGCATTTTTAAAACTCTGCATTTATACTCTCCTCCCCTCTTGATTATTGTTTTTGACATAATTATTTTACATCTAATGTTTTGTGTATCCCTTAACTGTTTACTGAGTTGTATTATATGATGATTATTATTAATCATAAATAATTTCTGCTTTGCTATCATATAAGTAGCTAGTAAGTGGTTTTTTTATGTTAGCGTGTGGAAACATACATGATTCTGTGTACGTTCTTCTTTAAAATTTGGTGACATCCATATTACATAATTAAAAATACATATTTTTGCATAGAGAAATAATAACAGAACATGGAAGCTAGGAGTTATGTGTGCTTCCAGGAATTAGGTAACTAGTTAGGGGATTCATAGCTACAAATTCAGCTCTCAATTTATCACTAGTTTCCTGTGAGACCTGGGAAATCACTAGGCTTTTTAGTTCTTTTGTATCACTGTTGGCAATACAATACTAAGTACTGTAGTATTTGCAGGTATATGATATAGTAATTTAGAGAAGCGATAGGTAACACTTATAAATTGGATGGTCTAGTGCAAAAAAGAAGTAGTACCAAAAAGTGTAAATCTTCAAAACCACCATGAGATATTATTTCACACTTCTTAGAGTGACTACTGTCAACAAAAAAACAACAGAAAATAACAAGTGTTAGCAAGGATATGCAGAAATTGGAACTCTTATGCACTACTAGTAGAAATGCAAAATGGTGTATTCACTATAGAAAACAGTATAGAGGGTCTTCAAAGTATTGAAATAGAATTAACATGTGATCCAGCAATCCCACTTCTGCATATATATCAAAAATTGGAAGCAGAGTTTGAAAAAGGTAGCTACATTCCTATGTTCATAGTAATATTATTGACAATAGCCAAGAGTTGGAAGCAACCCAAAAGTATGTGGTATATACATACAATGGAATATGATTCAGCCTTAACAAAGAAGAAAATCATGTCATATGCTACAACATAGATGAACCTTGAGGGCATTATGCTAAATGAAATAGCCAGTCACAAAAAGTCAAATACTGAATTATTACACTTATACGAGTTATCTAAAGTAGCCAAATTCATAGAACAATAGAATAGTGGTTCCCAGGGGCTGAGGGGAATAGAGAGATGGGGAGTTGTTTAATGGGTATAAAGTTTCAGTTTCGCAACATGAAAAAGTTCTGAAGATTCTGCATAACAATGTGAATATACTTAACCCTAGCGAACTGTATACTTAAAGAAGGTTAAGATGGTAAATTTTATGTATTTTTTACCATAATTAAAAATAGAAGAAATATATAAATCTTTTTGAATAGGGCTAACTTTATGGTTTTATAATAAGGCAGCTACAAGAGTGTAATTTAAAATCCATTAAAGGATTCTCTTTTCTTTAACCTGTCTTTATGCCTTAAATGCCACCCTTACAGCATCATTCCTTGTGGTTGTGAGCGTATTCCTTGTTGTGAGTAAATACCTAACATAATCACCTATAATTAAGTATTTACATTTTAACAATATTTATGTCAGATTTTTTGGAGTAAGTTTTGACAGAAAAAGGGAAGGAAAAGAGCAGGAGGGCAAGAGGTTTTGGTGAAGGGAGGAGCCTGGTGAAAACTGTTAGCCAAAAACATTTACCTATTTTAACACCTCAGACATGCAGAAAAATTTTCCCTTCCTGTTTCCTGTTGCTCTGGGAAAAGGTGCTGTTACCATAGTAAAGGGATTATACATATGTAACCTATGCATTCCTTATTAGGGGCAGACAAAAGAAACATTGTGAGGGAATTACTTTCACAACTCTTCACCTCTAGTCCATTGGCATGCAAAGCTTTAAGCAGTATTTTTTCCTGTTTTTGAACTTTAATTTCTTATTGATTATTTCTTCTCATTTCCACAACTTCCTTTCCTTCAGCTAAAGAACAATACATTAAGATCATTACAGAGGGACCAGAAGTATCAGTGCATTTTAAGGTCCACTCTAATACAGACAATTCACCTCTCAGCCTTGAGCTGTGGAACTTACCTCTGGAAGAAACTCCATACTTAACTTTGTAATTTCTACACATATACCACCTCCAAGAGTGGTTACCATGGAAACTGGGGAGTAAGTTGGTAACTTTAACAGAAGTGCTTAATTGCTATTGTCAAAACTGGAATAACAACCGTGCATTTACTAGGCAAATACAGAAACTTTCTATCATAAAATTGGCTATCTTTTTGCTAGGTGCTCCATAACTCTTCCACAAATGTATTCCCAACACAGGGACAATATTTTCTATATTAATGACATAGGCAAATGTTTGTTATTCTGATGGAGCAGTATGGTGATTAGTGAAAAAATTAAATTAATTAAAACTTGTTTTATGTTACCTTGTGCATCTACATCTTTCCCTTCTTGTCAGCCTGAAGCTTCAAAAAGGCATCCTTGAGGGTTTTGTAGGTTTTGGTTTCTTTTATTTTTAGTTCAACATTGAAGTGATTTATTATACAAAATTTTGAGAGCAGAGTAAATTAAAAGAAGGTTAAAAAATCATATTCATTATTCTGACTTAATTTTAGTTAGTTATTCAATCTATGTTCTTCCAGTAATTTTTTAAGCATTTTTAAAGCATAGTTGAGATTATTTAAGGCTTTAATTGCAATCAGTTTTGCTCATCACCTAGAGCTTATACTATTGGACTTCTAAATTAATAGTAATCCATTCAGCTATATCCTATTTTTCAGGTTTGATAATAGGATTTGGCTTGACTGGTGGTGGTAGGGGATGGGGAAGGGGGCATCAACAACGTGTAAAATTTCCTTTTCTATTCAGAGTATTTAAAAATACTTCCTCTTCCTGTAAAAAATACTCCTTGAAAATGTCCTATGTCCAGACTGTTTTGTTGTTCTTGTTTTTGTTCTCCAAGTATTTCCGCTGGTAGGCACCAATTTCAATGTCCATCATTCTTTTATATTCTTGTGGTAACATAAACAGCATAAATTGTAACCCAGAATTTCTGCACATAATCTGAATATACTGGTTTAAGACTGAAAAAAATAACTCTATGTAAATCCTTAGCCCTCAGAATGATACCTCAAACCACTGCTGGGAATCTAGAAGTCACAAGTAGGGGCAGGTAGATAAAGAGGTTTCCACAAATAAGTTCTGAAGCAGGCAGGACACCCAACTATTACCTAAGATGATACTGAAAGTATCCCCAAACAACCTTGTTTCCTAAAGTTTCTTTGACTGCACCCACAAAATTAGTAAAAACAATACTCTTTGAAAAGTTCAGAAGCCATCCCAGTACTTACCTAAGTGTCATAAAGAAAGGAGGCTTTAAAATTCTTGAAAGTCCCAGGCATAGTGAATTTGCCATTAGCAAAATATTTGAATTTATGAGGACCAGAAGCTGGAGAAAGAGAAAGTGGATTTATCCTTAAGTTGAAACTACAGAGGCTATATATGTTTCTGCTCTCAGTTGCCAAATTGTTATTATGTAAACATTTCTAAGAATGCCTCTTTAATTTAAATGCCTTATAAAATGGATAAGACACAAAAATACTTTTCTAATACAAATAATTTTAAAATTCAGTAAAATTAAAAAATTAAGCAGTGTTGGACTGCACCCCATGGGCCTGCAAGGCCTGTACTTGCCCAGCTTCCAGACCAAAGAAAGAACCTGGAGTCAACAACAGAGACATAAATAGTTTAATGTATAAGGGGGATCTTACATGTTGGATGCAAGGTCCTGGAGGGACACCCCACCTTGTGCTGCACACTGTGGGCAGGATATGGCAGCAGTCTTCACTCCCCCAGGGACAGTGGGAGGTTACCAATTATAAAGGGTATTGGCTCACTAGTTACCAGGGAAACCAGCAGAGGGGCACACCCCTCACCAGCCCTTTGATAAGCATAATGGAGAGTTTTGATCTAAAGCTAGAGCTGTCATTAGCTGAGGCCTGGAGCAAGAATGTGGGAAGGTCAATCAGGTGAGTAGGGTATAGGTGAAGCAGGCACTGGTCCAGCAGGGGAGATGTACAGAGAGCAAGAGAACAGCCATGTTGAGTTGCCTGACCTTATAAGCAGCTTCAAAAATTTTTAAATGGTACTTTACCACTGCTATAAATCTTATGAATACCTAGACACAATTAGAATTTATGTATATATCTATTAGAAAAATTTCCCTTTTTTTTTGAGGATTGTTTTATTATAAAATTGTGAGTTACTTTTTTCACTAACATAGATCTGTCATTATTTTTTATTAAGAAAATTTTCTTTAAAGTTAATAGGTAGCTCAATATTTTCTAACCTTTTTTTACTTATGAATTCTCCAAGTTTTTAAAAATCATTTTATCCATCTTTGTATGTATACAATAAAAAAGTAAAGTTAATAGTTTATATAAATATTTTATATTTGCATGTCAAAGGATACAATATAATATTCATACTTTAAAATACTTAAACTTATGATATCTAATAATTTAAAACATATATAAGGATAAATTTAGACTCCTTCCTTTTCAGTAAGAAAACAAAGATGCCAAATTTCCTTGATTAGCTATGTAACACAAAGCCTATTATGTAAAAAGTAATATTTAAAATAAAATATGCTTTCTTTGGGGACTGAATATGTATTTAAAAATATATTAATGTGTAACAAAATATTATAAATCAAAAAGAGCAAAAACATCTTTCATGAACTTTGTATTTTAATATAGTCTTCAAAAACTCTACTGCTTTGTTTAAAAAAATTTTTTTGTTGAAGTATAGTCAATTTACAATGTGATGTCAATTTCTGGTGTACAGCACAATGCCTCCGTCATACATGAACAAACATATTTGTTTTCATGTTCTTTTTCACTGTAAGTTATGACAAGATATTGAAAATAGTTCCCTGTGCTATATAGTACAAACTTGTTTTTTACTGGATTTTGTGAGAATCCTCCTGTATTTTGAAGCAAGAGACACTTTGCCAGAGTTCAGCAGGTGTTCTGTGTGAGTCAGTGGGTTTGTAGATGTAATTCCTGGTGTATTTGTGGGAGAGGGCAACTTGTGAGTCTCTCTACTCTGCCATCTTGGCATCTCCCCCTAAAGAATTCTTTTTTTCATTGACAAGGCAAAAGCAGTGTTTTCATGCTATTTCCGAAAATCTTTACAAAATAAAATAATTGCTTTGGGGGTATAGTAATTATTTCACAATACATGGCTTAACACTTTATGTTTTCTTACTTGAACATAATTTTTTGAAGTGCTTCTCTTGAAGAACTATTTAAGAGTACTATTGTTCCCAGATCTAGTAAAGAATAGTTTTATACTATAATCACCAAAGAAGCAGAATTGCCTGCTTTATAGTATGAGTAAATTGATGAGACTGATTCATTATAGTAACTAACAATATCACAACTAAATAGAGTGAGCTTTTCCACTGGGGTATAATAGGTACCTCTTTCATAAGAGTTTTATTAATATTTTTCCTTGGATAAGATTATATCACAGACAATAAAGGCATTAGCAAGTCTCTTGACTTTGTCAATTTATTTTGTACAATATATAATCTCAGAAAATGTCATCTGAATAATATTTTATTTGTACAAAATTATCTTTTTGTATAAAATTGTCTTTTCATTTGCTAATTCTTCTCATGAATTCCTTATATTAGTGATAAGCTAGTTCAGGAGTATAAAGTATATCAAAGCAACTTAAAATATTTATGGCATCTCTCTTTTTATAAGATAAATGCATAAATTGTGATTTTCCAGGGACTTTTGAGAAATATCAAAGATAATTTTAATTTTAAAAGATAGCTAATACTCATTTCCACAGCACATCAACTAAAACTGCAATGATACTTCAAAGATTAGTATGGCCCCTATACAAGTATAACATACAAGTTTGTAAAGCATTCCATATTCTTTCAGCAAATGGTGCTGGGAAAACGGAATAGTCACGTGCAAAAGAATGAAGCTGAACTCTTACTTATACCATATATAAAAGATTAACTTAAACTGAATCAAAGACCTAAACTTAAGAGCTAATACTTAAAAAAAAAACAACACTTAGAAGAAAACATATGGGCAAAGCTTCATGAGTTTGGATTTGGCAATGATTTCTTGGATATGACACCAATAGCACAGGCAAAAAAAGAAAAAAGATATATTGGACTACATCAAAACTTAAAACATCTGCACATCAAAGAACATTATCAAGAGAAAGAAAAGGAAACCCATGGAATGGAAGAAAATATTTGTAAATCATATATTTAATTTGGGGTTAACCTCCCGAATATTAAAAAAATTCCTACTATTCAACAAAATATACACAACTAGATTTAAACATGGACAAAGAAATTGAATAGACAGTTCTTGAAAGAAGATATACAAATGGCCAATAAGCACATGAAAAAATGTTCAAATCACTGATCATTACAGAAATGCAAATCAAATACACAATGAGATATCATTTCACAACCATTCGAATAGCTATTAATTAAAAAAACAGAAAATAAGTGTTGACAAGGATGTGGAAAAATTGGAAACTTTGGCATTGCTGGTGTAAATATAAAATGGTGCAGCCACTATGGAAACTGGTATAACATTTCCTAAGAGAAATTAAACATAGAATTACCATATGATTGTGCAATTCTACTTCTGGGTATATACCTCAAAGACTCAAAAGCAGGATCTTGAAGAGATATTTGTACACCTATGTTCATAGCAGCATTAATCACAATAGCCAAAAGGTGAAAGCAAACCAATTGTCCACTGAAGGATGAATGAATAAAGAAAACGCAGTATATACATACAATGGAATATTATTCAGCCTTAAAAAGGAAGAAAATTCTGGCACATACCACAACATGGATGAACCCTGAAGATATTCTAAGTGAGATAAACTGCTTACAGTAGGACAACTACGATATGATTCCACTTGTATGAGCTACTTGGAGTAGTCTAATTCACAGAGACAGAAAGTAGAATGGTGGGTGCCAGGGGCTAGAGGAAAAGAGAAATGGGGAGATACTGTTAATGGGTATGAAGTTTCAGTTGGGGAAGATGAAAATGTTCTGGAGATGGAGGTGGTGATGGCTGCACAATAATGTGAGTTTTTTGTACTTAATGCTATAGAACTGTGCACTTAAAAGTGGAAAAGATGGTAAATTTTATGTTACATATATTTTACCATAATAAAAAATGAAAAAGATATTTAAAAATTTTATTTTTTTGAATTTAGGATCTAATCTTGAGGAAGCAAAATAATTATCAAAAAACATTTGGTCATTTGATTGAAACAGAAGCACAATTACCTATGAGCAGGGATGAGTAATAGGCTAACTACACATAAATCAAAGTGAAAACTGTATTTTACAATAATACTATAAGAAGGTAATAAAACTGTAAGGAACTTTACCTGTTCTAAAGAGATGAACTTATTTTTAGATAATCAAGAACATAAAGTCAGCACAAAATACAGGAAATTATTCTGGTGATATACAGAATTTCTGCAAAACTTGCAGATTTCACAGAAGGTAAGGAATAATCTTTTATTATCCTTGCTAAAAGCAGACTAAATATTTCAAGGTCAATTAATATTTTCACAGAGAGAAAATAAAATTCTAATATTGCATTAATTTAGTCTTTGGCAATAAAGGATAGTACTGTATCTTTATGAATAAACCCATCAAAATTAAGAAAAACATGCCAAAATATTACAATATCTTGTCTATATTCTTTCAGATAGTCTAAAGTATGGCAAATAAAATTCACTTTCCTCAAATCTTCTACAACTTGCTATATACACTCAAGTTTTATCCTTTACTATGTCTTTAATATTCTGCAACAAACTGAACTTTACTCTAGAACAAATTTATTCTGTTTTCCTCAGAAAATATGCCAGGTTACCTCTCCTGATTGTCACAGGCTGTATTTCTTCTCATTTTGTATAAGTTCATTTTTTAATAATTTGCTGAGACCTGTTATATGACCCATAGTGTAGTCTATTCAGTGAGTGTTCTATGACATTTGAATGATTACTATTTTCTCTCTTTATCCTAGTTAATATTTCCTTGCTTTGATGTCTATATCATATGATAGTAATAAAGCTACTCCAAGTTTCTTTTGATTATTGTTTATATAGTATATGTTTTTAATCATTTTAATCCACTATTGCAGACAGAGTAATGAATTACAAAGGAGTATGAGGAAATTTGGGGGTTGATGGAAATATTCAGTATCTTGACTGGCAGTGATATCATAAGAGTTATATATCTGTTAAAACGCAACCTTTTCTGCTTGAATTAAGTACAGTTTTCGGTACAAAAATAATACCTCAACAAGCTTTATTAAAGACAGAATATAATGACAAACATATCTAGAAACTCGCCAAGTCTTTGAAAATTAGTACACTTCTAAATAAACAGGGGTCAAAGAAGAAATCACAATGAAAATCTAAACTATTTTGAGTTAAACAATAATGAAAAGACTTCATATCAAAATTTACAGAATGCAAGTAGAGCAATGTTTAGAGAGGAAATCTACTGTTCTAAATGTATATACTAGACATGAAGAAATGTTAAAAAAATGGATCTTCATTTCTACCTTAGTAACCTAAAAACAAAAGCTAAATCCAAAGTAAGTCAAAAGAAAGAAACAATAAAAATCAGAGCAGAAATCAATGGAATTGAAAATGGCCAATAATGAAGAAAATTAGCAAAACAAAATGTTTGTTCTTTCAGAATATGAATGCAATTGATAAATTCCTGGATAGGAGACATGCTGTTTGTTTTCTTCTAGGACATGAGCAAACTTATCAAAGAAAATTGGGTATCTCAGTATTCTAGGTAATTTTTTTTTACCCTGAATATTATCAAAACAACTATGGATATTAGTCTTAGCAAATTTAGTGTTAGAAAACAGTTTAGGTAAGATTTTGAAGGATGCTGTTTACTATAAAAACAGTGAAGGTAGGGTAAAGACATTCTCAGCATCTGTGCAAAGATGTCAAATTTTGAATAAGCATGTCATATTCATAGTTTATGGAAAATCATCCAAAACTTGGAAATAAAGCCAAGAGGGTATAGCATATATTTTCGATGTCACAGTGGATCATAATTTAATGAAAACGTCTGAGGATTATTTTTCCTTAAGAAAATTAAACTGGCACTTCTGTCTGTGTTTTACCATTCTCTTTAATCTTGATTAGAGCCCAGACAATGTAAAGTTTACATTACCTTGTAGATTTCTGCATGATAGAAAAGTTAATTCCCAGAATTATGTTGGGATTTTTTTGTTTGTTTTTTTACTGTGAAGTAACAAGTTTTGATTTAAAAAGATGGAAAAAAATTGAGTGATTATCAAAGAAACAAAGACCAGATGGAGGAACAGTCTTATTAAGTATGAACAGGCAGCCCAAGGCAACGTTGGTCCTATAAGGATGTGGGCCTGATGAGAACTTCTGAACTTGTCAGCTCTCAGGGATGCACTGAGAGACAAACTACTGAACCTATGCTAATCCTTTCCCCTCTGAATTTTCTCTTACAGACTCGCAACAAAATGTGACAAGACCAGAAAAAAGAACCCAAACATTGTGTTATAAATAAGCTAGGTTTTCTTTTAAATGTGAGTTTTCAAATCTGATCAGAAAGCCAAAGGATTCCTAAGAGGAATCCTCATTCCCAGAGCACACAATAAATTCAGTTTTAGAGGGCTTCAAGTAAATCTATTGGACCTGAGCACCAATGCAAGACCTACCTGATTACTGCAGAGGGAAAGACCCCTGAACATGAAGTTCAAGAAGTCTCAAGGGTCCACGTGATTTCAGAGCTGAGGGTCTCAATCAGATTTTCTTGTATGTCCAGGATTGTCAATGTCAGTTCCTCAAAGGAACATCAGAAAAACCTGTTGATCAAGCAAAGTTAAGTTTATTAGAGTTATTGTAATAAGGGAGAGCAACCCCATGAAAGTCTTAGGAGTATATCAGAAGGGAGATTTCCAGGAAAAAATATTTGTAGGGTTTAGGGACTGGCCTTATGAGGTTTAGAGCAAGTCTTTCATGGCAGGTTCCTACTGTAACATTTTTAACACAATAATTTGGGATTGGTGGACATAGCAAGGTTTTTTGATGAGTAAACTGTTGAAGGATAAGGAAGTCGTTTGTCCAAGTCAGCTATCTGTTGTCCTAATAGGAGAGCTGTTTATCCAAATGAGTAAAGTATTTACCTGGACAAAACTGGTTTGCAGAAATTCTCTGAAGAAATAGGAAAATTTACTGATTTATAATCTTATCTCCCTGGGCCAGAGTTCTCTAGAACAAACAGTTGTATCAGGATGGCACAGGTGGTCTGAGGTCTCATACCATTTATGTTCTGTGACCTCTACCTTCTACTGTAATTTGCTTAGTGATATGTCTAGAAAGAATCACTGCTTTCAGATGATTTCCCACATAAAAATCAGTAAATATCTTTCAGAGGAATAATTTTCTTCTGATTCTTCAGAAAATACCCTTTCTTTAGAATGGTATTAACTTTTCATCAGTCTGGTAATGTTTCTGTTTCCATTTTCTTGCAAGGGTACAGGCTGTTAACAGATTAGAGTTAAAAGAGGTTCTGTCAGGGGTTGGATCTCAGAGTCTTTCCAACTTCCTAGGTACAGTTGTCTATCCATCCTTAACCTGATACCATTCATAATTAGCAAAAATTCATCAAACTTCTAAGGCTAGTAACAATTTTTTCTGACTTTAACATCTTAGAATTATTTCCATAAAAATCTAGGTTGAGAAAAATTAACAGTTTGACCTTATGACCCTTTTGTAAAGCACACAACTTCGACATTTTCACTCTAACATGACTGGTAAAATAAAAAAATAAGACTGCAGATGACAGAATCACTCTGGTAACTCTGTAATATGAACTGTTTCATTGTTTTGGACTAGAGCAAACATGTCTTTATCCATGGTAATGCAGTGAAGCAGTTTGAATGGAAGCCTCAAATACATATTTTACTGCCTGCATTTATTAAAACAGAGAATTAAAACCTAAATTTGATTCACTAAATACTAGAAACATTTCTATAATCCATCCAAAAGAACTTTTTAATTTGAGAAGCCTGATTAAAAGGCAGACACAGACAGGCAATATTGACACATAAAGAAAATGATCATATTGTGTTGTCCAAGTGTCAATAGATTTTAGAAGCCAAGAGTGCAAAAACCAAAGCCATAGGGATGGCTGGAGTTTAATTAGATATTTTCTAATACTTAAAACAATTACAGTCTTAGAAGATGGAAATAACATGAAAAGAATGGAAGATATGGTCAAGTCCAAAGGTTTCTGACAGGAAGATATTTAAGCATTTTAGGAGACAAAGAAGTGAAATCTAAATAAGTTAATGAAGCAAGTGGCAACAATCTTAGTGGGGGCTGCACACTTCTTCAGGAAGACAAATGCAGGCATTTCCTGATTAATGTTAGTAAACTGTTCCTGACAATAGGCACTTACGCACAAAATTGTTAACAGAAGCCTAGGTCCAACTATTTTAAACAGGAAAACTTAATATGTTAACCATCAACTCAATGCCTCCAACCAATTTTTTAAAATATAGAAAACAGTTTCATACAAGTAACAGACTCTAACATTAAGATGTGAAATTATTATAACTAAATGCTTTACTGTGTGTAGTAATACTACTATGCCTCCATTTACACTGTGGACATCATAAGAGTCACAATAAAGGAGTTTTTATTGATGTTATGGTATGCTTCTCAAGGCTTCCACAATGATTCTGTCATTCTGTTGATTGTATTTGGATCACAGCTCAAGGCTTTTCCCTCTTATCATTTTGATTAAAAAATATTGCATTGAGCTTTGGGGACATAACTATACATTTGTTCCCACATAAACTCTAGCCTAAAATATTGTTTTGAGAGATAAATATGTTTTATGAACTTAGGGGTATTAAAATCCAAGAGGCATCCTAGTGGGAAAATCTTAACTGAGGAGAGAATCAGCAGCTTCTGCCTATATTAGAAAATTTGTAACTTATTTGTGACTTAAATTCATGGACATGAACTATGTGAAATTCTTCTCTATCCCCTTTTTAAAGGTACAGTGATTATAACTAAGACTTAGTTTGAGCCCCTCACTGTTGTCATGAATATCCATCTAGAATGTTGCCTTAAAAAGGAAGGAAATTCTGACACACTACAAAAAGGATGAACTTTTAGGGCATTAAGCTAAGTGAGATAAGCTAGGCACAAAAAGACAAACACTGTATGATGCCATTTATATGAGGAATCCTGAGTGGTCAAATTCATGGAAAGAAAAAGTAGAAGGGTGGTTGCCAGGGTCTGGGGGGAAGGGAGAAATGGGGAGTTGTTTAATGGATGGATATAGAGTTTCAAGCTTTTCAAGATGAACGAATTCTGGAGATTGGTTGCAAGACAATGTGAATATACTTAACATTACTGAAATAATTACTGAAATTACTCAGAAATGGTAAGGATGGTGAATTTTATGCTATGCATTTTTTACAATAAAAAAGAAATGAGGGGGAAAAAAGAATCATTGTAGAAGCTCACCTTACTCAAGAAGGCACCTCTAAAAGTTTTTAGTATGACGTAAGTGTCTCTTCAGTGATTCAAGCATCTTTTCACCCAGGAAAAACTAGGAGTATGTACAAAAATCTTAAGACAATAAAATCCATAACGTTAGTATTTTACATTAAGGAATACTGCTTATTTGCCACTATATTGCCTTATATTGTTTGTCTTAATACCTTTGTAATTCCATTTCCTAAAGTGTACTTATATAAATGATTAAGGCTTGTGGTATTCAATTCTTGCTAAATTTATGTACATTCTTAACAATTTTAAGATAATCTGAGGTATTTATGAGTTTAATTTATGAGATTAAGGGTTAAGTAGCCAAGAAGACCATATTTAAGTCAGACAATTGTTTTGCTGAAAAGAAAATCGAACATTTTAATGTAAAATATTGAATGTAAACGGAAATTCAATTAAACTGAGATGTTTAAGGGAATTTAATAAGGTTCTAAAATCCCCCTTAAAAGCAACTGTAAAAATTTGCTAGACTTTTAAAAAGAATTCAAAGACTATAAAGTACATTAAAAGCTTAAGAATCAAGTAAATAAAATATTCATTTAAAAAGAAGCCTAAGTAAACCTCTAAATGGTCTTTTCTACACATAAAAGGTGTCCTTGAGGGCATCAAAAAACTCACTTTCACAGAGGCTATAACACCGAATATAAAGAAGACAATGAGAGCTGGGTTGCAGCAAGCTAACAAGTAGTTAACAGCCACTGGCAGTGTGACCAGGTCAGGTAGCATATAGAAAAGAAACAGAACTAAATTCAATTCAGTGATTGCAGAGAACCACGGCTGAAAATGTAGATGCAGAGTATTTGTTTTCCTATTTAAATTATATTGAACCCTTCTTGATAATTTTTAACCTCAAAGCCTTTACTCAGTTTCTTATTCATTAACTGCCTCACCAGCAGGCAATTTGGGAGTTCGAGGGTCGGCATGAACCTGTGGGGCCAAGACTACCAGGAGCCTTGATAATAAGCAGCTTAATTCTCTCCTCCTCTCCGGGACAGAGTAACTTATAATTCTGCTCAGGTGCAAAAGCAGTTTGAAACTGTCCATGTCTCTGGTTCTCAAAGATTTTCTCACAATCAAAAATAGATTTTCTTTTCCTTTTAAGTAATCTGCAAAGCACCCTGCTCAGTAACACGTACTTTTAATAATTTAGGGGGAAGGTAATAAGGATGACCTGGTGTGATACCATTTTAATGAGCCAGTTTCTCTCTAAGGAAGCTCTGAGCTTTGGTGAATCTGAAGTACATTTTTAAATGAGTCAGAATCACTTATTGATCACCCTCTCTGTGTAGATGACTGTGTTAGTATTATTGACAATTTAAAAGAATAACAAAAGGAAAAGGCTTGGACTTCAAAGAGTTTCTAACAGCCTTTTTGGAATATGGAACACTTCTGGGCAGGCAAGCCCAGGGCGACAAGCTGCAGCCAAATGTCACTTAGGGCAACAGGTCACACAGCAGGATAAGAGGAAAGGAAATGAGGACTAGAAGTAGGTTATAAAAATGAAACTGCCTCCAAAGAAATCCTCAGACCAGTGGTCCAATGAAACATGTCAGGCAGGAACTAGAGAAATTCACCCAAAATCATACCTCCTACTAATTACAGGACTTGGTCCAACTATCAGTTCAATGAAGACGTTTCACATTAAAAAAAAAAAAAAGTTACTGCCGTTGTGGAAAGCCTAGAAATAACAAACAGATAACACCAGAACATTTATGTAAAACTCTGCCCCACAACCTCTACAGTAATCAGCCCAGAACTAGGACTTGGTCAACGGCTGCCAGCTTCCTCTCTTTTTTGCCCCAGCTTTTGGCTCAGGACCAACCAGAGAAGCCATCCAAGATTCCCAAATCAGTCCTGAAGGACGACCCACTTCTAGTTAGCCCACTTCCAACTTCCCCATGCCAACATCCTCCAATCAGAGCACACCAGGGGCCTACCGCCCACTCTTCTTTTTTTTTCACCATCAACCTTCCTTGCCTGTCTTATAGTCTCTGCTGAAAGCAAGTGACTGGGGCTGACTGCCCCACTGTAGCAAGCTCTGAATATACCTGTTGTCTTTTAAAATTCTAACTTGAGTCGTACTTATTTGTTTCCACAGTTCTGCTGGAGGCCCCACATAGATATTGTCTGCTCTGCCTGTGGCCACAAACCCAGGCCTTCGACCAGACACTACCCGCTGAGGCAGACCCAGGTGTCTTGCTGCTTGAGGCCTGTGGTGTGCACGCCAGTGTGGTAAGTCAGCACTGGGTCTGAACTCTGCTGTCTTTGCATTGAGTTGCTCTGCTATTTATCTCCAGTTTATTAGGCAGGCTTTGTTACCAGTTCCCATTTGTTTGGTATCCTTGGTGGAATCTAGAAGAGTATGATACAGATGATACATTGTTTCCATTGAAATACAAAAAATTTTTTTGACATAATTATTGAAAAAAGTGGTCTGTAATTTAAATTTTTTACACAAAAATTTTATTGCATTTTGGTATTGGAAAAAAAATTTTTTTTTCTCCAACCCTTCCATTAAAGAATTTCAAGACACATGGGCGTCAGTGAAAATGATGTGCTAAGAACCTCCAACGGCCTATCTCTCCCAAGAAACATCAAAAAACCTAGCAAACACTTTAAGAGTCAGCCTTTTAGACACTCTGGAGGATAGTTGCAACAACGAGGAGAAAGGCCACAGATTAAGTGGAAGAGAATTTTGTGACAGTTAATTTAGCCTTGCCTTGCCCTTCTCCCCAGTACAATAGCATTCTTGAAGATAGTAACCTGTGTTCTTGATGTGGAAACATGGTTCCAGAGCAAGCCAAGCCGACTTTGTTCCTGGAAATTGTGTTTTTTTCTTTTGGCCTGTCCATGGGTTTCCTGAAGGACCTGCCTTTGTTTCACCTAACTTGGAACTCTCTCAAAATCAGCAGCTACATGGAGGATGTTTCTCTAAAACATTGAAAGTCAGAAGAATGAGCTTCTACCAGGCGAAGAGAAAAAAAAATCAGTTGAGACAAAGGATAGACACACATAAAGCCAAGAGTAAAAACCTGGAGAATGAGAATCTTTGGGGAATAAGGGCTTTGAAAAATTCTTGCCTATAATGGGGAACCTAGAAAGCTATGTACATGCCCAGGGCAGGATGCCTGCTCAGGAAAGAACTGAGAAGACCATAACCTTTCACTTCTGGCTGATCTTTAGGTTCAATGAAAGAAAGCAGGAAGTAAAGGCTAAGTAGGAGTTGTAAACAGACTGGTTAATCAATGGAGAGCTTTAACAGTGTCAGTCTTCAAAGACCTGGAGAGTATTGTTCTTTGTTTCCTTTCCCCTCCTTTTCTTTTCTTTCCATTTTTCTTTTTTCTTTTCTTTTCTTTTCCTCCTTCCTTTCATCCTTCCCTCCTTTCTTTTTTTTTTTTTTTTAGCTCCAGGAGTTTAAGGAAATCTCTGTCAAGAAATTAGCTAACAACTAATGGAACAGAGACTTTAAAGACATTCATGACAAAGAATACAGTCTTTACAAAAGTAGAAAAGTCACTAAAACAAACAAGAACAAACCACAGCAATTAAAAACAATAAATCCTGGAGAAAGGGGAAATTTTAATTTCCAGAGTTACCACCTCATATTCAAAATGTCCAGTTTTCAACAAAAAAGTTATGAGGTGTACAAAGAAAGAAAAAGCCATGAGGCTTTCACAGGAAAAAAAGAAATGAACAAAAACTATCCCTGAGGAAGCATAAACATTTGTACATAAGTAGACAAATATCTTAATAAATAGTCTTACATATGCTCAAAGAACTAAAGGAAACCATGGACAAAGAAATGAAGGAAACCAAGAAAATGGTATTTCAATAAATAGAAAATAACAAAGGTAAAAATTATAAAAAGGGACCAAATAGGATATTTGGAGTAAAAAAATACAATAACTGAAATGAAAAATTCATGCAATAGCAGATTTGAGGAGGCAAAAGAAAGAATCAAGGAACTTAAAGTCAAATGAAATTATGCAGTCTGAGGAGCAGATAGAAAAAAGAACAGAGCTTAAGACACTTCTGGGAAACTATCAAGCATACTAACAAATGCACAATGGAAATCCCAGAAAAGGAGAGAAAGAGGCAGGCAGAATATTTAATATTTCAAGAAATTATGGCTAAAAATTTCTTAATTTAAAAAAGACATGAATCCA
The DNA here is from genome assembly GCF_048564905.1 of Vicugna pacos. Taxonomy (NCBI): domain Eukaryota; kingdom Metazoa; phylum Chordata; class Mammalia; order Artiodactyla; family Camelidae; genus Vicugna; species Vicugna pacos. The sequence goes on along the minus strand of NC_132993.1, from coordinate 61,009,712 downwards.
TACATTCAAGAGGCTCAACACACCCAGAGATTGAGCAATTTTATGTACTTTTCATAATTATTTGTTTTCTTTTCTGTTAACTGCCTGTCCATTTTTGCTCATTTTCTCATTTCTCTAATATTTTACATTTATATCATCCATGTCTATTATTTTGTTTATATTGTCTTAAATGACAGATGGTTTAATTTTTATAGTAGCAATTGGTTTTTTTGTTGTTTTATTTATAGTCTGGGTTTCCTGTACTGCTTAATAATACTTTCTTCACTTCAAGATTATTCTGTTACATTTGCTGCTAATATTTCTATAGTTTAATTTTCAACATTTAAAGTTTTATTCCATCTTCAATTTACATTTTATATGTGAGAGACTTGGGGACCTAAAACTTTTTTCTTTCAAAGGTTTAACCAATTGCACTGACATAATTATCGAATAATATATGCTTTCCCCCACTGACTTCTAATATTACAGAACTCCCCACCTTTAGGATTTAATATATACATGGAAAAGTCTGTAGACTCTCTTCATCTATTTCTATACCAGTATCCTACAATTTTAATCAAATAGCATCAGGATAATTTTTATATCTAGTAGCACAACATCTTCAGCACTACTCTTTTTCACAAACTTCTTCCAAGTTTCATGTGTTTATTCCTATACATGAACTTGAGAATTATTTTGAGTGTCAAGGTTTAATATCTTTGGGAATTCTGATTGTAATTACACTAGATATATATATTATTCCGGAAAGGTTGGCTATGAAGTCTTCTTATCCTAAAAAATGATGTCTTTCTATTTAGGTTTATAGTACTAAACACTTAAAAAGTTCTTTTTACAAAATCTTATTTTTCTTATTAAATTCATCCCTACATATCATATAATTTTTTCATTATTATGAGTGAAGGATATTTTTCCATTTTGATTTCTATCTGGTGATTTCTAATATTAAAAAACCATTTTATATATTCATTGTTAGCCATTTATTAAATTCTCAAACTAGTCAGTTTTCAAAGTTGATTCTCTTGGATTTTTTTTGGTATAGATTTATAATAACTATAAAAAGAATTTTTCTTTTTATAGTTTTACTTATGCCTTGTATTTTTGCATTAGCTAGAATCTTGAGGGGAAAAAGTTATATAATAGTGGTGATAGCAAATATTCCAGTCTTTTTTTCTGGTTTATAGCAATGCCTTTAGTATTTTTCTATTTTGTATGATATTTATTATTGTTGTTGGTTTCTGATAAAGACTTTCTCTGTCTTTAAGGAATTTCTTTCTGTTCCTTTTTGTTTAGAGTTTTAAGGCTAATGATTTTTACCAAATTAAAAAAAAAATCAATTGATACCACATATTTTTTTTTGTAATTGTAAATATTACATTGATAAATTACCTAATTATAATTGCCTTTCTAGTGTAAATCCTACTGCTCTTTGAGTAAAATCCAGACTTCTTCCCATGCCCTGCAGGATCTGGTTCATATCTACCTCTAACATCTTTTCAAACTGATTTTCCCCTTGGCCCTTGCTTACTACTATTCCACCTCAGTAGCCTTCCTTCTATTCATTAAACCCTTCTTACATATCGTTATCTATGCCAGGAGTGCTCTCTCTCCCAAGTTCTTCACATGTCAGACACATCTTACCCTACAGACCTCAGCATCTCCTCAGACTAGCTTTCCTTGACTAATCTATCTAAAGATTATTATTCTGGGTACTCTCTGTCTCATTAACTGATTTAATTTTCTTTACATCAGTTTTTAAAAGCTGTATTTTGATGTTTCTTTGTGGTCTATTTCAGGATCAGCAAATTTTTTTCCATAAAGGGCTAGGTAGTGAGTATTTTATACTTTGTGGTCCTTTTGGTCTCTGTCATAGCTATTCAACTCTGCCAGTTGTGTGTAAGCAGCCACAGGCAATACATGAAGAAATAGACGCAGCTATGTTCCACTAAAACTCTACTTACAAAACAGACAGCAAGCCAGATTTGGCCCATAGGGTGGAATTTGCTGATTTTTGGTTGTTACTTTAGTTGTTCTTTTCTCGGGTTACTAAATTGAGTATCAAGTCTTCTACTTGAAGCATTTCATCAAGCAGAAGTTGAGGAGTGTTCCTTTAGGTTTTTATCCAATATCTTCTTTACCTTTATTCTCTTGGTGATTTTACATTTCATTTTAAAATCATTTCTTCTTGGGATCATATTCAAGAGTGTTTCCAATTATGTAGCAACTAAATTTATACTATTTCTTTGTTATTCATTTTAGTTTTTTCACATTTTAATGAAAGAATATTACTTACTTTCTTCATTTAAAAGTTTTATAAGTTTTTTATCTGCCCAATTACAAGTAATTTTTTATAATTGTTCTATGAGTGTAATAAAATAAGAAATATGTGTAGTGATAGAGATAGAATAAAAATAGATACACATATATGTTGGCAATTATTCTGATCAAAATCTCTATATTCCTAGTTATTTGATAAATATTAGTGATTATCATATCAACTTTTATATTTTTATCAGTCTCTTTTGTTGAATATTTTTTAATTCTACTGCATCTGATATTACTAATACCATCCTCTGATTTTTAAAATGTTATTTGCCTAAAATATCTTTCTCCAACCCTTTATTTTGATCCTTTGTTATTTGCAGTCAGTATGACTAGATTTTATTAAACCAATCTGAGAGTATCTTTTCATAGGAGAATTTAATCAAATCAATTGTTCAGTTTGATTTTATTTTATCCAACCTATTTTACATTTACTCCTTTGTATATTTTGTTACAGCCTTGTTTTCCCTTCTCGTGTGCTTCTTGCATTGACCTGCTAAAAATTTATTTTTTCCTGAGTAACTTATTCTATTATATAGCTCTATTTTAATCAACTATTTAAATCTCTATTGGTATGCCAAAATGAAATAATACTCATTGTACTGCTGTGCCCCAACTCTCTCTTCTGTCATTCTCTGCTTTTTCTGATGCTGGGAATTGCTGGTCTCTGACTGAGCTACAAAGTAGAGCCGAGGAGGCAAAATATCCACTCAGATAATTCTCAAGGTCTCTTAGATATTTTAACTGAATGAAGAAAGAATGACCTAATGAGGAGGGGAGACTAGGGAGAAGAATTTCCTCCCTCAGAAAGTACCTACAATGAGAAGGTGGTGTCCTGCCAATTTCCGGTTGTTGACCCTCTTCCTGTCAGGGCTGCATCTATCCCCTACTGCATTGTTTCAGGGCAAAAAGTCAAGCTTTCATTGGCTATGATTAGACTTGTTTAAACATTAACATCTGCTTGTAATTAGTATGAATCCTTCCAACATTCTAATATATGATGAGTTCTAATCCTTAGTTTTCAGAGTCATTGCACATGCTTTTCTAATGTGTTTTCATAGATATTTCATAAAATTTTTGAGGGTTTTTTAATAGTTTTTGAAAAAGTTACACATAATATTGCCTAATATTTAGAAAATGCAGTAAAGTCCCCAGAAAGAAAATATCCACAACCATTTATATAGAGATAATCTGTTATCAGATGTTTTTATACATATTATTCTAATTTGGATTTTATATCATTTTTGGTAATGCAGGGTCTATATATAAACTGTTACATATTTTAAAATTTATATATCATGAACTTATTTTCATTCCATTTAGTGTTCTTCAACATAATTTTTATTGCTATGTAGTATTCCATCTATAATCTCCAAAGAGATATTTTCAAATTTATTTGTAGAGCTGTTCTAGTATTTTCTTTTTACCTTTTAGTATCCTTTTGACTATGCAGATATCTATTTTCTTATTCTTAAATTTGTTTATTTGTATTTACCTTCTACTATTATTTTTTTTTTCTATTCCAGGACTTTTTTTTTTTACATTTTTTATTGAGTTATAGTCATTTACAATGTTGTGTCAAATTCCAGTGTAGAGCACAATTTTTCAGTTATACATGAACATACATATATTCATTGTCACATTTTTTTCACTGTTAGCTACCACAAGATCTTGTATATATTTCCCTGTGCTATACAGTATAATCTTGTTTATTTATTCTTCATATGCCTGTCAGTATCTACAAATTTCGAACTCCCAGTCTATGCCTTCCCACCCCTCTCCCCCTTAGCAACCACAAGTTTGTATGCTATGTCTGAGTCTGTTTCTGTTTTGTATTTATGTTCTGTATCACTAATTATCAGAGAAACGCAAATCAAAACTACAGTGAGGTATCACCTCACACCAGTCAGATTGGTCATCATTCAAAAGTCCACAAAGGACAAATGCTGGAGAGGCTGTGGAGAAAAGGGAACCCTCCTACACTGCTGGTGGGAACACAGTTTGGTGCAGCCATTGTGGAAAACAGTATGGAGATTCCTTAAAAGACTAGGAATAGACTTACCATATGACCCAGGAATCCCACTCCTGGGCATATATATAGAAGGAACCCTACTTTAAAAAGACACCTGCACCCCAATGTTCATAGTAGCACTATTTGCAATAGCCAAGACATGGAAACAGCCTAAATGTCCATCAACAGATGACTGGATAAAGAAGAAGTGGTATATTTATACAATGGAATACTATTCAGCCATAAAAATGACAACATAAGGCCATTTGCAGCAACATGGATGTCCCTGGAGAATGTCATTCTAAGTGAAGTTAGGAAATCAGACATTGATACATTATTGTTAAATCCATAGTTCATATTCACATTTATCCATGCCTTAATAGTGTCCTTTATAGCATTGCTTTAGTTATCATATTTCTTTAGGGTTTTTTTTTTTTCAGTCTGGGAGAATTCTTCACGCTTATTTCTTGATGTAGGTACTTATTGTTATAAACTTTCCTTTTAGTATTGCTTTGTTGCATCCCATAACTTTTGGTGTGTTGTGTTTCCATTTCCATTTGTTTCAAGATAGGTTTTGATTTCTCTTTTGATTTCTTTGACCTATTGGTTGTTCAGTAGCATGTTGTTTAATCTCCACTTATTTGTGGATTTTCTAGTTTTCTTCTTATAGTTGACTTCTAGTTTCATATCACTGTGATCAGAAAAGATGCTTGATATGATCTCAGTCTTCTTGAATTTATTAAGATGTTTTGTAGCCTAACATATGATGTATCCTCAAGAATGTTTCATGTGCAGTTGAGGAGAATGTGTGTGTTCTGCTGCTGTTGTATGGAATAGTCTATAAATGTTAGGTCCATCTGATCTAGTGTGCAATATAAGTCCAATGCTTCCTTATTGATTTTGTGTCTGCATAATCTAGTCACCATTGAAACTGAGGTATTAAATTCCCCTAATATTATTTCATTGTTGTCTATTTCTCCCTTCAGATCTGTTAGCATTTGCTTCATATATTTAGGGTACTTATCTTTTGGGTGTATAAATATTTACTGATGTTATCTCTTCTTGAGGAATTGAACCCTTTATTATTATACAATAAATTTGTCTCTTTTACATTCTTTGGCTTAATGTCCATTTTTTTCTGGACCAAGTGTAGCTACTCCTACTTTTTTTTGGTTTCTATTTGCATGTAATATATTTTTTCCATCCTTTCACTTTCAGTCTATGTGTGACCTGAAAGCTGAAGTCTTGTAGGCAGTATATAGATGAGTCTTGTTTTTTTTTAATCTTTATTTTGTTTTGTTTTTGTTTTTTTTAAATCCATTCAGCCACACATCTTTTGATTGGAGAATTTATTCCTTTTACATTTAAAGTAATTATTGACAGGTATGGACTTACTATTACCATACTGTTAATTTTATTCTGATTATTTTATAATTCCTCTGTGCCTTTGTACCTCTTTGCTCTCCTCTTTTATGGTTTAATGATTTTCTGTAGTGGTATGGTTTGATTCCTTTCTCTCTCTCTTTTTTTTTTTTTTACTGAAGTATAGTCAGTTTACAATGTTGTGTCAATTTATGAATATGAAAGTGAATATATGTATATTCATGTATGATTTCTTTCTCTTTATCTTTGGTGTGCCTACTATAGGTTTTGCTTTATGGTTACCATGAGACTTACCTATAACACCTTACATTTTTAACAGCATGAGACTTACCTATAACACCTTACATTTTTAACAGTCTATTTTAAGCAGATAACAACTTTGAATGCATATAAAAGCTATACATTTTTAGATGGAAAATTATTTTGCTAGGATGTGGATTATATGTATATATACTCTTGCCCAAACTTATCAATTGTAGACTTGGGTTTTGTGCAGCTAACTGTATTTAAATTTTGCCTAAAATCAAATCTGTGAACAAGGTTTTTATAGAAGGCTTACTTTTCTCAGTGATATGAGTTAACAATTCTGAAACTAACTTTTGTTTATTCTAGACATGTGCAAATAAATAAAAATACTGAGAATAATGGAATCCAGATTTCCCGCTGTTTAGGAAGAGTGAAAGATGGATAAAAATATGAAAAGAGAAGAACCAATATGTGCCCTGTGGTATTGAATTAGAAATGAAACTCACAGTAAGTAATTCAGATAAAGAAATAGAAAGATACAGAAATAAATAGACATATATATTGCATAGATATAAATAGACAGATAAATATTATTTCCTAGCTCTCTTTGCTGAAAGGGACTAGAAACAATGACACATCAGTAGAAATGATCATATCTAGCATACATATCTTAGTGTCAAAATGCCATTCTTGATTAAAAACAACCAGATTTCCTTAGGAAAATAAAAGTAAAGAAGTGTACAAATAATCATAGAGATATGCCAAAAGAATAGAAAGGAACCTCACTGGAAGCATGGACTGCAGTCCCTGGTCCCTGCTGAGGAGTAGAGAGGAAGACAGGCAGAGGTATTAATTAGGAACAACTCCAACAAATACTGGCTCTTTGGTCTCCTTATAAGGCTCACCATTATGACATTTAAGTAACAAATAAAAAACTCACCAGGATGAGTCAAAACTAGAGCCCAAGGAAGAAGGAATCCCAGTATATGTTCAAAGAGGGTTAGAAAAATTTAAGACAAAGAATGATAAGCAATAGAGAACTTCTCTTCACAAATTTATAAAAGCATGTCTGGACTCTTCTCTACTTCTTCTCATATACCTAGGCAGAAATTTTTGAGGAAATTACATCATCTTTGTACCCTGATAAAGACACTGATCAACTCAAAGAGCAATCCTGTCAACATTTTTTACAAACGAAAGCATGGAATACATACAAAATAAAGATCTACAAACTCTTTAAAGTGGTTACTGAAAATAAAAAGTTTATGGTGGATGATACAGATACTTAGTCCACATACTAAAGTAGTCTTATTAGAACATTAACAAATCCAGTGAGGTCTTCCTTTCATGTCATAACAAGAAGATTGTTATTCTAATGATAAAAACAACAGATGCTTTCCCACAAGTTATTGGATTAAAAACTAAAATGGAGAAAACCAAACAAGAGAACGTTAGTGTTTGACAACCAATAGCATGTTTTGTTTTACCAGAAAGTTATTTTCTAATGCAAAAAAATTTCTTGCCAAGTCAAATGAAATGGTTGATTCTAGGAGGGGGAATGAAGGAGAAAACAGGGGATTACTGTATTTTGAGGCCAACTTTGTAGAATCCTTTGACTTGCTAAACTGCACATGTATTACTTGGATCTCAGAAAGAGATTAATACACTACGATGAGAAATGATGAGGAAACGGCCAACCACCCATTCATTCAATGAGCATTTAATGTGTGCCTACCAGTTCCTGGAGAATCTTGTAGTACCAGAAGAGTGGAAGTGCTAAAAAAGAAAAAATAATAATAACCCACATGACAGAGACATGTCAAAGGAACACATAAGCAAACTGAAATATTTCCCAGTGGTCAAAGCTGCAACAATTTGAGCAATGTAAAAAAAGGGTTAGGGTTATAACACAAAGTATAAAGTAAGTATCTATGAGTCCATACTTATAGAACTAAGTGACTGAATAAATAAATAGAGCAGAAGATACAAATTTCCTATGCTGAATGTTTTCAATAATTTGTGTAGATACTCTGCTGTCAAGAAATGGGGGCATAAACCCCACTCATTTAATGTGGACTGTGCATAGTAACTTGCTTCCAAAGGATACAATATGGAAAGGAGGGGAAAAAGTCACTTTACAGTAGAGAAATCAGGCAAACGCTACCTCAGCCAGTTGATCAAGGTTAGGATGAACAGAAGTCATGTTAATAGTATGTACCCTTGATAGAAAGTGATAGAAATGGCACTGCGGTCTTCCTTCTAAAAATCAATAACCCAAGTCTAGCAATGAGAAAAATATTAGACAGATTCCAATAGAAGAGACTTCTACAAAACACAGACCAGTACTCCCTAAAACTGCCAAGGTCATCAAAAATGAGGAAAGTCTTAAAAACTATCAAGGCAAGGGGAGTGTAAGGAGACATGATAACTAAATGTGATATGGTACACAGGATGAAATCCTGCAACAGAAAAAGGACACTGGGTTAAAACTAAGGAAATCTGAATAATATATAGCTTTTAAATAACAATAATGTACCAATATTAGTTCATTAATTGTGACGAATGTATCATACTGATATAATGTCAATAAGGGAAAGTGGGTGTGAGGTTTAAAGGAACTCTATTGTCATCTCAACTTTTCTGTAAATCAAAAACTGTTCCAAAAATAAAGTTTATATTTAGAAGTATATATTGAAATATAAAAAGCCTAGTTGGTTTGGGAGTGTATGTATAAACTCTTAGCAGTCTAAAGGTCAATTATATTGAGTTATTACTTATTATTCTTTCCTTGGTTTGCAATGTTAACTTAATTTTTTTGATAAAATGATTCAAAGTTATTTACTTTCATTCCCTCAGGCGAAAACATCCCCATATGCTCTTCAATATGCTAGCTACTCTGTAACCTCTTATTGCAATATTTTTTAATAAAAATTCTTTTCAGAAACAATACATTGTAGAGTTGGGTTTTCAGCTTTATTGAGTGAAGGACGTTAGTTCTTCCCATTGTAAGTTCAAATGAATCTTGCATTTAAAAAACAGATCTACATATATTACATTTACTTTGAAAAGGAAAATGTGCCTTGTGATAAACAAAATACAGTGCAATATGTGTCAACTGTGGATCTTGAGGGCTGAAAGTGACCCTGAAGTGAGGAACTTCAAGTACAGGATTGTACAAATTATTCCAACAATGACTAAATTATGGCAGCCAGGGCAAAAAGAACATAAATAAGCAAAATAAAATAAAAAAACTCAAAGCACATCATAAATTGAAGATATTTATAAATATTAGAAACAATATTCAAATAATAAAGGTCTTTATTTTTTTCAGGATTTCTCAATATGGCATAGGAATATATGTGGGGGCCTACTTGCCATATTTACATAAATATAGAGTGAATTCCTTTTTCTCTGTTATGAGCAGTATTTGTTAAGGTCAAAGACCCTTTCCTAATATTACAATTCTGCACAACTCCAGAAAAATTCCAGAAAGTTGTCTTTCCCTTTGTGTAGGACTGCATATTCTGTGATGTTAAGGGGGAGAATTCAGTTCAAAATAGAGGGCTTTTACTAGAGCATGATGATGTTACAAGTACAGAAAGCAGCCTTTAGATACTAGGGAAAGAATCAGGTACCACTAAAGAAAATGATACCAATTCAAAATAGGACAAAAACATGACTGTATACCCTTTCAATATCCTATTGGAACACTGTTTGATGGGACCACCCAAGAATTATCTAATTCTCTAAGGGATGTACCTTTGTTTGACTTACTAGCTACCTTTGATCAAAGCCCAGATTCTGTGAATTATATGTCAATAATATAGATTTCTTTTCTAGTAGAGACGCAAACAATTTATCTCTGGCAGAAAAGATAATCCAAAGGGTTATAGTTTATTGCCCTGTAGTATATTAATCAGTTTCATCACTGAGCAAACTAATTCAGCAAGTCTTTTTTTCCTGACTGACTTAATATAAATCAATTTCTCTCTCTCTCCATATACATACACACACATATATATTCACACACATATACATAATAAGTATGTGTAATGTATATTAAATTATGTATATATATATATATATCAAAATTTTTTGAACCAGCTTAACCATTCTATTGGCACCCTTATTAATAAGTCAAATACGTCTTTGATGTCTTTATTCTATATCTGTAAGAGTCATGCTATAATAAAATGATTCAAAGTTTTACTTTTTTTCGAGGTGAGAACTTCCACATCCATTCTTCAACTCTTAAAATAGGCCACTGAAAAAAATGTTTATGCGTAAATTTGTTAGTTTAGAGATACATCACTGCCACTAGAGTTCCCTCTTCCCTACTGCTCCATATGTCCTCATTCATTCATGACTGTGGCTCAAGACAGTATTTGTGACTACTATTAGTGGTGACAGAACATAGATGGCTTAACTTATGCAAAGAACAATTTGACCTTGTGATAGATGAACAAGTTGAATGTACCATAAGCTTTCAGAGCTTTTATGCATGTATCAGTTGAAGAAAATGCTTTTAACATTTTACACTTAAAAAAAACCCCACTTCATTAATGAAAGTCAGTATTTACTCATCTCATTAAAATTATCCTGAAAGAAACAAAATAGATTTCAATCTGTGGGTTATATGAGAGGAAAGACTATATTAACAACTAAACAATCAATTAACATTATTATTTATCAAGCAGACACGTTTTATAAATTGTCCCTTTTCTGATACAATCACCACAGGATCAAAGGACATTATATAAATAATGGAAATACATACAGCAAGGGCAAAATAACTACTATGTTAACTTTCATGCAGACATATTAATGAACAACAAATCATCTGGCTACTCAGCCTAGGAATAAAATTCCACAAATTGACAGTCATCCTTGAAACTCTCCCTGTACGTAGCTTCTGGGACAAAACAAGCATCAGCAAAAGTATTCATGCTGGTGTAACCAGTACTGATGATGAGAAAGGCCCTAACTGTTAGACCTTTACATAATACAGTCAGCATTTTACAAATAAATGGTCATGTAAGTACAAAATCCTATTTCAGTGAAAAGTCTTTACTTCTCCTGCTTATGTTCAGCCATCAGGGTTCTTACTGAATCTGTAATTTACAAGTCATTTTTAAGAGCCAGTAAGCCACATGGTTAGAATTTGAATGCAAGACTTTCAACTCTACACCCAATACTTTCTCCAAAAGATGACAGTATCTATATTCTGTACATCCTGACCTTACATTATTTCAGATCAGGGTGTAATTAAAACCTCGCTTTGTTTCAGCATGGGAAAAATATTTTCAAGGTTTCACTCCATAGGAACAGGATGTGTGCATGTATAGTAAATTCTGAATAAATCCTGCCACTAAAGAGCATTAGCATAACTAATGCACCACTTCAAGTAGATATCAATTTCACCTGCAAAGAGGTGAATGTGTGTTTCTATGTCCATTCACATTTATGTTTCAGAACAAACACCATATAGTCAATGCCTAATTGTTTCCCACATATCTTCTGTCCAAAATATTTACTTAGTGCCACCCACACTGAGGTTTCCCCAACACATATTTAGAAAACTTGAGAGTTTATCATTCTTTTACTGAAGTATTGTCTTTATTACTGAGGCAAATTTTACTTGTGACCAAAAGGCCAACAAATCTAGTAATCTTTTGGGTTTTTCTACTACTTTAATAGACATACATAGCACTACCATTTGGACAGTCTTCAAATATAAAGGCGGCTTATGAGTAAGTCAAGAAGAAAGGCTAACCACACTAGACTGGGGACTAAGAACCTCAGGTTCCAACAGAATTCACACTAGAGGTGTGATATGATGTAAGTTGGAAATCACATGGGAATGTTTTTCTCAAATGGAAAATCAGAGGGCTGGGCTGACTTCCAGAAAATGTCTAAGTACTTTCTCTTCCATTTCATAATTCACTGTCAACTCTAATTTTTCCATCATGAAAAATAAATTCCAAATAAAATTCTTGCCTTTATGAACCATAAACAAGCATCTAAAATTTAAATAGACATTTCTACCAAGGGGAAAAAGAAAATATGTGTCATAATAGCATCTAGTTTTTACACTTGACGAGAAAAGCTAAAATGTCCTTTATAATACAACTATGAATTTCTGTTACTGGAGAAATGTTTGATTTGCTGTAATACCTGTAACTGTACCAAGCAAGACAAAATTGTAAATATCTCTTAAACCTGGACATTCTGCAGTACTTTGATATGTTGACTAAAAATGTAACTATATTAAATGCTAAGGATTATGAAATAATTTTAAACATAAACATCTCACAGACTGTCACTTATTTGAGGACATATAAATACAAACTAACATGAATCATTATTGCATTTACTTTTGAGTGTGACTGCTGAAATCAATAGTAAAACCTACACAACTGAAATGCCCAACTTTGAAAACTAAAAAATCTGTCAGTGTGTATTCTATCAGGTTTTGTTTTCCAACTCTCTAATTCTTCTTTACCTATCAAAAAAAATTTCCCACTTAAGTATTATTTTCAGAATCATTAATAGCCAAGTCAAGTCAATGTGGTCTGATTTATTAATTTGGCACCTCAGCTAAGATGGAAAAGGAAAATGCAAATAATTTCCAGAAGAATTAAAACATGGTTCTTTCTATCAGTGCTGGTATTTCAGTTCTGCCCAGAGACCCTCTCAAATTTAGCTGGAAATAGTTTCCATGGTAACTGAAGAATGTGCTCTGATGAATCTTGAAAGAGACAAATGAGAATCTTTGCGTCTTACAAGTGGGAAACAATTACCCCTCTAACGCTTAATGGAAGACACTGGAATCTATTTTGGTTTCACACAAAAGCTGGAAAAAAGCAAGTTCTGTCAATTACACAAAGTCTGAAAGGTAGATACAGTAAAGTTGAGGATACTGATATACATCCCAGCTCTTTTAGCCTTCCTGAGATTTTTTTTCCCAAAAACAGTAATATGTTATTATCTGATGTTAAATATCTTACACTACCATGAAGAACCTTAAAAACTAATTTTCTTAATCCAAGCAAACATATCACTTCCCATTGTCATTGATGAATTTTTTTTACTATCATTGGTGATTTTTTAATTAATTACTTCCTGCGGAATATAAAATGCAAAGTTGTGACACTGCAAAAAATGATCTTTAATGATCTTCAATGTTTATGAGGTTTTTTGGTGGAGAAAAACTTGGGATGGATTAATGGGAATACACAAGTTGGTACGTGAAGGAATGAAGCACTAGCAAGGCACTGAGTTGATAAACAGGCACAACCTTTCAAAGTCTAAAAAAATCCCCATGAATGGAAAAAAAGAAAATTGGTATTACTCAATAACAAATCATGACCCTACTTGCCTACTTGAAAGTATCTCTACATAAACTTGTATAGAAAAGATAATAAAAGCAGATAAATCCATCCCAATCTCAAATCAAAATCAACAAAAAGACAGTAAACTCCCTAGAGAGGAATCTGTTTTTCTTGGTTGTGACACCGGTTACCAAGGCAGTGACTATATCTGAGAGGCCTGTGGATACAAATCCATTCTCTTGAAGACCTTGAGTAGAATTTAAACAATCTCTTATACTGTACTAACTTGTGCTCCCTAGTGCTCAAAAATCTGAACCTTAGCAAATGAAACTTCTCTTGTTACAAAGAAAGGCAAAAATCAAGGTAATTATTGAAAATTTTGCTTTAAAACTGCTTTACCTCAATTCTTCAGGAAAAAAAAATTAGAACATGTCCATCTGGTCTCATTTAGAACCCTGTAGTCCAGGCACTGTAACTGGCAGGATAGCAAGTAGCCCACATGAGTATTTGTGTGATTTAGAGGATATGAATGCTGGCTTTGGGGCTCACAGCATGTAAAGTACAAACTGGATTTAAGCTCTCCTTCACCTCTTCATGCAGAAATATTTGTGCAGTATATAAACTATATAAGGCAGCCCGAGCATTGCGTCTTGAGAATGCATGATAAATAGAAAAGGCCAATCAATACCAACAGAAAATAATAACTGAAATCTGGTTATTAAAGAAGTATTAGTATTTAAACTAATTTGATCTACATCTTAAGAAACTACTATGTGCCAGGAATACTTTACAAGGAATACAAAGATGGGAGCTAAGAATTACAAAAGAACTCTCAGCATGTAAAGACTCTTTCAAATCCCTGCATTAAGAGACCTTACCAAATCAATTATGGCTTTTGGCAGCATAAGGTTACATACCTGGGACTACCCAACCCTTCTTAAGTTCTTGCCTGAAAAAGCTCAAGGCTATCAATAGAATTTAATGTTTATTCTATCTAACATCTGACAGAAAGGTCCTGATACCCCTTCTCTTAGACCATTTACTAAAGAGGAGGAGGGGGAAGGGAGGGGAAGGGAGGGTGAGGGGAGGGAGGGTACAAATTGGAATGGAGCTCAGCTCTTTACCCTACTGTCAGTAGTTACTGAAAAGAATGTGTTTTCACCACTTTAACTAATGTTTGGCTTTATCTTAGGCAAGTCTAAAGAAAATATTCCAGTGTGAAAAATAAATATGTTTCAAAATGGCCATAAAATACAGAATAAATATGCTATGAAAGTACACTGATTAATTAAATTGAGTGTGTGATGTAAACCTTACACATTGGTAGAGATAATAATATAACATCTGAGAAGAAGACATCCATTGGGCAGAGGTGGAAAGCAATATGGAAGCAGAGGAAATTTACCTGAGCTTTTTGAGTTTGGATTTGAATAAGGGAAGTAAAAAGAATTTAACTTAGCATTGATATAGGTTCATATTATTTCAGAAGACATAAGCATTATCATAACCATATAAACAAATTCTAAGATCTATAAAGGGAAAGATCTTGTCTGATTTTTTTGTCATATCTGCATAATCAGTGTGTAAAATACAATGGTCTCAACAAAAATTCATTGAATTAACAAATAAATGAAGTATCATTTAAAGAGAAACTAGATATGAGAACTAAAAGGAAGCAAACTTAATCAGAAATGAAAGAAGAGATAGTACAAATGATAACCACAAAAGTAAAAAGAATCGTTGGACTAGTATGAACAAAGATATACCAACAAACAGGACAACCTAGAAGAAATGGACAAATTCCTAGAAATACATAATCTACCAAGACTGAATCATGAAAAAATAGAAAGTCTGAATAGACCTGTAACTGGTATGGATATGGAATCAATCATTAAAAACTTCCCAACAAAGAAAAGTTCAAGACCAGATGGCTTCACTGCTGAATTCTACCAAATATTTAAAGGATTAACACCAATCCTTATCAAACTCTTCTAAAAAACTGAAGGAGAGGGAACCCTTCCAAGCTGATTTTACGAGGCTAGCATTACCCTGATACCAAAGTCAGAAAAAAACACAAGAAAATTACAGGTCAATATCCCTGATGAATATAGATGCCAAAATTCTCAACAAAATACTAGCAAATCAAATTTAACAGCACATTAAGAGCATCATACACTATGATTGAGCAGGCTCAGTCCTGGGATGCAAGGATCATTCAACATATGAAAATCAATTATTGTAATATGCTACATTAACAAAATAGAGTGTAAAATCACATGACCATCTCAATAAATGCAGCAGGAAAAGCATTTGGCAAAATTATATGCCCTTTCATGATTAAAAAAAGCTCTCAGAAAAAATAAAAAATTATAGCTTCCTTGGCCTCCACAAACTTGAAAATCTGTATCTTCTACTCACTAACACTAGTAGGCTATACTTTGGGTATAACCTGTGTGCTACTAAATGAACACTGTCTCCAGGCAGTGAGCTATAGGGTGCACCTTCTTTGTTTCTTTACTCTCAAAAATATACGCCTGCTTATAAATAAAGCTGGAAAACAATAAAATGACATATTTAAAATATTGAAAGAAAAATACTATCAACCCGAAATTATACACACAGCAAAATTATCTTCCAAAAATGAAGCTAAACTAAAAAAAATTCTGACAAGCACAATCTAAGTTACCAGAAGATCTGCACTACAAAAAATGTTAAAGAAAATTTATAGAACCAGATGGAAACCTGGATGTACAGAAAAAAATAAAGACTTCCAGAAAGGATAAATCAAAGTACACGAAATACAAAAATGACAGAACTATAAAGGAAAATAGACAAATCTACTGTAATAAAGAGATTTTGACAGCTTTCTCGGTAATTGATAAAACAAAGACAAAATCAGTAAGGTACAGAAGATATATACAACATTATATAAACCACCTTGACCTAACTGACATTTATGGAACACTTCACGTCATAACTGCAGAATACATATATTTTCAGGCATAAGTGGAATATTCACCAAGACAGAACATTTACTATCCACATAAAAAGGTCCCTATAAACTATAGATTACATTCTCTGATTACAACTAAATTAAAGTATAAATCAATAATGAGAAAACACCTAGAATATCTTTCAAATATTTATAAATTAAATAACACAGGTCTAAATAGACATAGATCCAAAAAATCACAATGGAAACTAGAAAATGTGAACTAAAAGAGAATTTAAAGAGAACATAATAAAATTTGTGGGATGCAACTAAAGAAATTAGTTAGAAGAAAATTTATAGATTTAAATCCTTAGATTAGAAAAAAATGAAAGGTCAAAAATCTATTATCCAAGATTCTCCATTAAGAAGCTATAAAAAAGTGAGTAATACTAAACCAAATGTAAATTTAATATAATAAAAAGAGCACAAATCACTAAAATAAAAAACAGAATAGAGAAAATTAATAAAACAAAAAACAATTTTCTGAAGGGTAGTAAAATTGCTAAAGCTCTAGCTGAATTGAACAATAACCAAAGAAAAAAGATAACTCAGATACTGATATCAGGAATAAAATAAGAAAAATGGCTAAAGATACAACAGTCATTAAAAGAATAAGAGATTACTTTTAAAATGTACACCAATAATTTCAATAACCTAGGTGAAATGAGCAATGTGTTGAAAAACACAAATTACAAAACAGACTCAAGAAGAAAGAGAAAAGCCAAACCAGTTGAGAGCTTTTTAAAGAAGAAACACAAATTTACAGATTCCTGAAGCCAAACAGTCAGAATGCCCCATATTTATCAATTAAATTAAATTTCCAATTAAATAACATTCCACAAAGAAAACTACACAGTGCAAAAAGGCAAAAAAGGGGCATATAGTTAGGTTATCAAGAAGTATTTCTTCATTCACAGATAACATGATCACCTATACAGAAAATCCTAAGGAATTAACATGAAACTAATAGAGCTAATAAATGAAATTAGCAAAATAGTAGGACTCAAGTCAAGATACAGCAATCATATTTCTCTATACTAGCAATAAATAAAAGAAAAATAAAATAACATAAAATGATACCATTTACAATACCATCCAAAAGCATGAAATATTTAGGAATCAATTTAACAAAATAACTGAAGGACGTATAACTGAAAATTACTAAACACTGGAGAGAAAAATCAAAGGAAACCACAGTAAATAGATTATCTGCTAATGGATTGGAAGACTAAATATTTAGATTCAGTTTTGCACAAATTAATAAATAGATTTGATGCAATACCAATCAGAACCACAAGACTTTGTAGAAATTGCTAAGATGATTTTAAAATGTATATTAAAAAACAAAAGACCTAGAAAAGCTAAAATAATTTTTTAATTACAAAGTTGGAGAAATTAAACTGCCTGATATCAAGAGATACTATAAAGCTATAGTACACAGGCATATATAGATAGAGCAGTGGAACTGACAGAGAATCCAAAAATAAGCCCATGTGCCCATGATCCTTGGATTACTACAGATAGCAAGATAATTTAGAAGAAAAGCAGTTTTTTTTTTTTACAGAAATGGTGCTAGAACAACTAGATTTCAATATTTTTTAAATGAAGCTATTGACACTTTACAACAATCACAAAAAATAACTCGAAACAGATCATAGACCTAAACATAAAAACTAAGCTATAAAATTTTAGAAGAAAATCTTAGTGACTTTGAGATGTTTCTTTGACAGAACACAGAAAAGCATGACTATAAAAGGAAAAATTGACAAATACACTTCTTTAAAATTATAGATGTCTGCTTGCATATAACTGTGAAGGATCTGACATTTTACCCAACTAGCAAACTAATGAGTTAGCCTGCCACAGTTTGATGGATGCTGTCATCCAAGACTCCTGGGTCAAACCTTTATTACTCATGGCACAGCAAGTACCATGACCATTAGCATATTTCTACCAATTTTCTTTGTCCCCTAATCCCACAGAGGTGAGGCAGATGGGCCAGATAGATGTTAGAACATGCGCAGAGCTGCATTATAGGGGAGGACTCCTGACCTCAGGGAACTCAAATATTTATGATGTTCAGTATGCATGGCTACCCTTGCTCCAGAAGAAGACATTATCTTTTATCATACTGGACAGTCAGCATACCTGCCTTTTGCTCTAGAGGGAGACATCATCTAATCCAAAGCTACCTGCTATACAAACATCCATTAAAAGGTAGTCCAGAAAAAAGTTCAGGTGGTAACACTGCTCATAATAAATGAAGAAACATGAGAAACCGATGAAGAACTGTCTTCCCAAACTGTTCTCACAAAGATACTGTTAAGTACATGAAAAGAAAGGCACAGACAAGAAAATATTTACAATATATACATGTGACCCACAACATATAAATAAAGTCAACGAATGGATAAAAATACAAGTAACCCAATTAAAAAATAAGCAAAAGATTTAGAGATATTTTACGAAAGTATCTGAATGACCATTAAGTATAAGAAAAGATGTTCAACATCCTGAGTCATTTTAGAAATGCAAATTAAAACCACAATTTGATACTACTATACACTCATTACAATGGCTAAAATTGAAAGCACTAGTAACACCAAATGTTGACAAGTGTAAGGAGCAGTCAGAACACTCATATGTTTCTGGTATAATAGTATAAGCATTTTGTAAATCTGTTCGGCAATTTCTAGTAACATTAAAAATACGCCTACCCCTGCCCAAGGGACAGGGGGCTCCAGCGAGCCGCGGCCCGCGTGACCCAAGCCACCTACCCCGACCAGGGTCACCGGAACCACCCACAATGACCCGGGGCCCCACGCCAACCCGCTGATTGGGGTCATCCCTCCTGGGCTGACCTGCACTGACCAGGGCCACCGCCCCGCCGGCACTCTGGCGCAGCCAGGCTCTCTCAGGTGCAGGAAGCACAGAGCGGAGGCCTCCCTCAGCCGGGCCCGAGATGGCGTCCGAGGACTTACGAGACCTACATGGACCAGGCCCGACGCGCCTCTGACGAGTTTGTCAGCGTGTCCTACACCACCACCGACACGCGGTGGCGCCTGCTGTCCTGCGTGTGCACGGGCACGGCCACCCTTATGTGGAAACGGAAACACCCTTTCAGAACAAGGGTCCTTCTAGAGACGCTGCCTTCTAGAGAGTTCCAAATCAACACGGTAAACTGCCAGCCCGTTCACGATGAAGCCACCTCCAGCCAGACCACTGTCCTCGTGGTGATATGTGGGACAGAAAAGTCAGAGGTCACCAAAGAGAGGCACTTCAGAAGTTAACCCTGACGGCCCAGGCCTCGCCCAGCAACACGGCACGCCGCGGAAGACAGCGAGCGACTACTTCCGGTTCCGGGACCTTGCTCGCTCGGCAGCTCGAGCTGCGGGAAGGACGCGCCTCAGCCCCAGTCCCAGCCCCTGAGGGAGATGCCACCCAGCCTGAACCCTGCATTTGCTTCGTCCTGGCTGCCTATTCAAGGTAATAAAAATTCTCTATTTTTCTACTTGCCCAGTAGAGACCCTGGTTCTGAGAATTCTGACCAAACAATACAAAAAAAAAATTTAAAAAACATCTACCCAGTGACTCAACAATTTTATTGTTGAGTATGTAGTTAAAAGAATTGACATGTCCAATAGAAGACATACAAGAACAAGACTTGTATAAGAATATAAATAATTTTAATAGTAGCCCAAATACGGAAGCATCCCAAATCGTGATATATTCATACACTGGGATACTACTTGGCAATTAAAAAATATGTCAGTACTACTAATATATACAGCAACAGGAATGAGTTGCAGAAATGTGTTGAGCAAAAGAAACCAGATACGAAAGACCACATACCGTATGATTCCAATTTTACTAAATTCTAGAAGAAACAATCTATAGTGACAAAAAAGAGATCAGTGGATGCTTTGGGGTTCAGGATAGAGTCTGACTTCAAACAGAGAGCTCAAAGGAATAATTGAAACATTCTGCATCTTGATTATAGTGGTGGTTACCCAGTTGTATACATTTGTCAAAACTCATTAAACTGTAGACTTAAAATGTGTGTATTTTACTGCATATAAATTATGCATGCATAGAGTTTATTAAGGATATAGTCCAGTTATATAAAAGATGACTTGAAATAACAAACTCACAGGTAAAGACATTGTGAATGAAAAATGTGTTGACTTTGAATACAGCAAAACATAGATTTAAATATAATCATTTGGTATAGATGATTATGCTAGATTTTATACAAAATAGAATGCAGTTTTTATAATCAGTGTTGAAAAGTATTAGTAACTATAAAACAATTCAGTAAGATAGTTGGACACAGTTATTATTTAAATCTTAATTGTTTTGCTTTACAGTTTTAAAATGTAATGGTGAATATTTCACTCAAAGCTACAACACAAGAAAAAACACTTGTGACTACACTTGAAAGAAAATATAAAGGATATATATACATATATATATAAATATTTTGTAATCCCACTGTGGAACACAAGATATACTTGAATAATATAAGACTATTATTGTTGACTGGTGCTGTATAACAAACCACTTCAAAACTAGGTGGCTTAAAATATTTACTTATTTGTAGATTTGTTAGGATTTAGCTGGCCTGAAAGGAGCTTCTCTGGGCAGCTCTGCTTCTCCCTATAGTTCTTCAGGCTGGCTGGGGTGCTTCTTCACGTTATAGCAACTGGGGTGGATCTGCTCTACACATCTCTTATCCTCTGTTGGGACCCTAGCAGATGGATAATGTTCTCCTAATGCCAGTGGCAGAGGCAGTCCCGTGATGCAAGGTCATATCAAATTCTGCTTATCTTACCTCTGCTTATATACCATTGGCCAAAACAAGTCTGCATAATCATGGTCAAAGTCAATGAATAGGAAAAAAGTATTTCTCCTTATGGAGGAGGAGAAAGGACTGCCAAGTCACATGGAAAGACTGTACTATGGATGCAGTGTGCACTCCCCCCAATTCACGTATGGAAGCCCTAACCCCCAATGTAATGGTATGGGAATGAGGACATTGGGATTAGGGAGGTAATTAGGTTTAGATGGGGTCACAAGAGTGGACCCCTGTAATGGGATTTGTGCCCTTATAAGAAGAGGAAGAGATATCAAAGCTTCATCTCTCTGCCTTGTGAGGATATAGCAAAAATGCAGTCTCCTGCAGGCCACGAAGAGAACCTTTACAAGAACCAAATCTGCTAGTACCTTGGATTTCCCAGACTCCAGAATTGTGAGAAATATATATCTGTCTGTAGTATTTTGTTATAGCAGCCCAAGCTAAGACGACAGGTTGTCATTAAAGGGATGGGTAAAGAATTGGGCTAATAATACCATCTACCAAAAAGACATACCTGGGTTTTGGATACAGTCAGTAACTGTGGTGACTTTTAAACATTTACACAAATTCTTTGACACCAACTAACTTGTTGACTTCTCTCTTGAAGAGGAGTCTTATGATTTCTCCACTTGAACCTAGGGAGCCTTTGTCAATAAGTAGAATGTTCCAAGAAAGGTGCTACACGGCTTCTGAGGCTTTATTAGTAAAGGCTGTGCTTTTTATAAAATGCCTCAATACTTCAGAATGATTATTGTTTTGCTAAATAAATTTGTTAATTTACATAATGTGTTAGTACTCATGTTTTCATTAGCAGACTAAAATGTATCCAATAATTAACACCTATAATTGTGCTTACCTTTACATTAAAAAGTTGTTTTACATAAAATCTATAAACAAATTAAAAAATAAACAAATAGACTTTTAGATTTGCTTACAGCACTCAGCTTTCAAACGATATGAATCACACATAATTAAGAATAAAAATAAAACAATTATATAAGACCATTTTTTCCTGATTATTCTACAAAGAAGTTGTGAGGAGCTGACTAGTGGCTACACTGTTGATACAAGGCAAAGCTAGGAATAGATGAAGTTAAGTAAGAAGGAGTACCTTACTACCCAGCAGAGATAAATTCACTACATCACAGATTACTGAAGGTGGAGTCCATGTGGAACCATGGAGCTGAAGCTGCCCTGTCCTAGACTGAAGCCCATCAGGAGTCTTCATTTCTGACTTAAGAAAGAACTACATTTAGGACCTGAGATGCAGCCAGTCTGCTCAGAGTGAAAAGCTGAATTCACAGCACCATAAGTCAGCTGACTGGGATACGTGTGAGAAGGAATGAGGCGAATATTGCTAAATAACGTTTGTATGTGGCATAGAATTAGGGCAGCTACAAGCAGAAAATCCATAACCAAATTGATGGAACACATAAGCAAAGCTTGAAGTAAAAAATGCTTAGCAACAGAATGTGAAGTAAGTGGGTAGAAATGGACAAGAGCAATTATATTTGCAGGAATCATAGTAAATGTATTAGTTTTGTTTTGTTTCGCTTTTTTTGCCATTACCATGACATGCTGTTTATGAAATGGAGAGTAGTAATATACAAGTGTTAAGTGCAGAGACCATAGCTTCCCAGGAGAACAGAATGAACTTTCTATGTCTGCTTGTTCCTTTAAAACATAACATGAGAATACATCTACCTCCTATCCTCTCTCTGTTCAAGCTCTTCTTCAATTTTGAACTAACTTCTTCATTCCTGCTGCCACTACAAGGGCTTCCTCTACCTCAATACCTGGTCCACATCTCCTTGATTGAGCTCTGCTCAGTTTAATCAAACTCTCACTTGCTGTAACATTTTCCACCAATTAGCACCCATTTTGATGTTGCTTTGTAAGTTTGCCTGATGGTTATTAATGTGTGGGTTCTATAATTTTGACTAGACTATAAACCTCTAAAGATGAGCGTCCAGCTTTATTGAGATAACAGTGTATATGTTTAAGGTGTACAATGTGTTGATTTGGTACATATATATGTTGCAATATGATTGCCACTGTAGCTAACACCCACATTGCACAGCATAATTACCGTTTCTCTGTGTGATTAGAACACTTAAGATCTAGTCTCATAGCAACTTTGAGGAATATAGTACAGTATTGTTAACTATAATCCCAATGCTGGGCGTTAGATCTCCAGATCTTACTCATCTTCTAACTGGAAATTTGTACCCTTTGACCAATATCTAATTCCTCCATCCCACAGCCCCTGCTAATCAGCATTCTACCCTCTGTTTCTGTGAGTTTAGCTTTTTAAAATCTCACAGATAAATGATATCACACAGTACTTGTCTCTCTTCTCTGTCTGACATCTCACTTAGCATAATGCCCTCAAGGTTCAAAAGGCAGGATTTCCTTCTTTCTCATTCCATTTTATTTCAATAAATAAATAAATAAATAAATAAAAATCTTCTTTATCCATTCATCTACTGACAGACACTTGAGTTGTTCCCTTATTATGATTATTGTGAATAATGTTGCAATGAACATGGGACTGCAGCTATCTTTTTGATCTTCTATTTTCATTTCCTTTGTATATATACCCAGAAGTGGGACTGCTGAATCATATGGTAATTCTACTTTTAATTTTTTAAAGGAACATCCATACTGTTTTCCATAGTGGCTGTATCAATTTACATTCATACCAACAGTGAACAAGGGCTCTCTTCTCCATATCCTTGCCAACACTTGTTATCTCGTGTTTTTGTTTTTTTTTTTATGTTAGCCATTCTAACACGTGTGGGGCAATATTTCACTGTGGTTTGGATTTGCATTTCCTTAATAATGAGTGACATTTAGCATCTTCTTTTTTTGTATCTCTTGGCCAGCTGTATAACTTCTTTGGCAAAAAAAAATTGTCAAATAGAACTCAGCAGCACATCAAAAGGATGATACATCATGATCAAGTGGGATTTATCCTTGGGATGAAAGGGTGGTTCAATGTACACAAACCAATAAATGAAATATCCACATTAAAAGAAGAAAAAGAGTGAGGCAAGTATGGTTCAGTGGGAGAGCACATGCCTAGTACCCCCATTAAAAAAATAAAAAAATAAATTTATTTTTAAAAAATTGAAGGAAAGATAAAAATCATATGATGATCTTAACACATGCAGAAAAATACAGCATCCTTTCATAATAAAACCTTCAACAAATTGAATATAGAAGGAATATAACTCAACATAGTAAAGGCCATATAGGATAAGCCACACACTTTATACTCAATGGTGAAAGACTGAAAGCTTTTCCTCCATTTTATGTATACATACATAATTGTTTTACATTACAAACAATTGATTTTTATTTCAGGGATGCAAAATCAGTTTAATATTTGAAAAGCAAAAAATATAATTTGCCACATTACCAAAACAGATTAAAAAATCACATCATTATTTCAGTAGATGGAAAAAACAACTTTTTGAAAGAATTTAACTTCTATTCATGTTATAATTATTCTTCTCAGGAAACTAGGAATCAACAGAACTTCCTTAATCTGGAAAAGGTTATCTAGAACAACCTATTTCTATCATCATACTAAATGGAGATATATTGAATACTTTGTCCCTAAAATTCAGAACCAGACAAACTGAATATAAGCAAAATTCTATCCAATATTGTGATGGAGGTCTTGGTCACTATAGCAAAAAAAAAAAAAAAAAAAAAAAAAAAAGAAAAAAGAAAAAAAAGGGCAGAGAAAGGGGGAAGAGGAAAGAAAACAAATTGAAACAAATCGACAAAAAAACTGTTTAATTAATAGGTGAATTTAGGAAGATTGATGGATACAATCAATATACAAACATACAAAATATACAAAAATCAATTAGATTTCTATATACTAGCAACAAATGATTGGAAAAAGAAATTTGCAAATATCATTTATATTAGAATTTTTAAAACATCAAATACTCAGATATAACCTATTGAAGATGAGAAAAGCTCCTTTACTAAAAAGCATGAACTATGACAAGTTTTTAGTGTCTATATTTATTTGTATTGTTTGTAAATAGGCATGAGCCTTTTAGAGCAGGGACAAATTATAGACATATAGCAATAACCATATCAATTTCCATTTGCCCCATTTCTTTTCTCTTCTCGAAAAGAGTCAGATTAGAGGTCACTCTACCAGTATTGGGGTTTGTACTGCAGGCTAACATACCATAAAAATATGAATCTGGAAGCTTAACTAGGAGACAGATAGCTGTGTGACTTTCCCTTCTGAGAGAAGTTGAGAAGACTTCGTTCCCTATTGTAAACATTCCTTGAGAAGAGAAAGGGAATGATCCTGGACTGTTAGCTTTTAGAATGTAAATAAATTCTTCAGGGGAAGATAAGATAAACTTCTTTGAGTTTAAAATCAACTTTTTATCTCCAGGGCTCCAGGACCCTTGAAATAAAAGCCCGTACCTCTGTAAAAGTAAATCTCTTAAATTTTCATTATCTGTTTGGTTATCATTTCACGTTCCAAGGCTTAGGTTTCAGTTTCTTTGCTTCTGGAAGCCCTAACTGCAACAAACAAACAAACAAAAAATTCTGCAGCTTTCTCAATACTACTCAAATAAAATTTTTGGTATCTTAGTAAATATCCACAGACAGTATTTTTTTATTTTTAAAATTTATTTTTTATTGGAGTGTAGTTGATTTACAACATAGTTATTAGTAAAATTATCTAAATATTCAGTTCAATTCAATACAACTCCAATCCAAATCTCAGAAGAAAATTTCCACAGGAAATTAAAAAGCTGATTTTTAAATGTATGGGAAATCACAGAGGACTAGAAAAATTTGAAGAAGACAAAGATATAGGGCATACAGTACTAGATTTTAAGACTTACTATAAAACTGTAAAAGTTCAGACTGTTGTATTTGTGAAAGGGATAGACAAAGAATCAAATGGAATAGAAAAATAGATGGAAATAGACCATACATACATGACAAATTGATTGAAGACAAACAGATGCATTTAAATTTCATAAGTGAGTAAATTATTTTTCTAATAAGTAGTGTTGGAACAATTATATATCCATATCCATATTGGAAAGTCTTAAATTTTCAAAGATAAAACAGTAATGCTTCTGGGCTATAACATAGGAGAATATTTCATGACATTGGAATAAGTAATATTTCTTTAACAACACAGAAACCAGTAAACTAATTAATTAAACTAATAAGTATTATTAAATGACCAATATGTTTATTAGTCTTTAGGAAAAAGCAAATTAAAACCACAGTGAGACTAGTTCATACTCAATAGAATGGTTAAAATATTAAAAAATTGTTTAGCAAAATTTGGTAAATGTGGAACAACTGGAAGTCTCCTACATTGCTGATGGGAGGAAAATTATTTAACCTTTTGAAAACTGTCAGTGTAAAGCTAACCTACATCTACCCTATGATGTAGGAACATCCAACAGTTCCAGTGCTGGGTATGTATTCATGAAAAATATGTCCATATTTCCACCAAAATATATACACAAGAATGTTCAAAGCAATTTTGTTCAGCATAGCCTCAAACTAGAAGTAACTCAAGTGTTTTATCAACTGGGGAATGGAGAAATATATTTTGATTAATTCATACAATGGAAGACTACACAGTAATACATAGTGAATGCATTACTACTAAATACAACTGTTAACACAGACATTCTGTTGAGAAAAAGATGCTGGACACAAAAAGGTGCATACACTGTGATTCCGTATACATGAAGTTCAAAAAACGGACAAAATAGATGGTGATAGATGTCGGAAGAATGCTTACCTCATGTTTTGGGGATATTAGCTGAAAAGGGACACGAGTGAACTTCATGTGAATATTCTATATCTTGATATAGTTGGTAGTTTCTCAAGTGTATACATATATTTAAAAATTTAGCTCTTCGTTTAAAATTAGTGTACTTTGTAAATATCATTGAATATATGTTACAAGTCGAATGTGAAAAATGAGTATTTTTATCTGCTGAGAAGTGTGTGAGCTTTTTTGAGCATGTTTTGTGTGAGCCACAAGGGGATTCTCAGATGGGAATATAGTTGTTTCTCTTTATTCATGGTAATAGTCTATAAAGTCCTCATGAACATTGCATTAGCAGATATTGAACCACTGCTTTTAGGAGTAATGTAAGATTAGGTATCTGCTAGCATCTGACCACAACATTTTTGTCAACTGATGAATATGTAACATTGTAATATGCACATTTGTGTTTAAAGATACCTTATTTAATATTTGTTGTTGACTCATTAACATTGAACTCGCAGCCAACACTACTATAATTCATGCTTGAATGAAGCTTAACTAAAACATATATGTTCACCATAAGGCACATCACAACCATCTTATGCTTAGGAACACTAGACAGCACTTCAACACTATGCCTAGGGGCTATTTGGAAAAGCAAAATCACCAAGAAGCATAAAAGAGCAAAAGCTATGGCATCAAATAGACTGCATAAACAAGAGTTGAAGCAAGAAAGCAGTTGTTTTACCTCAGCTGAGAGCATTCATTTTAGACAACTCAACGTTTTAACCATTCTGTGCATGTCCTTGAATGGCCGCAAGTATTGATGATGTGGGGGTCACAAATAAATGTTAATGAGTAGACAAATTTGCAAATATAGAATCCATAAATAAGAGGATTGAGTGTTACTAGGAGGCTGTAAGCCCCATAAATCTTTCATGAATTCTCAAATTTAGGAATCATGTCCCTTATGGGGAAATTGATTTGGAGGACATCTATAGCTATAGAAGGAAGTGTGTAGAAATTGATAACATATTGAGGCAGAAATGAAAGTGAGAAAAATAAAGTGAAATTGGATTTTTGGGCAGTGGTTACACAGAGCAATAAGGAAGAACAAGAAGTGTCACTGGAAGAAATATTAAGAAGGTAAAATGTATTATGTAGTCTCCCAGAATCAACTAAAAATGTAAACTTACCTCTTTTGCTCCTCCTAAGTGTTCTCTTTTTTTCATTTCCAATTGCTTTTATTTGTTATATTTTTATTGAGGTATATTTGATGTATAATGTTATATAAATTTCAGGTGTACAACATAGTGATTAACAATTTTCAAAGGTTATGGTCCATTTATAGTTATTATAAAATGTTGGCTATATTCTCTGTGTTGTACAATATATCTTGTAGCTTATTTATTTTATATAGAGTAGTTTGAACCTCTCTATCCCTACCTTGCCCCTCCTCCCTACTCTCTCCCCACTGGTAACCACTAATTTGTTCTTTATATCTGTGAGTCTGTTCCTTTTGTGTTACATTCACTAGTTTGTTTTAATTTTTAGATTCCACATATAAATGATACCATATAGTATTTGTCTTTGCTCTGTATGACTATTTCACTTTGCAGAAAACCCTCCAATTCCATCCATATTGTTGCAAATGGCAAAATTTTATTCTTTTTTTTATGGGTAATATTCCATTCCATACCTTATTTATCCATTCATCTGTTAATGGTACTTAGGTTGCTTCCATATTTTGGAAATTGTAAATTATGCTGCTCTGAACATTGGGGTGCATATATTTTTTTGAATTAGTGTTTTCATTTTTTTCAGCCATATACCCAGGAGTGGAATTGCTGAGTTATATGGTAGTTCTATTTTTAGTTTTTTGAGAAACCTCCGTACTGTTTTCCACAGTGGCTACACCAATTTACATCACTAAAAACAGTGTAGGAGGGTCCCTTTTTCTCTGTATCACCAACTTGTATTATTTGTATTCTTTTCAATGACAGCCATCCTGATAGGTGTGAAGTGATTTCTCATTGTAGTTTTAATTTGCATTTCTTTGATGATTAATGATGCTGAATATCTTTTCATGTGCCTGTTGGCCATCTGTGTTTCTTCTTTGGAAAGTTGTTGATTCACGTCTTCTGTCTATTTTTTAATCAGATTTTTTTTTTAATGTTGAGTTGTAAGAGCTGTTTATATATTTTGGATATTAATCCTTCTTGGTCATATCATTTGGAAATATTTTTCTGCCATTCAGTAGGTCACTGGTTTCCTTTACCATGTACCTTCTAAGTGTTTTTACCATGTCTTTGGGGAGTCCAGATCCAAATGACTTCATATTGTACTAACTTAGTAGAAATTTAGTTACAATATATTAAAGCTTTGATAACACACTGTAATCACATTAATATAGGTATAACAGAATTGGCATTTAAAATGGCTATACATACACATTCCATAGCTAATGATCCAGGATAGGGTAAGTTATGCTGCATTAACAACTCCAAAATCTCAATGGCTTCACACAGTAAAGGTTATTTTTGTTTTTTGTTTTGCTCACATAACATGTCCTTTGTAGGTCAGCTGGAAATTCTGCTTTAGCTACAACCTCATTCCAGGAAATAGCTCCTGCATGGCTGTTAGCATAACTGATGCCATCTTGGACCTGTACAGTTCCTTCTGTCCTTCTGCTGACCCTATCCAGGACTGTACCATGCAGTAAAACACTTCTGTGTAATCAAGAGCTTTGTAGCTAATAGATATTATTTAATAATCATTAGGACTGGGTGGCCTCTGTGCTCTGTTAGTCCCCAAACAATGATGAAGACCTTCACTTCTCTCTTGAAAATATCTAAAGTGGCTAGAGGCTAGCACCAGTGCCTGGCAAATACTGATGTTTATTAAATATTTGTTAAATAAATCCCCAAAGAATACAGATGACCTGGATGCCTAAGAGAGGGCATGACCAGGAAATATTGGGCTGCACCAGCAGAGGACAGTATAGCCATCAGGAACCCTACAATGACTGTCACCAGGGTGAGACAGTGGAGATAGATATTGCCATGAAATCAAAGGGATTAGGACAGCGGGTCATTGTAGCTGGTTAAGTGAGACATGGCCCAGAACATGCTAAAGATTTCTTCTTCTGTGGTGAAACATTGGAACAATACACTATTGTTATTATATCTGCTGAATCTTTCTAACTTTTAATAAACTTCACTTTGTGGGCATTGTGCTTGCAGAAGAGGTCATCAATAACAATACACTGGTATCAATGCAGATACTTAAGTCAGCAGAAAGATTTTTCTAGGGCTTTTGGTAGGATTCAAATCAAGTGCTTGAATCAAGTGGTTGATAATTTTTCCTGTTTTTATCTTATCTTCCTAACCAGAATCCAGAATATTACACTCATTTGTATCACCTATAATGTAACCCTGGCTCATTGTGTTCTGGGCAAGTATAATATTAATACTAATATTTGAATATACACACAGTTTATCATCCTCCTTTCTTTCAGCCAAGTTCACAAACTGTCTCATTTCATTGTTTCTTCAGACATTTCCTCCACATGGTCCTATAGGGCAAAATCAGAAAAGCATTAAGGCTGGGTAAAGATGGATGTTGTGTTTGTTTTGCGTTGAGCGTTGAAGTGACAATAACTGATACTTTTAGTTCTGAATCCTCATTTGTTTTAAGATAATAGTGTTATTTTTCTGTAATATTATTGTAGAAAATGTGTAGTGACTCCTTTGTGAAATAAAAGGAGAAACTAAGCAAATGCTGTAGGGGAGATATTTAATCAATAAATTAACAAAAATCAACATTGTAATAAAGCTGTACAAATATTTAGCTAAATTAGAAAACTGTTATGAGTATTCCCAGCATGCAATTTGGCATCACAACAGATCACAAAAAGAACCATGTCTTTGTGAAATAAGCAAATGTGAAATGAGTAAAACTATATATACAGGGTTGTTTGCTAGCTCTAAAACAATTGTTCACTTGAATTTTTCATGAAGGTTGTTTAATTAAATATGCTTGATATCTTGGGTTGCATGTTATTTTCTATTTTTTAGTGCTGAGGATGTTTCATGTTTGAGAGCTATGTACAGCAGTTCTGAAAATAAAGCTTGGAAGATCATTTTGACTGATTATGAAAGATTAATTTTATTGCCAGAACTGCTTCACTATCTACCAAATGTTCTGTCCAGTCACCTGTATCCTTCTAAACCATTTTAAGGGAAGAATTGGGACCTCCACAAACTTTTTGGACTGAGATTGCAAAAACTTGGTAATTTAATAATATTTTGATTGTATAACACTACTTATACTGATACAAGGCTTAGAAGGACAGAGGGGAAGAAAAGGTTAAATATAATGTTCATGTTCTCATAGCAATATGATGATATTGAAAGTTAAAAAATCATTAGTTCTGTTGCCATTTTTTTCTTTTAGCTTTGTCTTATCATTTCTCTACATAGCCACAACAAGTCTAGGAGGTCTTTTATCCTGTGATCAGTTTTTAACTTAGAACCCTGGTTACATCCATCAGGTTCTGTCATTCTGAGCCAATTTTTCCAGTCTTGATTGAAGTTCCCACTTTCTTGTCTCTGTTCTTTTACTCAGATTTGAATATATGCTACATTTGAATATATGCAATATATGCTATAGGTGCTTGTGAGTTTTTGTTTTTGCCTTTTTCTTTTTGTCCTTGAAATCTTAAATTATTCTTCAAACTAGTATGGGCATATAGACTTACTTTTGTTTTGAAACATGTAAATCTTACCACTTCTCTCTTCAGTTTCCTAACAGCCAACTCCAGTTCTATTGTGTTCTAATTGTCTAAAACTTCCTCTGTAAATGCCAATTTGGCTTTTACAACATGTTGGCTTTGTGCCTATTAATGTATTACATATTTCCCTTCTGACCTGAGGTATGCAAACAAGAGGGATAGTCTAATATCTGGTTAGGGTGAGAGGTTATACACAGGAAAAGTCGTTGATCCATATTGAATATACAAATGAGGGTCACAGACAATGCTATAAGAATACAAATGATATTTAATCACTGGTTGCTGAACTAGAGAACACTTTATTTTTGAAATTCAGAGTAATAATGTCATTTTTAATTGCCATAATTATGGAATTCAGTAAATTTCTGAATCACACAGTTTCAAAGTATAATTATGAAAAAATCAGAAGTCATTCTCATGCAAATATAGAATAAATATTTGTCATAGATATATTAAGTCATTAATGTTGGAGCCAATAAGATGGTAAAGTTTGTTCAAAGATCATTTTGAGAAACTGGTTACTTACAGGCATTCTGGTAGTAGTTGGGGGAGAATATTAAATACAAACTGGTGAATTTCCAACACACCAATTAAACCACAGCCTGTGTGGTTATCATTTCTATCAAATAAAAAGCTAAAAGTTAAACCTGTCATTTACAGTGTCTGTACTCTAATCAAATAGCAAAGTCAAGCACAGGTACATTCCCTTAGAGAATTAAATAGTCCTTGGATGGGACTCTGACACAATGGCCTGTATTACATTGGAAGGTGATACTGCTCCATCCACCATTTTCAAGGTTTGGATAAAAAAATTTTAACACTAGTTTACCCTCCTGGTTGCTGTAAGTAGATCATATAACTTCTTGGCCTCAGTTGTCTTGCTGTCTGTTAAAAGGAATACAAGATTTATTTTTCTCACAGTGGAGTTAACAAGCAATGTGCAAAAATGGTCTTCAAAAGGTAACATACTTAATAGTTACCAATTATTAGTACTGTCCCACTTTTGACTTTCTTCAAGAAATATTTACATATTTACATGGCATTCTAGTCTTATCTTTTTTCTGGCATGTTTTTTGAGATTAGGAACCTGTCTCTTTCCCATCTGAATTTCAAGTGCTCTTGTACATTCTGACTCACAGTAGACATCAAATAAATGTTTGCCGAATGAAGACTTAGTTTTTGTGAACATTGCTCTTTGTTAATAAGGAATACACGGTGTTCAAATTCACCTACTAATGAATTCTTTTCTTATGGCTGTTAATGCAGTAGTTTTCCTCTGTAAGTGAGCATCCAGGTTCTTTATTCCAGCAGCTCTAGTTCTTTGTGAAAACATTAAACTAGCCTGGAGAGGTATTTTCAATTTAGATGTCATACGTATCTTTGAAAGTGGAGTGGGGGTGTTGTTCTTTTTTATTAATAGCCTTTTAATATGTTTTATTAGCCAAAAATAAATAATAATTTATTCATCCATCTTTTTCATTAGCCTTTTATGGCAACTAAAGTGTCAACACTTTTCATGACTAAGTATCGGATTATTAATCTTTTTTCTCCTCATCTGTAAAATAAGGAGGTCCTATTTTATTATTTTTAAGAATCTTTCTAAGTCTGTAATTCTCTATTGAAATGTTGAAACAAATCTTTTTTATAATTTTTTTCATGAATTAAATTCTTGAAGTTTAATTTGAATTAAATTTCTTGAACCAAACAACAGCAGCAGCAGCAACAACTTAATGGGCCTTCATAGTTGTAGCTGTTTTTAATTCAAATACCGTAACACTATTTTTATTTGGCGTATCTTTACTGTTGTTAAAGATGACATCATACAGTGGAAAAAAAAAAGTATTAATCCAGAACTGAGTTTAAATTCTGTCTTGTACCTCTTGTCAGGTTTAAGAGATCACACATGATAACTGAATCACTTTGCTGTACACCAGAGACTAACACAACATTGTAAGTCAACTATACTTCAAGCTCAGGGTGAGGGTCTTAGCTAGGGCTATCATAACAAAATACCATATACTGAGGGGGTTTAAACAGATGACAGACATTTACCACCTACAGCTCTGGAACCTTGGAAGTCTAGGTCAAAGTGCTAGCAGATTCAGTTCTTGGGGGAAACCCTCCTCCTGGCTTGCAGACAGCCACCTTCTTGCTGTATCCTCCAGTGACAGAGGCAGGAAACTCTGGTCTCTCTCCCTCTTGTAAGGGCATAAATCTGTCATGGTGACTCCACCCTCATGACCTCATCTAAACCTAATTATCTCCCAAAGACCTCGCTTCTTCCTAGGATCATCACATTTCAGGGTAGAGCTTCAATATATGAATTTTGGGGGGACACAAGCATTCAGTCCATAACAATAGATATTTAAACCAAATCCTCTGAACTTGGGGAAAGGATGGGAGAAGGAGGGGCCTGGGTATTCCATCTATAAGTTTCCTATGATGTCTGCAAATAAGGAAGATATTGTATACACTTAAAGTTAGTAAACTGCTGTGACTTCTCTATGAGAGATTTTGATTTAGCATGTTTGGTGCAGTTTCTGACCAATTCTGACTCAGGTAGTCTCTGGACTACACTACTACTAAATGCTAGATTATATGATCTGTGAGGTCATTTAAATATCTAAAATGCTTATTACAAAAGCCTAGAAATTCATTAGAATTCCATCTGATTTTTCTGTGTGCTGTTACAGATTGTCAAAGAGAAAGAATTCTACCTGTGAGTTATGATAATTACCTGAGGAAGATTAATACATTACCTTTGAGACTTTTTTTTAAACTAAATTAAAAGAAATAATTAAGATCTCTTCTTGCCCTTTGCTTGGCACAGTGAACTTATTTTGCCCTGAGAAGAAGAGATATTCAATGCTAATAGGTCTTTCTTTTCATACTTTCTCTTCTTTCTTCTTTCTTTTTCTTAATTATTGATATTTTCTTTGGGATACTGAAAATGAAACTGCATAATTCTTCCATAACTGGTATCATTGCTAAGTATTCATGTACCCCTGTACATACTAGTCATTATTTTCCCTTCTTTTTATATTCAGTTTCATGAAGCAGTCTAGGCCACTGTATACACTCTTTGGTTTGAATTGTTTCTAATTAGAGTATCAGCTTCATTTGCTTTTTTATAATGCCCTTGAGCTGTTCAGTTCCATTAGTGATTTTTTTTTTAAAGGGGCTAATATAGAGGAAGAAGTCAGAACATCTGACAGTCTTTTACAGTCTGAAAAGCTACTTTACTTCTCAAATAAGAAGGACATGTTTGTGTTATTGTCTACTTCCATGGTAATATGTGCCCAGCATTAACATCTACAGGACACATAATCTGGACCAATAAGGCAATAAGTACTTAGTGTTAGTTTTCTTTTTGCTCTACTTCTCAATTGTACAAGAAATAAGCGTTCTTGTTGTAGTGGCCACTCTGTTATTAAGAGCTCTTGGCCAATTTCCAGGTCAAGGCCTATTAAAAGCTTCTGAGAAGCCAAACAATGTAAATACCCTGCAGTTAAACTATGGAGCTCTATTCAAGTAGATAGCAGCAAAAGTGATAGTGCTTCCACAATTCCATTAACAATTCATGAATTCTCAGCAAATGTTCATGAGTTAATCCAATCACCAGGGTTAAAACAAATGGAGTTTAGAGTCTACTAGTTTTTCTTCTTCATCCACAAAACTTTAATTTGCCTTTTTTTTTTAAATAAAAGATATTAAGGAGGAAAGAGGGCTTTGAAATTGTTCTAGGCTGGTTCATATTCCAGCCCTGCTCCTTTGTAATAGATTCAGGGAGATTATGTATTGTTTCTGAGTTTTAGAGGGTTTTTCTCTCCCACAAGCCTACCTATAGAGTTAGTGCAGGAATTAATATGAGCCTATGTAACATGCTGAGTACAGTGCCTACCATACACACTGCTGTTAATAAATAAAAGTAGTCAGTCAGCAAGAGGCCAAATATTGATGCAGGTGAATGTGCACATTTTTCTTCCCTCACTTCCTCCTAATCCTTTTTATTCTTTTCCTCCAAAGTGTAACAAGTGCTTCCCTATCTGCTACCTCCCCTATCCCCATGACTTCCACGCCTTTCCCTGGGTGTCTGATAGAGACCAGTATTTCTCACCTGGTCTTGCTCTTCCTGTTGGCTTGCTATTTTTTAGAACATCCTGACTCTATTGTTATCTAAATACAACCTATCTTTTAA
The DNA here is from genome assembly GCF_048564905.1 of Vicugna pacos. NCBI lineage: Eukaryota > Metazoa > Chordata > Mammalia > Artiodactyla > Camelidae > Vicugna > Vicugna pacos. Next base: position 60,973,800 of record NC_132993.1, on the reverse strand, counting down.
TTGGATTCCATTCCTTTATTTCCACATCCCATGTATTTTATAGGGAATGCACCAAACAACAGTGGTGGATAATAGTGACAATGACTTACTTCCAGGTAACATACTGGCATTTTTACCTGTATTTGGGGAAGAGATCCCTTATCTTAGGAGTGAGTACAGAATAGAAATTATAATCACTATAGCTGGTCTAGTAAATGAGGTATTGGTGGACAGAGAAGCCTCACATGTGAACCTTGTCAGGGAAGAAAAACTTCCTCTACTCTCTTAGATTCAGTACTAGGGGCCTGTGAATTAAACAAATGAAAGCCAGATTAACAGGAGAAAAGGCATACACTTTTTATTAATATTTACATGCATGGGCATTCACAGAAAAAAAAAGTGAAACTCAAAGAAGTGATTAGACCTGGAGGTTTATACACCATTTTAACAAAAAGAAAGGGGATTTGGGCTTCCAAAGGCAAAGAACGCTTCTGCATTTGTTGATTCTCAATTGCCTTCAGCTCAAAATAATCCTTATGCCACAGTGGCATATTTTGGGGTGGCATATCCTGATATTCTTCAGCCTCACACAACATCATAGAGCGAGTTAGATAGCTATCCAAGCATGAACTTACTCAGCCAGCTCTACTTTCATGGTATGCTCATCATAATCTCATAAATGCTATCAGTATCAACTGTGGGTCTTCTTAGAAATGCAGACTTTTTCCAGCCTATCTCTGGAGATTCTGATCTACATTGCCAACAAGCAACCCAGGTGATTCTTAACGCAATTTAAAATTTGAGAACTCCACTAGTGTACCTTTGGCACATACATAATGAAACAAGTAACAATGTTCTTACAAATAACATTCACTAGATTTTCAGTAAGACCTGAATAATGAGTCAGAGATTATGTCTTGAAAGCAAACCAGAATCCTTTTCCCTAATGTGAAAGGGATTGCTAGGCATCCTGCTATTTTGCTTTGACCAATCCTGTAAGTTGGCGTTAGAAACAGAATCAAGCTGAGTTCTACTTTGAGATACATTAGCATCCCTTAGAGAGCTGTTAAAAATCCTGATGCTCAGGCCACACTCCAGAACAATGAAGTCAGGACCTTTCGGGGTGGGACCCAAGCATATTTTAAAAGCTCCCCAGGGGATTACAGCATGTAGACACAGAAGAATCAGTGTACTAGAGTCATGATGCTCAACCCTGGCTGCACATTAGAATTACATAGGGAAAGTTTACAGAAGACAGCCACCCTTGCTCCATTCCCAGAGATTCTCAATTGTTCTTAGAGGTACCCAGGGTTGAGATAGCCCGGGTTGAGAATGAAGGCACTTGAGCCAAAATTCAAAGTGAGAATGAGGAAGGGTGGTGAGAAAGAAAACTTACTTTCAGATGTGGAACAGAGAAGAAGGGGAAAGGAGAGGATCAAGTTTAGAGTTTCAGAGCAGAAAGGAGGCAAGTTTATAGCAAATGATCCAGCATAGGCCCTGTAATGTAGAAGTGAGCCAGCAGTTTGAATACCCTAATCCTGAATGTACTGTCCAGGCGTAGGTTGTTTCTACTTGAAAGACTAAGCAATTCTATACTCTAGGCTTTATAGAGGCAGCTATTCTAACCATTATCAACACTAGGTGTATTTTAAAATAGCACAAGAAATGTTAGAAAATACTGATTGCTGTTCAAGCTGTGTGTTTGGCTGTGAAGACTGTACAGCTCCTCCTGTCCCTGCATGAACAGGGCATTAGGATTTACCAAGATCAGTGGTCTATACTTTTGATGTACAAGGTTTAGTCTAGCCTATCAGCAGCACCAGCAACAGGAGGGATTTTGCTCCAAATGCAGGATCTCAGGCTCCATTCCAGACTTGCTAAATCAGATTTTTGAGTTTGTTTTTTTTTTTGAGGGGGGTGGGATTAGGTTTGTTTGTTTCTTTCTTTGTTTATAATATAGGTACTTGGGATTGATCCCAGGACCTTGTGCATACAAAGCATGCATTCTACCACTGAGCTATACCCTCTCCTCCCCCTAGATTTATGCTTTTAACAAGATTCACTTGAACAAGATTTATATGTACTTTAAAGTTTGAAATGCACTGAATGACACTCTAAACTTAATATATTGAACTGGTCCTATATTCAATTATATAACTTAATTTTTTGCCCTCTGGCTCCTAGAAGAAGGTTAGTGGGATCCTGCCGCTATAATATTGTACAGTATCCCCAAGTGAAACTTTCATACAGAGAGCTTGTTGGAGTGTCTAAAAGAACAGAACAAATAACTGGGACTTCTCTGAGCTTACAGAATAGCTTGTGTCTGCTTGTTAGTAAGTGTGTGCCATATGTATTGGAATTTAGTCTAGGACTTCCTTCATTGTAGTATGTCTCACCCAGTAGCAAGGTTGTGCTAGCCTTTACTTCTAAATGTTGGTGGCTACATATAGTTATCAAAAAGAACCTAACTGTAAATCACAGAATTGCTTGAAGTCAGTCATAAACCTAGTCCAACCTCTACATCTGACAGACTAGAACAATGGTGTCCAGAGAGTCTAGGGACTTAGAATCCCAATGATTAATGAAACCTAGGACTAGGATTCAAAACTTCTGACTCTGAAGTTTAGTCTTTTTTTAAACTTGTGCTACCCTATTTCTTTAAAAAAAAAACCCACTAGATCCTTTTATATTTGCCTAGAAGTAGAGGAATGGAAATAAAGGTGAAGGAATGAGTTTCAAGTTCATCAGGCTTAAAAAAAGAAATCTCAGGATGGCTTGCTCAGACATTTCCTCTGGGCCAGTCATATGTTCAGGCAGACCAAAGGCCATGTGCAAGATAATGCTTTAAGAAAAATAAAAGGCTTCTTCCTCAAAGCATAATTTTATTAATTAATAAATGTCACATCTCACGAATCATTTCAATTTATATATGGCACTTTAAAAAATCTGGCAAAGAATGTTAGCTGGCTAACATCATGAATAATTGTTTTAACTATGTTAAAAGATAATTCTCAATAATGACTTTCATATAGATATAAAAAAATGACTCATACAGTGTTAAAGATTTTATTTTACTTGTTAATCTATGAGGGAACCAGATGAGTGTCAAAGCTGGTTCAAAGGAAAAGTTAAAAAAACAAAAAAACAAATTCATATGGAATAAAGGAATTGGATTACAGAAGGAGGCAAAATTGATTTTTCCACGGGAGTTAAAGTCAAACAAAACTCTCCTGGACAACAGAGGTTGCATATCCACTAGTTATCTGCAACTTAAAAAGAGGTGCCAGATAGCTCAAAGACAACAAGCAGGTCTATTGTGAGAAAATCTGGAAGGATGTGTAATAGACAATGCATAGTTTTTTATTAAAGTCCAAAATTTTGTTTCTACAACTGACTAAATAATTCATTATTCCTCATTTTCCCATAGCTATTACAACGACTGTGTTAATTTTCCTTAAAAATAGTTCAAAATGAAAAAAAATTCAGAATAATAAAACATGATCACTACTTACACTATAAAAACACTGCAAATGGACAAAAGGCCTAAATATGAAAAGCAAAACTAACGTGTTAAAAAAGATAATGTAGAGATAAGGAAGTATTTCTTAATGAAAACCCAAAAGGCACAAATTGCAAGGCAAAAAAAAAAAAGATGAATATGAGCACATCCAAATTAAGGTTCAACTTGAGCAAAGTTAGAGACATAACTGATTGGGACATGTGATATTTGCAATGTCTAGAATCAAAGAGACTAACATGTAAGATACGAGTAATTTCTGCAAATCAACAAGGAAAAAGCATGCACCCCAAGAAAATAACAGACCAAGAATTTTATCTAAGACTTTCCTTCATTGTAATTATCTAAGACTTTTCCTTCACCTGGTCCCAAGGTCCAGCAAATCTTTAACTGATGAGGACCCCTAATCTTTTTTAACAAGAATTCAACAGTTGTTGAATTAGCTTAATTGGCAATAACAGCCAAAAGTCTCTCTGATAGAAACACTTAGACTGGAAAGTTTTGACCATAGAGGGGAGGAAGCCAAGAACATGAAACACTGCAATGAGATATTACAATGGGGAAAGGCGATATTTATGGGCAGGAGAAAACAAGGTGACTGGCACCTTGGGAGCTGAAGAGCAGTAACAGAACCAGTGGGAGGTCTACATAGATGAATCCAAGACACAGTTTGCCATCTGGGCTGGTCTTTTGCTGCTTTGCGTCCCTTCTCCTTACCAACCTTAAACTTGAGGAGCTGCTGCACTTACAGACCAAGAAAACCAAAGCGAAAATTATTCACATACATACGTGTATTTATATTTGTGTATTTGGTCACTTACATATGTTTATTGTACTCATTGATGATATACTTTGCTTTATGCAATGAACATAAATCCCCAGGAGATAGAGCTAAATTAAAATGTGTATGTTGATGAATATCTATTGAATGCATATATGCATATATATGTATGAATAGGTGTATCACAAAGATCAAAGGAAGAATATTAATTAATTGATTGATTTGGTACAATTTATGGATAAGGGTTCTCAGTGTTTAGCACAGTGCCTCACATATGGTAAATGTTCAGTAAATGATTGTTTACTGAAGGGACAAAATGTGAGTATTCTAGGTCCTTATAAAATATTTTTATTGTCAGTGAACTAATTATTACCTCCCAAATCTACTCATTATCTTTTTATTAAATTGTTCCCAGAAATAATGGCTTAAGAGCAACCAGTATTAAATATGAGTTATTATTTGGGGCAGATATTTGCCAATATTTAATAAACTTACATCTAATGACCTTATATAAGAGATCAAGTCAATATCGCTAGGGATATATTTTGCAACCAGTTCATCTTGGAAGGTTTACTAGACTATTACATTTTTAAAAATCAGATATTTTATGGGTGCTTTATTGAGTTATTTTATGTATCACCTCCTGTAAATATTCCCCTAGGGAAAAATAATTATGGCAATATACTGTTTCTTTCCAAAGTAGGACACTGAGGTCTCCCTCATCCATTTATATACTCAGAAGATCCAGAATTACTTTTGGAAGAAAATCTTGGCTTTGTCTAAAAATAGGCCCTTGGCCCATCTCTGTTGGGAGCAGTCTGGCCTTCTATTCAAACATGTGCCTCCTTGATGGCCTTAATTTTTATAAGAAGGAATCTTCCTACTTTGACAATGAGTTGATTGTCAGAGCATATCAATCTGTCTCTACTTGGCAAAATAGAATGTATTCATTTCTACCAAATTTCTACCATAGAGTATGTCCTAGATTGCTTATTGCTCAATTCTTATAACACCTGTAGGGGAAAATTATTGGAAGGCTAACAGAAGTATTTTAAGTATATTTTCCCTTTGTATTAGTGAAATTTTTTATCTTCTATAGTCTTGATGCTTCAGAGAGTTCAAACAGACATTGAAGTCTTCTCTGGCTCAAGTTCAGGGGATTAACTTCATAACAGAGGGACCAGAGAACTGACAGCATGTAATTCATCAGAGTAAAGATGAAACTGAGTTAGGCTGGACTGGCTAAAATCATTCCTTTTCAGACAGGAAACAGTGTCTTCACCTAAATCCACTGGCCTAAAGTGGAGTGAGAATCAAAATGGCATCAGGCTTCATGAGAAATAGTTGTTTGACTTTTTGTTCTTCATAATTAAAGTAAGAAGTCAGACCTGCCATTACAAATACAAAAGTCAAGTTGAAAAGAGCTTAAGCAATTATATACTTTCAAAGTATACATATATGTATATAAACACACACATATATATACATACATACACACAGCACTTGGATTTTATAACACAGTGAAGTAATAAAGTGCCTGAAAAATAAGGAAGCAAACTCAATACCTTCTGAGATATTTGTGAAGCTGAAAATTTGAAACCTGGCAAAGTACACTTATGTATGATTTACCTTCTCCTGCCAATTAACTTTGATTTTGATGATTCTCCAGAGATTATCATACACATAAAATTGATTTTCTTTGTTATAGGTTCACCTTGTGGCAACGAAAAACACTTTTTCCTATCGTGATAAAAAATGCATAATGTAAACTTTACTATCAACTTTTTAAAAGTGGACAGTAGAGTAGTAGTAACTCTATACACATTGTGCAGCAGGTCTCTAGAACTTTTTCACCTCGCAAAACTGAAACTCTTTATCTGTTGAACAACTCCCCTTTTCTCCTCTCCCCCTCGCCTCTGGCAATCACCATTCTACTTTCTCAGAGTTTGACTATTTTAGATTTCTCATATAAATGGAATCATAAAGTATTTGTCTTTTTATGACTGGCTTATTTCACTTAGCATCAAGTCCTCAAGGTTTGTCCATGTGGTAGCGTATGACAGGATTTTCTTCTTTTTAAAGGCTGAACAATATTCCACTGCATGAATATACTACATTTTCTTTGTCCATTCTTCTGCTGATGGACATTTAATTTGCTTCCACATCTTGGATATTGTGAATAAAGTTGCAATGAGTGTAAGTGTGCAAATATCTCTTCAAGTTTCTATTTTCAATTCTTTCAGGTAAGTACCTTGAAGTGGGATTACTGGGTATAGTAATTTGATGTTTAAATCACTGAGGAATCTCCATACTGTTTCCATACAGTGCATAATGGTTTCAACTTCTCTACAATCTCACTAACAATTGAAATTTTCTTGCCTTTAAAAAAAAAAAGCCATTCTAATGGGTATGAGGTAATATCTCATTTGTGATTTTGATTTGTATTTCTCTGATGATCAGTGATATTAAGCATTTTTTCATATGCTTGTTGGCCATTTGTATGTCTTCTTTGGAAGTATGTCTACTCAAGTCCTTTGCTCATTTTTAAATAAGACTTTTTTCTTTTTTAGTTGGAATTCTTTACATATTCTAGATATTAACCTCTTATCAGATATGTGTTTGCAAGTATTTTCTCCCATTCTGTAGGTTTTCTCACTCTGTTGATTGTTTCCTTTGCTCTAAAGAAACTTTTAAGTTAATGTAGTCCCATTTTTCTGTTTTGGCTTTTGTTGCCTGTGCTTTTAGTTTCATATCCAAGAAATCATTGCCAAATCCAATGTCATGAAGATTTTCCTATGTTTTCTTCTAGGAGTTTTATAGATTTGGTCTTATATTTTTATCTTTAACCCATTGTGAATTAATTCTTATATATGATGTAATATAAGGGTCCAACTTAATTCTTTTGCAGCTTTATATTCTGTTTTCCCAGATCCATTTGAAGAGACTATCCTTTCTCCATTGTGTATCCTTCGCACCTTTGTTGAAGATCATTTGGTCATATATGTAAGAATTTATTTCTGTGTTCTCTATTTTGTTTCATTGGTCTGTATGTCTCTTTTTCCCAGTACCATACTATTTGGATTACTGTTACTTTATAATACATTTTGAAATTAGGAAATGTGAAGTTTCTAGATTTGTTTTTCCTTCTCAAGATGAAATCACACTTTTAACAATGAAAATTGACTATGATAACAATCACACTTTTAACAATGAAAACTGGCTTTGAGACAATACTCTGTATCAGCTTCTTATACATTTTTATCTAGTGTGCTCAGTACAACTTCCTATGTGTAATACCTGCTACATCATAAACAGTGATTGTTGTAATTTATAAGTATAATATTTGTTGTATGAAAAAATAGTAGAACATTGCTAACCTGTAGCTGTGACAATAAGGTGTGATTGAAATGCAATAAAAACAAATGCATAAGTTAGTCATCAAAATGAATGTTACTCTTTCCAAGAATATGTTTTTTTTTTTTCAAACAATGCTAAAAACTATCCTTTAGAACTCCTCTTTTGTTATGAACTGGCCTATGGTCCAGTCAGTGAGATAATTAATAAAACTGGATTCACTGCTTCCATTTCTCATACCATATTTAACTACAAATGACTTTAGATTTTAAATGTCAAATTCTACTTCAGAGAATGAAGATGTTCATTATTGAGTAGACTTGGGAGATTGCTTTGAGGTGAAACTGTTGGACTGCAAATTTTAGACATATTTGTTTAAAAAAATACTCATATTACCTGACATATACTTATTTATGTATAGAAAAAGTTTTGACTAAATGTGGTACTTCTTAGTAAATAAATAAAACAACAAATAAGCAAAACCAGGAGTTTAGAGAGGTTATCTGCCCATGGATACTTAACATATTACCTTCTATTTTTTCAAATATGTCAAGTCAGGCTAAAGAATTACTTCTGTATAGTATATTTACTTATCTTCACTGATTCCAAAAAGGATTTCAAGCAAGGTACAGTTCCTAAGTCACAGAGACTCTGTAACCCCCAATACAGAGTTAAATAACTGATCTAATGTGTTGATATTTACATGAAACACATTTTTCATTTTCAATTTTGTTTCCTCACTATATGCAGACTCTCACATAACTGTAAAAATCTGATTTATTCCATTCAGTTTTAGCTTAGCAGTTTTTAAGCCATTAGTGAACTATTCCAGGCCTATGTATCTGATACCTTAAGAGGACCATTCAGTGACACAACAGGTTAATGAATAAAGTTGACTTGACTTTAAAAATGGGAATCATACTATATCTAGGCAATTGGCTATGGAGCTGTGGAATTCTGCTATGAACATTCCTGTGTATAGTCCAAAGACTGTTAATATAAGTGTTTGGAAATAAAGAAGAGAAAACTTACGGGGGCCTTGATGTTTGAATTTTAAGAATAATGTAATGCTTCAAAGGAAAACTCTGCATTATTTAGAACACATTCTTCCAGCTGATTCTAGTCTGTGTTCATCTTCCTAAGGTGTAGATGGCTGATAGCAATGCAAAATAATTCCCATCTCTAGACCTATATATTCTGACAGGTGGAGGTTTACTTGCCTTCCCTCTCCAACTGAGGAAGAGGCCAGTTTTACTTTCATTTACACATTAATGTCAATATTTCTGATCTATAAATTTGTGTTAAAAAAAATCTCCATTAACTAGTTGTAATACCTTGTCAATTTCCTCATTAGTGAATTAAATAAAATCATTAACGCATTTTCATTTTTAAATCTGCACGGGAGTTATGATTTTGCTTTTTTGAAAAAGATCTTTTAACCACGTGCTCCATATTTGGCTGCCTCTAAAACTTCACCATTTTCTTGTGGAGTTAGAACTTCAGTGGCTCTGAGAAGTATCCACCAGCTGGTGGAGAAACTTCTGAAATCTCAACAAAGGTAGCTAACGTATCTCTGTACTGTCAAATTTAAATAACATTCTAATAGGCTCTTTTTTTTTTTTTTCTGGATAGTCTTGAAGTTAGAGGAAAGTTTTGAGCAGAGGAACTCAAGAAGACTTCTCAATTCCTGGATATGTGAGTATCACATTTTAAAGTTTTCCTAGCCTATGTGGATCATTTTAGAGAGCTAATAAGGATAGTGACTATAAAGCTGTAACTATCGACTTAACCAAAAAGCCAGGAGTAGACCTCTATAACCAAAAATGTAGCAGGCAAGATGGGGCTATCATGGTTTCTGATAATTCCTACTTTTCTCACGCTTCCAGAAGCTCCCCCACATACATGACAATGCTACTATACAGGGTTTGCCAAATAGTGAAACAGGAATGAGAACTTTAAGCATAGACTAGGCATTGGCAACTTAACTTGATTCTAATATCTATTACAACATCTAGTTAGTGTTTTTTCCAAACATCTATCTGCTGTCCAGCTGCACAGCAAGATCACCTTTGGATCATTTTGGAGTTTACTGGATTCCATCCCAGAGATTCTTATTCAGGAGGGCTGACTTAGAACCCAGGAATTTGAATCTGATCAAGCTCTCTAGGTGATTCTGATTTTCACACAAGGCTTGGAGACAGTTGATATGATACTACTAACAAAGAGAAATGTTTTGTAATTTAGCAATATAATTCATGTGTTTTCTTATATTGCTTTCCAAGCATCTTCTACAAAAACAGGAATAGCTAACTTTCACCTTTCATGCCTCACTGTGCCAAGGCATTAAATCAAACTTTCTATCAGCAAGGAACATCACAGAATCTTAATAACTTATTTAATAAAGATTCCATAAGCCATCATGGTTTCTTTTGAACCTAATATACAAGGCAGTTTCCTTTTTTTAAAAAAAGTTCTAAATTCTAACAAGAACTACTCAAAATCAATTGTGCATTTGATCTGTACATGGTGAGCCTACCAGATAGTAATTTATTAGAAACATTTTGTGTTATTTTTATTGATTCCTTGGTCAGTTCTGAATTGTTTGTTCCTTATATTTCCTAGGTTTTATATACCCAAACATATGGCTAGAATCTTGCAGAGAAGTCACATTATCCATAGTTGGAGACAATTTCATTTAAAGCAAAATAAAAATCATTATAGTATGCATTGACCTTGTGATAAAAAAAATCTCACCGAAGCAATCAGAAGGGTTTTAACAAGGTGATGATGTACAAATATTTTGGAAAATGTGCCTATATGTAAATATGTAAGTTTTGGGTCAGCACTCAAGAGTATCTTAGTGGCAATTTTAAGCTTAGTGTTAGATTTTTGGGGGTGCATTTGTTTTTCAGAAATAAAACTACATCACATAATAAATGGCTATTTATGCCTTTAAATGCCTCACTTGGTCTTGGTCCAACTCTCCTTTGGGTGAGCATGTGATAGTTTATTATTTGGTTCCATATTGTTGGCCTTGCTTAATTTCTGAGACTCTTGAGCTCAACTTAGGAATTTGCAAAATATGTACATTTTGCATAAATTATAGCACTCTGTACTCAGACACACATAATTTATTATAAGAAAATTTTTAGGCTTCACAAAATATCAGACTGGATTGTTAGATTCTAGAAGAAAATGAACATTTTTTAAAAATTCACAAAATTCAGTTTCCTTCCCTTTAAAGTTATACAAGGTCAAATTTACATTTCTGGCCAAGAGGGCATCTTGTTTTTGTTTTTGAAATTATACTATTTAACCCTCTTCTACAATTTTAATTAATATCAGCTCAATTTCATCTTTCATTAATGTGTTTGTTTCTATTCTCAATATCATAAAATGTGAATTTCACTTCCTTTAAGGACCCAGGTAGGTATTATTTTCAAATGTTCACTGAATTGTTTCTGTATTCACAAACTAAGTAAGATGTTTAGATTATTGTTTAAGTTTTGTCAAACCTCAATAAGGAGATAAATAGAATTGTCTTTATGGATAAACATGTACCATTTTGGTGCCCTTGGCTTTCTTTTAAAAGTAACATGGTATAAGGGAACAAGCACTTAGCTTGTAGGCCAGATAATTATTAATACAGAATTTAATAGTGTTTTGCTCAACTAAACAAAAATCAAGAGCAGGATTAAGACACAGTATTTTCTAGACTAACTATTCTGTTTATTTTAACTTACATAAATACATTTTTAGAAAACTAACACCTTATAATTTAAGTTTGAAAGGCTTTTTTCTTCTAAGAACAATACAAAGAAAAAAGCCCAGAAAGCATGTGGTCCATAGATACACTTAGAATCTAATCAGACATACTGTTTGAATGAAGAACTTTGTAGTGGCTAAATCAAGAAGAAACTAGCTCTAAGGCCAGTAACATTTATAAATATAATCACAGTGTTGGATACTATCCTAGGACAAGAACAAGAGGGTTGGTTGCTCAAGATCTGCCCACTGATTAGGATAAGTACTTGTTCATTATTCATCCAATTCAAAAATTTAATAGTGTATAAACATGTAAGTCATTCTGATATATTTTCAAACTTCATTTGAAACTATTGTGTTAAACTAGTGGTAACTGACAAGACTCTATGCTGGACATCGGGATTATGGCTAAGAACCTAGAGAAAATGTACTGGCAACTTCAGAGCAAATTTTTTGTTATTTATAAGAGCAGATGACCACAACTACAAATTAAATACTAGTTTTTTTTTTAAATGCAGTGTATAATAATTTGAATTTTGTAAAGTGGGACTATAATGGATCTCCTGAAAGAAGTTTTATTACTAGAACTAGACTGGAAATGGAGTTAAATCACAAAAATCTCCTGTTTAATTGTAAACAGAGGTGTTTATTTACTTTAATAATTAATTCATCAAGGTTAGTGTCGTGAAATGGATAAGGTACTGAGATACTTTTGTTATTCTTTGATTTTTTCCCTATATTTTCACAATTAAGAGTGTTTTGTACATCTATTTCCCCCAACAGTTGTGTGCAAAGAAGAGATATGCTATTATATAGCTCAAGAACTAGGCTTAGCATCTCTAGGATAAAAATGTACTCAGTATCAATTCCAGTAAAAGGTTTTGAATCTCAATTTGACAGTTTGCTAACTGTTCTTTCAGTGAAGGATCGCTGTGTCTCTCTCATTTGTTTCAGTCTTGAAATAATAAATTATTCTGAAGCAGAGTAGACAACGTGCCAATTCCAAGGATGCCAGAGTTCAGGTGCACCCTGTGGGTAGAGGACTGGCAGGTTGAATACCACTTCTAGAGTCCTTCTACCAGAGGGGCTAATCTGCTGAAAGTAAAATGGGTTTCTGTAGAGACAGATAAATACCTAACATTTGTTTTGAAACATGCAATTTGCAGCACTATAAAACTGAAAACTGAAAACCGAAAACCAAAAAGAACGGCTATAGCAGCTATTGTTTCAGCCTGATAAGCAGTGACAGTAGTGAAAACATCACACCAATATTTAGTCCAATAAAACTCTTGGTTTTCTGTGTTTTGGTTGTGTTTACAACCAAGTAAAGTAAAAATGTGGAAAAAAGAGAAGCTGTATCGCTTTGGCCTAAATGCATTGTGTAAATCTACTGTGATTTATTTGCAGTTAATATATTAACAATAATTTAAAAATGACTTTAAGGAATCTTAAAAAGTTCTACAGTTTATTACTTGTAGCAAATAAAAGTAAATATTCAAACCTATCATAAACTGTTTTAGGCTGAAAAGCCAAGACACTGGATGTATTGTAGAATGAGAAAAGAACCAAAATGATGGTGTAAATTTTTAATGGCATGCCCAAGCCATTAATGTAGGTAGAAAGTCATACTGAATCATTATCAATTTATTTAAGCAGAAATAATACCTTCTACATTACAAAATCTATTTATTGATTTAAACTTAATTTTATAACTAGCATCACAAAATCAGACTGATCATAGATATCTCTGATGTATTCTGAATGTAAGCCTGAGGACTCTATCACTATTATAGAGAAATATATTTTATCTCTACAATGGAGTGTGTGTGAAATACCCTAAGAATAAAAGATATAAACTTAATTTTTTTACCCATTTATTTTAAAACACAGACCTTTTAAGATGCCTGAATACCAACATTCACACTTGAAGGTGACAAAGCACTCTGATATTTACAAACGTAAAATAAGCAGTTAAAACTAAACTTTTTGGTAAACAAGTGCTTCATTACTGTCAACACACTTTTCTTAGTACTGATAAAGAAACAGTAGTATGAGTAAAATACCCTTTTATGCTAAAGTTACGTATACTGTTACCTATAGGAATGGCTCTTTCATTATTTTGCCTGCTCTGTAAAGAAATTATTCTAGAGACCTCCAAGTTTGTTCTATTCTTTTCTTTCCCTTTATGAACTTCTGTTAACACACAGTCAGCCAGGTGCCTTTAAGCAATAAACCAAGGAGTGATAGGCAGTCTTTAGGCTCAGTTTAGTCAGTTTTCCCTATTTTTAAAATTTGATTCAGGCTTGATTTAGGCTTAATTTCACAACTGCACCCAATTTCACTTTCACCCAATTTCACCACTTTCGCACATAGTTTAATTCTTTGAATAGATGCTCAGAATATCTATTATGAAAACTTAAAAAATGTATTGAGAGAACCCCTAAAACATTGTAGAATATATTTTCTACTTTTTATTGACTAATCTTATGGTCCATTCTTTCTAATATTATTGACACTGATATTATTGGTTACAAAGGAAATAACAACCCACAATATTCTACATGATGTATAAAAGAAATCATATATGAAAATCAAACCCCTCTCTTCCCCAAATACATTTTGGATGCCTTGCACGTTAACACTAAACTTCACCTCACATTCCCCAGCCCCTTTCCAATTAGAACATGCAAAATTTATGACCTCTTTATCCCCAATGCATTAATGATCTATTGAACTAAGTTTTAACCCTTATAAAGTCAAAATACCTTTCCTAATTTATAGAAGTACAAATGTTGTCTAGGACAGTACTGTCCAGTAGAAATTTCTGTGATGAAAATGTTTTGTACCTACATTGTTCAGTAGGGTAGCCACTAGGCACGTGTAGCTACTGACTCTTCCAAGTGTGGCTGGCTGGTGAGACTAACAAAGTTAATTCTGAATTGCAGTTGATTTTAATTTAAAGTTAAATAACCATGTGTATTGAATTAGTTAATGCTGGCCTGGTCCCTTCAAACCTCCAGGTAAGAGAAATGGAAGGTAGATTATGTGCAATCCAGGAATCTTAAATCAGAAATAATGTTTTTAAAACTCTTTCATCTCTTCTGTCTGAATTTTTCCAGAAGTTTCACATTAAAAAAAAAAAATGAAGCCCAAACCAAATACTTGAGACTGCTTTTCTGTATGAATCATCTTTTTACAACGAGGTGTAAGACTGGTTTTGTTGCCAGCTCTGCCCCCTCTTCTACAGATAGAATTCAGTGATTAGGTTCCTGAATTTATTTAGATTATTCTCCTTAAAAACATGGTTTCCGTACTGCAAATAAATGACAGGAACTTTTCCACTAAATTACTCCAGACAGCACAAATGTTCTTTCCAAAAGTAGAGGCTGGAACCACAGCCCCCTCACATTGCCTGTTACATCTGTTTATGCTTATAGAAGTGACATTCATTTCGTAGACAGAGAATGCCAATTTCTTGAGAAAGCACCCAGAATTTGGTGAGGCTTGAAGAAAAGAAAAAAAGAAAAGAAAAAATTCCACTGTTCAAAATAAGAGATACATAGAATTGAGTAACTACAAAGCCCTTTTGAAATTATGTGAGAAAAGATTTTGCTCCCAGAGTGTAGATTCTGTGCATAGACTTGCCCGAATTCATATGTGGCCCAAATCATTTACTACCTGATAAAACACTAGGTAAGTTACAAAACCCGAACCTCAGTCTTCCTATCTGTAAAATGCAGATAATAATAGTTCTGTTGGGAAAACTTGTGTAAGACTTCGAAATGGGCAAAAGATTATTGGTGTCCTTTCAGTGGAATGCAAGATGTTATCTACAGGACTCTGGAGTTTTGTGGTTCTTCAGTAGTTTGCACCTTTACTTGCCTTTGACTAGGCTTCTTACTACTTTATAAGCCATAGTAACTTGATAATGTAAATGGTTCTTATCTATAGATAGGCAAAATTATTTTGTTCCTTAGAGGTACAGTTGATTACTGCCCTGTATAGGAAATAATTGAATACATATTTTAGTGCCTTATGTAATATTAACCAGTTTTGCCTCTTTTCTGACTTTCCGTGAAGGTTTGTTCTTCACATTCTCATTTGGATGGGTTGCAGTGTCTTGGCGTTCCCTCCCTAATTGATGTCAAATAATACTTTTGACACATCTTCATTTTACATTTCTACTAGAGTGTTTTTTACCTTCTTGAAAAATTATCCTTTTAAGAGTGTCTACTCTGTAGTTTTGTGAGGATTAGTTTCAAGGTCTTCAAGGTCTACCATGACGGTTATTATTCCTTTTATATTTTTGCACTAAGACTCTAACACTTCAGGTATGTTTGATGGGGGGAAGGAGGGAGTACTAAGCATTTATAAAAGGGTGGGGGTAGGAGGGGTCTGAAAAACTCTTTCCTGACAAGAAAGTTAGATTTCCTCACCTCTTTCCCTTTAGCAGTGGGGCCTTACGGTCAAGGCGCGTGTTAGGTGGAGCTCAGTGGCCTAAGCGGAAGCCACACTGTATCTGGGCCTGGGTGTTGGCCTTCCAGGCTAGGATGCCCTGGGGTCATGAAGTTAACCGCGGATTTTGCGCGGCCCCAGCAGCGGGCAGCCAAGGAACCCAGTTCTCGCGGAACAGAGACCCCAGCTTGAAAGGCAGGCCTTGCCCGGGGCCTGAGAGGCCCCTCGCCCACGGCGGAGGGGGTGGGGCGGCCTCGCCTCGGGCCGGTGCTTTTCGCCCTCCGTTGGCCGCCAGAGGCTCCCTCTCTCTCCCTCTCCTGGGATTTTGCTGCCGGGCTCCCTCTCTCTGCGGCCCTAGAGTTAATCCCATCAGCCGAGGTGAGGCACCTGTTACCCCAGGCCTTCCTCAACCCCGCGGCCTCTCCCCCATGACAGCCTGGCTCCGCGGCTGGCCGACAGCCCGGCGCGGGTGACCGCACGTGGGTAAAGCCCCTGCCCGGGCCGGGACCCCCGCCCCGGGCCGGCCGAGTATGCGAGCGCGCCGGGGCCCGGGCCGCCGCCCGCCCGCAATGGCGTTGGGGAGCGCAGCGCGCCTCCCGGGGCCGCCCGCCGCCAGCCGGGCGCGCGTAGGGGCCGCGGCGCGAGTGGAAGCGGCCGCCGCAGCCGCCCTCGGTGCTGCGCCGTGAGGAGCGGGTGGAGGGGCAGCGAGCCGGCCGGCGCCGAGCCGCGGCCACCGTGGGGCGGGGGGCGCCTCAGAGGAGGGGGTGGGAGCCGCGGCCGCCCGACCCTCCCCGCCGGCGGCGGCTCCCTCTCGGGTAAGGGGGAGGCTGTGCGCGGGGCGAGGAGTTGGGGAGGGTGGAGAAGAGGAGGAAAAAAAATCGGGATGTACAAAGGCTGAGTTGCAGGCTGGGGGTGGGGGTGGGTTGCGGTTGAGGAGCGATAGGTTGAGGAACGGAGGCATTATCTGTGGGATCTATTGTTTCCTGGCACACTGGGAGGAAAAACAAAGGGATTTATTAGCATTTACCCTGTAATTTTTTTTCTTTTCCTTTTTTTAATGTGGTCGGGGAGCGCGGCTCTCCCCGTGCCACACTGGGATCCGCCTGGCAGCCGCCGGGAGCTGCAGCCAATGTGTTAGGACTTCAGGTGCTTCTTGGCACAAAGCTAGACTGCGACCTCCTACCATAGCGCTTGGCGTCACCTGCTCTCCCGGCCCTGCCCCGGGGCCAAGGGACTGCGTCCCGAACCAGGCTTGGGAATCGGCTGCCTCTCAAGTTGGTGTTATTTATGTTTGTCTTTTGTGAGGGCAGGTTTTGAATCCCCCGGCGGCCGCATCGCCCCCGCCCCCGCCCCCGCGGGTTCGAATTGGCGGGGGAGGGAGTGGGGGGGTGTGTAGGGGGGAGGGGAGGGTGTGTAAGGCTTAAACAAATGCCAGGGTAAGAAGGAGATTGTCGATGCTTGACAAAAAAAAAAAAAAATAACCAAAAAAAACAGGCACCACACTCTAAAGCTTTTCTTGTTTGTCTGCATGGGCCATGCATGCGTGCTGGGCCAGGAGCCGAGTTTGGAGAGGGCTTAAGTGAAAGTGTGCTTCCTCATCGGATGGTGCGTGAGGGTGATAGGGCTCAGCCTAATATTAGAAAACAAAACAAAACGAAAACAAAATGAAAAATCTTTAGAAGTACATTGTCTGCTCCTCAGCCGATCTTGAAGTATTTGATTGCTGGCATATTGATGTAATATCCAGCTGTGGGCTAGAGAGGACCAGCAAGCATGCATGGCGTTGTGTTTTTGAGCTGATAGTAAGTTAGAGGCAAGTATAATAAACAAATCAGGGCTATGAAAAGAGGTTTCATGGTCTGTTTACTTTCTGATCGTCACATTCTCATACATTTATTCCCATGATACTCTACATCCCACTCTGGAGTTAATAATATTCACTCTTAGGAGACTTCCAAATATTTGATATGGTTTTGAACTGAGAGTGAAACTTACTGCCATTTAAGAACTTTATTCTGCTTGTTTTGGTCTGAAATTGAAGTAGTGTTGCTTTGGGGATGCGGTAGATGAGAATATTGGACTAGAAAGAGTGAAATAAGCCTCTGTAGGCATGTTTTGAAGTTTGTAAGCATAGGTTCCAAACTTTTAATTGTACAGAAAAAATAAGTTCTATCTGATGTGGAGAATCTCAAATGAATTTCATTTTCTCTGGACAGTTTGATGATTTCTTAAAGATCTAGGAACTGCTGGTTTCTTTTAAGATCATTCACAAAACCAACCAAAACTTGGGCTAAAGTATTGCTTTCAAGCGTACTTATGTGTCACTTGTATGTGTGCATGTGTGTGATTTTGGTAAGAGTCTCAAGTTTTCAAGTTTGAAACAATTGTTACCAAAGACCAATCAGAGTTATATAAGTTTGAAATTCTTGACTTTGAAATTCCAATTTCAATAAGTAATTTCTTCTGTTTGACCTGTGGCCAAGCCACTTTGAAAAGTGTGTATTAGTTGACTAAACATAAATTCAAATAAGTAAATGAAATCAGAAATTCATTCTTTTCTGTTACAGATGAACCTCTAGTCTTGCTTTGAAAAAGCCATTTTGTGTAACTCTTGACTGAATAATTTCCTAATACACCTGTTGGGAGGATCACTGACACAGTATGCCATTTGAGAGGTACTTTTTCTTGACCAAATACTGGTGATTAGAGAAGAGAGGTGTTCTGTTTTTTTGTTTTTGTTTTTTTCCTGATCATTATGAACATTGGCTTTTCACTCCTGAAGTAAAAATGTTGAAAACCGAGTCTTCAGGTGAACGTACCACTCTCAGAAGTGCCTCTCCTCACAGGAACGCATATAGAACTGAGTTCCAGGCACTGAAAAGTACCTTTGACAAACCCAAGTCAGATGGGGAGCAAAAAACAAAAGAAGGTGAGGGCTCCCAGCAGAGCAGGGGGAGGAAATACGGCTCCAATGTCAACAGAATTAAAAACCTATTTATGCAGATGGGTATGGAGCCCAGTGAGAATGCCACAGTCATTGCCAAAACAAGGGGGAAAGGTGGACCTTCATCCCCTCAGAGAAGAATGAAGCCCAAAGAATTTCTGGAAAAAACAGACGGCTCGGTTGTTAAGTTGGAGTCCTCTGTTTCAGAACGAATTAGTAGATTTGACACAATGTACGATGGCCCTTCATATTCTAAGTTCACAGAAACTCGGAAGATGTTTGAGAGAAGCGTGCACGAGTCAGGACAAAACCACCGCTATTCCCCAAAGAGAGAGAAAGCTGGAGGGAGTGAACCTCAGGATGAGTGGGGTGGTTCCAAGTCCAACAGAGGCAGTACTGATTCCTTGGACAGCCTTAGCTCCCGAACAGAGGCTGTCTCCCCAACTGTGAGTCAACTGAGTGCGGTATTTGAGAGCACCGATTCCCCCAGTGCCATCGTTCCTGAGAAGGCTGAAAACAACGACTACTCAGTGACTGGGCATTATCCCCTGAATTTACCGTCTGTTACTGTTACGAATCTTGACACCTTTGGGCACCGTAAGGATTCGAATTCTTGGTCTCCTCCACGCAAACACAATGATGCTGCAGAGGATGCTCAGAAGAGTCATACAACTCCAGTACCAGAAGTAGCTTCGAAGAGTACCTCTGTGGCTTCCGTGCCTAGTGAAGAGGCACAGCAGAGCAAGGAAGCCGAGGACTCCACATCTAACCAGGAGACTCCTGACAGAATTGACAAAGACACTCCTGAAGAACCTTGTGCTGAAAACAAGGCAGTGTCAGAGCCTGAAATCGCTTCACCACAAAACGAACCTTTAGAAGACGCAGAAGCTAATTTGGTGGGGAGCGAGGCAGTAATGCAACAGAAGAAAGAACTTGCAGGTGGTGATTTTACCTCAGCTGATGCTTGTAGATTCAGTTGTGGAAAGGAAGCACCCAGAGATTCAAACAATTTTGAGAGCTCCCATGTTTACATGCACAGTGACTATAATGTATATAGGGTAAGATCCAGGTATAATTCAGACTGGGGAGAGACAGGCACTGAACAGGATGAGCAGGAAGATAGTGATGAAAACAGCTACTATCAACCTGATATGGAATACGCAGAAATCGTTGGATTACCAGAAGAAGAAGACATCCCAGCAAATAGGAAAATTAAGTTTAGTAGTGCTCCAATTAAGGTAAGTATGTTTTCTAAGTTTGTTTTCAGAGTTTTTTCTAAGTTTTTATAAAGTATTTGGGCCTAACTGTATGCAGAATAGATTTAACAACTATAAAGAATTCAAGGTTGTTGGTATACATCTGTTGTCAGGTGATTTTAAAAGTTTGGAGTTGGAGAGAGAGAGCCATATATTTACTGATGTGCTTTATAGTTGTATGTATAAACCAGTGCTGAATAATATTAAAGTTGAGGAAGCCTGGGGATTGTGAGATACATTCCAATGGATTGGAGTATGAATAACATGAACACTGAAAACCAGGAGTGTTAGTTCAAAGAGAAATTACTCCTTTAACTAGTTTTGCCTAAAATTACCCATAAATAATAAAATTATCTGAATCTAAATACTGTAGGATATGAGGTATAATGTACAAAGGGAGAGCTGTGATAACCTTGAAGTAATATTCTTTATTTACTTGCTTAAAAATTTGGGTTATCCCTTACTTAAGTATAAGTGAACTGTAAAGAATGTTGGAACTTCTTTTTTTGTACTGCTTCTTGGTAGTGAATGTTTGATTCATGGAAATATATTAGCGGACTTAAATACTTTAATTGGAAAGCTATGAGTCTAAATAGCTTTGAGTTCAGAATTTGTTTTGTAGCTTTAAAATGAAATTGTGTGAAAGGAAGTTAAATTGATTTGCCATTCATGGATTTATTTTTACCCCTAAAAAACTGGATAAATGCCAATTGAATTCAGATGCTCTGTTCTAATGACTTCACTTAGTTAACATTTGGAATAGAAGAATAGCACAAAGTACATCCACAGCGGGTGGTGAAACGTTATTAGCTGGTAATGGCAATGGGGCAGGAGGTGTTTGGTTGCGTATCAGAATCTCCTGGAGTGCTTTTTCACAGTGTACTTGCGCACAGGCTCCGTCCCAAGATTCTGGCATGCCCTCCTAGGGGAATCTGGAGGGTTGTGATGGCAGAATATGTAGTTTGAAACTCCTTTTGAGGGGCTTCTAGCTTGCACAGTGTGTGTATATGATAGATTTGGAATTTGATGTGGTGTCTTCTTAAATTTTCTCCTTAAAATCTAAAGTCACCGTCTCTTGTTATTGCCATCTTATAAAACTTTCAAATAAGGCTGTAAGATATATAATTTACAGAGCAAATAGAAATAAGACCTTGCTTTAATCATGAAATCCTTTTTTGAGATAAAGCCATAATCTATGAAATTATTTACAGGTGTTAACAAGCAAACTATCCTTTCGTTAGGGTAAAGGAAAAGCCCTGGGTCAGAACGGGCCATGTCAAGTTAAACTACGTTTAAAGTAACTACTAGAGACGTGAATCTGGTTTCTAAGTAAGCTAGGTTTCTCTGCTACTGTTTCCCACCCTCCTTTGTTATTCTCCCCCCACCCCCTAATAGTAGGCACTCTCTTTAGAGGTGCCTTTCTCTCAGGCCTGTTCAGCGAGTTCCTAAATTTCTAAATTTCACCATTCATGTCCCATTTGCAAGTGCTCCCGTTCATTTGAGCGTCATCTTTTTACCCCTTAGGAAGAAAGCAATCAGATTAAATTGTTACACATCTAGCAAGGCAGGAATAACTAAAATGAACTCTTCAAGGAGTTTGTTAAAACCAGTGACTGACTCCCTAATGGGGGATAGCAGCTTATGAAAATTTATCAAGTAGAACACTACTCACTCAACCAAATGGGGCATCAGCCTTGTATTTGGGTTCTGTGCTGCACAAAACATAACTGCACAGTAATAGGTTTAATGGATTTTAAAGGATTTATCTTTGAAATGTGGATGTTCATATGTGAACAAATCAGGTTTTGGGGTATGATATTTTGAAATTCAAGTGACTTTTTTCCTACCATTGCTTATAACAATAAACATTTTGCCTCTTAATTTTCACATAGTAGAGTATTTCATATAGCAAAGAAAAATAGATTATATGCATTTAAGTTTAACACATTTCATTAAGAACATGGATCAAACATCAAATTTGTGAAAGACAATGCACTGTATTTTAGTGGGCTGTTAGCGGTACTAGTTGGAGTGAATTAAGTTTGCAAACAGAAGATTCATTCTTAGCCCTTTGTAATGAATAAGACAATTACTCTTTTTTGCTGTTCCCATTGTTTAACTTGTAAGTGGATTCACTTAGAAATTTTGAGAGCTACTTTTCTACTGGTGGTGGTGGTAATGATAGTGTTTAGATTATTCTCCAATTAAGATTTTTGTCTCAGAGAGTGGTAATAATTAAGTTCAGTAAGTGTTTATTGAAGGCTTATCATGTGTCTGTTCTCATGCTGTTAGCTGCAGAGGACACAAAAATCTATAAGGTTACCTCTTTCCTGTGTGAGCTTGTAGAGTCAGTTCTTAAACACATGATATTTAAAACCCATGAAACACAGTGTAAAAACCTGTGCTGAAGTGTCTGATGTCCTACGAGTACTCTACCTATTCTTGGCTGCGCAGAGTGAACAGGATTTGATAGATCATTCGGAAGGGAATACACTCAGCCATTCCTTATATGTGTTTCCTTATTCTTTTTATGAAGATTTATTTATGGAATGAGAAGTTATGATTCCAAACCTAAATCTTTTCCTTTGAAGCTTAAACATGTTCCCTCTTTCAGAAGTAATAGGGAGCATATTCCTTACAGAAGTGATCTTTAGACTTTTACTTTTCCTGTTATTCTCATCTTATTCTTCACTAGATTAAATATTCTCAACACTTGTGGTCTGTGTTTTAGATCTTGTTTATGATCTTCATGTGTGTGTTGAAGTCTTCAGTTTCTATTTCAGTTCTTTTATAGATGTTTTAAATAGTTATTTCCCTAAAATGTTAAATATGGACCTAGAAAAACATCAAAATAATAACTGATCTTTCCTGCGCTGCATATTCTTTATATATAATTGTTGGTAACTTTCAGAAATGGTCAGATTGTTTCCTAATAGATTTGGTTAATGTGTTTCATAGTGTCATGGAAAATTAGAATGGAATTAATAATAGAAAATATAAAATCCAACTTCAAGATATGTAATGAGTGCATATTGTGAAGCGTGCTAATTTGAGATGGGAATTATGCTTTCAGTCTCAGGAATTTCTCAAAACTAAGGGATCAAATTAAATTTGTCTTAGATAAATCAAAGATAGAAAGGGTGACATTTAAAATTATTTTCTCTATTGAGTCAGAATATTTACTGAGTCCTTACTATGTGTCAGGAACAATGTAAACGTAATAAATACATTAGATGACTGGAGCTGATCAAGTCAGCAGCCCGTGGTGGGTGGGACATGTATAGCCCATTAAGGTCACTTTTTAAGTGGTTTTGCTCAACTCTGATCTTGGGTGATCTTTCTGAGATCATCATGGCTACCTTGTTGAGGAAGTCATTACCTTTCTCTGTTTCTGGTACCCTTATGTCCCTTGGATTGGTGTTCTTGAAACACTGCATATCTGAAAAAGGTTATTTTCCTATTTCCCAGCAAGATGAGATTGCAGGGTTAATGTCGAGATACATCATGCTGTTATACTTTTTGGAGTGTTTTTTCAAGTTGTGTGGAGCTTTACAGAGCTAGGTTTCAAAGGTGAGTCACCAAGGGCAGCAGTGCTTCTCTAAGCCTACATGGTAGTTGTTGAAAATGGGTCCCTTAGTATTTGCTCCCTCTTTTGGGGCCCTGAGTTGTTGTCTGGGGGTGCATGAAGCCTTTTATTCAGGATGGCATTCCGAGATCCAAATTTCTGTCTTTGTGCAGCTTTCCCTTTCTAACAGTCCTGCTTCTTAACTTAGATTTGCATATGAATCAGTTGGGGATCTTTTAAAATGCGTATTTCTGATTCAGTAGGTGTTTTGTGGGAAATTACCTTGATGTAATGGTTAGCCTCCAAGTACACTGCCAGCTATCCCGGAGGTATGGAATAGACAAGCCCAGCAACCAAATTAAAATGCTTGAATCAAAGGATTTATCAAATCAGTTTAAAACACGCAGCCAGAAGCAAGAAGAAAGCCGTGGTGGGGGTGTGGGGTAAGTTAACATACTTAAGGTGCAGACAAGGTTGGAAGGAAGGAGCACACTACCTGAGTCCTGGGTCCGCAATATTCATGTGTCCTGCCCCTCTCTCTCTCACACCAGCCTTTCCCATTGATGATGTGATTATGAGGACTAGAGTTGAGATTTTAGCAGGAACTCCACGGACTAATGACACCTGGGCTAATGATACATAAGTGCCATGTTGAGGAGAGCAGAAACAAGTATACTTGGTACAGCGGTAGCTTTACCAGTTTACCTGCCGATCAGCCATGAGTGTTGTTTGCGTTTCTGGGGTAGAGCACCTGTGGGTCCAGAAGAGGATCATACTGGGTGTCCTCAGTGGGTGGCTGATGTGGAGATGACATAGCTGTCAGTCCAGAGATGGCACGATAATGACTTGGGCTTTCTACCCCTTTCTATCTACAAGTAGACTTCTTATTTCATCATATTTTCAATTTTGGAATGTCTTGCAGGTTACTCACCTATTTTTTAACATATCTTATGAATTTTTGTCTTGGTTTTAAAAGCTCTCATTATCTTTAGTTAGTTAAGTCTCTGAGTATTAGCTTATTTATTTACCATCAATGATTGTCACTTCTTAGAGTTTCATCCAGTCGATTTATTTATTGACCTAACAGATTCTGAGGTTCTCAAATAATACAGCAAACTTACAAAACAGTGAGTCTGGGTGAGATTTTGCATTTCTAACAGCTTTCAAATTGGTGCTGATGCTGCTGGGTAGCAGTCCACTATTTGAAATATGATTTTGAAGAATAGTCTGGCTTCTGAAAGGAGCTGGACACAAAATGTTGGGGAAGCTCATTTAACAAATTTGCTTTACAGATGGGTCTGCTGTAGCTGGTTGTGTGGAATAATATTCTCTGAAGACGAAACAGGTGTCAACTTGTAAAGTGCATGAATTGCTCTGTTTCTGGATTCCAAAATGGATTATGATTCCTAAATTCACAAGGAGCTTGTGTCATTAAAAAGTCATATCCTAGACTTTCTGTGTGGTCTACGTTTGTAATTATAAACGGATGAGAGGAGTAAGTTCTTGGTAGATTCAGGAATTTCATTTTTCTCCTTCTTTTGGAAGCCTAAATTTAAAAGCTTCTTGAGAGAATATAAGAATTGTCATCTTATTTAGCTTGTTTTTATTTGGGTAACTTTGATGTCATAGCATTTAAACTGAACTTCCTTTCAAAATTTGATGTTTTATAAATTACGGTTCATAACCAGATAAATATGTCAAATATTTTAATATACTGTGTAAAATCAAATGTGTGTATACTAATACCTCTATCTTTTTCACCAAACATTGGTCATTTAGTATTTAAAAGGGATTCCTTTCTATAGCAGACCATTACAGATGTTTGCTGGCATTTATTTGTAGTATAAAGATTTAAAGTTTCTTGCTTTTTGTACTATCAACAATATTTTTTCATTCCTCTCTAAATTTTCTTACAAAGGATGCTAGTTGTTGGGGGTAATTGACTTTAAAAATAAGAGGCTGAATTTTGGGGAAAATAACTTTCTATTATGTTATCCATCCACTGTTTACTTTGTTAACCCGGTCACATACCCATAGCAGTAATTTGACTTAAATCTCATCTGCATCATGTAATTTTTCCTAACATCTTACTTCTTTACCACTCAAAAGAAAAAAACGCTTTAGAATTTCTGTAGAAAAATACAATTAGATATAGGATAAATTCTGTATAAATAAAACAAATATTGTTCTGTTAACCTCTGAATATCATTTCTTGGTTTTTGTGCTGCTGGCTAATTTACTAAATGTTTTTTCTTAATTTTTTATACTCTTCCTTTTTGGATCTATTTCATTTTTATTCTTTTGCTTCATTATATTCTACAGTTTTCGTTTTGAATAGAGAACTTTTCAAGCAGTGCTTCATATTTTTTCTTTCTGGTCACTTTAAAAAATTTCCCCTGGTTCTAATCTCTTCATCTTGGTTTGTGACATAGAAATTTAAAGATGAAAAATACTTAAAGGTAATCTAGTGTAATTTCCCACTCAGTTCAGTTAGCCCTTCAATAGCATATTGCTGACAGATGATCATTCAGCTTCTGCTTGAATAATTCCACTTATGGGGAGTTTATTATTTTGCAAGGCAAAAGGAAAATTAGAAGGAGGGACATGCTGTATGTGTGTGTGTGCATGCAGATGTGTGCACGCCTGTGCACTCACATATTTGCTTATTTACATTTGTTTTTAATTTGGAATTTTTTATTGAGATAAACTTCAGATAATGTAAAATTCACCATCTACAGTGTACAATTCAGTGGTTTGCAGTATATTCACAATGTTCTGCAACGGACACTATTATCTAATTCTAGAGTATTTCCATCACCCCAGAAAGAAATTGCCTGTTAGCAGTCACTCTCAATTCCCCTTCTTCCCGCATCCTCTGACAAACACTAATCTACTTTATGTCTCTATGGATTTGCCTCTTCTGGGCATTTCATATAAATTGGATTGGGGCATGCTTTTTAAAAGGAATGTAGAAGACGTAATGAGTGTGGCTTGAGATACGTAAAAATTAAGATACCATGAGGACAGCAGACTACAGGAAGGTCTAGAGGGCAAGGAAAAAACTTTCGGATGGTGACCTGGTCTCAAGATGACGTGGCAAGACGTGGGGGTAACAAATGCTGCCCACTCGTGAATGTGATTTCATGGGGAGAAATAAGACAGGAAGCTGAGGCAACAGCAGGATCAAGGAAGGGATGAGGATATTTGTTAACGGAGGAAGAATAGTGTGTGCAGCAAAGAGGATGGTCAGAATCACTTTCTTCCTTGGGAGACTACACTTCTCTTCATGAAATCTGAAATTGCTGTCGATGAAGCTAAGTGATTACTTGAGCAGGTTGTCTTTAGAGGCACAATAGCGCTGATGCTGATTTTCAACTTGACATTGGTCTTTTCTAACATGAGGAGACCCTTGTCGTTTTCTTAATAATCTGATGCTTATTTCCATCCTTCTGTTCTTATATTGTTGTTTTCATTATTTTATGTTTGGAGTTGTTCATGGACAAACTTCGCTCTTTAAAAATTCTCCTTCTCTTCAATATTTCAGTATAGATTTCATATGCCATACTTGCTGTATCTATACTATAACCATCTATGAAATAAGTGATTTGGGGCAGGCACTTTTAAACTTTATTGCACATTGTCCGCTAAAGCATAGTTTATATTTTACAATTAAATATTATTGACTGGTAATGAAAGTGACACCAAGAGTTAGTTAATATTCTGTAAACTTGGACACATCTGCCTCTTCTTTGGTTTTTTTATTTGTAATTGAGGCTATCTTACTTGTAATTTATCAATAAGATTCCTTCTCAGCTTTAACCTGTGATTCTCTGATTATCTCTGAAACATTTGTACAATATCATAAATACTTGTGCTATTTATTTCAAAAGGAAAAATTTAAACATTTTTTGTTGAAATATCAAAATGAAGAAATTATATTAAATAGCTCTTGGGAATGTTATTTATGCTGTAGATTATAGTAAAAATTTGAAGATGATTAAAATATTAAATTCAAGGAAGTATATTTTGATAGTGTGGCTTTTCAGATGAAGAGTTTATAGTAAATTGCTCTTGAAAATGTTTATGCTATAGATTATAGTAAAAACTTTAAAATGATTAAAATATTAAATACAAGGGAATACATTTTGATAGAGTGGCTTTTTACAGCAACTTGACTTTTGAAAGTATGGCTTGAACTATATATTAAAACATCTTGCTGAGGAACCTAAGAATAAAGAAAGAAATGTTTTGTAATATAGTTGCTGACATATTAATTGCTTCACTCACTTTTGTTCTGGAAATAGCTTCACAGTGCAGTTCAGCGTGATTGAGATATTGATAATTTTTCGCACATTTCCTAATTTTTTAGCCTAACTTGCTCTCTCTTTCTCATACACCCATCCGTACAAGAAGGACAATGAAATAGGCAGAGTATGAAGATATTTTGAAATTTTATATTTTAGGAGGAGCAAAGCTTTGTTCTCATTTAGTTTATTTCAGAGGGATTTTAAAAAGCATTTGTGAACTATTCATATATTTATGTGTGAAGAAAAGTGGCTTTAAATGAAACGGTTCATTGACATGTTAGTCTCTTTCTCTCCTTATTGAGTCGGATAACAAATGAGTTTTATTCCAGTGAAAGCTAATCTTCCAAATTATTTTCTATGCTGGCTAGGTTGGGACACATAGTGGCTGACAAGGGTCAGAAGGACAAAAAGAGTCATGACCACGGAGGCTCCCTGGGGCGTGACCAGGTGAGGGGCTTCCAGAGTAGGTAGGTGTTGGTGTTTCTCCCTTGATGCTCCTGGATTGGCACGGCCCTGAGAAACTGCATGGCTGTGTGCCTTGTGTATGTCACCATCCAGTGAGGCGGACCTTTCTCCTTCATTCACTTCAGATGTCTCCTCCAAAAATTGCTCCTTCTCTTCTTTCAAAAAAATATGCAGGATAGAGCTTCATGGAGGATATACTCATAATGGAAAATTTGTCTAATCTTGATACGACGATTTTAAATAGAACTCAGAGTCAGAGATGCCTATTCAGGCTTTTGAAGAGTCTTCCTTCCACTGGAAGGGACCTCAATAGGGGAGAGAGAAAAACAGGTTTATTGGTTGATTTTTAAGATCACTTGTGGATCAGTGCTGTATTGATGGGTTCTTTTACTAAGCACTTGTTTTAGATAATGTGGATGTGCAAAGTTGTTTCATAAAGGAATATAAAAATATAAATTCACACTTTTCATTATGAATGAATACAAGTTTTTTTTAAAAGAACCTATTCCTATAGATAAAACTACTGTGTATAAAGTAAATAAGCAATGAGGATATATTGTATAACATAGAGAAATATAACCATTATTTTACAATAAATTTAAGTGGAAGACAATCTACAAAAATATTGAATCACTATTTTGTCCATGTGAAACTGATATAATATTGTAAATGAACTATACTTCAATAAAAGTTAAAAGGAAAGAACCCATTCGGCAGAGGCAGTGCAAAACTTATAACAGGGTGTTTGACTATCATCTTGTGCACTAATACATAAAATGTGATTATTTTTAAAAGTTTATTCTGTAGGTAGAAGAATAAAATGTAGTAATTTAAGCTGTGCATCAGTTGTAATATATGAATGCCTGAGCACCGATTTCCTCTTAGAAAATTTAAGATTGAGCACTAAACATTAAAACATAACACAAACAAGTCTTATGAAAAATAAAAGTTGGACCAGAAATGAAAATCTTTTATGCAATAGAAAAAGCAGAATACAAGAATGATAATAATATAAATCAGATCTTCATTGACTTTTGATACATGTGTGTAACTAAAGTAACATAAAAAGGGAATTAACCCTATGTATAGTTTTTTTGGTCAACATCTAGAATTATCTATGGTTATTTAGAATAGATTCCTAAAATAAAGTAATTGGCTAAAATATTTTAAAGCTCTTGATACATACACACTGAATTAGTATTCAGAAATATGTTATTAGTTTATAATTGGCACTGCATTTGAATGGTTGTCTCACAGTCCCTGTACTAGCATGTGATATTATTTGCATGCCTTATAGTTTTCAGTTTGTTAGTTCTCTCATAATTTCTATGTATTATGTTGATTTATTGGTACGGTTGAATGTTTTCATGTGTTCAGGCATTTTTTGGATATGAATTCTGAGTGTTTATTGCTTTTTTTGGTCAGTGATTGTCAGTAAGGAGTTAATTGTCTTGGCAGAAAGTTGAAAGAACTGACATATTCAATAATAGGGAAATGGTTAAATTCATTATGATATATATGTACACCTATAGTGTAATAAGATAAAGCTTTTATAAATCATGTTTTCTAAAATTTTTAAAGATGAGAAATATTTACTATATATTTATATATATATTTTATATATATATAAAAGACTGGTTAAATATATGCATTTTTTGGTCACGAGTTTGGTTTTTAAAGTAAGTATATTTTGCACCTAGAACAAAAATTGAAAGTGCGTATAGCAAAATGTTAACCCTGGTAATTACTGGATGCAGAGAATAAAGGTGATGTTTATGAAAGTTATTTTTATTTTCTAGATTTACGTAATCTTCTACAGTGAGCATATATTACTTTAATTATATGAAAAAAGAAATGAGGGACACATTTGTAACAATTGGCAATGACAACTCTAAAGTTGACAAAAACATTTTTAAAATACTGCTCAGATTCTAATAATTAAT
This sequence comes from Vicugna pacos, assembly GCF_048564905.1. Lineage (NCBI taxonomy): Eukaryota > Metazoa > Chordata > Mammalia > Artiodactyla > Camelidae > Vicugna > Vicugna pacos. The sequence goes on along the minus strand of NC_132993.1, from coordinate 60,943,469 downwards.
TTTTAATGTAGTTTTCTTTGGAGGTCAGTATGAAACAGAAAAATATTTTGGAGTATAAATTCATGGAATACTAAAAAAGGTGTTGTTTTAAGAAAATGGGTGAACTTTCGACAGTTGAATTTGTTAAGTGCATACTTTTTAATCCTTGATAAAATTGATCCTGTATTTGTGGCTGAGCTTGCAGGTATTATGCGGGGGAAGACTTTCTAATGAATTTTAAATTATGATAATAATACTTGTATGGGTATTAGATATTTTCCTTGAGTTGCTGTTATGTGTGTGATATCCTAATGTGTTACTTAAAATGTACTTTTAAAAACTGGGCATGTACTCTGGATTTGAAGTGAAAAATATTTTAATGAGTGGTCTTACTAAAAATAATAAATATTTGTTTAAAGAAAGCCTAACAGTTCTCCCATGTGAGATCATGTCTTTCTTTTGGATCTGTTAAATTACTGAACCTCAACAGGCTCTGTCTTTCAGAAGCTGAGCGTATAGATGTCAAGTTTAGTATCTTGCCTATATGTATAATCCTAGGAAAACACTTGCATGCACTCAGTTAAAAATGGGATTTTTGCATCGTAGGCTTCCACAGCATCCTTTTGAATATGTTTCCTGTTCTAAAACACCAGTAGCTTCCTGTTGTTCTTCTGAACAAAAGTTTTAGCTGAAAAGAGATTCATTTGATGTATGATTAGAGTATATGGTAATGTATAATATTTTTAGTTAGAGTCAAAAGGTCAGTTCCTCTCATGCATTGGATAGTGCTGCATCTATGAAAAGCTTTGGCAGATAATGCTGGAGTATATAAATGATGAAAAAAATATTTTTTTGTTGGGTGGCAGAGTTTTCTGAAATTAGAAGTTTAAAGTGTTGCTTTTGGCTTAATTAGATAATTGATAAATCCTACAGTTTTAAGCAATTTTAGCATTTTATAAGCTCTGGTGAAGTCCTTTAAATTGCCTTACTGTATAATATGTTGCTGCATTATCATTTTTCATTAGATATACTTAAACCTTACTACAATATGGCTAGTGCATTCTATTTGTATTTTATTGAATACTGAGTTTATAATAGTACTACATAGGTGATCATACATAATCATAAGGATTATTTAAAGGAAAAAAGGCAACATTATTATGTACCCAACTAAGTTTGAGATGTGACTTGTGTTTTTCCACTGGGGACTGAGATGCTTGTGAAATTTTTATATTGTCGGTTCCTACTCTGAATAATGAGTGCTATGAGTAATATGTTTAAGGAACTAGAGAGCTCTCAGGAGATTGCTCCATTTGCAGAAGGAGCAATTACAAGTTTTAGTTTGAAGTTACATGGTTTTGGCACTTATTGTTTTGTGAAATTTTTACCCTTAATCTAGAAAGGAATCATTGACTGAGTAGGGTTGATCCCTCTCACTGGGAGGATGGTGGAAATAAGCTGTAAATACTGATATAAAATACTTCTGAAGATGCCTTTTTTCCATGTCTTATATTTAATGTTTAGGTAATATATTAGTCAGGGTTCTCCAGAAAAACAGAGCCAATAGGATATGTGTGTGTATGTGTGTGTGTGTAGATATGGATATCGAGAGAGAGAGAGAGAGAGAGAAAGATAGATACCAAGATGTGTTTAAGGAATTGGCTCACATGATTATGGATGCTGGCAAGTCAAGATGTGCGGGGTGGGCTGGCAAGCTGGAGACCCAGGGAAGAACGGATGTTGTAGTTTAAGTCCAAAAGCTGTTGAGCTGGAGACCTAGGAAAGAACTCAGGCTGGAGACTGAGTCAAATTCAGAGGCCATCTGCTGGAGAATTTCTTCTTGCTCAGGGGAAGTTAGTCCTTTGTTCTGTCCAAGCCTTTGACTGATTGGATGAGGCCCACCCACATTATGGAGGGTAATATGCTTTACTTGAAGTCCACTGATTTAAATGCTAATCTCATTCAAAAAACCCTTGCAGAAACATCCAGAATAACATTTGGCCAAGAATCTGGGCATTGTGGCCCAGCCAAGTTGACAGATAAAATTAACCATTACACTCAGGTTTTCTTATTTGATTGTAACCTCTGAAGCTGTTTCAGGGAAAAAAAATCCTGTTTTCCTACATATCTTAGTGGAGTTGTTGTTCTGCCCACGTCATTCTCAGAAAACCAGCTGAAGGGGTTCTCCCTCTTGGGGCAGTATGTTTTAGTAATAGTAATAGTAGTAAGAAAAGATCCCATGGTTTGGAATCAGACCTGGATTCAGATCCTGCTGACTGACATAAGATCTTCTTAAGAAACTTTGTTTAAACTTTGAAGGCAGGGACTTTGTTTTATGATTGTGTCTCCAGGACTGTCACAATGCCTGGCGCATAGTAGGCACATGATCAGTGTTATGGTGTCCCTCTTCTGTGCTCCTTTCCCTGTTCACTCTCCCCACATCTGAGGGTCTAAATTGGGATGATGGGCTAATATTTGTACGTGTTTAATGATTGTATAATTTATTTATAGGTAAAATCCTTTAAGTTAGCAGTTATAAATGAAAGCTGAGCGATTCCATTACAGATTGTGAACTTTTCCCCTGTTCTGGCTTGCTGAAGCTGTTGTGCTCTCTTTCATTTAGGGAATCTCAGTCTATTGCCCAGTAAGGTATTGCAGTTTATAAGTAACCAGAAGCAGTCATTAAAGTATGGTTGCATGAGATATGGCTGTGAGGGTTGAAGAGGGGGAGTAATCGTTTTGCTTTAACTTTATTTCTGCTTTCAGTGATCGCCCAAGCTTGTAATTAGTTGCAAGATAACATAAAAATTGAGGCTCCATATGAAAGTTGTAAAGCTACTTACTTAAAAATTGCAGTAATTTGCCTCAACTTTGGTAACTTGAATATGTGAATGTATTTGTATTCTTACGTGAAAATTATTGAAAATTTAATTAAAGAAGGCAATTGAATTATTTCTTACAATTTAGTCTCTTCCCCACCTTTTATTTCCTGACTTATTTGTTAAAACTTATTTCTTTCATTCTTTTAGTGATTAGATAGGAGTTACCTTTTTCGATCACTTCTACCCTCACCCCCTTGATACTGATTTTAGAAATGTCCTTGGGTTTAATTCTAGACCTAAATCATAATTTTACAACTATTTTGGTAGTCAGTTGTCTCATTCTTTGATCAGGCTCTTGCTAAGTATGACTTGTTTATCCAGAGAGCAGTTTTCTATTTTTCTCAGTGCTTTTAAGTAGTTAGTAATAAATTGCTTAGGAACAAATAATCCAATGTCTTCAAATCATATTTTTTTGTCCTTATGTTGCATGCATGTTTTCGTTATGAATTATATTATGTGGAAGATGTCTGACAGTTGTTATTAGGCTAAAATATGAAATGACTTTGCTTGTTCATGTAAATTTGTTTATGTACAAAATGTATATCATTTTCCCCAGGCAGAAATAGCTTTTTATGGCTCTCTAAGGAAGAGAATTATTAAGCTGTTTTCTGTATTTTTCTTTTTAAATAAAGATACAATAACTGTTTTTGGGGGTTCATGTGCATTTCTGGAGATACAAAAATGTGTTCTATAAGAATTACCTTTAAACGTTAGTGATATTGTTACAGATATCTGATAATATGAAAGTTCATCATGTTGTGTGAATGAATTGAGCAAATATGTCAAATGTAATGTTACTACTGGTGATATTTTTTGTTTTGAGATTAATCTGATGTAACATTCTACTTACATAGTAGATTATATAGTTACAGTTAGTAATAAATAGTATGTTACAATGTGTACATTGTACATTGTAGCATGTAATTTCTATGCAGGCATTACTCAAGGTTAGTAAGTCACTTATTATTTAGCTATTTATAAATGTCTGTGCTGCAGCCATTTAGAGAAGCATTGTGTTCTGAATTGATTGATAACAGTCAACAAACATTATTGAATATACTTAATATGTGTTGAGTTTTGGGCTCTGCTGTGTGGATATTAAGATAAGTAAGACAACTTCTTGCTCCTCAATGCATTTATAGTCTTGTGAAGGAGATAGACAGGAAAACATTTATAGAATGATATGAGAAGTGCTGTGATCTAGGTATATACAGAAGACAACCATATATTTATTGTCCAAAATGTGACTCCTTTCAGAATAAAAAAGGGGTGAATAACAATTACACATATTTGAGAAAATAGATAGTTTGAATGTGTGTGTGTTTTTTTTTAAAGAGCATAGACCATTGCTTAGTCTTCTTTGTATTGTACAATGCCTAGGGTAACCATATAGTTTATTGTCAAACTGACACTTTTTAATATTGAAATGAGTGCTGTCAGTACTTATGCTGAGACAACAGGCATAACCTAGGACTGACCCAAGGCAGCCAGTACACAAAGTCGCTTGCCTATAACAGGGTGCAGAGGTGCTCCTGGACAAGGATGTCTACCTTCTTTGGGAGGAGGGGAGTCATAAGGGAGAGCTTTTAGAGGAAGTGATAGTTGACACTTTAAAGATGACTAACAATTAATTGGGTAGGGAAATTGGACATCTTAAGTCCAAGGAAAGCATGTTTGAGATAACTGCAAATAAATGAGAACAACTGGAGGAACAGTAGGGGTGTGTGTGTGTGTGTGTGTGTGTGTGTGTGTGTGTGTGTTTGTGGTGGAAGAATGGAGGCAGGTAGTATTTGTATACTAAGGTGTTGGAAATTAAATACAAACCCAGGGTGCAGAGGTGCTCCTGGACAAGGATGTCTACCTTCTTTGGGAGGAGGGGAGTCATAAGGGAGAGCTTTTAGAGGAAGTGATAGTTGACACTTTAAAGATGACTAACAATTAATTGGGTAGGGAAATTGGACATCTTAAGTCCAAGGAAAAGCATGTTTGAGATAACTGCAAATAAATGAGAACAACTGGAGGAACAGTAGGGGTGTGTGTGTGTGTGTGTGTGTGTGTTTGTAGTGTAAGAATGGAGGCAGGTAGTATTTGTATACTAAGGTGTTGGAAATTAAATACAACCATGGGAAGTTGAAGAACATTGAAGAACTTTAAGGGATAGATGACCTCATCATTTTGCTGTGGTGCCTCTGTCCTATGAGTGGTTATGGAAGGTTGTAGGAAATACATCAACAATTCTCCATGCTTTCTCTTTCAGTCCCTGTGTTCTTTCAGTAAACATTATCTTAGAAGCTTTCAATCAACTTCTGTTTAACCAACTTGTTGGGTTAGCTGATGTTTTCCATTTGCTGAATAAAACGTACTGACTGATGCCCATCTAAATGATTCTGGCTTGAAGACTGTTCTTTAGAGTGCCCTCCTCATCATCCTGCCACATTGAGTTGTAGGCTAACTACGAGTGATTATGTACATTTCTAAACTCCTGTATTTTGTCTACTTCTTGTCTGTCTAAGTGCGTATTTAACTGAATATTATATAAATTGATGGAATATTAGTGTGAAAAGAAAGTGTTTTTTGAATAAAAATGTAAATTGAATTCTTTGGAAAGATTTGATAAAGAGATCGCTTAAAAATCTTGCTGTTGAGTCAAGTGAGGATAATATGGGTGAATAAAACCGAAAAAAATCTAAAAAGATTGACCACTCCAGCTGTTTTTCAAGTGTCTTTTAAGTTTTTGGTCCACTTTAAGAAGGCCAAACTGGCCATCATAGCTAGTGCATTATGCAGAAAGGTAATGTTGATTGTTGCTTATTAACCTGCAGACCTAAACTCAAAGGAAGGTCCCTGGCCTGATATCCAAAGATCAGTGAATGTATGCACTTTGAGATGTCTTATGTTAATATAGATCTGATAAAACTTACATCAGTTTTAATGATTTTCCGCTTTATCTGCCTTTTTCAATTAATTGGCAAATTCTTAGTTCAATTTGCTTTGGCTAAGAGGGCATCTTCTTGCAGGGAATGTCTGCTCTAAGCTAGGCACTAAGTTAATCACCTAAATTATGTTAGAACATGTCCTCTCTCAAGGAGCCTGCATTCCAGTGGGAGAGATGAAGGCCAAAGGCCAAAGTCAACAGTTACAGTGAGAGAAGCAGTGTGATAGAGGTGTGCGCAGGATATCATGAGTGTAGAGAAAGGACACCTGGGTTCTGGATACAAGTTAGGGAAGCTCCTAGGAGGAGATGAGGCTCTAGCTAAGTATTAAAGGTTTAGTAAGAGTTTGCAGAGAAAAGGGCAAACGTGCAAGGTATCAGGAGGGCACAGAGAAGAGAAAAACTTGCTTGCTATCTTTTGTGGATCTTAAAGTAGTTTAATATTGTTGGCAAGGGCAGGTCAGGAAGGATTCTCTGTGCTAGGACTTAGCATGCTTTTCTGAAAACTTACCAATCATGGAAAGGAATTTTGAGCATGGAAAGGCATGGTTGAATTTGTATATTAGGAAGACCACTCTGATGGAGGGTGGAAGATGGATTAAAGAAGCAGATGTGGAGATGGAGGGGGCGGAGTGGGTATGCAGAAATTCATGTGAACAGGGATAAGACTGTAAGGGTGGAGGTTAAAACAGGCACAGGGCAATCTGGGGCAAGGTGAATTAGACAGAAGATACCAAGAGAGAATACAATGAGAGATACAGTTTTTTTTTTTAAAGAAAGTTAACTTTTAAATATAAAAATCATATTCTACTGTTATTCATGTATGTGTTTCTCCTTCTGTCCCCAGAAATGACCTTCCTAGTGCTTGGTTTATACTCAGGTACTCAGCAAATGAGAGGTAGTGAAGGATTAGCTGTATATAAAGAGCAAGTTCTCTTCAATACAATAGCTGCAAAATAGGATGGATGAGCTAGTGGAGTCCTTTGAGCAAAGTCTGTGGATATGAGTATTGGATCCATGGGGTGTGTCATTGGGGTACTGTGAAGAGAGATGAGAATAAGGGGTAAGACCTAATGAGAGTGTTGGGAGGCAGCATGAGGAGGCAGGTCCACATTTTTGAGGAACAGAGTTAGAGAAATTGTGCTTTGGAGAAGTCTCAAAAGAGAAGATTAGGAAGATTTTAAGAATTATAAAGGTTTATCAGCCTTCCTGATCAGTTGGTAGGTAAAGTGTGGAACTCTGAGTATTTCCAAGGAAAGCTGGTGGTATTTATGGATTGAGACTCGGTGAAGAGCTCTTCAAATCAGAGAAAGTAAAAGAGGTACAGAGATGTAAAGATATTGACTAATACTTATTTCTGATAGAGTAGGTGTTATTGTACCATTTAAAATATGTAAGTCAGGGCTATGTACTAGATTGGTGGCTGATTTGGAATCAGATTTCAGGGACTAAAGGAACTGTGCTTAGCTGTCAGAATCTTGCAGGTTAAGCCTAGATTGTTAATTTATCCATTCAAGTAGTCAGGTATGCAGGTTGCTATTACCTTGTGTAGAATTACTTTGCATGGTCAGCTGAAAGTTTTTATTTTTTTCCTTTCCAGATTTTCCTAGCTGTAGTATTTTGTCATATGATATATTGGACCTGCAATGATCCCAAACAAAGACTCCAGAGTAGTGTATATGAATATTATTCTAAATCAGCAGTAGACCAAAATAGTATTTCTTTCAGTCTTCATTTCATTGCAAAACTGAGTGCTCATCAGTATGTTGTTGTGTTTGTTTTCTTTTCTGAAGGCATATGAGCTTTAGATGGTATTCCGGTAACTCCTAATTTATGACCCAATTGATTTCAAGCAATAACCTTTTGACAGATCATTGTAAATTAAAATCCTTTTCCTATTGGCCCAATGTCATACCTTGGGATTTTGTTCCTGGAAACAGATGTCACCTTATAAAAATACTAAAATTAGTTACGAAACTGAATAAAGAGAACATACAATGTAAGTTTATGCAAATACTAGGTATATTAACTAACACAATAATTATATAAATGTTCCTTTTAAGGGATTTTTCTGCATGAATTAGACTCTCTGTGGATTCTTAAAATAACACTTCTACATATGAATATGTGTCTCTGAGAGTATTTGGATGGGAGTGTCTGTTTCCATGACTGTTTCTTCTTCAGGGAATTTTTATTGCTGAATGTATGCTAACCTGGCTCTTGAAATTTACTTCATTTGAAGTAGGTGTTAGGTTGGGCATAGGCAGTTTTAAGGGCAAATTTAGTTTTCTTTGCTGTTGTATAAAATAAGCTGGTAAATGCTTGTGCTTGAGCCTTTCTATCCCAGAAATGGCTGGAGAGAGATCTGCTTAGTGTTGCCCTTCTTTAGAAAGAAAGGATTATGATTATTTTTATGTTTAAACAAAGCAGTATTTACCAGATGAAAGTTGCTTTGGGTTTTGTATTGTTACATTTTGCTTTATGATTTTGTAGGTTGGGTCAGCAAGATTGAATTGGTACCAGCTCCATACTTGAATTCTCTGAAATGAAGATACTAGACTAGATCTTAGTCTAGAAGTCCCTTGCAACTATAAAATGTCAGGCCTTTATTATATAATTCTTAATTTGCTATGCAAATAGTTAGACCCCTTACTTTTGTGAATGTCTTTTTGTGGTGTGACTTTAACATTTGCTGAATTTATTAGACCTGAGACAAAGTTTTATAGAGCTAATTCTAGAGGTTAAATTTAGGCCTGTGTTAAAATTGAGAGAATATGTATTCATAGAATTTGACCTTGAAATTATAGGTAGGAGTGTTTGAGAAGATGGGAAAGCAGGATGGTGGGACTCATGACAGTTCATGAATTACATTAACCACCTACTCTACCAATGATAATTATGATACATCTTTTTTTATGCTCCTATTCATTTACAAAGATGGAGATGGAGATTCTGATCTACCTGGAGCATATGCTTTGTCAGGAAAGGTGATAGAGTTTTGATTCATCTACTTTATATCATCTGATCTCCTGTGTGACTGGTATCACATAACTGAAACAGACAGTCAGGAGTATAGTATATATCTATAGAATAGCAGTATGTGACAGATATGTGACTATATGATTAAAGATCAGGAAAGAATTAACTTTGACTATAACACACACACACACACACACACACACACACACACACGTAGATTGTCTTTGGCTGTATATGTATACCCACATCTCTGTGCATATGTGTGTATATATCATATATAGTGCCCTGCCGCCAGGTAGGGAAATTGCAGTGCTTTAATTATTGAGTAGTTACATTATCAAACTTCAAAGCTGAAAGAAATTCTCTAGGAACACAGTTTGCCATGATTCCACTAGAAAGGTGCAAATTTACAAGGAGATTAACAGAGAGAAGTTTATTATGGTTTAGTTTTTAACTACAGGCTACTCTTTTTTTCTGAAAAGTCAGAAACACAACAAGGTGAAGTTAAACTATTCTGAACCATTTGCAGAAATGCCACTGAAGCATGTAAAGTATCAAAGTGCTTAAGTCATCACTGAATTTAGGTAGACAGGCAGAGAGATCAGAATAGAACGTGAAGTGGGAGTCATTCTCCTCCCTCCTCTCAACTATATTGCACACAGCGCCAGCATGGCAAATGCTCTGTGCTTATATTTGAAAAGCAGTGTGGCCAGGTCCTCTGCCTTGAGGAACTCGGATGAGCTGAAGAGTAGCATCACAGGGCAAAGCAGTGAGGTATAGTGAGATTAGGGTACTCATAGCACCCTCCCCCCCAGGTAAAGTCACCTGTGTAAAATTTGGTTTAATTACTTTGTCTCTATTCTGTAATCACCTAGGGATTTCTTCATAATTGGAGGAATATTTCTTTTTGATTCCTAGCCTCTGTAGGTTCTTGAGCATGTATGCTGTACGTTACCAGTGGATCAACAGTTAAGTGTTTGTGTGTCCGCTCATCCTAGCCCCTAAGATGTCCAGGGTCTTTGTACTCCATCTCACAAACTTCTTTTAAAGATCCTTTTGTTACTCTGCTTCAACCAAGTAATCTATGTGACTGTGAACTCCTTAAAGGCAGGGAGCTCTATGTCTGTAATTTTTCTGTCCCCACTGCCTGTGACACAAATTAGGTGTTCATTACTTAATTGTGAGTGAGTGAAACTTTACAGCCATCTCCCCATAATTTAGTTTTATGAGCATATGTCCTGACTTCCAGAGCTCTTAGACATTAGAATTACAAATATATAGCACTAAGTGGTTTGGTTTCATAAAGAACTATATTCATCTCATATAAACTGCTTTTTATAGAAAATTGGAGAAATAACAATTTCTTTTTTTCTTTTTAACTGACTTTTGAGAAGGTGAAGCTCTTCAAGATGTCTGATGGCCTGGTTCCTCAGCCAGGCTGTTGGGTAAGATGGCCCTGATGATGGATATTAGCTTTTTCTGTGAGTTGGTATACAGCATTTTTGTTAGGTTGCCAAGCCATCTCATTTCTTTGTTTAATTTGGAATAACTTTGAAAATTAGTTTTCTTTCATAGGTTGTAATAATCTTACATATACTTATTTGTTGGGTGTTTACTTTGGACATGGTGATAGTGTAGACATCTCTCCATATGCTTATGGGTGGAATTGTTCTTCTCTTGCCATTATCTCAAGAAGATGATGACAGTGCTTATGGGAGGGGAGCAGATATTTGAGGTGTTATTTGTTTAAACAACATGTTTAACTCCTTTTGTTAGTGGAGGAGGTGCTTTGAATTTCAGGCATCTTCTTACTGTACCCTTGGAGAAATCTGGGAGTACGTAGAAGTGGTGTTTAAATTTCTTATTTATTTGGATTCTGCTTTTTATTTAAAGTATTTACTGTGAAATATATTGGTTAGACTTTTATATCATTATAACTATTTTATATGTAATTTTTCTTTTTTTCCCACTGCATTTCTATTTTCAGTTTTTTCTTTTTATAAAATGTAATTTTTCCCCTGTGAGAAAGTAATTGGAGCCCTTGAATTTGCTGTCTTGTCTTTTGTAGCTCATTATGTATAAACATCATATGGCTGGAGGTGATATGACCAAATAATTTTTTCTTTTAACAGAACTAAATTGTAATTCTGTTTCAGCAACAGAAATTTCAATCTGATTTTATTTCAGATATGATTTGGTTATAATTTTTGTAAGGTTCAGACTGCCTAGTTAATTTCATATATACTACTTTGTTATTAAATTGCCATTTTAAGGCTGCTTTCACCCATAAATCTCTTCACTGAAACCCCACATTGCCATCTACTTAATATTTGGATTTCTTGTCCCTACTTCTAGGGTTTCCCATCTTTATTCTTTTTCATTAGATCCCTTTTCTGCCAACATTTCCTGCTGTTTTCCATTTCATTTTATTTTGCTTACATGAACACATTGGTTTCTTACTTAAAGAAGTATTTTAGAAGTTTTTTGGGGTTTTTTTGTAATTTTGTTCATGATATTTCACAAAGGATTCCAAGTGGTTTACAAGAAAACTTATACACAAAAAACCCAAATGAAAATAGAGAATCAGGAATAAAGCAAAGAAGAGCCCAAACATGGAGACTGTAAATCAGCAGAACTGGTTGCTTTGTTTGTGCTTCGCATCTAATCTTGAACATCCTGTGAATCATAATGAGAAGGAGGTATACTCAGTTACATGTTTCTGATGTTAAGGACAAGCAGCATTTTTTTTTTTTACCTCAGATGCAACAAAGTTTTTGTTTTATTACTAAAGATAAAGTTTTTACATGGGGCGTTGTCATGTGGATGATAATAAAAATAGCTAACTTTTACCAGGCTAAGCACTTCTTCAAGCGGTTTATTTCTGTTAATTCATGTAATCCTTAGGATAGCCAGTCACTTTGCAGCAGCAGAATCCTAGACACAGCACAGCTGAGCGTGGAGCCCACGGTTTATGGGTGGACTCAGCATGTGGCCGAGGTGGTCCGGCCCCAGAGCCTCTCCTTCTTCCTAGTGTAAGATTCAGTCTTTAGAATAGACCCCTCATGAATAGACCCCTGTCTTCTTTCCATTTTTAAAAATCCCATTTGGAAAGTAGTTTTCCTATTAATGCTTTTAAATTGAGTTTAGAACTGACATAGCATGATCAAAGTAAATTCAGGTTCTCAATTTGAGACAGATAAAACTCTAACATTATTAGCTTTTCTTTGGTAATGTTATTTTACTGACTAGTCTGGAAGATTTTTGTGAGATAGTTCATATTTAACAAATGGGGAACCAGAGGCAGTTAAATTCACAAGATTAAGATAAATTAAGAGATGACCCAGGAGTAATTTGAATATAGAATTCTGTTTGGGCAACATTTTACTAAGATGTACATTTTATTTCCGAGTAGAACAACTGACCATCAATCATTATTAAAGTGTCTTTCCTGTACCAGACTCACTGACAGCTGTCTAAGTATAATTGAGTTACAACAACACACCCTTAACAATTTAGGCATCAAACACTTGCTTTGAATGTATTGTCCTTTGTTTAATCTCTTCTAGTGTGACCTTTCAAAATCTCTAACGTGTGGTATAAATTTGAGAGCTTCTCAGTCATAACTGCTGAGATCTATCTTGAGTTTTATCATCCAAGTGTTATCCTGCATGTTTATAAATTATTATTATTTTCTTTGTCAAAAAGATCTGGTCTGTAAATTGAGAACACATTCAGCGAAGGATTAAGAAAATACTTCACAACGAATACAGTCAGCAATTCACAGTACCTTTGTATTGTTTAGTCTATTATCTGAACCTTCATCAGTTTTTGGCCCCTTTCTTGTTCTGTAAATTGTCTTTTTTAAATACATTCATATTTTGGAGTAGTGAATATAATTTTTGGATTAGCAACAATTCTAACAGAATATTATATAATAAAATATGAGAATAATAGATGCATTGGCTTGAACTTTATGACATGTAGAGTGTGAGCTCATAATAATAATGTACTTTGTGTTTTCATACATGTAAAGAGGTCATTCTCACTGCCTGAAATTGGTCATCTTCAGTGCTTTCTCTTCTCTCTGCCAAGGTAATAGAGGACCTGATTGTTATTCGTTTCCTTCCTAGGGCACCAGTGTGCAAGGACTTGGTATAGTCCAGAGGCAAATGACAGGATGTGGTGGCATAACACAAAGACGTGTTTTACTGAATATCAGTCCTTTAGGGAAAACTGTGAAAAAATGGTTTTGTACTTAAGTATATTTGAAAAATTTTATACCATAGCTCCTGCTTAGGGAGTCAGGAGACGATCAGCCTATTCAAGGCTCAATGACTACACTGTCATACTTTTTAAAAAATTACCTTCATGCCTTACTCTTTTTCATTTAGCATTCCATAATATCATTTAGCATTCCATGACTTCTGGAACACACTTTGGGAAAAATTGTACAGTTTTTAAAACAGAATTTTTCTTTTAAATTGCATTTCAAAAATTCAGTTGCTCTTACTGCCTTCCCCTCCCCGTACACATTCACTATTCCAGAAATCTGAAATTTTGTAATAATGAATGTTGGGTTATGATAAAGTGGTTTCAGATTTTCACTAGACCTTCTTAGGGGATACAGATTGTGATTTATTTATTGTTGTATCCCTAGTACTGAACACATAGTGGTTAAAAATAAATTTGAACTTAACTTGAAACTTGAAATCAGTATCCAACTCCTTTATTTTAAAGTTTTGGCCTATCTCTTACAGACTTCTTTAATTCTTCAGTAATTTCCTTCCATTGCATTTAGATCATGACAACACAGCTCCCTTGGTATGTGTAGCCATCATAAGAAATTCCTCTGTTCTTTGCAACTTAAGTTGCAGAAGCTTGGCATGACCCAGTTACACAGGTGTGGTTTCTTATAGAATGAAATGTTTTGCACGTCTCTTGAGATAATTCTCCTAATTAGAAATCAAGGCATGCGAACTCTTATGTAATCAGCATTGTGGTAAAGTGAAAAGAATACAGGTTTGGGAGTCAGATTTTGAAAGCATCTTCTCTGTGGCACACTATAGTCGTTTATTTAGGGTAAGTTTATTGATCTCTTTGGGACCCTGTTTCCTCATCTGTAAAAGGAAAATAGTCCTATATATTAAGACAGAGTGTTGAAAGAATTAAAGGAGGTCTTAAGTATGAAATACCTTATGTGGGACTCGGCCGTCACAGGCACATGAGAAATGTTAGTTCCCTTTCCACTTTGAGTTTCCAGCCTTGAGGGGAACTGACCTGACAACACATCCACCATGGTTTTCAGTACCCCCGTGATGTCTGGTAGAGTAGAAGACTGTTTCATGTGTCAAATTTTAGACAATTACTGGCCTTTTTTTTTTTTTTGCCATTCAGACATATTTGGTATTTAAAGAATTTTTTTTCCTTGGGATGAATGTATTGACTGTGGCATTGCTATGTCACCAGGAGAAAAGTGCTCCTAATTTACCACAGTTAATGATTTCATATTTTTATTATGAGTTCTTGTCTTTTTTCTCTGTCATCCTCCTTAATGAGGTTTATTTGAAAAATTTCCTTGATTGGTCCTGTTTGAAAGTGAGTTAGATTACATTTGTCAAAAGATCGGAAATGGTCCTGGTTCTCATTATTCTTGATCAAACCCATTCTAAAACTAATCTGTAAGTTTCATCAGTCCAGTTTGTGAACAAACAGTAAAACTACTTTCAAGAGCATATACTAGTAGAGATAGAATCCATTGATTCTTTAAGTAAGTTCTCCTTTTTGGGATACAAAAGTGAAGTATGCCTATGCTGTATGTAGCTCTGGGGATTGAAAGTTCTGGCAGTATTTTTAAATGTAATATAAGACAAGTATGATGTGAACACACTACTCCTTTTTTAAACGGAGAGATAAATGGTGATTCTGCCCCCTCAACTGTGAAAACATGTATATGAATTTTATGAGCAAGTATGTTATTTTTTGCTGGAACAGGGATTCTAAGCCAGAATTCATGGTGTGTGATGTAGATGAATCACTGTGGAGGCCTTGTGGTGTGGTAGCTAGGATGATGGATTTGGAGGGAAAGATCTAGGTTTGGGATTCAGCTCTGGAGATTACTAGTTGTACAACTCTGTGTGACTCTCTTCCCAGTCTCAATTTCTTCATCTAGAAAAGGGCTAATACTTTTTCACAATGTTGTTCTCAGAACTAAATAAGTGAATATGTGAAAGGACTTTCTAAGCTTAAACATTCTGTCTACAATGATGGATTGAACTATTACTACACCAACATTAACTGCAGTGCTGGTAGGTAGTGGGTGTGTATTAAACACTTGATGAATAAATGAACCAGGGGAAAATTAAGCTGGAACCATTTGCTTCTTAACATAAACATTCAGGTTATCCATTTTTATTTTCTTCCTTCTGTATGTTCCAAGTCAAGAAAAGAAATATTTATCTTCTAAAACAGATTTTTGGCAGAGGTGTGATTTTGATAATAATAATAATACTAATAATGGACTATTCATATTATTATTAATAATAATAATTGCATTGGGTTGTAGAGCACTTTAGTCAATAAAATGGAGGATACAAACTATTTATATTGTTAAACAGTTTACATAACAAATAAGTATTTATTGAATATGCACTATGTACTGGGTATTTAATCATCTAGGTAAACACTGATTGGAGCATATCGTGTTCAAACCCAGCGAATTATATAGTGGCAGGGACAAGACGAGCTTGCTCACCCAACCCTACAGCCCACCAGATATACTGTCTCTTTACTTTATTCCTTAACTGCTCCTTGACCTGCCCTGATTGCTTATGCCAAGCTCCACAGGTGCAGGATTGTGTCTTGCTCACTCCTGTACCATCAGTACTTGATACGGTGCCTAGAACATAGCAGCTGCTCAATAAATAGCTGTTGAACGATGACTAGGTGAAGGTCCTGACTTAGCAATGTTTGTACAGAAAAGAACTTGAGCCATAACAATCACAGTGGCTCACCTTAAACCCTACAGTATGTCTTGTCCTGTGCTAAGTGGTTTATAGACAAGAACTCATCTCATCTTTTCACAATACCTTGAGGAGGCTGTTACTGTTTATATTTTACAAATGAAGAACCGGCATTTCAGAGAGGTTAGATAATTTGTCTGATGTCTTGTAACTCTCTCCTATTTCTTCCTTTCTTCGGCTCAAGAGGATCAAGTATAGCATAAACTCTCCTTTTCCTTTTCCTCTCCCTTCTGCTGAGTGAACTTGAACTTAGCCTGTTTCATCCAGATGTGCATATCCCCTTAATACTATTTCCCTTCCCTTCTAACTCATTCCCAGTTACTCTGAGGAATCTCTCCCTTTCTTGGTCTGTGAGCCAGAGATGATGCTAATCATTGCTCATAAACATGAGGCTGGGATTAATGTTATATTTGTAATAAAGGAAAAGGAAAGCTACAAGCTTTAAAGTAAAATGAGCCAATTCTGTTAGCGTCTAGAGTTCTTGAAAATAATTAAAAGTCCGTTCTGAATCCCTCCAGATGTCTTCATCCACTTTTTTATCTTTCTCTACTGAAACTAGCTGCTTTTCATGACCAGAATGCAAAACTCAAAAAATAAAGAATCATATACAAGATTTTTTTTGTAGATTATAGAATTTTAAAATTGGAAATGGGCTTATTTTATTTTTTAGGTTGGGAAAATTCTTTTATAAATTAGAAAAATTAAAAAAAAAAGGTTAGGAAACTGGAAATCTTATAGTATTAGCTCTTCCCATAGCACCTTGCCCAACTCACATCTTTCTGCAAGTCATAAAAGATCTTTGATAATGAAGAACATACCTCTTCCAGCAGCAGTGAAATCAGAGAAGAGCTGAAAATTTGTAGATTACATTCTGTACATTGTCACTGTGATTCTTCATTTTACCAGAAAGAATGAAAGATAAGTATCTTCCAGTTAATTTGTTGTTGTCTATGAAAAACCAACATTGTTTAAAAATTGAGAAATAGCAGGACAGACAGAAACATAGAAGGAAAAAGATAAAATAGGAGTAGAGAAAAGAGGTTAAAAAAAGGTGATGGTGTTTAGAAGCTATTGTAGAGATCAGATGAGACAAGCATGTAAAGACAGTAATTAAGGAATAAAGCAGAGTGGGTTTTGCCATGAACAGGTGCTGTGATGAGAGTGTGTGAGTAGTGAGGGAGAGTGTATGTGAGCATTTGCAGGTCACCTGAATCTCAGTGAAGATGTGGACTTTAGAATTATCTTTAGATGGATTGTTCGCCCTCATGACTAGTATATGTACACCTGCATATGTGACAGTATGATTTATTGGTAATTCAGACCTCTTCAGTGTGCTCTTTTGAAGAAGACATGAAAATATGTTTGCATATTTCAGAAAGGAGTTTCTCTGAAGGTTCTTAAAATACAATTTGATTCCTAAGTGGTCAAGCCTCAATTGTCACTCCCCCCACCTCTTTTTTGTCCTAGACTGACCAATTTCCCAAAATTAAAAGCTACTCATATTTGGGGGGGGGTTCTGATAAATTTTTGTGGGCTGGCAAGTGTGGGAACCTAATTTCAATTTAAATCTTGATTTTTGTACAGCTAAATTTTAATCTCTATGCATCTTAAAAATCTCTTAAAATCATCTTGATAAAAGTTGGAGTGCTATCTTTATTTTTAAAGTAGTCAAGGAAATGAGGAAAAAATCATTGAATTTTTTAGCGAGACAACATAATATAGTTCATTGAAAAAGAGCATCGACTTGGTTGTTTAAGTTTCAGTTTTCACATCCTTGTGATCTTGGGCTGAAGTTATTTTCTTTGATCCTCGATTTCATCACATGAAAATAGGAATAACTTCTTCCTCTTATGGTTTTACAGGAAATGTACATAAATGACCTAGTTTGTGTCTGATACATAGACTCACTCAATAAATACTATTTTTGCCATTTCTATCTTCTTTTCAGTCAGATAGAATATTTCTCTCTGATTCTTAATCCTTGAACCAGTCAGTCAGAAGCCCGAATAGCGTACGAGTCAGTTCAGTTTCCTAGGCTGTAGACTTACCTAAGAGTTTAATTTGAGCTTCAAATTAGTTCTCCTTCTATATTGTACAGCAGGAAACAGACACTTTCTAGACTTCGGTGGGAGCATGAAAAAGAGTATAAGCTCATTTAGGAGTAAGTCAATCATCTCAGTTAAAAGGCAGTAATCCTAATTGAATAATTTAGAACAGAGGTTGGCAAACCATGACCCCCAGGCCAAATCTAGACCTGTGTTTTTATAAATAAACTTTTATAAAACACAGCTGTGCCTATTTTAAAAAATATTATCTATGACTGTTTTTACACTGTAAAGACCACAGAAGTAGCTGCATTGTATGGTTAGCAAAATCTAAAATATTTATTATCTGCTTTTTTTGTTTCAGAATAAGTTTGCCAAACGCCGACTTAGAAGATTGTGATTGTTTCTTTAGATGAATATTTCCTGACAAACTTTGGCTGAAATGTTCATGTTTGAATAATTGTGTTAATTTTCTCATTAAAAAACCTGTCTCATAACTTCTGAGAGTTTGCTGCACTGAGTCTAGGTGAGCTGAAATGTGATCTGGAATCCATAGATCTCATTATTTCACTATTCTTGGACTAGTTAGATGTTTGGGGTACAACACGTAGTTTTTATTATTAACATTTCATGTATTTTCCCCAAATTTCAAGAAACTTGTTTGAAGGTTACTAAAACTTAGTAAACTGCTGATTAAAATAATTTCGTAAGCATTTTAAGTTATATTATCTTGACATCTGTTTTTGGAAGTAAAGCTTTTGTCTGTATCTGCTTCATCTGATAATGTATTTTGAACTGTCATGGTACTAAGCAGTATGGTAGATCCTGGGAAATAGCAGTGGGAGTGGAAATAAAATTTATCAAGTATATTTTAGACCCAAAGGTAGGCCTTATCCATATTGACATTTTAAAAGATAGGTCTGTGATTTATCATCATTTCTATGCATGGTAGATAGTGATAACTTACAAAAGAGGTTAGAATCATGTGTTGAAATTGGAGATTTCTTGCAGTAGGATATGATTATGAGAGAATCAAGGAAGGCCAAATTGTGACCTACATCTTAGTGAAACTGGAAGATTTGTTTCTTAAATGTTGTCAGTTTGCTCCTTTCTGAGTTTGTTCCCTTTGTTTGTAAAATGCTTATTACCTCCGTCTGTCTGTATGAGCGTCCTGCCTGCATTTTAGATCTGTTTCCAGCAACACCTCTTGGTTAAGCCTGTCCAGCCTTCCCTGCCCTCCCACCTCAACATGTATACCCTCTTTGATCACCTGCCCCTTTAGAGCTCTCTAATGATATTTGGATGAAATCATGTTATCAGCAATAGCACTCAACATTATGTCCTCTACACAAACGTTTAACATACAGTTTGTGAAGTAGTTCGTGACTATAGTAGAAATATGCTCTATTTAAAAAAAAAAAAAAAAGGACCATTATCATTGTTCCTTGGAGTTGATTCATGGTTCTTTAGATCAGCTAATTTTTACTCAAATGGGAAGAGGGCCCCTCATTTCCTAACCCTGTACTTATAGTTAGACTTAGACCAAAAGCAGAGTGATAACCTTGTGTTCAAACACATTTCTTTGACAGATTTGTTCATTTGCAGAAATCCCAATCCCTTTTCAGAGCAGTTTCTATAGCTGCCACTTTTAAGGACTCTGATTCTTTTTCTCAAAATAGCAGATAGTCTGGATTTGGTATTCCAGTTAGGTTTGAAGAGAATTTTGAGAGCTACTGTAGAATTTTAATTGAATTCCATTATTTCAGTGCATTGGAGGTAAGGCTTTTCAGATGTATGGCTGGTCAGATTGCAAGGAGTCAAAAGAATTGATATTCTTAACCATATTTTGGATTCTAAGTCCAGAATCTCTATCCAGTTCTAGTGGGTTTGAGGGAGTAGTCTATAATGTCTTACCTTTCATAACATACAAATGAATATTAAAAAATCAGAGCAGGATGGTAGTAAAAGGGTTTAGGTTAGGTCCCCAGCTCATTGCAAGCTTAAGTAACCTCATGTAAGTTACTTATCCTCTCATGCTTTTCTTTCCTCTTATAAAATGACAGTGATTGTACCTTCTTAAGTGGATATTGTGAGGCTTATTTTCATGACATACATAAAAGACAGGGATTCTTAAGGTCAAATGAACATAGGGTTATCTGGATAATTTAAGTCTGAAACCTTGAGAAAACATTTTATGAGGGTAGAGGAACGTATTTTACGGAGGCTATCTACATAATTTAAATTGATTCATTGTATTTGTTGCAGTTCGCTGAAAAATTGCCAATCTTTTATTTTGTTTCATATGAAGTTGGCATAAAACTGCCATTTTAGTTACTTCATGTTTATGCCCAATTCACAAACATCCTCTGACTCTTTAGTCACAGTGAGAAGACAATAACATTCTATTAAAGTATATCAGTTGAAATAGGCTAAAATATTTACGAACATATGTTTTGAAATTTGGGAATGTTGGAGGAAAAAATAAAGATGTAAATTTGTTGTTAAAACAGTTTAAATATGCTAAATATTTTCTGAGTCTGCTTGACATGCACAAAGCAGTAAAAATAGAAATAAAAGAACTTGCAAACAGAGAAGTTTGCATGAACATAAAATTTAGCTTTTGGGTTTTATTTCATTAGTCTGAATATTAATTTTAATTGATCTTACTTGATCGATGGCTCATGTAGCATTAATTCTGGGGTCTCATAGTCATCGTAAACCTGTTATGATGCCAAGAATGTACAGAGATTCTTAACAAAGCCTGAATTTATACATGAAATAGATGTATTGAGACTCTTCTCAAACTAAAGTGACACTTGTACTATAGCAAAGTTTCTGAAAGCGTCTTTTCCCCTGTAGAACTGGCACTCTAAAGCTCTCTGGGAATACCCTGGGTAACTTACATCTTAATGATTCTTAGAAAGCTCTGGCCTTAAATTATTAAATACTGAGGGAGAATGGTAAGAAAGTAATTTTAAAAAGAGAGAAATATATTACAAGTTTTGCTCATCTATTTCCAATTTTGATTAGGTTGAGCAGAATCAGCACAAAGAGATTGGGCCTGTGTGAGAGCTTTGCTGAATTTCGATGGGGCAAACTCAAGGGCTAGCATTTACCAGTTGCCTTTTTGTTTCTGCCCACCACAAGCTCCCACCATTCACCCACTTACACAAGGACAAGGAACAATAAAGGGTGAATTTCATGAGGACCATTTTGTTCAGTTATTATATTAAGAAGGGTACTACTCAGATTTCTTACTGGTTCTAACTCTGGTTGGAAGTGTGAAGCAGGGAATGGGACACCTATCAGGTTAGCTCAAGGGAGGTCTTCAGGATTGGGAATGCTGTGGCTCTTAAATAGAACAAGAATGGGATTTACCCAAAATAAAAGGCAATGGTGACTTATTTTAGGGACTTTGAGGCCTGTATTACACCCATTAGTGGCTTAGACAGTGATGGGAATTCATCAAAGTGTGCCAATGTATGTAAGGATAGAAGTATAGCAGGAACACAACTCTGGAAAGCTTCCTAAAGGGCGGGAGCCTCACTTGGGGGCTGATGGGTGCTGATGGGTGAAACAAGTTTAGAGTAAGGTAAATCACAGAGTATCGTGTTCGGGCTTTCGCTTCTCTCTTCACTGGGGCTCTTCTCTATTAAGGTTATGTCTTACGGTATTTTAGAATGGTTCATGCTTCAAAATGACATGTGTTGCCTCTCCCCGACCAAAAGTACTGTTCTTCTAAGAGGTATCTCCCCCTCCCCTTTTATTGAAAAAAAAAGGAACTATCAAACATTTTGGCAAAGACTTCTTTACCGAAAAGTCACTGAGGATCCCAAAACATTTTTGTCTGGGTGAATTATGTCTATTGTACAGTGAAGAGTAAATTAAGTTTCTATGGAAGATATTTGTCTCTACTGTTTTCCTTTTGTTTACTTATCTCCAATCATTTATGCCTTTTTTTGTAAATCACAAATTTGACTTAAGAAGGTAGGATGAGTGAGGTTTCCACTTGTCATTTTTGGAGTATGAATAGTGGATGTTGGAAGTTTTACAGTTTTACATTTTATATAGTTTAGTGTAGTTCAGAGAGCTGGATGGCCAACACAGGGATAATGGTCTAGGCCATCTTTCTCTGTTATTCATTTCTGTGTAAGTAAAGTTCTGTTTCTGGGGTCTTTTTTTTTTTTCTCTGATGATTGATTTGTCTTTATTTCTATGTTAATCACAAACTCATTTTGTCACTTGTTCCTTTTTTTTTTTTTTGCTGTTTTTCTCTTTCTCTTTTGTTTGTGAATTTTTGAGTTTTTCCTTTTGACTTGTTTTGTACTCTACACTAGTTTGGAAAATACAGAGTCTATTTTTTAACTGGCTGCTCTAGAACTACAGTTGACCCTTGATCAACAGCAGATTTGAACTGTGCAGTTCTACTTATATGCAGATATTTTTCGATATTAAATACTACAATACTATGAGGTCTGTGGTTTGAATTCACAGATGCCAGGAACTGGAGATATGGAGGACTAACTATAAAATACACGTGGATTAATCCCTATGTTGTTCAGGGTCAACTGTGTATGTTTTTGTGGATACACATATATATGTATGTATATGTGTATATGTATATCTTAACAAAGTTTAAAGTTATTCAATATTTTTACTCTTTTCCTGAATCATAAAAATAATTTTTGTTACTCCTCTTTCTGTGTTTACAAAATTGTCCGTATCTTAGGTCTTTTTAAGAAGTCGTCAAGTTAGACAATTATTATTAACACAACTATTGTTCATTTAATACAATTTGTATACCTGTTTTTCATTTCCTTTTTTCATTGTTTGTTCATGTATTCCAGGTTTTCCTCTGGATTAGTTTCCTTTTTCCTGAAGCATACCTCTTTTTATAACAGATTATTGGTATTAGCCCTCTCATATTTTTTGTCTGAAATTTTACATTTATTTTTAAGCAACCTTAAATGGCACAATATCTGATTCTTATTATTGTAAAATTAATTTAGTGTAAAAATTTTACTTCATAATGTATATATCGTAGTATAATCTAGTATAATGATTTTTGTAATATTTATTGCTTTGTTTTATCCATATCCCTATACTCTTCCACTGGTATGGATAATTAAGAATAACTTGTAGGAGATTCAGAATCTTTTTTCTGTTACAAAATTGGCCCAAAATAGTTCTCCTATTTCTTTTGATTCCCAAAAGATAGTACTTTCTTTTTTGCTCTAATTGCTGTCCTATAAAATTATCTGAACTTGACTTGTGTTAATTTTCTTTAGTTCCCTTAACTGTCTGGGCCCAGAATTTCCTCATAAAGGGGAATAGCTGTTGTCAGTACATTCTCATTTATTGCAAGTGTGTTGTTGCTTATGGTTTTAAAATTCAATACTTTTTTGATGGAGAAATAGAAATTAAAATTTCTTCATTTTTGTATTTGCAGTTCCAATGTAGTGATAACCTGCATGGCTAAGTGTCTCCAAATGCTACCAGTCTCCTATAAACTTGCCCCACTTTCTGAATAAGTCCTAACTTAGTTAGGCTTTGGAACCAGTGTTGTTGTAAGTTGGGGAAGATTAGGTGTTTTATGCCCGTGTTGTAGGAGGGGAGCCCCTGTTTTGCTTTCTGTGGTTGATTATCTGCCTTCTTGATACCTTGGCAACTTTAGCTAGAATCTTGCTCTCTGCTGCCAGGCCTGCCTGCCTGTCTGCCAGCCAGTACCTGTCACAGTGTTGCTCACTCTGTCCTTTGCCTGAGGCTGTGTTCTCCAGTTACAGCTGGCCCCAAGCTTGACTAGATTCCTTCCACCAGTGAACGCTGCTGGATAAACTTCCAAGCCAGTCATTTCAGTAGGCGTGTCTAATTTCCCAGGGCAGCCCATTTTGTTGGTATCCGACCCCTGTTCTAAAGTACCAGTGGGCATTTCAGAATGGACAAAGTTGGTTTGTTACACAAGCTTTCAAGAGAAAGTTAGTTGCAAGGAGAAACCTTACTGAAAACATGTTGAGTGTTAATATTCTTTGTCTTGTTGTAGTTTATTTTCCAACTGAAATATAATTGCCACCTATGTGCCATAAGAGTAGAACTTTAAATTGTTTATTTTATACACAAAGATTGATTTCTTAATTTCATGTTTTATTTTGCATTTAATATTATTTTGTCATATTTAATTTTACTGACCAAATGGATTTTTTTACAGTAATGAAATATTACCTGATTTCTGATTTCTTTCATTTTTAGTTACTACTCAGTGATTAATTTTTGTAAGTTAGTAGTAGTTGCACCATAGTATGACAGGTTAAAATTTAGCAGTAGGAAATTTTATAAATTGATACAGCAGTGGTAAAAAGTATTTTCACAATGTGCATTTTTCTCCCTATGAGCTATACTTTGGAGTATGTTATAGTAAATGAGAGTAAATATATTAGATTTTTTTTTTAACTGTCATCAAACTGATATCTTTATTTTTCTTTCTTCCGAATTCTCATGCCTTTTGGCTTATATTAACTTTCTGGGCAACTGTCCATTTTTTACTGAAAGTCAAAAATTGCGTATGTGTAGACTGCCAGCCCCCTGAAGGCAAATCTTACCTTGCTTTATTTCACAGTCGCCTGGCTCAGTTCTTGTCCACAGTACGTAGTAGGGTTTCAGTCAGTGTTTGAATAGAAATCAGTCAGATGAACTAGCATTGAAGTTTAGATTCAGAATTTTCATTTGTCAATATTTGCAAAGATGTAGGTGATTGTAAAATAACTACTTTCCTGCAGTTCTTTATATCCAGATATCAGTATGCATGATCAGCTTTTCATAAATAAGGTGTGAAACATCAAAGTGGTTTCTACCATGGTTAAATGTGTCTTTCAGAATTTAATTATCATTATACAGTTTATTTCTTTTAACACATGAGACTTATGGAATCACAAAGTTCTCATGTTTTATCTTATTTTGGAAAAAAATAGAAAATTCAATTTCTTGTGTCCTTTTTTTACTTTAAAACAATACTGCACTGAGTTTTATCTTTTAATAGTGGTCTTATTACCTATTCTTGGCACTGCATCCGATAGTTGAAGCATAAAATATAGCTGCTTTCAAGGAGACTTACAGTGATTAGCTTTGGTACAGTTAAAAATTGGCACCTTGGATATCCTGCTTAGCTTGCTTTGTTGAAACCCCTCATCACACCTCTGTTTGTAGTGAGAGGTAAGTCATGCTAAGTAAAGCAATTACAATTTTTTCTTTTTACCTTCGGCCAAGTAGTTATGAGAAAGCACCTGTAGATTTGATAGGCCTGTTATCATGATTTCCAGGTAGAAATTTTACAAGTAGCTAATATTCCTGTTTAGGTTGGAAAGTGGCTCAGTGGGTGAGGTGTTGGTGTTAGACCCTTATTCTTCGTTAATCATCAATCAGCTACAAGTGTGAATTATAAGTGCCCACCTAAGGCAAGGCATAATGTGTACTTTGTTTGCAGAAAAGTTTATGATGTGGTTGCGGGTCTCAGTAGATCTAGCAGTTGCCGAGAATGTAGTGGAAACTAGGTAAATTTTGTGAATAATGTGCCATAAGGAGTTTATACATTTGGCTCCAGATTCTGTGGCCTTCATATTTGCACTGTTTTCTGCCTGGCCTGACCCTCCTCCCACCTCCCACCACCTTTTTCCAGATATTTGAATGGCTGTTTCCTGATATCCAGGTCACTGTGCCGAAACGTTACCACCTTAGAAGTCTTCTCTGTTTTCTAGTTGAAATTAGCCCTATCATATCACACCTTTTGTTTCCACAATAGAAATTTATCAATACCAAGTATTTCTCTCCTTTTAGAGTTTTTGCTCTAGGACTTCAGAGAACTTGTCTTTCTCAATTACCTCTTTATCCCCAGGGCTTAATGTTAGTGCCTTGTACAAGACAGATGATTAAAAATGTTTCCTAACTAAATGTGTACATTTTCTCATTCAAACCTTTTTTGGACCATTGTTGTTACAATGGTACTGTGTAAGTTATTAAGGGAATAAATGATGATTTAGTCCTAAAATATAATGAAAAACCATATCAAATTTGGGCCCTCAGGTCAGTATAGTTTCATTAAGTCATAGCAATATTAAATTAAGTTTTGCTATTGTATTTGCTTTCTTGTTGTATTGATTATACATTTATTTCCATTCATAAAAATTGAAACCTGGCTAAAATCCCAGATTATATGATCAATTTCCTTTTTTAATTGACTGGTTATTTTCAAAGAAAAGAGACATTTTCTGTATCACTGCCCAAATTCCCTTTAGGGCTTTTACAACAGTATGGCTTAGAATTCCAAGGATGATTATAATTACGTATTTTTACCAATTACAAACTTGGAGAAGTAGTTAATGAATGATTACTACAAAGTTAGTGAAAATTAATGAACAACCACTAGAAAGTAGAATAAAAGTTTTCATTTATATCCACACTGAATCTAAAATGATAATGAAAGGGCACTCTGGATTTAGTTTGCATATAAACAAAAAAGCACAAAGTGTTTCAAGATTAGTAAGTATTTCATTTTACTTTTGGAAAGAATCATTTACTTATACCTTCAGTATTTAGTAACCACCTATAGTTGAAGAAATTCTCTGAATTCACATTCTGTAGAAGATTTAGCCACTTTTAGAGCCTATTATTAAATTTACTTTATTTAATATGATGTTTTTGTTACTCCTGAGCATAGTAGTTGTATAAAGAAAAAAATTATCCAGGGATTATATTGATTTTAAAAATTAATATTTGAAATTAAAGATTTAAATGCCTAGTTTTACCTTTGGTTTGTCAGTCTAGCATGTAAATTATATTATTATTATTATATCAAATTGTTAAAATTTTTGAAATATTGGAGGTTTTGAATGATATTTAGTCACATTTACAAACTTAAACACTTTAAACCATTTAAATATATTTATATAAAATTATTGTATTTGATTTAAGTACTTTTCTGAAAACCAACACAATTCTTATAAATCTCACAAATTAAACTTATCTATATGTTGACTCTGGTTCCCATAGTATGTCAACACTATGTATCAAGCTAGTGAGGTTTCTACTTACAATCATTCATTTAAGTCAGTTACTCAATTTTGTATTTTAAATGGAATTATAAGGCTGACCTTTGATAGGTCAAACTGTCTTAAAAGTTATAAACACTTAAAATATAATTGAATTTATCATAAAATAATAATATGAGTTTGACTCTCCTAAATATTTTTACATTTAATTCTGAATCGCCTCAGGATTATATCATCCCAAGCAGTTTTCTCAACATACGAGATCGCATGAGGAATTTGAGCCCCATGCTTATCAGATTCTTGTCAATTCATGTCACAGACACATTAAACTTCATTTATAGATGACAGAGAAATGTTAAGTTAGTCTCTTCTTAACCATATGTCCATAACCCTGTTCTAGTCATGTATAGAGTATTCTGTGTAATAGTTGGTTGGACTTTGTATTTCTTTGGTTTGTTAAATAATTAAATGTCTGTTCACTAGACTTTAAAGATCTTTGAAGTTAGTGGAATTTTTGAAATATTCTTCCTGGCTGGAGCAAAAAAAAGTCTTACTGATATTAAAAGTATCTGATTGAATGCTGGCATTCTGTCAAGACTTTGTTCAGTCACAATGTTCAAGGTCATTCCACTGATACTAAGTGAAAATGATCAGTGTACTTTGTTAGTCTCTTGACCCTTCTTCAAGGGTTTGTGGATATCTGTACTAGGGATTAAAAAAATACTCTTAAAAGGTACACTGATGCTAATCCTGTGATATCTTTATATTATAAATGATAGCCTCTGTTCCTCTTGGTTTAGGTCAAAATAAAATTAAGAACTATAAAATCCTTTTAGAATGTAGAGGAAGAAAAAGGAAATAACACTAAGTTCTACACTTTGCCAGGTATTTTACATATATTTTCCAATATAAATTCATTTCTCACCATAGACCTGCCAGGTAGTATTATTAGTTCCTCATAAAATGATTTTGTTTATAAATAAAGAGATAGTGGGTTCAGTGAGGTTACCAACTTGCCAGAGGTCATACAAGTGGCTCCATATTAAGTGATGGAGCCAGAATTTGATTCTAGGTCTGTTTGTGTCCAAATCTCTTTCCTTGCCTTGTCAGAAGATAAATGAAAATAAAATGGAGATGTGTTCGTTTGAAAAATATGTTTCTTCCTCACATTTACTTGTTCTCCCTGCCAGTGTATTTAGTAGGAAAGCAAAGTTCAGTGCATTTCCCTAAACTGCTACTGCTGGTTTTGTAGGCTCAGTCTTCGGCACGGAAAAATGCACATTCTGTGGAGCTGGCATCCACTTGCAGGTATCCATAGCCTTTTCTCTATGTAAATGGGTTTGATTTGGTAAAAGGGAGAGCTGAGAAATGATACAATGCTCCTAGAATGGAAGGGGAGCTCCTGAGTTCACTGCCTTTCCGACTCTGGTTTGTTGTCTTGTCCTTCTTCTGTTTCACAGGAAGGAAACAAAATTCACCAGTAAAGTGACACATTTGCTCTTGAAGGGGATTAAGATATGCTACCTCAAAATATGCGACTTTGGCATGAAGATTATTTTGAGCTGAAAGAAGTAGAGTCAATAGATGCAGGAAGAGTTCTCTGCCCTCTCCTTACCTGCCTGAAAGCAGGGCATAAATTTCCCTTGTGACAGTATCCCCTCTCCTGTACCATGAATAGGAGAGGACTCTTACCACCAGATTTGGAGAGTTGGCACTGATGTGAGTCTGCATAAATAAATCTTACTAGGATAGTCCTAATCTTCCATTGGTTTTCCCCCATATATTTCCCAGTCACTTACCCATAATTTATTATCCTTGAAGTCAACCTCCTTTCTTTTGTTGAAATAGTATATAAACCCCTGTGTTTAACCACTTCTTTGAGTTTCACTTCTTTTCTGTGATCCTCCCATGCACCTAAAATATTAAAAATTGCATGCCTTTTCTCCTGTTAATTTATCTGTTGTTACTTTAATTTCTCACCACCAATGAACCTAAGAGAGTAGAGGGAAAGTTTTCTTTTTTTTCCCTTAACATCTAAAAGAGAAATTTGAACCTTACAAGGGTAGTTTATTTTTTCCATATAACTGGGGTATCCTTGACTATATCAAATATTTATGCTTTTCAGAATGGTATCATGACTAATAATATCAGTATATTATTCTAATAACCCAGTGGGTTAGATAGGACAGATATTATTCCTATTTCATTAATAAGCAAATTTTTAAAAAATGAATAACCTGAGTCACTTACCTCAGGCTGTCTCAGAGCAGAACACCTGTACTTTTTTAAACAAAGGGGAAGAGTATGAGGTTTCTTATAAATATAAAATTAGATAGATTTATGAGTTCTAGATGGTGCAGGAAGTTGGAGCATCTAAGGTATTAAGGTTCATTTTAGAAATGCCTGCTACCCCATTTTCAAAAACTATTTAGAAATATCTGTACCTACTGTGGTAGCAAATAATGCCAAATTTGATTGTAAAAGGCTTGTTATTTAAAGTTTGAGTTAAGGTGTTCAGAAAATGTTTGCCCTCATCCTTTAGCACACTCTTGTTTTACTTGTGATTTGAGCACTTACTCTAGAGACTTATTGGTACAGCCAATGTGTCTGGGCACAGCCTGAAGGTCAGTGTCAGAGGGTGCTCAATTTGCCTTCATTTATGGATATTATTGATTATTACAGAAATATCCGAATACTCATATCACTTCTGTGCATCTTGTGAAAGACATAGTGCATCAACTTTTTGAATCCTCAGTGGGCTTTTGGATGGAAACTTACTTTAGATTCAAATGAATTTCCTGGGACTCACTGCAGATCAGCTAATCCTGTAGCCTTAATTTAAATCTTATCAACTGTCAGGAGTGTCAGAACTCATTCTCCTAGAATCAGTTTTTTTGGGGGTGGGGTTTGAGGGTGTGGAGTCTACCTGGGTATCCATCTATATAGAATGAGTTTTTAAAAAAAACACTAGTTTATGGTCAGTTCATTCTCAGATTACCTCATGCTGTATTTCTGTGCAGTTTACTGTTATTAAAATTTGTAAATTACAAAAATGTGCTACTGCTCAGATACCAGTTATTAATTAATTTCTTAAAGTACATACTGTCAACTCTAGTGGCATAGCTGTTCTTAGGGTTTTAAAGAACTTCCTGATAAAGCAGGATCATGAGATATTATTATATTGGTTGGGAGTTGAAAATAGTGGGTTTAAAAAATATTCCACTGAATATTTTGAAATATTCAAAAGAATTTCCCCCACCCCGTGTTGGGGGTTTATTAACATATGACCCTGAATTGCATTACTTGAACCTCTTCCCTATTAGAAAATCTTTTCTATTTAAGCAAATGTAGAATTTATTACTCATAAGGAGAAAATCTAGAGTTTTATTTATAGGCAGATAATATTCAAGAAAAAAAAACTCATGTTGAAAATTCAGATAAATAGCTAGTAAAATCACCCTGCATTAAAAATACATTGAAATAATGCATGTAAAATCTAAAAAATAAATATATCTTAAGTGCAATGAAATTCACCTTAATTTTAGGCTTTGGGAGTCGGAGTTACTACGATGTCATTGACTTCAGCAAAAAAGAATTAAGTGTATTCTCACTGCAGTCAAGGTTGCATATTAACACAGGTCCCTTTGAATTTGCTTCTGTGAGTTTCAGTGTAGGTAGAAGACTTGCCATAGAGTAACAGGGTAATAAGTAACAGCTCTTAGAGAAATAAATTTCCTTTCCTGGATTTGCTTCCTCTTCATATATGCTTAAACAGTGAAGTAATTTACTTTTGAATACATGTGAAGTCACAGCATTTAACATTCCAAATAGGAATTATTTAAATACAACAAAAATCTCTCTATTTAAGGTGCTTGGGAATCAAGCATTCAGATTTGTGGAACCTTTACATGGACAGCCAATTCTCAAAATATTAAAATACAATATACTTAATATCAAAACTCCTTTGAGTATTTTTAGGTAGTATTTTTTATGACTTAAACAGGGTACTTTAGACATTTGAAATGCATTTTGGGTTTACCAGTTAAGCAGTACTTAACCTGTATTAGTGAAGCATAGAATGAAAGTTTATGAATGAGAATTTCCAAATTCTTATATGCCAGATGAATCAGTTTTCAATTATAGTTGCCAATTTTAATAACAGCTTTATTGAGTGATAGGTAATTCACATATCATCAAATTGTTTGCAGTATATTTATAGTTAGTCAACCATCACCATAATCAATTTTAGAAATTTTCATCAGCTCTAAAGAGAACCTTCTATCAAATTAGTCCCCATACTCCTCTCATCCCAACCCTAGGCAACTGCTAATCTACTTTTTATGTCTTGATTTTCCTGTTCTGCACATTGTATATAAACAGAATCAGTAGTATGTGGTCTTTTTTGTCTGGCTGCTTTACTTAGCAAAATGTTTTCAAGGTTCATCCATGTTGTAGTATACATCAATACTTTATTCCTTTTTATGGCCAAATAATACTCATATAATGTATGGATATGGCATATTTATTTATCCATTCATTAATTGATGGACATTTTGGGTACTTTCCCCTTCTTGGCTATTAGTGACTATTCGTATACACGTTTTTGTAGGGACATTGGTTTTCATTTCTTTTGGATAGATACCTAGAAGTGTGTAATTGAAAACGTTAATTTTACATTGTTAAAAGTAAATAACGTTCTGTGTGAATGAGCTAACTTAAGGAAACATCTTTAAGTAGTGGAAATGGGTTTTTTAATTCTGACTCTGGTAGTTAAACTTTTAATACCTCTAATTTCTTACTTGACAAGTAAGAGTTGTATTGGAAGATCCATTTAAATTCAAACTCTGTGTGTGTGTTTTCTCATTCAGCAAACATTTGTTAAGTATCTACTCTGGCATATTTGTGCAAGGACATGGAGATAATGAGTTTTCAGGGGAGCTTAGAGGCTAGTGGGAAGTTGGGGAGAGGGGCAAAAAAAGGGCAAAAATCATAGTAACAATTA
Organism: Vicugna pacos; assembly: GCF_048564905.1. NCBI lineage: Eukaryota > Metazoa > Chordata > Mammalia > Artiodactyla > Camelidae > Vicugna > Vicugna pacos. The sequence continues at coordinate 60,911,593 of NC_132993.1, read as the reverse complement.
GAAGCCAGTGTTGTTCATGCCCAGAGGAGGATGCAGATCACTGAACCCTGCTGCTGGACCGCTGAGGAGTAATAACTCACCCATTGTGGCTGTGCATGCGAGGAGGGGAAATCTCTTGGTGGAAATGATGCTTAAGTAACTCTCAGGAAGTCAGCCAGGTGGATGAATGAGTAAATGGCTTTTTTTTTTTTTAAACAAAAACTGTTTGGTAATTATTTCACACTAAAAATTTTAGGTGAATGAATTGTTAAACTTGACAAGGCAAGAAAAACTGCAACATTTCTTTGATGCCACCATTCATTGCCAGAGTTCATAGTTATTTTTCTCATTGCAAAAAAACACCTGCTGATTAAGCTTAAAATAACTCTTACCTCTCACTTGAACTCTTACTTGAACTATTTTAGTTGCCTTCAGAAGTATTGGTGATCATCATGAGAGAATTCAACTTTTAAAATTTTTTTGGTTACTTTTGAGGCTCCTGGCCCCACCCACTCCTTCATTTCTCCCTCCTTCCCTCCCCCTCTTTTCTGTTTTCCTTCCTTTCTTCCTCTCTCTCTGTTTTTTTTTAAATTGAGATATAGTTGACATATAACATTGTATAAGTTTAAGAGATACAACATGCTGATTTGATACATTTATATATTGCAGTATGATTACCACAGTGGTGTTAGCCAACATGTTCATGTCCTGTAATTATTGTTTCTTTTGTGGTGAGAACATTCAAGATCTAGTTTATTAGCAACTTTGAGGAATATAATATGGTATTGTTAACTATAATCACAATGTTGTGCAATAGATCTCCAGATCTGTTTTAGTTATTCATGTTCTAACTGGAAGTTTGTTCCCAATTCTTTACCCCTCTGCCCCTGATAACCACCATCTACTCTCTATTTCCATGAGTTCGACTTGCTTAGGTTTCACGTATGAGTGATGGCACATATTATTTGTCTTTCTCTGTCTGACTTACCTCACTTAGCATGATGTCGTCAGGGTCTATTTATGATGTCACAAATGGCAAGATTTTCTTCTTTCTCATGGGTGTATAATATTCTAGTGTGTGTGTGTGTGTGTGTGTGTGTGTGTGTGTGTGTGTGTATAAATTTATGTATACACACATATATATCTTCTTTATCCATTCATCCATTGATGGATACTTAGGTGGTTTCCATATGTTGGCTACTGTGAATAATTCTGCAAAAATCATGAGAGTGTGAATATCTCTTTGATACTCTGTTTTCATTTCCTTTGGGTATATACCCAAACATAAAACTATTGGATTATATGGTAGTTTTATTTTTAAATTTTTGAGGAACCTCCATGTTTTCCATAGTGGCTGTACCAATTTACATTCCCACCAACACTGTGGGAGGGTTCTTTTTTCTCTACATCCTTACCAACGTTTATTATCTCTTGTCTTTTTGATGAAAGCCATTCTAACAGGTATGAAGTGATATCTCATTGTTGTATTGATGTGCATTTCACTGATGATTAGTTATGTTGAGCATCTTTGTATGTACCTGCTGTACATTTGTATGTCTTCTTTGGAGAAATGTCTCAAGTCCTTTGACCATTTTTAAATCGGATTGCTTATTTTTTTTTTGTTATTGAGTTGTATGAATTATTTATATATTTTGGATGTTAACCCTTATTAGATGTTTTGCAAATACTTTCTCCCATTCTGAAGGTTGCCTTTCCATTTTGTTGACTGTTTCTTTTGCTGTGCAGAAGCTTTCTAGTTTGATGTAGTACTGCTTGTTGAGTTTTGCTTTTGTTGTGAAAATTGAGTTTTCTATTCTTTTTGTAGCTAGCAGGTGAAGTGTATGTAACTGTATGTAATTCTGTTTGTGGTAATCTGTAGTAATTATGGTGGTGTTCCCAGAGGATTATTTGCAAGTAATTGTGGGTCACTGGAGAAAAAAAACAAGCAAAGAAAGGTGCACTGAGAGTTGTTCTAACCTATAGAAGCAATAATCTACTTAAAGTATTAAAAAATACTCTTTAGTGTTATTAAAAGGAAAAATACAATGAACTTTGTTCATAAATTGAAATTTCCAGGGTTTTAAAATTAGTCAATATTTAAGAATTCTTTCTTCCCCTCCCCAGTTCTTCCCTGTCTTTTATAACCATCATTTCCTTTGAAGCCTGCTGTAAATCGTGCCTTAAAGGAAGCCTTCCATCATTAAAAGCTCTCTTTATCTTATTTTCTTGAATACTGATATGTAATTTATTACCTAGTGTTTTTTCTCTTAATGGATTGATTTAAAATAAAAATACAAAGATATTTCTGCCCTGGCCATGATGACCGAGGCACACACAGAAGGTGACCACAGGACGTGAATGACAACACTTAATTTGAATTGATAAATGCAGTTATCTGTTTTTTTGTACATCTTTGGGTTTTGTACTGGACATATTATTACAGGGACTTGTTGTTTTAATTAGGCAGTTTGTCTTTTCTGAGTTTTAGTTCCAGATCTATACATGGGAAAGATTCATATTGAACTCAGCTTTCATGATTTATTATGTTGATGCAAGTGAAACATAGAACAGAGAGAAGAGAAACGACCTTTCTTAGATGAAGCAAGGCATTCTTATGCTGTTAAGACTTTTTTTTTTTTTTTTTTTTTTTTTTTTGCTACAAATGTGACAGGCTGCTCATTCTCTGGCGGTGACCTCTACCTTGGCCCTGACTCAGCTGGTATGGTGGCTCTTTGTGCAAATATTTTCTCAACCTTCAGTTTGTCACAAGTAGCTAAGCAGTATCCCATGAACAACAGATTTATGATTTTCCTAGCGTTAGTGGAGTGGCTAGGATACTAACTTGTTCCAGCTGTGTTTCCTGGATTTGGTTTTTCCTCTCAGGAACCAGCCTTTTTGAGCAAGAAGAAAATGAATGGTCAGTTACATAGATTTGCAATACATGTGTACTGGCCTGGCCCTGAGGAAGAGTAATCTGAGGACAGGTTGAGAGCACCTAGAACACTTCAGGCTTTTGATGATCTAAATGTTAAGTGTCACCAAGTTATGGGGCCATGTAGCTACCATGATATAGACGGGGAGACTGAATCTTAGAGAAGGAGGCACTTGCCAAAAAGTTGTTCCATTCTGAATTTAATATACACTTTCTGACTCTAAGTTCCATGCTCTTTTCATTCCACTGTAGTGTATAAAGACCAATGAAATGAGTAGAGTTTTAATGGTGAGAAAATAACTATTTCCTGGACAGAATAATTTTTTTAAAAACCCCTACAGAAGTAGAAATTACTTACTACATTTCCTGAATGTTCCAGTTCTTTAAAATAATGCTGAGGTTTTACTCCCTTCACTTTTTGCCTTATGAGATTTTTATCCCTTTTCTTAAATGCTGTGAAAACAAGGAACTGCCACAGAAAATAAAGTAAAAAATACATTCACTGCATCATAAAGATAATATATGTGTTTGTGTATTTTGGTTATTGTTACTAAGGTATTTTCTACCTTAGATTATAAATTCCTACAGTTAAAAGGGCCAAAATGTTTAATTAGTTGATGCTGAGTCTGGCACTGTGTATTGAAGGAAGTATATGGTTTTGGATTGAGAAGTGGGAGAAGATCCTTCTAGAGAAGAACAGCTTGAATAAAATCAACTTCTGGGGACAACTGGCATTAATAGATTTAGTGTAGTTGATGATGTCTTGTGTTCTAGCACTGGGATTTGTACATAATTGAAAAGATAATAAAGACTAGTATTGGTTATTGTTGAGTAAGGGAGGAAGTTTTAAAAAATGCTTTAGTAGGATTGTTGTTTAGGAGATAATAAAGCAAATGGAAAGCTAGAAGAATGTCTGAAAGCAATTGAAATAACATGATTGTTAAGAGCCAAGAAAGGAGTTTGGAACTTAAGCTTTCCTTGGAGGGACTGATACGTAGATAAGAGAGGAGTGGACAGTATAGATTTGGGAGAGTTGAGTTGTGTGGTGGCGTATGTCAGACTAGGATGAGTATAATCAAATTGAAGTATATTTTAATGAGGGTTTATAACTGGACTAGAGTGTTCACGGGGGACAAGAGAGACATAGCTTGGGATCAGATTATAGAGTCTCCAAAATTGGGAGGATGAGTTTTAATTATGGTGTGTAAGTCAAGACAAGTTACAGAACAGGAAGAACAAAAACGGGTAGAAACTTCAATTTGAAGAATTGTTGACACCATTTAGGAAACTGTGGTTTTAGGATCTTGGACTCTGGTAGCAATAGGATTTGGTGGGCAGGCGGGGTGGGGGGTGGGATGTGATATTAGATGAATTGAATGAGTTTAGGATGAATCTAAGGTAGAGATTCTTAAGCTTCAATGTGCATTTGTGCATTAGAATCACCAGAGGAGCTTGTAAAGCCATTCTCAGATAACACCCTTTGAGGCTCTGATTTTGAAAGGATGAGGAAAGGGAAGACTACATTTTAAAAGCACTCTAAGTAATTCTGATAGAGGCAGTAAAAAGAAATTTCCAGCCAGACATACTGGGATAATCACAGATTAAAACATGGAAATTAGGGGAGTAAAATCTCTGAGACACATGGTGAGTTTGGTTTTGAACAAGCTGAGTGTGATTTTTCTATGCTACGGTGAGTTAGATGGCAGGACATCCAAGAGGAAAGGGCTGTCCTGTAAAAATAGGTCTTTGCATTGGATGGAGTGCATCTGTCTGGCTGTGAGAGTGGATGGCATATCAGGAAGAAGGGTGTTGGACAAAGAGCAAGAACATGACCTTTTCCTGATTAATTTAGCTCAGAAACACTAGGCACTGATGGATCTCTTTCGTTAAGTCAGCTCAACACAGCTTTATTCTTATTTTTCTTCTAAAAGAACACTGAGATTTCTTGTTTTGTTTTCTCAGCTCTTGGGAAATGTACATAAATGTCTTCGGCAGAGTCAAGCTGGTCTTGATATAGCTCACAGTGTTTTCAGCCACTGTAGACAACTGTTTGATCTATTCAGTTGAATCACATTAAATAATTCATAAGTAAATAAAGCACTGTTAATAATTACAGCACTAATCTGTGACATTATGTCAATGACTTATTTGATTCTATGCCTCTTCTACTTCTTACCTATTGTAGTGCAGGCATTGGCATCATTATTATGTTACGAGAATCTGAGATAGCCCTGTTTGTAAGTGATCTTAATTCATATTTTTCAGGATTTCCAGAAAGGTTTGCAGATAATTTTAGCTAGTGTTTTGAAATTCTCAAAAATTAATTCTAGTTTTTCTTAATTTGGGAATCAAATACTGTGTTGTACTGTTTAGAAGAGTCTAGGTATATAGACATTGCCCTGGTCTCCAAATCAGATAAGTAGTGGCATTGTACTTCAACCCTCAGATTGATATGAAACACTGTGATAAAGGAAGTTTAGTCTGACCCATTCATAGAGGAAGGAAAGTAGCCTGGTAGCTTGAAGCCCTTCTTTTGGCTCTGCTTTAGATTTTATAAAATGTTAATATGCAAGCTCATTCACCTCTGGACAAGGTGGACGTCTTTCAAACTGCACCATCTGAGTAGAAGAGGCCTAAGATAAAGTGACTTATTCTTAAACATATTCAGAAATGCTATGGGCCAGATTGAATCCCATGAAACCTAACCTCTATACAGATAGTTTCCAGCATATGAGCCAGTTGTGTTTCAGAAGTTTATGTGTAAGGCAGCTGTTTGGAACTCAGAACACATTTTTTCCCCTCTTACTGAAACAGTATAAAAATACTGGCTATGTTCCCAGGCTAGCCTACAAATCTTTTTAACCCAAAATATACCCTAAGTTTTATCTGTACAGTTTCACTTTATTAAATTAATATTTTTGTTTCTGTGGGAAAATACATTCCAAATCAGTTGTAAAGAAATAGGTTATCTTTTCTTAGCTGGGTTAGGGTGTTTTCAGGTGTCACTGGTCAAGCTGGGAACCAGTCATCTATTAGCTTGTGCATTTGTAAGTGGCTACCCTCTCCCCATTATAAAAGTTCATTTCTGGGTTATTCATTCTCCGAGTGATTACTGTTTCAGAAAGATGGCCTCAGTTTCTCACTCTGCTTTCTTTCTCTTCTATTCTCTCCACAAGTGTGGGCCAGAAATTAAGTACATGTTACTAAATCCGGGGTTGCCTGAAACAACAGATTGGCTATAAAATGTTTAGTGCTAGGTTTAATCACTTTGTCTTAAATGAGGCTGGTGAGGGCTTATGATGTAAAGCTTATTTGGGAAATTATCTGTTAACCTGGCAAGGGTGGTGACGATTGGTGTTGTCTGGGATAAAAAAACTAAAATATCTACTAAGTTATCAGTGACATAAAATTATATGAAATATTATTATAGCATTGCCTATTATATTGTATCTTAATGCTGTGAAATTTAGTGAGCCAAGTGTAATAAATTACCTCTATTATAATTAACATGTTCTTAATCCATATTTCATTTTGACTGGTCATGGTTGGTGAATATGTATTCATTAAATGAAAAGGGCTCTGTAAAAGAGTGATTAAGGCTGTTTTGAGTTGAACCTTAGGGAATGTTTTGCCTTGATGGGATTGCTATCGTTTTGAGTGGAATTTGGGATCTGGAACCTCTCATTCATTCATTTAATCATTCATTCCACATATATTTATTGAATGTCTATTATGTGTCAGACTGTAGTCTAAGTACTGGTGATACTGCGGTGACCAAATCAGACATGGTCCCTTCCCGTAGTGTATAGCTTACATTCCTGCTGGGAGTACAGAGAATAAATAGTAACTGCATAAGTAAATATGTACTGTGTCTCATGTGTTGTGAGACACAGTACATATTTGTACTGTGTTGTGAGGGTAGATCCAAATGGGACTGGCTGTGATGTATGAGAGTTGGTGGTATCAGTGAAGATTTTAGCCTAAGCAGCTGGAAGCATGTAATTGCCTTTCCTTATGATGAGGAAGACTGCAGGAGATTGGGGCTTGGAGCACTGGGGTGGGTCAAGAATATGGTTTTATGTATTAAATTTAAGGTACCTGTTAGGCATTTAAACTAACATATTTAATATGCAATTAAGGGGAGAAGTCTGGGTTGAAGATGGAAATTTGGCAGTTGTCGCTCAAAAGTGAATGTAAAAAAGGAAGAGGTCCAAGCAAAGTATGAGCCCTGGGGCACTCCAGAATTAAGGGATTGAGGAGATAAGGAGTCTGCAAAGGAGACAAAGAACAGTCAGTGAACTTTAGGAAGAACCAAACGAATTGGTGGCAAATTAGAAAGTGTTTCAAGAACAAAAGGAATCATCAATTTGTTCAATGTTGGTTATAGTTCAAGTAATACTTATAGTTCAAGTAATAATGAGAATTGACCATTGATTGAACAGCACTGAGGACATTGCTGACTTCCAACAAGTCATTTTCATGGGAGGTGGAAACAAAAGCCTAATGAGGTAGGTTCAGGAGAGAATTTAAAGGAGAGAAATGAAAGCCAGGTTCCAGCAGGCAGTGTGTAGGAGCTGAGGAAGGACAGGAGATGGGACCAAATCTGGGAATACAGGGAATATTATGAAGATGAGAGACCAGGGACTGAATGGTGATTTGGGCTCCTTGGGTGTCTTGTGACTAACATGAAGTGGGATAAAGGATGTCATGCGTTTACCCTTAATAATCTTCAAGGTAGATTGTGATGCAAAAACAGTGAATGTGGAGGGATAGGAAGGGTGCCTGTCTGGCCAAGATCACCTAGGGCTCTAGGTTGCAGCCTTGATTTTGGCTAATAAAAATATTTATAGAACGCTTTGCCAAGGAGTAATTTAAGAAAGTAAGTTGCTGCAGTTTACCTGAGATTGAATTGTACTAAGAAGCCAAACTGTGGCTATCGACTAAATATAGAGCTTATGTTTTTAATCAAGCTATTACTATAAAATAGACTAAATTTTGGCATGGCATGTAAATGGCTATTGAAAGAATAAATGCTTGAAAAAATGAATGAATGTTACATCTTCTCTTTTCAGTAAATTTGTGAAGGCCTGATAAATAATTTTAGGTGTGAATGGTATCTTTCCTATACATTTACTTTTTTTCCTCAGAGGTTACTTAAAAATTCTCCGTCACCGTGTCATTCCTCACTATTTTTTTCTGTCTTGGTCTTTTTCTTAATAGGGCTGCACTCACTTTCATTCAGCTAATTTTTGCTAAGTGCTTTTCTCTGAAATAAACACCAGTCGTATTTAGAATGAAATTGTGACCCAGTGTAAATATTCTGAATACTGTTTCAACTTTTCAATCTTTCTAGAAATTCTAGACTAATTCACTTTTCAGTATCCATTTGATTTAGGTGTTCAGAGCAGTGCTTCTTTCTAAAACATCAGAATTTTAAATGACAAAGTGAATTGTTTAAGTCAAGTTTATGGCGCTTTCTGGGAAAGTCCTGAAGGAAGAGTGATTCTTTTACTATTAGAATTTGCTTGCTTGAACAAACTCCTACCGTCTTGTAAGACAAATCTGTCATGTATATATAATTCTAGATCATATTTTTAGGTTTCAGTCATAAATTGCATTGATTTCAGTTTAATGATGGCCAGGTATGTTTCATATCTCCATCAGTGAGTCTTTATAGTACAGTACAGCCATGAATCAGTGCTGTCTTATATGAATCTGGCTGGAGATCTCTCAATGGGATGTGTGATTGAGTATCACCCTTATATTTTTACGGAAGGTAATAAGCACTAATGTTAAATGCTGTTTAGCAAATCGATGCAAGTGTTGACAGTAATTTTAGGTTACTCTAGATAATGTGGACTTAAATTTTTTTATTTTGGAAAGCTGTTTTCAGTTGCCTTGCAGTTACTTGTAATCTGTTATTATCAAGGTCACGCCATAGAAGATCTCTGAATACTCACTGAACCGTGTATGATTATTACCTCTTAATTTTCCCCAGAGGAAATATCAAATTCTGTGGTGGCTTAGGTGAAAGAGGCTCATTCCTCAGTTTTTTTGAAGATAACTACGCAGCTGTCTTCTGTATCCTGTGGCTAGTTATCTAACAGAGTGGAAGCCGGTTCTAACTTGATGTTATACAGACATAGCTCTCAACTGTCTAATAAAAGGAAGAGAATAGTTGTATATAATTCATACTGGTTGACAGTGTAAAAATCATTATCTTTTGGCTTTGGAATATCTTCTGATATTTACCTCTGTTGATTAGATCTGAAAATTAATACTTGGGAAGGACCACTGGTGTAATTGTCTAGTTCAGTGTTTTTCTAAAAAATTTGACCACAACTCAAAACTCATAGTAAGAATTCATTCTACACTCTAACCCAGTGCATAGTTCTGCACATTTGTGTGGACATACGTGTATTGCATGTATGTGTTAATAATTAGTTAATAATACATAGTATGTGAATATATGTTTCATGAAATAATACTTACCTTTAGATCATGCAGTACATTGGAATGTTTTCTATTTTAATTATTTTTTTTAAATACTGTACATAAACTAAATAGATTTCATAACCCATTGCTGGCTCATGACAGGCTATTTGGATAATCTTGGTTTAGCTGATCTCCAATGTGCACCATAACTATGGAATGTTTTACTGTACTAGTGTACATAAAAATAACTTTTTTTTTTTGGTTTTGGTTCTTAAGAGAAAGGTGATAAAAGTATTGAATATTTTCTTCAAACATGCTGATCCTAAGAAAGTGATCTTCACCATCAGATAATTTAAGAAATGCTTATGACAGTCATTTATCCAATACAGCTAATCTTTATTGAGTGGTAACTGTTTGTCAGGCTCTGAACTAAACATTGTGTATTCTAAGGTGAAGAAAAGAGGCTATCTCTAGCTTTGAGGAACTCCAGTGTGGTGGAAGAAATAATAAAGGAGCAAATATGTGTTTATAAATTGCTATGCAGCTGTGATAGAAAATAATGGAGGATGGTTGCTTTCACAGTTTTTAATCTCCTCAATGACATGTAGTTGAAAGAAGGAAAATGGAAACTAGAAGCTTAGGTTTTTGGGCTCAGATGTCAATTCATATTTCTCAAGTAGGGGCCTCTCCATATGCCCTCTTAGGCAGGAGGTATAATTTAAAAACTTACTAGAGATAATTTTCTTTGGGGCACTTTTTTCACTTTGTATTAGAGATAATTTTCAGTCTCTAGTTTCTCTTTAGTATGTTCAGGTAAACTCCTCATCTTAGGTGGTTTACCATGGTTAACCAACATTTATAGTGATACACATATGTATATATATGTATGTGTGTGTATGAATATTCTAATACAAACAATTTTCAGTTTTTAATTTGTTCACACTAATGTCTATATTTCCATAGCAGTCAAGATGAAAAATTGAGGTTGTTACAGATCATTGTAGCTATTATAGAGGGTTTCTCATGAATATTTACCTGAACTCCTTTCTACTTCTGTATATGAAATGGAATTGTAAAATTTTCACATTTTCTAATTTAATTCTAATAGATGATGGCATTACCATGTATGGATGTGTATGAGAAACCCTTGAGAAAAATGAGATATTAATGAAGATTTGGCAGACAGGAGGAGGGGTAGTGACAACCCTTTTCACATTTTAAATGAAGAAGGACTGCACAGTTTTTTAAAGATTTGGAAAGTAGCTTGAGATCAGCAGGTATAAAATATAATGGGGCAAATTTTGATGGATAGAGAGGAAACTTTATAACTTTTTAAAAATTGAATAATATTGGATGTATTAGGTTCTTTCAAGGTTGCGCCTTACTTTTACCACTACTGTTACTTTCTTTTCAGTTCCATTGCTCAAGTTCTAGAAGGATTTGGTCTGTTTTCTCTTCCTTCCCCAGCGTTTTTACCCACCTGATTTTGTGCTTTTTTATAATAAAATAATTAAAATTATTGTCACAGATGGATTAAAATATTCAGAGATGAGATTCATGATTCTGACTTTTGGATAGGATGTATACTTTTAAAAAGATGATGCTTCTAGTTTTAGATAATTTTGATTGTCTTTCTAGAAATTAAATTAGTTATATAAAATCTTTAATGTTCTAAAAGTAACTGCTACTTTCCAGCCACATATAAGATGGCCCATTTAGTTTGAGCAGCCAGCAAGCAGCCTTTGGCTTGGAGCTGTTTTGTTGTTTGGGTGTCATTGAGCCACCTTTCTTTTAAGCATGAACTGTAATAATCGACATCGTGAACAGTCTGGTTCCTCAAAATAAGAGGCAAGTGATGTTTAGGGAAAAAGTAAAATATTTGCAAATGGACAGAAATTGATAAAATATCAACCAAAAGACCATACCATGTGGCTGACAAAATAAGGAATATTTATCTTTTAAAACTTTTTTGTCTCTTAAACTCATCTCTGACGGTGCCTCTGTTGTGTATGTTAATAATAATAAATAGTTCATTCTATTCAGCAACATCTCAAACTTGGTTTAAAAAATGTAGATTCAATGAAACTATAAAAAATAAGTGAAGATTTGGAAATTAAATGCTATTAGGAAAACAGTATTTTTGGCTGTAGAAGAAGAAATATTCCTTTTGCATAAGTATGACAGCAGGAGAAGAGCTATTTTCGCCAGTAAAATTGACATGTTCATATCCTTTGAGCCAGTAGGCCTACTTCTCATAGTGTATCCCACGAAATAATAAAAAGGAGAGACATGTTCTTTGTAGGATTATTTATACTAGTAAACATATATATCCTTACACATATATTGCCTTATGCTAAAGTATAAAATTTTAGGTATCTTCCCTGAATGCTGTAGTATGCAATCTTTTACTAAAAGGGTTATACATGGAATTATTATAGCAACAAGAGTCATGTAAAAATGTTTTACAGAATGAAGTTTGTACCACTCATACCACTTATGTAAGAGTCACTTTTTAAATTCTCAAAAAGTGCCCTTACCTTTGGAAAACATGTTTAGGATAATTTTTTCCCCTTTTGACTTATTTGCTAACTTACTTTTTCTACCAATTGCTCCTTATCCTATTACATACATTTGTGTTGTTATTCAGATTTCTAGCTTTCTTCTTGTAAAATATTCTCATTTGAAGTGCAAGCTCTCTTGTATTCTAAATTATTTGATATCATAGTTTAAAAGTGAGAAAACATCCTCCTGTGTATAAGTTTTGGTTTGTAGGATTTAAAAATAAGTAGCACAATGAATACTTGCTATTAGGTCAGAAGTTCATTACCCTGGACATTTGTGGGCAAGAAGCCTAGGAATTTGTAATCTATGTTTCCAGATGGGGAACTCTTTCCTTCTGATATTTGGTCTTCTTTACAACTAAAATACCAGAAAATTTTGTTAGAAGCAGATGTTGGGAATATGTAGACATAACCCAAATGTGTATATTGCAACTCTGGAGGAACTAACTCAGTTAAAACAAACAAACAAAGTACATTAAAGCTGCTTTATAATTTAATAGTAGAACTTTGATATCTCTTCATACTCTAGTATTTATTTTAGACATTTGTAATTTGACTACTTAAGAAGAGACCTACCCAGTTTTTTAAAATTTGCTGGATAAAAGGCCAGCTCAGCAGTTTTATGTTAGTTTTTTTTTTTCTTAATGTTTCCAAACGGTAACACTGTATATTTAAATAATTAGTGAATTCGAGAGATGAGCCAGTTTCCAGCAGATCTGATTAGATTAGAAAGCCAGGCTAAATAATTGCTATTGAATATTAAAACAGAATTTGAGTATCTGAATTATGTAGATAATTATTTGTTACATTTTCTTAACCTTTGTTGAAAACAGTGGAAAAGTAGAGTAAGAAACTTCTACTATAATACTTTATCAAAAGTGAGGAGAAGAAGGGAGAGATGAACAGGCAGAACACAAAATTTTTAGGGCAGTGAAAATACTCTGTATGCTATTATATGGATATATGTGATTATACATTTGTCTAGATACCTAGAATGTACACCAAGAGTAAACCTTCAGGTAAACTATGGACTTTAAATGATTATTATGTGTCAGCGTAGGTTCATTCTTGGTAAAACGTACCGTTCTGGTGAACGATGTTGATGATGGGAGAGTCTATGTATGTATGGGGGCTGGTGGTATATGGGAAATCTTTGTACCTTCCTCTCAATGCTGTTGTAAATGCAAAACTGCTCTTTAAAACTAAAGTTTTTAAAAATGAAAATAAGGAATTGAGTCAAAATATATGTTGAGAGGAAGCTGTTCTTTAGGTGTGAACTACAGTATAGAATAGCTGTAACTCAAATCCATGTACTTTTCCTTAACCCTAACATCTAGGAGTGATTGACACACTGCCTTCCCACCTCCACCCCTTAGATGGTGGTGCTGGTGGTATATTAGCCTGTCTTTCTTACATTGCGTAACTCCTGATTTAGACAGATTTTTTCAGTGCTTAGCTGTTCAGTACTTTTAAATAAGCATTATATCTTTTAGGTTATTTACTTCTTTATAAAACTAAATATGGCGATCCCTTTGACTTTACAAGGGAAAACAAAGTAAATGTAATTAACTCCTAAACAATGATGACCTCAATTTTAAGGAATTTTTTAGCCAGGAGTTTTCAAATTTTAAATTGCATTGGAATAACCCGGAAGGCTTGTTAGACAAGATTGCTTACCCTTATCCCCAGATTTTTTAAGGCTGAAAGTGGCTTTAAAATGTGCATGTCTGACAAGTTTTCAGGTGATGCTGCTGCTGCTGGTATGAGCACCACTCTGAAAAATCCTACCGCTTTCACATGTGTACTATCTAACTCACTCTTAAGGTTTCAAAGAAAGGTAAAATCATCACTCTCAAGGAAGGTAAACAAGGAGTTTTACAAATTTTGAACACATGATGAATCATTATTTAAATCCTTATTAACAAGGGACCCAGGCAGATGTTATAACTGATTCAAAGGAGAGTCTAAGAAATAAACATTTGCATGGTGTAGGGAATACTGAAATGAATATATGGTCAGGTATATATGGTCAGGAAATTGGCCTTTTTCATTTCAGGGACCCACTGAACCTCCACTGGACAGATTGTTTATAGCCAAGGATAATTTGCATTGCTCTTAGTTGTCTTGACCATCAGTTACCTACAACTTACTTTGGTAAAATAGCTCAACAATAACAGAAGACTAGAATCAGGTAACAAGGAAGGGTGTGTACTACAAAGTTCATATTTTTCCATTGGAGCACACTGTAACTTTTTTTCTCATTCCCATTTTCCTTACAGTGATTTACTATAGAACTTGCTCTTAAGGTAGTTACCGTCTTTTTAACAAAGCGTCCATGTGATTTTGATGCACTCTAAAGTTTGAGAACTATTTTTTAATGTAACAAGGTAAAAAGCTGGTATGTCTATAACAAATACTTACTAAATCATACATTTTATCCTCTCATACAAATTATTTTGTATGTAGCCAGTTTATTATTTGGAAAATCTAGGTCAGATCACTCCCATTAGTTGAAAATTTTAACCTATTTATTGACCGTAAAGGAATTTAGCATGCATTTAGGTAATAAAGTAGTTGTGAGTTTTTTGAACATAATTAGAAGAAGGCTGTTTTGATTCATTTTTAAAATATGCTTTATAAAGCATTTGATTAATCAAAATATTAAAAATTTTAGTGAAGATCTTTTTATAGAGTATATCTTTATATATATATTTATTGAAGTATAGTCAGTTTACAATGTTGTGTCAGTTTGTGGTGTACAGCATACTGCTTCAGTCATACATGAACATACATTCATTTTCATATTCTTTTTCACCATAAGTTACTACAAGATATTTAATATAGTTCCCTGTGCTATGCAGTATGAATTTGTTTATCTATTTTATATATATTAATTAGTATCTGCAAATTTTGAACTCCCAATTTATGCCTTCCCTCCCCCTTCTCCTCCTGGTAACTATATGTTTGTTTTCTGTATCTGTGAGTCTGTTTCTGTTTTGTAAATAAGTTCATTTATCTTTTTTTTTTTTTTTAGATTCCACATATGAGTGATATCGTATTTTTTTTTTTTCTCTTTCTGGCTTACTTCACTTAGAATGAGTCTCCAGGTCCATCCATATTGCTGCAAATGGCATAATTTTATTATTTTTTATGGCCGATAGTATTCCATTGTATAAACATACCACAACTTCTTTATCCAGTCATGTGTTAATAGACATTTAGGTTGTTTCCATGTTTTCACTATTGTAAATAGTGCTGCTATGAACATTGAGGGGCATGTACTTTTTGAATTACGATTCCCTCTGCATATATCCCCAGGAGTGGGATTGCTGGATCATATGGTAAGTCTATTTTTAGTCTTTTGAGGAATCTCTGTACTGTTTTACATAACAGCTGCATCAAACTACATTCCCACCAACAGTGTAGGAGAGTTCCCTTTTCTCCACAACATCTCCAGTGTTTATTGTTTGTGGACTTTTGAATGATAGCCATTCTGACTGGTCTGAGGTGATACCTCATTGTAGTTTTGATTTGCATTTCTCGGATAATTAGGGATATTAAGCATTTTTTCATCTGCTATTGGCCATTTTTGTATGTCTTCATTGGAGAATTGCTTGTCTAGGTCTTCTGCCCATTTTTGGATTGCGTTGTTTGTTTTTTTCTTATTAGGTTGTGTGAGCTGTTTATATATTCTGGAAATCAAGCCCTTGTCAGTCTCATCGTTTGCAAATATTTTCTCCCATTCTGTAGGTTGTCTTTTTGTTTTGCTTATGGTTCCCTTTGCTGTATAAAAGCTTATAAGTTTAATTAGGTCTCATTCATTTATTTTTGCTTTTATTTCTATTGACTGGGTAGACTGCCCTAGGAAAACATTGCTGAGATTGATGTCAGATAATGTTTTGGCTATGTTTTTTTCTGAGAGGTTTATAGTGTCTTGTCTTAAGTCTTTAAGCCTATTTGAATTTATTTTTGTGTATTGGTGTGAGGAGTATGCTAATTTCATTGATTTATATGTAGCTGTCCCGTTTTTCAAACATCATTTGCTAAAGAGACTGTCTTTATTCCATTGTATGTTCTTGCCTCCTTTGTCTGAAATTAATTGACCAAAAGTTGGGTTTATTTCTGGGCTCTCTATTCTGTTCCATTGGGAATAAATCTGACCATGAAAGTGAAAGACGTATAGGCAGAGAACTATAAGACATTGACTAAGGAAATTAAAGATGACTTAAAGAAATGGAAAGATATCCCATGTTCTTGGACTGAAAGAATTAATATTGTTAAAATAGCCATACTACTTGAAGCAATCTATGGATTTAATGTGATCCCTATCCAATTACCCAGGACATTTTTCATAGAACTAAAACATATAATACTAACATTTATATGGAATCACAAAAGATCCAGAATTGCCAAAGCAGTACTGAAGAAAAAGAATGAAGCTGAAGGAATAACCCTCCCAGACTTCAGACAATACTACAGAGCTACAGTAATCAAAACAGCATGATATTGGTACAAAAACAGACATTTTAAGGTATATCTTAAGTCAGTCTTTTTACATGTAATAAAATGTGTCTCATAATTCTAAAAGGATCCAGTTATTTTAAGAGGCCAAGCAGTATAATATAAAGAACAATAATTTTAAAACATCAAGCTTGGTTTGTTTCTCTTTTGTAACTAATAAGTTATAGAATTTGTATGTGAACATAAAGATAAATGCATCATGGCTGTTGTGATGACAAGACCTTGCTTCTGGACCTCTGTTTTCTCAAGTACAAAATTGGGAGGATAGAGCCAAATGAGATCCAAGCTCTTCTTAAACTCTAACAACACACGATACTTTGCATATTGCACAGTGAAAGTCTTTACATTAAATATGTACTAAATTGTAGTTATTCAGCATTTCTCTTTCTCACCTCCCCCTTTGCTTTTCAGAGCCTGGTTGGTTATATAGTTTCTTCTTTTAAAATAGCTTATTGAAAATATAGTTGACATCCAATTAACTGCACATGTTTAAAGCTTGCTTTTTGGTAAATCTGGACGTAATATATACACTTATGAGATAGTCACAGCAGTGAAGATAATGCACATATCATCACATCTGAAAGTTTCTGAGTCCCTCTGTAATCTTACCCCATCCACTCCAGACAACTCCTGAGACTCTTTTTGCCATTATAGACTAGTCTGCATTTTATAGAATTTTATATACATGGAATAATTGAGTGTATACCTTTTTTGGTGCGGTCTGGCCTTTTGTTCAGCATAACTATTCATGTTGTGCTCATATCAATTCTTCATTCCCTTTTATTGCTGAGTAGGATGCTATGTTACGTTGTATCACAATTTGTTATCCACTTACCTGATGCTGGGCATAGGGGTTGTTTACAGCTTTAGATAATACAAATAGGGTTGCTGTGAAATGTATGTATGCAAGTTTTGTATGAACATGCACTTTTCTTTTGGATAAACACCTAGGAATGAGTTGATCACATGCTAGGTATAAAACTTTTTAAGACATTGGTAAACTGTTTTCCAAAGTGGTTGTACCACTTTACATTGCCACTAACAGTGTGTGAAGGTTCTAGTTCCTTTACTTCTGCACCAACAGTTGATGTGCTGTCTTTTTAACTTTAGTCATTCTAACAGTTGTGTAGGATAACATCATTGTGGTTTTAATTTGAATTTCCCTAATTGATAATATCAAGCATCTTTTAATGTGATTTACTTTGCCATTCACATCTTATTTTGTGATGTTTGATAAAATATTTTCCCAGTTTTTAAAATTGTTTTCTTGTTGAGTTTTTAGGTTTTTTTTTAAAATATGTTGTAGCTACAAATCCTTTATTAAACACATGCTTTTGCAAATACTTTCTCTCAGTCTGTGGCTTTTCCTTTTATTTTCTTAACAGTGTCTTTTGGATAGAAGAAGCTTTTAAATTTTGAAGTCCAGTATAACAGGTTTTTCTTTTATGAATCATCTTTTGGTATCATATCTAAGAATTCTTTGGTTAACCCAGGGTCACAAAAATATTCCCCTATGTTTTCTTCTAGATTTTTGTAGTTTTTGGTTTTATTCTTAAGTGTACCCATTTTGAATTAATTTTATGTATGTTTTGAGATATGGATCAATGTTTTGTTTTAATATGCATATCTAGTGGTTCCTTTCAACCTTTTGTTGAAAAGACTACTCTTTTTCTACTGAATTGCCTTTGTTAAAAAAATCAGTTGTCCATATACATTTGAGTCTATTTCTGGGCACTGCTAATACCACATTGTGTTGACCACTGTAGCTTTATAATAAGTCTTAAAAATCAGAAAGGAGTTAGCCTTCCAATTATGTTCTTTTCCAAAGATATTTGGGTCTTCTAGGTACTTTGCATTTCCATATGAATTTTAGAATTAGCCTGTCAGTTTCTACAAAAGAGCCTCCTGGTATTTTGATTTGAATCTATATGTCATTTGAGGGAGAACTGACATCTCAACAATGTTGAGGTACAGCTCTCCACTTAAATAGGTCTTCTTTAACTGCTCTGAGCAATATTTTGTAGTTTTCAGTGTATATTCTTGCACATCTTTTGCCAGATTTGTCCCTAAATGTTTCATATTTCTACTTAACTTTTTGACCATTTGGTACAGTTATAATGATGGTTCCATGTCTTTATATACCATTTCTAAAATTTGTGTCAGCTCTAGATTGATGTCAATTGTTTTATTTTTCTCAGCATTGTGGTTCAGATTTTGCTGATTCTTTGAATTTCTTAGAGTCTTTGATTGGATGCCAGACATTATTGGATACTAGACATTTTTATATTCCTATTAATATTTTTGAGCTTTTTTCCTAGGATGCAGTTAAGTTACTTGGAAACATTTTGATTCTTATGGATCTTGCTTTTAAGTATTTGTTAGACAGGACAAGAGCAGCATTTAGACCATGGCTCATTATTCTTCACTAGTGAGGCAAAGCCCTTCTGAGTACTCTTCACAATACCCCATAAATTATGTTGTTTTCCAGTCTGGCTGAAACAACTGGTTATATGTTTGGGGAAAAAAATGTACCTTGACCTCTAGCTCCTGATGTATATATAAACATTAATTTGTGATGATCACAGGAGATTATAGGAGAATATTTTCATGGTGAAGATAGGAAATTATTTATTATATAGGCTATAGAAAGCACTAAACCTAAAAGAACAATTGATAAATTGGACTTGACAAAAATTATAATCGTCTTATTAAAAGGCACTGTTAAAAAATGAGTAGGAATACTAGGAGCAAATATTTGCCATATGTTTACCTGATAAATCTTCTATGTAGACTAAAGTACTCCTACAACTGCTTTGAGATTTTCTCTTTATCACTGATTTTCAGTAGTGTGATGTTGATGTACTCTGATGTGGTTTTCATTGTGTATATCCTATTTGAGCTTCTTCTATCTGTGAGTTTATTATTTTTATAAACATCTGTAAAATTATTGGCCATTATCTCCTCAAATGTTTTTTCTGATCTTTTCTTCTTTCCTTCTTGATTCTAATTACACATGTGTTGAGACTGTTTAATATTGTCCCACAGTTACTTAGACTCCAATCGTTTCTAATCTTTTCACTTCAGATAGTATGTTTTTCATCTCCGTAAGTTCCATTTTTATGCCTTCCATTTTCCTCTTATTATATTTTGTTTTAAACACTTGAACTTATTCATATAAACTGTTTTAAAGTTTCCTTGTTTGCTCAGTTTATTGTTTTTTGCATTTTGGAGTCTGTTCTGTTCTGTTTTCCCACCTGTTTATGGATCATATTTTTATCTTTTTACTCACACCTGGAATTTTTTGATTGCGTGTCAGATATTATGACTATTACGCTGTTAAGTGTTTGAATTTTATTGTGTTTCTTTAAATTTTTTGAAATTTCAGGTGATGGCTAAGTTTCTGTGCATTAGTTTGGTTTTTTGAGGCTTTTTTCAAAGCTTTGTAGGGTGGGTCTAGCAACACTACACATTTATTAGGCTGTTAGCCCTGCTACTAAGTTGTGACCCTTCTTGGGTATCTATTCAGTGTCTGGGGTGTTGAATGTCTTTCAGCGTATGTCCATCAGAACTCAGTCTCCCAACACCATGAGAACACTGGAAGTTATTTAGCTTACAGCTCTCAGATGGTTTGCTGAACATTGTGAAATTTTCTCTTTACATGTAGGTAGCTTTATAGTCAGTCATGGGCTCAAGGGACTTCTGTGCAGATTTCTGGAGCTTTTTCTCTGCCAACCTCTCAACTGTGGTATTCTGCCCTACAAATTCTAGCCTCTTTAGTCTCCCCAAATCTTTTGTCTGTCTCCTCAGCTCAGTAAGACTTTCATGATCTCCTTTCAGGAGCTTCCCCTCCCTGCAGTCTGTTGTGGAAAGAAGAGTTTCACTGGAAGAAGAGTTTCACTCGTTTTTCTGTTTTTCTTTATTCACGGATCATAAGTCTTGGTCTGCCTATTGTCTGTCTCAATGTCTGAAAAAATATCTTTTCCCAGTTTTCTGGTTGTTTATGGTGAGAGGACATGATCAATTCTACGTATGCCATTATGGCAGTAGAACAGTTTCTGTTTTCAATAGAAGTATTTATTACAATCATGATTTTAAGTAACTGTTATTTGAGGTTATTTATTTTTGTTGTTTTCTAAGTAATTCTTTTCAGCAGCAGGGCCCTTCTCCCTTTTTTCCAAGTGAAATTCTACACAGGACTCTAATACAGAAAATGGTTAAAACTTCATCTGCTCTCATTTAAGTGAGGTTGGAGCTGGCTTGGTTTCCACCTAACCCTGAAGCAATCTGGTACTCCTGAAAATAAAATTTGAAGACCAGTGAACTATTTACCCCTCTCATTTTACATATGAGGAAACTAACTTCTAGCAGGGTCAAATGTTTTGTCCGAAAGTAATGAATCTTAAACTATCTTTCTCGTATGGGCTTTTCTGGCACTTGAAATAAGATCTTGTATCCAAACTCAGTGTCTTATTCTCCTTAGGTCAGCTTGATTGGGGAAAAAATAAGGAAAGAAAAAAGTTGCTTTTGATTTTGAGCTGCTTCAGCACGAGATTCTTAGAGAACTCCAGTTCCTATTAACCTTTGTGTAGTGCATTGAGCTCACAGGGACTGTATTGTGACTTCTAGCTGTTTAAACAGTCTTAGAATAGTTTATTTTAAAAACCAGTCCAGCACTTTAGTTTATTCTGCTTTCTCAGTACTTCTGTATGATAGATTTCTGCTTTCATTTTGTAAGAGCTTTGTATGAAGATGGTTACATACCCTTGTTTTATGTGTCCCTCCTCTTCACTTATTGTGGTTATGTTATTTAATCTCCTGGAAACTGCTTGGACTATATTCTAAAGAATGCTGTACTTTGAACTCTAAATAGTACATCATTGGTTATGACCTTGAGTTGTTGGGGAAGTTTTCATATTGAAGGAAGCAGAGTGTCAGCAGCTTGCACTGTATTTCTTGGCAAAAATCTGCTTTGTGTGCACCTGGGTCTGTCTGCAATCAGAATCTAAGAGCTTACAGTTGAATTATTCCATCCTGAAAGCCATCCCGTGTTTATTCACTGCTTTATTAGTGTATAATGTAGAAATGGGACAATCACCATAGATGGTTGAGAGGTAGACAGGCAGGATACATGTAGCATTAGTGTACTCTTTCAGTCTACTGGTTTTAGCTAGAGTTTAATATTGAAGTATAGTGTTGCTGCTCTTTTGTTGTGTTTTTTTTCTTCTTACTGAAAAAGGAAACCAAAAGAAAACAACAAATAATTTAGTTATGCATGATGTCCATGTTGTATAGCTTTAGAGTTAGGATTTCCTTTGAGACATATCTATAGTGACTATTAGAGGCCCAGTGACTATTTGTCCAATGAACAAATGAACTAAACTCAATAAAACCAGTAAATATCCCGAGAAATTGTTGATGATGGGACTCTTTGAGCTGCATCTTTATAGAACAGGAAGAATGTGATCACTGTTTGGCAAAACCAGTCAAGTTACCTTATTTTTATGTTAAGGCTAGTCATGCCATAGTGGTATAGCTCTTTGGTGAGTAATGAAGGAGAATTTCCTCTTACTCATCTTTGTGCCCTCAGTACCCATCATTGTGTTTTTCACAGGATAGGTGTTCAGGAAATGTTTGTGGAATGAGACAGTAAGTCTGCTCTATCACATTTCATCGCACTCTTGGACAGGCCCGGCAGATCTTGAGAAAGCACTTTTTTCATGACTGTAATAATCTCATGTGGATTTTTGCATATACACTGCACATATACATACGTTTACTCTATTTATGGTGCCTAGTGTAGCCATTTCCTTTCTATCATTGATAAGAAATTTTAACTTTTAAAAAATCTAAAGATTTCAGTGTAGTATTTGATGCTTTTTCTGTGTACTCTTCTTACAGCCTAAATAACTTGAATTGATTTGACTTTTTTTTTCCTTTTCCCTGGTGAAAACTTACCACCTATTAGAGATAAAATTTGTAGCTTTTTGACTGATTAATAACATTTATAGGAGAGCAATTTAGGAAAGGTTTTCATGCATGTTATCTTGTTCACTCCCTCAACTTCATTGTAAGATAGGTAGGCAGGTAAAATAAGTGATGCAGATAGATTAGTCGACTGTGTCAAAGTTACACAGCTAGTTAAGTTACAGAGTTAGGACTCTGAGGCCAGTATTCTTTTTGCTGATTCTAAACTGTCTCTTGATATTATTTATTAAAAAGTGACACAGTCTATTTGCTTTAATTAACTATTATTAGAATTGACTTGCAATTTTGATTAAAGAAAAGGAGTAATAGGGAAGTGACACTGTACTCAGTAGACTAATGTAATTTCAGAGGTTGATTTTGAGATATATATATATATATATTTTATATATATATATGTGTATTTTTTTTTTGGTCTTATCATAATTCTTTTTTCTAGGGCCCTCTGTCTTAACATCCTCAATTCAGTAATTTGTTTCTGATATAAACAGATGGTGAGAAAACAGTGATTCCCAGATCTGTAATTACTGCTGTGATAATTTGATATTTTACAGATAAGAATTTTGACTGGTGGGAGGCCAGTCTGGAATTCACATGTCTCGGGAGGCCCATATTGTTTAGATTGGAGGTGTACTTGCACTTGAATTCAGGAAGACTGCTGTAAATAAGGATTTGACCTGCATTATAATTAAAATTTGAATCTTTATGTAGCTATTCCTTTGAACTATTAAAAGAAAAAACTTTACCTTATTTTAGAGATAGGAAATTTGAAGTTTTTCAAAATGGTCTTTTCCTCTCTCATACTGAATAACCATCACAGTGATAAACACTCATTTGTATATAAAGATAAAAAAGTTTAAAGTCAAAAGGTATTAAATCTTCCAGTGAATATGAACTTTTGTGTCATAATACAGTGAAAAGAAGTAAGTTCTGAGGTTCTTAACAGATCTAATTGCCATGTGACTCCCACAATGAGCTCTTTTATGAGGAGAATAAAATGATATCTTGAAGGATTTTTACAGCCTTTTAAATCAGTTGAAACACAAATTTTATTTTGATTTGTTAGCCTTATTTATGATTAATGATCTTTCGTTTTCCATATTCCTTATCTTTTTGATTAGTGTTTTTTGTCCATCATTTCAAAAGAAGTTTATTCTTACTGCTTCTGAAAGCTAAAGTCTACATCAGAAGTTTTCTAAATGTATTAAAGACAGAGAAATTCATTAAAATCTGGTATTAAGCTTTCCCTCTCCAGAGGCGTATTTGAAAAACAAACAAAGGAATACTTTAGTATTCTAAGTGGCATTATTTAACTTATATCTACTCTAAAAGTTAATCATTGACAAAGTTATTTGAAATGTTTTAATGTTTGTCTGAACATCACAAGCCATTCTTTTTAGAAAAGAGAACATTATAATAAGTGCCCTCTTTGCGGTGATTGTAAGTGGCTTCTACCTATGGTAAATGAGGAAAGTGCTCTGTTCTAGGGGAAATCCTTGGAGTGAAAGTTGCCTTTCATACTGAAACCATTGGAGAATGGATAAGGGGAGGCTTCAAAGTGTTCAGAAATATATGGTTAAAAGATAGTATTTTAAGTATATGAATATTACTACAAAAGTTATAATATTACAGAATAGGATTTCTTTATGCATTGTAAGTCTAATATGTTGATGTGAATAATATTCCACTAAAGAAGACTTTCAAAGCAGAAGTCAGGATTTATGAGCATTCCATGTCCTATTTATGAGTCTCTCCATGTCCTGCTGGTTCCAGGAAGGAAAGAAAGGAAGGAAGAGTTGAGAGGTGGTTGGAGTGGATGTCTAGGTAAGGCACATGAAGATGGGAGTAAGCTTAGCCTTAGGGGACCTGAGAAAGGTGCTAGGTGCCTGCAAAGGAAAGTCTAGTTACCCGGGGATATCTGTTAGAAAAATCCAGGGATCTTCACTGAAAGAACACTCAGGTGAAGGCAAGGAGAACAGCTTAGACCTCAGGATGTATCTGTGGCCTTGAAGTTCAAAGTTAGAGAAAATACACAGAGGTGATAGCTATTACATGACCTAAGACCAGAGGTAGAATGATTTAAGAGGAAAGAACAGTGAAAGAGGAAACATCCTCTCCTAGGTAAAACAGAACAGAAACAGGGAGAAATCATGTATGTTTTCAGCCTGAGATTGGCTAATTAAATGGCATTTCGGGTGTTGAACTTACCTGTATATAGTTGTTGCTCTTCTGGTGTCCTTACACTGTAATCAAAGTGTTCATCTGAGTATATTCTTTATTTACATTCCATCAGTGATAGCTGTAATACTATGTCTAGAAAAGAGAGAGCCAGCCTCATAATTCCTTGAATAGCCACACTGCAGCAGTATTAGTGGGTGTTCCATGGGAACCTGATCATGGGGCTTTCTGATTAGAGGACTGTCAGTCATTGTAGCTTATAAAAAAGCCCCATCAGATACATGTAAAGGAAGTGTATTTAAAAAGTGTACAAGAATAACTCTGCAGAAAATTGCCTTTAAAAAATAATCAATTATTATTTACCTTTTCTCCTTAGGATTCATTAGTAATTATATTAGTGAGGTGTTATTCTTAGTGACTAAAGATAACAGTTGTTTTCTGTTCACACTTGTCTCTAAAATGAACAAGTAATATACTTTCCTTGTTCCGTTAGTTGTTACAGAACATGGTTACTCCACTATTATCCTGTACTTTGGGGAAAAAATTCTTCTTTACTGATCCCAAGTGAAATCATTTAGAAATTAAAATCTGCCATGTGAATGTCAAAACATATTTTTAAAGGGCATATTTCTTCAATCTGAGAGCTCTCTGATTAGGAAACAAAAATATAACATTTGTTTGGTCCCTCAGTACTCGAACACAAAGTTTCTCTTTTGATGAGAACCCTGGTTTTAATCTTCGTATGAATTTTTATAGAAATAATTTATGAAGAAGGGAGAGTCAACTCTCAGTCCCAAACATAGGCCAAATTATCTCCTGGTGTTTTTCATCTGTAACGTTGGCTCTTGGCCTTGGCTGCTCTTTAGAATCACTTGGGGAGCTTTTTAAAATTGCCAGTGTAATCTCACCCCCAGAGATTCTGATTTATTATTGGTTTGGAGTGGGGCTCAGCAAAGGTTGAGTTCCATAGGTAATTCTTTTTCTGTTTCTTTGTTTTTCTTCCAGGTTTCTTGAGACATAATTGACATACAGCACTGTATAAGTTTAAGGTGTACAGCATAATGATTTGACTAAGGTGCATCATAAAGTGATTCCCATAATAAGTTTAGTGAACATCCATCATCTCATATAGATACAAAATTAAAGAAATAGAAAAAAAATTTTCCTTGTCATGAGAACTCTTAAGATTTACTCTCTTTCATATGCAGTGTATAGCAGTGTTAATTGTATTTATGTAATGTTGTACATTACATCCCTGGTACTTGTTTATCTTATAACTGGAAGTTTGTACAGTCTGGCTGTCTTCATCCAGTTCCCTCCTGGTACCTCCCAATGCCCCACCTCTAGCAACCACAAATCTGATCTCTTTTTCTGTGAATTGGTTTGTTTGTTTTTGAAGTGTAATTGACTTAAGACTTGTTTAAGTTCCTGTTACAGAACATAGTGATTTTTTTTTACATTTTTTAATTGAGTTAATAGTCATTTTACAATGTTGTGAGTGATTCTTTTTATATACATTTCAAAATGATCACAGAAAGTCTAGTTGCAGTATGTCACTGTACAAATATATTACATACAGGATTATTGACTCATTCATTTTACAACTAAAAGTTTGTACCTCTTAATTTCTCTCACCTATTTCTTTCGTCCCTGACTCCTCTCCCCTCAGGCAACCACCTGTTTGTTCTTTGTATCTATAACTGTTTCAGTTTTGTTATGTTTGTTCATTTGTTTTGTTTTTTTAGATTCCACATATAAGTGAAATCACATGGTATTTGTCTATGTCTGACTTATTTCACTAACTGTAACACTCTTAGGTCCATCCATGTTGTCGCAGATGCCATACTTTCATTCTTTTTTTTTATAGCTGAATAATATTTCGTTGTATATATACACCACATTTTCTTTATCCATTCATCTATTGATGGACACTTAGTTTGCTCCATATCTTGAAATAAGGTAAATGGTGCTACAATAAACATAGGGGTGCATGTATCTTTTCTAACTAGTGTTTTTGTTTTCTTCAGATAAATAACCAGGAGTGGAATTGCTAAATCACATGGTAGTTGTATTTTTAATTTTTGGAGGACTTTCCATGCTGTTTTCCATAGGTAATTCTAATGGATAGTCAGAGTGGAGAACTACTGCCTTGGAAACATTCAGTTGAACTTTTTACATTTTCATATGAAGTCAGAAGGGGAAAGATAAAGAAAAAGGATGGGTGACCTGTTGCATTAGCTACCCACCTGTGCTTATTTTAAGGGGTCAAGGTAAATGAACAGGTGAAGGCCTGGATTTTGCATCCTGTGCAGCAGGGCACATGGGCTATTATGCAGTACTGGAAGTAATGTTCTTGAATGTTGCAGTGTGGTGGCACCTCTTGCCAGGAGTGAAGGAATGATAGGTTATTTTGCTTCTCTAGTTTTGCTTGACTTTGATTAAAAGGTTGATCATCTTCTGCTTTTTTTTTTTTTTTAGCGTTTTAGGAAAAAAATTATTGTGCCAAGAGTATCAGATAATCTGTCAGAAAAATAGATGAATGGAATAGATTGGTGTGTATCACTTCAAACCAGTGAAATTAAAAGCACTCCTTTTTGCCTTCTGGTTAGGCTGTGGCAGCGCAATCACTGGTAATTTTGTAAAGAAATTTATTTCAAAACAGCATGAGAGTCAAAATAAAACTATTAGAGGGAGAGAGAAAGAGAACACACCTAGGTTATATTGTGTCTCTTAAAATCTGTGAGAGGGGTTTAAAGTCTTTAAAGAAAGCTCACTTTGTCATTATCCTACTTCTGTATACTTTTTGTATAAATTGAATTATATACACTTCTAAATTAATTTATAAATATATATTTATTGAATGAGTTCCATGCGTATGGAACTGTTTAAAAGACTCTGAAAAGAGGAATAAGAATCTGTCATGTTAATAGACAGTTCTGGACACTATATGCCTAAATTAGCTTCTTTCCTCCCAATCCAGAGGGGTACATAATATAACTGGTATACTGTTAGATGTTGCTACCCTGCAGTCATTGGTTGAACACTCATTTCACCTAGCACTTGCTGTGGTACACTGCCATGGTGAAGGGAGAAACACAACACCAGAAATGATGATTCCTTCCCACTGATGACAGTTCATATGCTACCAAAGATCTGATGGCTGTTTCTCTATGGAAAATAAGAAATCTATTTTTCTGTCCATCAATTGGTAAAGATTTTTGGTCATCCTAAAAGAGAGTGGTGGAAGTAATTTTTATGGAAACATGTATTCTTTTGTTAATAAAGTAATGCAGAATTTGCATCCTGTTGGTTGGGTTCCAGGCCACCAAACTGTAAGCTGCATGTAGGCAGGGATTTTGTCTGTTTTGTATCCTCAGTAAAACTTGAATGTTTTATATTTTGATGAAGTCATTTATTTACTTTTTAACTTTTTCATTCTTTGTTTTGTTTTGTTTATTTGGTCATGTTTAATGACCTCAGTAAACCTAAAAACAGTTTTTTGATATTTGTCATGTACTCCTTTTGTTAAACTTATTCCTATAAGCTTTATTTTAACTTTTTCATTCTTCTTGTTATTTCATTTTGTAATTATACGATACAATCCACTTACAGTTTTCTCCACAGGACTAAATATGGTAATCATTTACAATTTATTAAAGATACTTAGTAGAACTAATGATTTGTGAATAATTCATGAGTTAATTTTATAGAGAATAACAGTTAAAAAACTAATGATTAACATTAGTGTTGAGTCTTTCTCTTATAATAAGCTTTTATAAGAGTTTAAATAAGATTTTTAAACATTCCAATACATGTAATCACAGATATGAAATGTATTAAAGAATTCCATTTGGAATCATACTAGTTTGTTCACATTTCAGAACACTTAACTGTGTAAAAATTTTTTACAGAATGGTTTTAGATTACTCACCTAGTGAGTTTAAACCTAATTTTATTTTTAAAAAACTCAAATTTCAGGTTATTTTAGGATCATATACATTGTAAAACTGTGAGATACACTAGCATCTGGTATGGTCAACATTTATCAGAGAAGTTAATACAGAATTTCATTAAATCTGTGATTCAGAAAAATGTCCTGGCTATATTTATAGCAGCCTGTATGAATAAATGCTGTAAACTTATCAGCTCACAATATTCTTGATTCTTTTACCCCCATGAACAAATGCTAATAGAAAAATTAATTAACCTTTTTCATAAATTATTCTCACCTAAAGATACACAAAAAAATGGTGATATCCTAAGTTGAGAAAGGAAATAGTCATCCAAGTCCAGGAAGCACAGAGTTCCCCACAGGATCAACCCAAAGAGGAACACACCAAAGCACCTAGTAATCAAATTGACAAAAATTAAGGATAATGAGAAAATATTAAAATTAACAAGAGCAAAGCAACAAATAGTATACAAGGGAACTCCCATAAGGTTATCAGCTGATTTTTCAGCAGAAATTCTGTAGGCCAGAAGGGAGTGGCACAATAAGTTTAGGGAAGTGATGAAAGGGAAAAACTTACAACCAAGAATACCTTATGTAGCAAGGCTCTCAATCAGATTTGATGAAGAAATCAAAAGCTTCACAGATAATCAAAAGCTAAAAGAATTCAGCACCACCAAACCAACTTTGCAACACATGTTAAAGAACCTTCTCTAGTCATCAAACCATAAGAAAAGAGAGCAAAAAGAAGAAAGAAAAAAAAAAGACCTACAAAAGATTGCTTTGGCAGTTGGGGGTCTTTTATGGTTCATATAAGTTTGGAATTGTTTATTCTAGTTCTGTGAAGAATGTTGTGGGTGTTTTGATGGGGGTTACACTGGATCTGTGGGTTGCTTTTTGTAGTGTGGCCATTTGATAGTGTTGATTCTTCCAATCCAAGAGCACAAGATATCTTTCCATTTCTTTGTATCATCTTTGATTTCTTTCATCAGTGTTTTGCAGTTTTTGGAGTATAGGTAACCTTGGTTGGGTTTATTTCTAGATATTTTGTTGTTTTTGATGCAATGAAAATGTTTATGCCAGCAATAAAATTCTGGGTTTTGAAATGAAAAAAAAAAGTGAATGAAGGGCTGCAAATGGCAAAATATCCCTTTTTGTAAGTGAGGTGTGTTCCATTGCATGTATATGCTACATCTTCTTTATCCATTCATTTATTGGTGTGCAGTTAGGATGCTTCCATATCTTGGCAATCATAAATAATGTTGCTGTTAATAGTGGGGTGTATGTATCTTTTTGAATTAATGTTTTTGTTTTTCTCGGATGTATGTCCAGGAGTGGAATTGCTGGGCCATATAGTGGTTTTATTTTTGGGCTTTTGAGAAACCTCCATATCGTTTTCCATGGTGGCTGCACCAATTTGCATTCCCACTGACAGTGTACAAGGGTTCCCCTTTCTTCATATCCTTGCCAACATTTGTTATTTGTGTTCTTTTTGATGATGGCCATTCTGGCAGGTATAAGATGATATCTCATTGTGGTTTTGATTTGCATTTCCCTGATATTGGTGGTATTGAGCAACTTTTCATGTTCCTGTTGGCCATCTGCATTTCCTCTTTTGGAAAAATGTCTGTTCAGTTCTTGTCATATTTTAAATGGGTTGGTTGGTTGTTTGCTTTTTAATTGAAGTATAGATAACTTAAATGTTGTATTAGTTTCTGGTGTATAGCATGGGTGGACTTGGCATTTTGCTAAGTGAAATAAGTCAGACAGAGAAAAACAAATACTGTAAGATATCACATGTGGAATCTAAAAAAACAACAAACTAGTGAATATAACAGAAAAGAAACAGACTCACAGATGTAGAGAAGGACCTATTGGGAGAGGGAGGGGGGAGGGGGCAAGATGGAGGTGGAGGATTAAGAGGTATAAACTATCAGGTATGAAATAAGCTACAAGGATTATTGTTCAACATGGGGAATATAGCCAATATTTTATAATAACTATAAATGGGGTATAACCTTTAAAAATTGTGAATGACTATATTGTATACCTGTAACACATAATATTGTACATCAACTATACTTCAATTTAAAAATGTGATATAGTAAAATAAATACATATGTTTAAAAATTGATGATGTGCAGAATCATAAAATTTAGAAATAATCTAGACTTATTTTTTTAGCATCTTGATTATAGATTATAATTTTGTAAAATGCTTAGTGGTAGTTTTTAAACGGAGGGGTATTTTTATTAAGCTTTTGGTGCCTTAATAATCTTGCAGTAGCCTTATTTGTTAATTTTTGCCAGGAGTTCCACTGAGAAATCTGAACCACTTGCTCTGATTTGTAATTTACATTAGAAAGAAAATAAACTGAGATCTTAACATTTTTGATGCCTTTGATTTCAGAAAAGAAGACCCTAAATTAGGTATACAACCTGTTATACTGATGTTTAAAAATATTTTTATGAAACAAGAAATTCACTTTTCATTCAGTAGGATAATGCCTTCTAGTAACCTTTTGAGAAAAAAATGAAAGTGACTACTTTTTAATTTTAAAGAATAGTTTACCAGAACCCTTTCCCTTCTCAATCTTGATGTGATCTGCCTGAGATCAGACTGAGTTTGTTCGCCTCTCCAGCAACTTAGTTATCTTATCACTGTCTCCTTCTGCTATCCTTTGAGAAACACAGTTTCAAGGTCTAATATGTTTGTGTGTATGTGTGTGTTTTAAATACCCTTCCATCTTTTGGAGCAATCTTTTTTCTTTGAATGATCATCCTAAATTTTAGGTGCTTCATTGGTATGTAGAGTTTTGCCTTAGAATGTAAATCACTGTAGGGCAGGGTTTCTCAACCTATGTACTATAATGTTTGAACCAGATAATTCTTTATTCTGGGGGCCTTCTTTTGCATCATAGGATGCTTAGCAGTGTTTCTGGCTTCTATCCACCCATGCCAGTGGCATCTTCTCCCCCCGTTTGTGACAACCAAAAGTGTCCTCAGACATTTTGCCAAATGTCTTTTGGGGGAGCAGAAGTCTAGTTGAGAACCACACATGTGTCCCTCCTAATTGTATATATTTTTTAAAAACCCAATAAATTTTTACTGAATCAAAATAGTAACTTTATTTCAAAGCTCAATTATACTGTGTCAAAGTGTTTAATTTATAGGTTATGTGTACCAAAAAATATGTAAAAACTTGGAGAGGAAATACAGTGTAATCCAAGTATAATGTAAACGAAAGAGTTAGCTTTGGGTATCAGATCAGTTTTAAATTCTATGTTTAGTTTTCCATTTGTAGCTGTGATAAAGTTATGGAAACTGAGTTTTTTCCTTCTGTAAAATGGAGATAATATATATTTCACAGTTTTATTGTGAAGTTCAAATTAGATGATTAATAAATAGGCTAAGCCCAGCTGGAAAATCAGATGTCTTTGGCGGATGTAGTTTGATGGTACCCTTCCTTCCATTTTACGATTTGCATTTTCTGATTTACATGAAGAATTTCTAAGGGGGAAAGTCTACTTGAAATCTCCTCACCGGTGACATTTATAAATATATATATGTATGTGTATATATATTATATATATATACATGCACATATGAACTTTTAAATGCATTATAGAGACTCCTTATAGATTTCTGTATATATTTCTTTACAGAGTAGATTGCAAGAAGGTATAATGAATGAGAGGGTACCAACCTTACTGTGGGATCCTGTTTCAGTTAAGATAGTCTGTACTAACAAATCCAAATGTTTCATAGATAATTTCAGTCAAGTTTACTTCCTACTTACATAATAGTTCTGAGTGCTTCAGATTGGCAGGCATTCATTCAGAAAGGGAGGCTCCTTGTATCTAATAGTGTCACCATCCCCACTGTAAACTTCTTGTCTAGATGGTAGAAGAGAAAAAACTGTGGAAGAGTTATCTGTGCTCTAAAAGCAGTGCTCTGTTAGTGAACATAAAAATTCTGTTCATATTCTATTTGTTCTTCCTTTAGTAACAACTTGGTTTAATGGCCACACATACCCCTGTGTGAGAATGGACTTGGCTTGTGCTTTAGACTCTTTTCCCAAAGAAAGGGGATGACGCCTACTGTCGTGACAAGAACTATATAACATTGTTTTCTTGGAATTCTTACCTCTTGGCAACAAGATGTGGTGGCTTTTAAATGCTACCAGTGGCTAGGCATTAGGGAATTTATAAGTGCCCCATTGATTAGCACCTGTTCTGACCCATAAGGCCTAGATCTGGATGACCTGTGGT
Organism: Vicugna pacos; assembly: GCF_048564905.1. NCBI lineage: Eukaryota > Metazoa > Chordata > Mammalia > Artiodactyla > Camelidae > Vicugna > Vicugna pacos. Next base: position 60,878,786 of record NC_132993.1, on the reverse strand, counting down.
GGGAAATAGAAATTATGAGCAATCCATGGACTCCTGCGAGTGCACCTTTTGATTCCTGAGAAAACTGGGGAGTTGTGCCACCCTGCCAAGTGGCGAGCTTCTGAAGGTCAAGGAGGTAGGGTTTAGAGTTGTTGGCAGAGTGATCATAGTATTTTACATATATATATACATATATATATACACATATATATGTGTGTGTGTGTTTGTGTATATATATATACATATATATATATATATATGTATATATATATACACATACATATATGTTTATAGACTAGTGAAGTTTGAAAAATTCTGGTTACTTAGGTGTAAAGAGGCTGGAATAGTGTACATGGCATATAGCTCCTAGTGTAGTCCAGCTAGGGGGAGAGGAGAATGGAGGGCAGAATGACTTAGCAGGAAAGCAGTACTCCTTGCCAGATAGGGCAAATGACTCTTCAGGTTTTACAGGCATGATCAGATGGGCAGCAAATTGTTTGACTGTAAGAAACACAGAAGACCTTTGTATTAAATCATTTGTTTAATGAATTATATATCCTATTAAGGACCTGTTCATGCCAGAAAGCTTATAAAAAACATTTAGCATTTTTGGTATTATATGTACTGTAACAGTTCTAAGAATGTTAATATCAAAGACTATTTACAGATAATAAATTTCATACCTTCCTCTAAATGTAGTCTAATTTCTGAGCTTCTCCCACCTTTTTTTTTTTTTGCAAGTTTGTTAATGATCTCTTCTTTTAAATGAAAGGGAATTTGATCTTTTAATTTTACTCTGTCTTTTTTGGTTTCTGTCACTGAATTCCACTGATAATACATTAGTAGCAAGCAGCATGGGGTGGTAAGTTATATAAGGTGAAGTTTACATCTTTTAGTGTAACTACTCAGTATAAATACTGTATCTTGAGCAACACAGATGAATGAATATCTTCTGTAGTTAGTAGGTCTTGTCTTCTCCTTTGGTTTACTTTAAAATATATAATCAAAATACATAGTTTGAAAAATTCTATATGATTTTCTTTTAAAAATTAAAACTATTTCAACCAGGAAGAAATTCATCAAATTGCAGAGTGATCACAGTATTTTACTTTAAATACCTATCATTAATAGAAATGTTGTATATATGTGTGTATGTGTGTATGCATATATATATGTATGTATTTCAGAGACTTTGAGGGAAATTGCTATAACAGGTAACATTTTCAAAATTTGAACATAGTGGGATCTGTTAAGGGAACAATTCTTGTATTGATGTTTTATGTTTAGTTTTATATGTTATTGTCCATAAAAGTACACAAGTTCCACTGATTTCAGTATTGCACATAGCAAGTGGATAAAAATGATGAATTGGATGACCTGCCTGACAGAAATGGAGTCTGAGAAGAGAATTTTCCTCTTTGAATAGAACTCGCTTTACACTTGGCCTGAATTTTAAGATAACAATACTGCCTTTCAGAATTCAGCCTTTCTCTAAAGATATTTTTCATGTCAGCATATTACATTCAAAATACCTCATTCTAAATATTATGTTAAATTAAAAATGAGAATTATTACTATCTGAATTAAGCACATAAAATTAATTTTATACTTTTAAATGTGGAATTACAATAGAGCATTCTTTTATAAGGTTGATTTTTAGATTATGTTACAAGTAAAAGCATCTGAAAAATCTTGGCAAACTTGGTCTTTTTCAAAGTGAGTATGACTTTCTTTTTATAGGAGAGTTTTGGCAGATTGTGGTCTTGTTTTGTGAACTACTGATTGTAGGGGAAAATAAAGATACTATTTTATTTTTTGATTTTTTTTAAAACTGTGCTGTCAAGTTAAAAACCTACAATAATGTTTCAAAAGTAATCACCATATTTGTGTTCTTATCCTTTTATCTTTATTTTTTCTGTAAACTGCTTCTTTTTTCATTTCTTAATGTTTCTTTACTTTATTCAGTTAAAATTGATTAATCACACATTTACTACTAGTCAGAAATTATCATGAGACATTTACTACTAGTCAGGAATTATCATGAGGGCTGACATTTAAAAACTACTTACTAGAGGGAACAATCATTCAGTTAAAATAATTCGCAGCTGGTTGGCTAAAGATTCTGAAAGAGAATGGACTACATGAATCAATGTCAGTTTGGAAAGAGAGCTCTTTCTTTAACTCTATTCCACTTTTTTTTTTTAATGAGTTATGTAATCCCCAAATCGTGGAGTCTATGTCAGACTCTACTCTTTGCATAGAGTTCAACTTGGCCAACTCATGGAAAGTTGAAAGGAATAGCTAATATGTTGAGTGGAGAAATTGGAACCAAAATTATCTCAATGGGCTGATATGCTGTTGTAAAGAAAATATAATTTAACATGGATAAATGTATATTTCTTGCATTTAACAATACGTAAATAGTAAGTTCAAGAAAACTCTGCAGAATGGTTTTAGTTGACTATATGTTTTATAAGAACCAACAATGTGACAAAGCTGCTAAAGTTTCCACAGTGATGATGGACTCTAGTAGTTACAATCTTTCCAAAGGGCTCCCTGAACTCTTGTTTTCTGCTCTTCAGGAGTATTTGTTCCATCCTAGACTTTGTCTTTTAAGGAATAATAGGACATCCATATGAGCGAATAAGATCGTGCTTTGAGGAAGAGATATTTTATTTGGAATGGCATGGGAAGTTTGAAGAAGGAGAATACTGGGGAATTTGATCTGAAGGAAAGATTTTTAACAAGGGGCATAATCTGTCTTACAAAGGCAGGACTAGGGTCATGAGGCTGGAATAAATCTTAGGGAGATTGTTGTTAATGTAATAATTTCAAAAACTTGGAGACAATCAGTATTAGATTGATTGGGCTGCTTCACAAAGTGACTAGAACTAAAAATTAATCCCCATGATTACAAACTACAAGATTAATATTCTAAAATCAGTTGTATTCTTATACGCTAACAACAAATGATTAAAAATAAATTTAAAAGAATTTCATTTATAGGAATGCCAAAAGTCATAAAATACTTAGGTGTAAAGACAACAAAAAAATGTCCAAGACCTCTACATTTAAAAATACAAAAGATTGCTAAAGAAACCTAAATAAATGGACATATTAAATTATGCTCATGAGTTGGAAGACACAATATTGTTAATATGGAAATCCTCTTCAAATTGCTATTTGACATAATCCCAATCAAAATTCTAACAAGCTTTTTTTTTTTTTTTTGGATGGAAACTAACAAACTGATTATAAAATCTATATGGAAGCTCAAAAAACCTAGAATGACCAAAGCAGTTTTAAAAAAAGAACAAAGTTGGTGAACTTACTCTACCTAATTTGTGAAGTCTTACCATATATAACTACAGTAGTCAATACAATTTTGTGTGGTAAGATTATACAGGACAGAGAATCCAGAAATAGACCCATTCATAAATGATCAAATGAATTTTTTAATTGAAGTATAATTGACATGCAACATTATATTAATTTCAGATATACAACATACTGATTTGGCATTTGTATGTATCGTGAAATGATCACCACAATAAGTCATTACCATCTGTCATCGTATAAAGTTAATGCAATATTATTGATTATACTCCCCATGTTGTACTTCATTTATTTTATAATAAATAAAATTATTTTATTTATTTATTACAAATTATTATTACAAAATTACATAATTTTATTTATTTTAATAAATAAATTAAATTTTACTTACTTATTTTATAACTGGAAGTTTGTATTTTCTGATCCCCTTCCCCCATTTTACATGGTTTGATCTCTCCATTTATTTAGGCTTCTTTAGTTTCTTTTAGCAATATTTACTATTTTTCACTTTATCTACGGATCTGGACTTTGTTTTGTTTGTTTTGTGTTCAGATTCCACATATAAGTGAAATCACATGGTATTTATCTTTCTCAGTCTGCCTTTTTTGACTTAGTATATACTAATATCCTCAGGGTCTACCCATGTTGGCACAAATGACAAGATTTCATTCTTTTTTAATAGCTGAGTAGTATTTCATTGTGTGTGTGTGTGTGTGTACACCACATATTCTTTATCAATACATCTATCAATGGACAGGTTGTTTCCATATCTTGGCTCTTGTAAATAGGGTGCATTGAACATGAGGGTACCTATATCTTTTCAAATTAGTGCTTTTAGATTCTTTGGATAGATGCCCAGTAGTGGAATTGCTGGATCATGTGTTAGATTTATTTTTATTTTTTTGAAAAACCTCCCTATTGTTTTCCATAATGGCTGTACCAAGTTACATTCCTACCAACAGTGCACAAAGGTTCCCTTTTCTCCACATCTTCACCAGTAAGTACATGTTATTTCTTGTTTTTTTGATAATAGTCATTCTGAAACATGTAAGGTAATATCTCATTGTGGTTTTGATTTGCATTTGTATTTCCCTGATGGTTAGTGATGTTGAGCCCGTTGGCCATCTTAATGTCGTCTTTGGAAAAGTATCTATTCAGATTCTCTGGCCATTTTAAAATCGTATTTGTGCTTTTTGTTACAGAGTTGTTTGAGTTCTTCGTATATTTTGGATATTATCCTTTTTCAGATATATGATTGCAATTATCTTTTTCCATTTGGTAGGTGGCCTTTTCATTTTGTTGATGGTTTCCTTCATTGGGCAGAAGCGTTTTAGTTTGATGTAGTCCCATTTGTTTATTTTTGCTTTTGTTTCCCTTGCTTTTGGGTTCAGAATGAAAACAACATTGCTAAGATATAAGCTTATTGCCTATGTTTTCTTCTAGAAGTTTTATGGTATCGTGTCTTAAATTTGTCTTTAGTCCATTTCGAGTTAGTTTTTGTATATAATGTAATATGGGAGTTTAGTTTCATTCTTTTGCATGGAGTGTCTAGTTTTCCCAGCACCATTTACTTAGAAGGCTGTCCTTTCCCCACTGTATATTCTTGCCTCTTTGGTCATAATTAATTGACCGCATATGAGTGGGTTTATTTCTGTTCTGTTTGATTGATTTTTACTAGAGGTTCCTTTTGTGAGACAATTTCTTGTGCTTCTCTGAAATTTCTACACATTTTTGAGCAAAAGGCATTGACATCCTTGTTCCAGACTATCTTTGCAAAGATGTTTGTATAGCAAACAGCTGAGGAGAGTGGGATAGTGCCTATCTATGGGACAGAATCTGGATTTGTTCTCTCCCAGGATGACAAACAATGTCTTCTACTCAGGCAAAGGCTGGGCAGGTTTCTAGCAGCCCTCTTGTAAGAGTTGGTGTTTCCTAAGTTATAGTCGCTCAGCTGTGACCCAGACCCACTGTGTGTGCGGCTTTCACCTGAATTTACCTCAGTGTGTCCCCTGTAGGACTTGAGGGACGGGGTGAGCCAAAGTGAACATGAAGCTCATGCTGCCTAATTTGCAAGAGGAATAAAGTGCTTTTATCTCTGACCCAGGAGTCCTGAGTCTTCTACTGGCATCCGGGAAATGTAGCAGGCTAACTTGTCATCAGAGAAATGCAAAATAAAATCACAATTTTATGCTACCCTACACCCATTAGAATGGTGAGCATGTGGAGAACTGGAGCTTTTGTAAATTGCTATACATATGAATGTAATGTAAATGGTGTAACTGCTTTGATAGACAGTTTGGCAATATCTTAACAAGTCAAATATACATGTACCTTATAAGGCAGTCTTTCTAATCCTAGTTATTTAAACAAGAGAAATGAAAACATATGCCCACACAAAGATTTGTACTTGAATTTTTGTAGTGGTTTCATTTGTGCTAGTCAAAACTGGAAACACCCCAAAAGTCAACAGGTGAATGGATAAACAAACTGTGTCATACCCATACAGTGGACTGCTACTTAGCAGTAAAAAGGAACAAACTGCTGATACATGCAATATTACGGGTGAACCTCAAAATAATTACATTTAGAGAAACCAGACAAAGAGTACATATCATATACTTCTATTTAGAAGCCCAAATGAATATGTAATGATATAAAGCAGATCAGTATGAGCCTGGCAACAGTGGTAGAGTGAGGGATGGATTATAAAGGGTTGAAAGAAAGTTCTTGAGGCTGGTAGAAATGTTTCTTATCTTGATTGTAGTAATGGTTTCATGGGTGTATAAAAGTCAGAACTCACTGTACATGTTAAATATATATAGGTCATTGTATGTCAATTAAATCTCAATAAAATTGGGAAAGGAAGACACAATTTCAAATTAAATATTTTTTTTAGGATGTTCAATTTCTAAGTACAGCTTTAACATCCAGAAATTTACACTGTTATTTGCTTCATATATTTTTGATTGTGGCCTCATGAATTATTTGTCTATATATTTATTTTTAGGTCCATGTGGTCCCATGTAGGATTGGGGATAACATTAAAGTAACTTAATTTTCAGTTGGCTTCACTTTTCTCAACTATAGAGTTGTATCAGATCACCAAAGATTCTTCTATCACTGAAACTGTGTAATTGTAATTGCAGATAAATTGGTCTTTTGAGATTCAGAATCACCTCATAAGAGAACAGTGTACAGGGATCAGAAATATCTAATCTAATCATAGAGTCCATGTTAATTCTTTCAGAGGATATTTTGGATAAATTTAGACCAATCTGGTAATGCAAAGTTGGACAACTAGAAAATAATTTTCCAAAGATGAAAATCCAGTCTTTGTCTGGATTAGCTAGTATTTATAATCAGAAGTATAAATGAAATGTAAGAAAAATGAATTTTTGTTATATAAAGATGAATTCATATTGCTTACTATCTTTGGAATGATTTAGAAGAACAATCTCATGCTTTGCTCAGGAAATCTTAATTAACACAAACATTTTATTAATATATTGTTAATGCAATTGCACATGCCAACATATAGTAATCTGTTAAGTTTTTATTAGAAATCTTATGATGGGACAAATATTAGATAACCTTCTTCAGACTGGGGGAAATAATGTGTGTTCACTTGGTTGAGTAGAATGTGGAGCATAGATGTGAAGAACTAAGGAAAGTGTTTTTTTTTGTTTTTTTTTTGATGTTAAGAAAAAATGTCTTTATGAAGTTTAATGCTCTTAGAATATGCTTTTAAGTTTTACTCTAATATACTTGTTACATAAAGAACATCCTGTTTAATATATACAAATTCCGTAGACAGACGTTCCCTGGTGACAGAAATGAAACACCTACAGAAGCTGCCTTGTCCCAGAGTGGCGTTGATAGAATAGCCCTCTTTGAGTGGAAGCTGAAGCAGGAAGATAGCCTTACTGACCACACGTTGTGGTTTCACTCTTTAGGCCATACTTAGACAAACAAGGAGGTCAGTGTGAACAGTCTATTTGTGGGTTGGTCTCAGAAGACATTCTCAGAAGTTATTTTTAAAAAGCCAAGGAAAATAGAGCTCCTGTTTTTGGTGCATATGTCACAGCTGAGCCTCTCTGTTTGAAGAGCCACATTTAATATTTTTTGCCTTTTGGAGGGTAAGCTCTGGACTACTTCCTAGACACTGTAGCATTGATAAAATGTTAATATACAGAGGCTCTGTGTATTCTTTGCACCAAATACTTTCCTTTTTCACACTGCTCTGCCACAAATCTTTTCCATAGGGTGAGGAAGTGTTTAATGGATGGCCAAGCCAGTTTTTAAAAGATGGTGTGAAAACATCAGTTAAAATTTATTATTATTATTATATTTGTTGTTAGTGAGTCTTACATTAATGGAACTTTCTAGTATTCTGAAAATGTAAGCAGGTTTTGAGCCCATAGAAGTAGGCCAGATTTTATTTAAAAAAACAAATTAGGGAAAATTAGGAAAATTGTGATTGAGATAATTGATAGCAGGCAATAGCTTATGATGTTAAAATTCTAAGCAGTGTGATAAAGAGTGCATATTTAAATGATAACTATTCAATCGTCAGTGATTTTAGGGAGCCCAAAAGTCCTGCGTAGTTTTAAGAAATTACAGAAGATGCCATGTGTGTATATGTATGTAAAATCAAGTAGTTTTGTTTTCCTTTTTAAGTTCAGTAAAGAACTATTAGGTATAGCAGATTTATAACACTCTACATGACAGTTCTAACAAGTCCCAGGGAGGAAAATCCTGTTTTGAAGCATGTCTTTTGTATCTTTCTCATTAGTTACTTGCTTTTTGGAAAATTGTTTAGACATGTGTTTGATTTCTGTTGCATGCTTTACTGAATCAGAACTGACATACATTACCATTTTAGTTGGTATTTAGTGTATTGAATGATTGGTATGTGTCCTGTAGTTTTTGTGTTACAGTCTTAAAGTGACAGTTGGCCTAGCCTGAGCATCAAGGCCTGTACATGCACTAGGGCTCCCTCCATTGTTTCTCAGGAGCCTGAGTAGCAGGGTGAATATGGTATTGACAGTGCAATGCAAGAGAGGTCCCTTAGTCATATATACCCTCTTAAACTCTCCTTTATGTTATCTCTCTGAGCTTGTCCTTTAGTTAGAATTTTTTAAGTTTCTTTAGGAAACACTTTAGGCTTCTTTTGTACTGTACACTGTGCCTAGCCCTGTGTTAGTGCTCTTTTTCCAGATGTCAGTGTTTCAGTGTTCAGACCCAGCTGTCTTACTAGGTGAGTATTGGGCAAGTATCTCAGGGCATCAATTTCCTCATCTGTGAAATAGAGATAACAACATATATCTCAAGATAAATGGTCAGATCCAAATGAGATAAGATTTAGAAAAAGTGTTTTAAAAATATTCAAATGTTGTTTATCTTAACTCACTGTTTAATTAGTAAACTGAATCGTATGACAGCCTTTTTGAATTTGATGGTATGCCAGATAGCCAGTAGGCACTATTCCATTAAGTTCCTCTGAGAGTGGTTAGAAGAAACTGTGTATTTTAGAAATTTCATCAAAAGCTGTTTTTATAACCATATATATACATATTATATATATATTTTTTTTTTGCACAGATTAAGGGATGAAACTGACATATAATTTCAGCTGTCTGATTTCCTAGCGGCAAATACTTTATGCTAAGTCTAGCAGAGTTTTCTTGCTTTCTTTATTCCTGAGTTTCTTACTATTGTAATGAAGGCAAAGCGGAAGGATGTGGTAACCCAGAAAAGGATAGAGTAACTCTGGTCGTCTGTCTGCAGAAAGCTGCCAGTAATCTGACCAATTCAACCAACAAAATAGAAAAATTTGATATCAGACCACTTAGCCTCTTGTTTTCCCTTTAGAATGTAAAATATATATTTTACTTCCAGTTTACTCAAGAGGGATTTTCCAAATATTTAACACACAGTATGGCATAGATGCAAGGAAGTTGGGACTGGAACAGTGTACTGGGGACACCTTGTTATACTAGGATTTAGATCTGTAATTATGGAATTGTGAGGAGGTTAGGGCAAATGGCCAAGCAGGGGTTCTGGCCTAGGGAACTGGCCAGCTTGTGTGGGAGAGTGGAACTTGGGCCCTCTGTTAAACAGCAGCTCAGCTATTGGCCAAGTGGTACAGAAACCTGTATGTAACTATTGAGTATAACCTTGAGTTTACCTGAATTTGTGTATCTAAAACTGGATTCGTTATACATGATTTTTGATTTTGCTTTGCAGAAAATTGTCCTTTTTTTTTCTTTAAAAAGCTGTAGGTGATAGATGTGGGTATAACTTACTATAACATTAACTGCCTTTTTAAGAAGGTGTATGTAAAATGTTAGCTTTAATAAATGGAAATATAAGCTCTAAGAAAACTAAAGAAACGTTATTTTAAATCCTTTCATGAAGTGATGATTTTAATTTATCTTAGTAATAATATTGATTTTTATTTATTAGTTTTGGCATACAAGCAGTATTAAGAGAGCCTAGAACCCTAGATGGTATATAGTTTTGTAATGGCTAATTTACATATAATCATAGAGTTGGGGAAAAAACTTTACGTGATTTTAACTGGTTTGGTCCAGCTCATCTGTGGTTAGTCGCCCAGCTGGTAAATAAATGCCTGAGCCAGAACATCTGATGCCTGACCCCTGTTATTTCTAGTGCACCCAATTTGTGTTCAGAAGCAATGACTCTCTCTGCAGTTTTTCTTACTCAGATCACTTTATCATTACTTTATTTTTAACAGTTATTTTGCTTATTTAGCAAATAATTATTTAGCAACATCTTTTTAAAAGTTCTATAATTTTGGAAAGGGTGGTGATTAATTTCAAAAATACACTTCAGAGTCCCACCTTCCATGCAGCTCCCTACTCACAGCCCTTTGGTTTTTCAGACAAAATTTAAGAGCCTTCATAAAGCCAGAAGTATTAATAACCCCTCAACGCACCCAAAAGTTCACTTTGGTCCTTCAAGATATGTAGCATGGAAGTTACTGTTTCTAATTGAAATTTGAGGTAACTGAGGCCGAGAATTTCTTGGTTCCTAATCTGTCTAACTTCATTATTCACAATGATTGAGTCAAAATGTAGCTTGTCATTTTTCCTGCACAGCCAGTCACAGGTATCCTCTGCCTTCTTTTGGTTGCTTAAGATCACAATGAGAGTTAATAGATGGGGCAGATTTATGGACTTCTTCTCAAATATGCATGTTGTGAAAAGCTTATCACCAAGGGGAGAGAACTTGATGCTTAAATTTTTACTAAGGCATAATCCTTTTTTTTTTTTTTTTTAAATTTAATGAGAAAACTGAGATCCAGGGAAGCAAACTGACTCAGGAGGATTTACTCATCAAACTGACAGTAGGATTAGTAGAACTAATTGAATCCCTTCTCTAGTCTACCCATATCTAAATCTTATCCCCTAAGATCCAGACCAAATGACACCTCTTTCATGTAGCCTTCTCTGGAGTAAGTAATATATGACCTACAATGGTCAGTCTGACTCTAGAACAACAAAATGGGGAAAATCTGAATCTAGAAATTACATTTTTAAGAAGAATCTTTATTTTGGGGGATATAGCTTGGGTTATCTGGAAATTGTCATCATCTGGTCTGAGTTCTTTCAGTACATTTAAGAAAATATGGTTTTATTACAAAATGTACACAAAAGTGTACAAAATAATTGTACAGCATGTAAAATTATGAAAAATTATAAAATAAACACCCATGTAACCACCTCCCACATGGAGAAATAGGATATTGTCATCAACTCAGAAGTCATTGTAAGTTTTGGAGGTACCCACTATCCCTGACTTTAGTGGTAAGCACTTTGTTCCTTTGAATAAAATTATTTTAAAAATTCTTGTATGTATCCCTAAATGGTACACTTTGCTCTCTTTACTTTTGCCTATTTTAAAGTACATGTTCAAGTCCTTTGTTCATTTTTCATTCTGTGGTCCTGTCTATCTTATCAATTTGTAGAATTTTTGCATAGACTTTGGAAATCCTTTGTTGCCTGTATGGGTTACAATATCTCGTCTCACTCTGTACTATGTCTTTTCACACATTATTATGGTTTTTGTTAAACAACAGTTTTTTAATTTAGTCAAGTGTATCGATTATTTCCTTTATGGTTAATGATTTTAATATGTTGTTTAAGAGATTTTTTCCCTCCCCCAAGATCATGAAGATAATCTCTATCCTAAAAGCTTAATAGTTTTGTCTTTCACATTAAGGCCTGAAAATTAACCTGAAGTTGTTTTGTTTTGTTTTGTTTTGGTTTTCGTTTTTCTGGGTAGTGTGAGAGAAGGATCCAATTTAATTTTTTTCTAATTAATCTAATGGACATCTAATTGTTCCAGCATTATTTACTGAAGAGGCTTTCTTTTTTTCTACTTCCATCAAGTATTGTTTTTCTCCTCTTCATATATTATGGATCTGTTTCCAGCTTCTCTGTTCTGTCCCAATTATATTTTGTTTTGGGGTTACTATACCAGTATTGTGCTGTACTGTTACTATAAAGTGATTAATTTATATATAATTATGTTTTTATATACAAATAAATTGCTATTTACAATAACTCTTCGTAGCTGATAAGTTCTCACTTTGTTTTTCTTCAAGTTTGCCTTGTCTAGTCTTGATTTTTTTCATTTCCATATAAATTTTAGAATTAGCTGGTCAATTTCCACACAGGTTCTTTTGTAATTTTAGTTTGTGATTATCCTGAAACCATGGAACAATCTGGGGTAAATTGATCATTTAATCCAAATAAATGATATATCTCTTCATTTATCTAGGTTTCCTTAAATGTCTCAAAAATTTTATCAAGTTGTTTTTAGATGTTTGTAAATATTCCTATTTAGCAAATTTTCTGGTATACAAAATTAAAATAAGTTGTATGTCTATGTAGCAGCAACAAACAAGATAAGATTTAAAAAGATATAATTTGCAAAAACACTTACTCTAAATATATTTCAACATAAAATTTGAATTTACTACCTTATTTTTGTGCCTTCAACTCTAAAAGCTTATGCTGTTTGATTCTACAAAGACAGTAGTTCCCCTCTTACTCACCAGTTGTTTGTACAGTTGTATCAGTTATTCAGAATTAGGAAATATTTTAATTTCAGAAGTGACATACTTGATTTTATAGTGTTAATGGCATTACTATATTCTCTTGCATATGCTCATTTAATCCTTCTAGAAACCTTATGAGTACAGCATTATGGTTCCTGTTTTATAGTAGATGAAACTAAAATGTAGCAATATTAATTAGTTTGCCCATTATCACAGAGCTAGAAAGTTGTGAGTACCTTGATCTGAACCAAGTTGTCTAACACCAACGTCCTGTGTTTTCACTTTTAACATACTGTCACGTTTCAGCAACTCCTGAGGGCAGCACAGTGTATCAGAAAAGGATGGTAATTGATTATGATAATGAGAGCCCTGATTATGATAATGAGAAACCATTAAAATACTAATTAATATTCATTTAATTTTGTTTCACCAAGCAAGAAAGAAGATAATACATTTTGGAAGATTTCCTTTCAAAGCATTAAAATTAAAGTATAAGCCTACTGAGCTTTATGATTCAAGTTAATTCAAATCATTTTTTCCTACAGAAGGGAGGAACATAATGCATAAATATAATACTCATTAATGCTATTATCTATTTGATAAAATAGAAAAATATTTTATAGTTAAGAACTGTTTTTCACATGAAGCTCAATTTTTTAGGATAGAAAAATGTGAAACTAGCTTATATTTATATATCTTTTCTCCTTCTGTCAGTGACTGCCACCTTGCCAAATCTGTGGGAGTTTTATGATCTGTTATCCTTTGAGATCTGTGGATTCATTTAACATTTTGCTGTGATTTTATTGGTTTTGGAATCAAGAACTAAAAACTGAATATAGTTCACTATTCATATAACAAGATTTAAGGATGCTTAGTTTTTAAAAGTTCCTTTGGTCCCCATTAGATTTATTTCTGTTTGACTAATGAGTTGATGGAGGGAAAAAAATCAAACATTGCATATGGTTTCTGGAGGTATGTTTTAATAACAAAATCAAATCTGGTCAATGAAAGCTTTCAGAAAATGATTTTATGAAAAACTTACATTCTTTTAAATCGAGAGCAGTTTTCCCCTAAACCTAAATGTCAGTCATACCTACTTTTTCCCTTATTCTCTGTTCTCTGTTTTTACCTATCTCTTTAAAATATTTCTTAGCTATGTGGAGATTTGCTTGAGAGCTATCTCCTACTTAGGTAAAGGTCAATGAAATGATAGCTGGAAAAACTCCTTACTGTCTACCATGAAGGCTGGGGTGGAATAAAAGAAAGATAAGTAAATGCTGTTGTGATTTTCTACAATATACTCTTAGCTTTTTAAATAAGACAATGGTGTGTAAGCAGTGTCTTTTAAACTGAGGCTTACAACCCATTGGTGGGTCATGAAATAGATTTGAAGCATTGCAGTTGACATTTAATGAATAGAATAGTATGGACATTTAAATTTTAAAGTGAGTATAAGTTTAAAGGAATTTTAAATGGGGCGAGTAGGATAGAAAAGTTAGTGTACCAATGAAGTTAAGTATTAATTCAGGAAAATTTAGTATCAGTTCCACAGACACACAAATTTGTCAAATAATATATGTCAGAATTTACTCCAGGAAACAGAAACAACATGGGTTTTAAACAGGAAGATATTTAATGCAAGGGAATTAGGTGCTTATAAAAGGCTGTTCCTACTGGAATGACTGACAGAGATTGTCAGACTGATCCATCTATGAGCTGTTTACATGTGAGGCTGTTGCTGGAGCTATGAGTTTAAGAACATACCCCCATAACTGCAATCCAGTAATCATGAAGCCAGATTTAAACTGCTGCTGTGGCCACAATTGCCTCTTGGCACACAGAAAATTGGAAAATGCCACTATAAAGCACTGCTGTAGAAAACCTCACATTTCCTTGTCTCTGTTTGCAGTTGAAATAGCCGAAAGGGTGCAGGAAAATGGCCTCTGCTGAACTTTTGCTTTCATCATCTTAGATGAGTTGCTTTTATTTGCAGAACTAATTCTCATCCAAAATTCTGAGTACAAGAGAAATGTTCTTAGCTTATTGATCTGTCCAGCTATCAAGATGGAGGGTAGAAGGGCAGATGAGAGAATGGATGTTCTTATCCAGTAGAGATGCATACTTAAGTAATTGTATGTTATCTAGGATTTGTTTTAAAATATTCTGGGGAAAAAAAAAGTGGAAGAGATTGATGAGGCAAGACTGGCAAAAATTTTGCTAAGAAGTTGAGACTAGGTAATGAGTACATAAGTGGTCCGTTATTTGTCTCTATTTTTGTATGTTTGAAAATTTCCATAACAAGAAATTAAAATAATGTATACAGTAAATTTTTGCTCATAATTGACTTTAAAAATTGAGAAGAGTAGCAGGCAGAAGCAATAACAAAGAAACTGAATCACAGCAATAAAGACCTATACAAAGGAGAATATAGATTCTCCTCACTTTCTGAAAATTTTTCATTAGTGTTTGCATGGATAAATTTAAAGCACTGTCACTCTCATCTTTTTACTTTAAAATGAAAATGCTACCTAGGGTTATGATAATAATTAACACCCACATATGTTATGACCAAAAAGTGATTTCAAATCTATTTGACTGAATTAAGATTAGAGGAGTTAAAGGTAGATGTGATGTATTACATCTGAAAAGCCTCCAGAGCTTCTGACTCTAAAATACCAGGTTTACACCATGTAATATACTTAAGCTGTTATCAGTCATAAATGTCTTTGCGCTCTGTACACATACATTTTCTTCCCATACCCTTTGCTGACAATAGGGATCTGAAAGAATGGGGTGTCTGTGTATTTTAACTCTGATTAATATGAAGAGTGAATATTGAAACTTCCAATGTCAGCTCTGACATTTAAAGATCTTGGAAGTTGTCACTCCCGTTCTTACAAAAAGAAAAAAACTGGACAAACTAAAAAATCCATGTCTCCCATCAAAGAACTGAGGTTCTAGGGCAGATTACCACCCTGAAATCTGGAGAGATGGGTGTGTCCAGAGGGTGTCAGCCATGATCTGCTTACCTGGAGCAGAAGCTGCTGATGCAGTAACACTTAAGTGATAATTTTGAATAATTGCTGGAGGCTGAGTATGCACTACTGAGGGTTGGAAACTCCTGAGGCCACCGTCTTAGTCCACATGTTCATTGGCCTCACCTATAGGAACCCCATCAGGTTCTCACAGTGGAAATCTGAGAATGATCCCTTCATGACTCTGATAGGAGGTGTAGACGAGTGATCATCGTAAAATATACCCAGAGCCTTCTCCATAGAAAGCCTGGTCTTAAGAGTAAAAGACTTTATCAGAGCCTTGTACTAGAGCTGTGGGAGAAGGGCATTCCTTTTGTAGCCTCCTACTGCCTTCCTGTCTCACCTGAAGGGAAGAGCTGTTCAAGAAGAAACACTTATAACACTCTGATCAAGAAGAAACAGAGCAAAAGCCTGCTAAAAGCTGAAATTTAATCAGAAAATTATAGAATGCTACCTCTCACCTGAATTTTATAACTACACCAACAGGTCTCTGGTATAGTAAGTCAGTTACAGTTGAATGAACTAGGAGACACAGACTCCCTCTGAGGAGGAGTACCTAGGGAAGCCCAAAGTCAAGAGGTGAGACAAAAACAAGGACACCAGAGGAATTTGATGCCGCTGGCTCCTGTAGCTATAGCGAACATTAAACGCAACCCAGTGCATAGCCAGGTGAACTTAAATCCTCACACTGAAAGCCTATTTATTTAGTTTCTGTTTCCTAATACAACATGCCTGATTTTCAGCAAAAAATTACAAGGCATGCCAAAAGGCAAGTAAAAACAGTCTGAAGAGATGAAGCAACGATCAGAACCGGACTCAGATATGACACAGATGTTGGGCTCATCAGACAGGCAATTTAAAATAACTATGATTAGTGTGTAAAGGGCTCTAATCAAAGAAACAGACAACGTGCAAGAACAGATGGGTTATATAAGAATGGAGATGGAAACTCTAAGAAAGAATTGAAAGAAGATGCTAGGAATCAAAAACATTGTAACAGAAATGAAAAATACTTCTAATGGGTTCATCAGTAGACTTGACATGGCCTTCTGTTTCATTGAGAAAATGGTGACAATAGAGAACTTAGGCCATCTTCATTTCCAGCCTTTTCTTCACACCACATCCAGTTTTCACAAGGCACTTTTCATTCTCCGCAGAAGTTGTTTACTGTGCTCCCTCCTCTCTATTTCTACAGTTACAGCCTCACGCTAGCCTCTTGCATGATTGTTTTGATCAGATTTCATTCTTCTCCACAATAACATCTTTCCAGCATCCTGTACATTCTCCATGAAACATGAATCATCTCTCTCCTATGCGTAAACTCTCCCGTGCTTCTCATTTTGCCCACAGAATAAAATGTACCTCTCTAGCCTGTCTTTCAAGTATCTTCATATTCTGCCTCAAACTATATTTTGTGATTACTGAGAGAAGATATCCTGTGATATATTTTCCAAACCAATTTGACAGAAACATCCATTTAATGTCTCCTGGGTCTCTCATGTTTTGCAAAGTACAGTTTGGGAAATGCTAGGACTGAATGAAGAATGTGAACTTTGTGGAGTGGGAACAGGGGGGGAAAGTATGACTGAAGTCATCCTGGTAGTAATGAGCGTGGAGGCCAGCTGCATATGAGGTCATGACACACATCAGTACATGATTCTCAAAATGCCGATTTCTTCTCCAAGATTTTTAGGAGTGATCCTCTGTGTCTGTTTATAATCTGGGAAGACTATCACGCAGAAAAAAAAGGAGGAAAGACCTTTCCGCTCTTAATCTCAAGAGAAAAGATTTTAACCATGTTTCTGGAAACTTGCATTAGCAGAATTTAGTCTTCCAGACAGCTCAGTTTTATTTCATTTGTAGTTGTACTTCATTTTAAAAATGTGAGTGTAGCCTTATTTGGCAGATTTGAAAAGAATAATGCATTTTCATTTCTTACGAATTTTTGTGCTGCTTCTTTATAGCCTTCCTAAAATATTATTTACATGTATCGAATCTTCATTCTAAAATCCAAATGTTCTTGATGATGTTCTTATCACAAAAGCTCTGGTTCATTAAGTGTTCTTTTATTTGCAATTTCTTATGACTGAAAATTGCTTGCTTTACTGAAATAGGAATCATTATTTATTGTCATATCCTTAAGGAGTACTGAATCACTCTGAAGGGACTTAAAACACATCAAAAATATTCATTATAGTTTGTTAGTATATTATATATTATGTTTTAGTTATTATATTATGATAATTTAAAAATTCATTATTTCCTCAAACTATTTTCAGTGAGACTTCCAGGACCTGGGTTGGAGGGCTGTACTGAGAGGCTGACCACCTACACTGGGTGCTACAAATGGATACTTTAACTCTTTACATAGGACCTTTATATAGTTGGAGGGCAAAACACATGGCAAGTAATGTAGTTCACCCTTAGGAACAGACTTTTTCTAGGTCTCACTAATAGGTGGAGAGAGGGTCCTCATAGCCAGCTGGTTTCAGGCCTGGGTGTGACAGGGCCTGTGGTTAACTGTGGGTGTGGCTGTCAGGGATGGCAGGAAGCCAGGTGCCCTCTTACTGCCCATGGAGTTCCCAGTCTAGTTGTGCATGAAATACGCCTTTGCCCAAGCATCTGACTTTAGGATTATACCATAAATATTGACTTTTTCAGAAGTTGTAGAAATAGGAATGGAGAAAGAGGAAATAGTGCTTAGGAAATCCAGTTACAGATGCATCCTGACAGTGAAATGGGTTTCTTTCTAAGATTTTGGCTTAAAACCTGAAATTCCTACTTGTGTTACTACTTTTTGAAACTGATATGCTTTTATTAGAAGAGGCAAGTGCATGTCTCTTTAGATAGAAAGCATTTTACATCAGCTGAATTTAAGAATGCTATTTTATGATCCTTGTTTTGTGTTGAGGTATCGATACCATTTTTAGTTTCACCAAATGAAAATATCAAATTTTGGTAAACATGCTTCATTTATGATTCCTTGAAATATAAACTATACACTGTGATTAATTTAAGTTTTAGGCCATTGGGCAGTATGTCAGTTTTCTTGATTATGTAATCTCTAAATATCTGCCTGTAAAACATCCCTGTTCTTAACAAGTGTATGATAGTGGGAACCTGATGATGTCTTGATCTAAAAGTGAAATTTCACATTGATGTTGAATTTAGTCAGTGGGTTGTCTAATGTTATTTTCATGATCAAGACAAAGATAAAGATATCAAGCTGCCAAAATACAATGCTTTTAGTATCATCCACATGCTGAAATAAATTCCAAATTGTCTTAGACTTTTAGATGATAACTCTCATTTTGGAATTATTATATAAAAGTATATTTTTGCTGAAAAATGTTCCATTAAGACAGATTTTAGGTATTCCATTTGCTGTACAATTTCACTAACTTAGAAGCATTTTAAAAATGTTTCCCTTCATAGCTAGAGACATGGAAATTTTGCTACTGTAAAGTCACAGTAACATGTATAAAAAATGAGATTGCTAAATTAAGTCTTTTCTTCCTTACTTTCTTTAAAACTGTATTATTGTATTCCTTTGTGATATTTTCATCGCTTAAGGGAATGAGATTTCAAATTAAATGCTCAAGAGATTTAAATTCCCCTTGGGTTCTCTTTCACTGGAGGTATGTGTGTGCTTTGAGATAATTAGTGGTGCCTCATTAGGATAATACCGGCTGAGTGGTAAGACTTACTTCTACCTTGAGTAACTGTGCTGAGAAAAAACAGGTTCACACCACTAAATGAATACCCTTGCCTGTGTTTTCTATAAAATTAAAATACTTTGGACAGTAATATGTAACATATAGCACAAATGAATTTTAAAAGACTTGTGAGTGATGTATTTCTCTAACAATGAAACTGTTACAACAGCATTTCTAAACATGAACTTAACTTTCTTCCTACCACAGGCTGCCTGAGGCCATTTGTTTGCTACTCCTTATTCTACTTTTTGCTTTAATAATTCTCCTCAGTTCTGTCCTTAAATACCTAAGCCTCTTTTTTCACTAATTTTCTTAGGTTTTGATAATTCAGAGATAAGATTTGGGGGTTCACTCTTTAGCTTGGCCAAGATTAAAATTCCACTTGTTTCAGAAGAAGAATTAAACATTGGAAGTTCTGTATTTCAAAATTTGACTGAAGAGGAGAAACAGCAAAATGAAGCCTTAGGCTAAGTGAGGGGGAAATGAGGCAGTTATTGCTTTTTTAACTGTTTGTAGTTAATATCCAGTCACTGTCCCCCAATAGCTATTCTAAACTTCCTCTCTTCTCAAGTCCTGAAAGCCACACTTTATCCACCATTCTCACTTCCTGCTTACCTGAAGTGGATTCCGCCTACTTCCTTCTCTTCCACCTTAACTGTTGCTCCTCCTCATCACTCATACTCTCTTATTTTCTGTCTCTGATGTATGAAAGTAATAGAAGTTTAAAAGAAAAAAATGAGTGTTTTGCCCCTGTGGTATCTTTTGAAGGACAGAAATATAGTATCCACTTTCTGTTTTTTAACTTAAAAGGTTCTATTCTAATGGGTTCTAAAAGAGAAAAATAAATATCAAAAGTAGATTGAAAACTATAAAGGGCTGTACAATAAACAAGTTGTTATTAATAATCTTTTCCATTGTTTGAGCTTCCATTGATATAGTTTGACCCAATTTTTTGTTAGAGAAATAGATTTTGTTTTAAAGGATGCGGTAAAATTTGAGTGGATTCAGTAAGAAACAAGGATGAAAAGAATAGAAAATGAGTTCTAATAAATGAGTTCATTGAAAAGGCTTGGGACTTTATTTTGTCCTTATAAAAGTAGGTAAGATATCCTATAAAATTAGATAACTCCGTCTAACCCCTTAAAGCATTTGAAATATTGTTATACTGATATATACTATATTTTATCTCTTCAAAAATCAAATGGAGAAAATGGCCTTAAATTACAGCAACAGAAAATAATTATAATTTCTTAACTAAGGTGTTGTTAAACACTGAAACAGCCTACTAGAGGAAGGTGTAGAATTCTCAGCATTGAATATCATTAAGATTAGGTATTATTTCTATTAAATGTTTCAGGTACTTTTCCTACAAGTACATGACCTGATGATCTCTTGTATTCCCTATAACCTTTTGGACTCTACTATTTTATAACATTGGAATTCAGAGTATCATATGATGCACTGCTTTTTCTCTTCTGTTCTATTTAAATTTTTCCTTAATATGTACATTTTTAAGAGAATACTTTTTTTTAAAGAGAAAAGATGGCGGCTTTCATGGCTAATTGTTGAATTGAGTTCTTAGGATTCTCTGCCATGGATTCCAGATAATGGGACATGAGCTGCTGTTTATTTGCACTGACTTTGCACCTCCTTCTTTTTCATACCAGTTTGAAATCGCTTGTCTCTAAACAACCCACCATTTGTGATTAAATTAGACCAGAAATAAAACTCCGCGGATCCTCAAAAGCAAACATTCAGGTCTTCTTGACCCTGCAATTCCAAAAGTATTTCTGGATGTTTATAACCAACTTGGTCGATCAAGTCTTTTTCTCTTGTTGCTTCTCAGAGGAACAATGACCTGCAGCCATCTGTGACTGCCAAGCCAAATGTATTGTGACACTTGTAATCGAAAGCTTTTTGTGTGTCTTGGTTTTGGTGCTGGCCGGTCTCCTGGATTTGTTGATTTCAACAATGGAGTAATTCAGGAGAGCAGAGAGGGGCTAGTAAGAGCCCTCCAGGTGCTGTGTAACATACACCATTGTTGGCAGCAGCTGAGAGTTATTTCACGGTTACCTCCACCTCACTGTGTCCTTCCAGGCACAAGACTGAAGTCCTGTCTGTATTATTTTTAAGCGCTTTTTTACTTCTATACTGTAAGTGAATAACTTATATCAGTAGAGACTATGAAGTGAGTTTTTCAGAACAAATGTGTTTCATAGTACAACTTTTAGTTGTGAACCATGTCAGTTATAGAGGGCCATCAGTATAGTTCCAGTCTTCAGTGACACTATCTTTTTCCAACTAACTGTAAACCTTTTAAAAAATTCAGTTCTTGACCCACAATTGCTTCAGTTCTCCAGGATTTTTTTTGTGCCTGTTTTGAATGAGCTCATTGTTTATTCACAGTAAAGAATGTTTATCATACTCCGCTTTGTTGTAAGTATAGTGGAATGCCCTTGCTGACATTCTTGTTGAGTCTAAAGCATCTATTCTGAGTACACTTTCTCTCAGCCTCTACCTTTGCTGAAATGGAAGAATGAGATTTTAAAGAATTCCCAACCTCTTTGGGTTAGCTGCCTTCAGTTTTCCTTTTGGATTTGCAATAACTTTGGAGCTACAGAGATTGATTCTTTGGGGATCACTGTATCTTTTTGCATTGTAATATGAGGTGTGTATTTAAAGGGGACAGACACATTGTTGAGGCAGTTTATCCTTTTAGGAATGCAGTTGGGAGTCATCCATATGGAAGGTGTTTGAAGGTTTTTTAAAAAATGTATGCTGTATGCTAAACAGATAGAACACAATACAAGTATGAAAGCATGCTGCTTAATAAATGTTTTCTGTTTTTCCTTAGAATACAGTTTTACTTGTATGATCCGATTTAAAGACTTTAGGTATACTGTTCCAGATTGAATATTTATTTTAAAAAGGAACAGCTGGAAATAGAATAAGAAAGAGAGCTTCATTATGTTTTTAATTTCTCATCTAATTTTACATAAAAATGTGTATTAAATGGTAGTACAAAAATTCTCATGTAAAACCTGATGTAGTACAAATATTTATTTTCTTTTTCATTGACTAAGATGATAATTGAGGAGCATTTTCTTACTTAATAGTTAGCATCCATTAAATCTACTTCATGACTTCTGTTTTATAATGCATTCACTCATTTATCATTTTGAAGTGTTCATCCAAAAATATTATGTGACTTGGTAGGATTTTAAAATAAATAGGATAGTATTTTTCTCAAAGCTAACTTCAGAAACTTGTATGTGAAAGATTAATATTGTTCAGGAAATACAATAATAGAAATATTATGATGGTACTTTATTTTACACTATCTCCACTTTTTAAGAAAACCTCTGGGGTGAGCTTTACCAGGCGTTGCCAACTTGTGTGTGTATGCTGGGTGATTTTATGAGTTCTGCAAATCCCAACATCAACAGTAGGTTGAATTAATAATATATGACTCATATGTATTGCTATTTTCCAAACGTATGTAGAAGCAGTACTAATCAATGGAGTGTGAATGTATTTATACAGTTATCAGAGTCATGGTAGCTTTTTGGCATCATGTGCCCTTTTAGTCAGCTGATGTTACAGGTGCATCCACTGTCATATGATGGGTCTGTGGAAGTTGCTGATTTTGAAAATGAATGTCCAGACTCTTGCTGTGATTCCAGGTTTTAGAGACCACAGGTAGCCACTCTCAGGGCTCAGAGTTTGAAGGAGAAGTTGCTGAAAATGGCTATTTAGTTCGGCCTCCTTTCTGATGATCATATCGTTAATTGAATGGCATTGTCAACTCTGCATAATGCTTTAATTTGGATCCACCTTCTGCATTTCTGTTAAGCTTCTCCTAGGAAACTACTCAAGAGTTTTCTCTGAGTACTCACTACTAGGTGCCTGTTCTCTTCTTGTGTGAGAATATTATCTTTCCTTAAAGACCTAATTATTGACTTCCCTTTCAGAACATAAGTTTTTTGAGCATTGCTATGGTGACTAGTTGCTTTTGACATGGCCCTTTCTGCCTTTCCATTTTCATCAAAAGGATTTTCATTTCACCATCTCAGAGTAGTTTGAATATGATACTAGCCTATGTTGTCTTATTGATGTTAATTCTTTTCGCTTTAAATAATTCAAATCCCTTTTGAATGATTAAAAATTAAACATGTGTTACTGACTGAAAATTAATAGCAGTTCATGAAACTATAACAGAAAACTTTTTTCTAAAAAAGATGCTGTTTAATGTTTCTGAAAACTTGGCACTGATTCATTTTCTGTATGTATCAGCTTTCACAAAACTTTGCAATAGGTTTTAACTTTCTTAATTGTTTTATGTGCCTGAGTTGCCATTTGGGGAATTAGTTGTACTCATAAGAAATTTTGGGGAGAAACATTTTGTCAGAATATGTTATTTGTTGATGATGGATAATTAGAGTATCCTCTTTTTAGTGAAGAAACCTCTTTGCTGCACTACTCTTTCTACAAAATATAGTAAGCTTATATTTCTTTCTTTGCTTAGACAATGGAAAATGGGTTAATGTTTTTTAATGTTTGATAAAGAGCCAAATTAAAGATATTAAAATGAGTAAATACCCTTTCCTGAAAGCCTAGAAACTCAACTGTCTTGTTAAGTATAGTGGCTCACTGAAGACCATGCCAAGGAATTTCATATTTTAATTATTGTATTTTTTCCCATTTTGTTCTTTTTATGTTGTAATACGCTGAGCCAATAAAATACCCAGATAAGTATTTCACTCAGATCAGTGTGAAAGTTCTCATTCTTGGGCTTACTCTGAAATTTTTACCTGTTTGTAGCATTAATGTAGCTACTTACTGCTCACAAGATTTAACATCCATGTTTTTTTCACCTCTATTTTGAAAGTATTATGCGGCATATAATTTGCTAGTGTGTTAGAAGTAGGTGAAGATGTGGATATACTGTAGCCTTTATGTCCCAGAATTATATAATATTAAGTCATTCACTTTCCCTCTTCCTGCTGGATGTCTCTACATGGATGGCCTGTCAATGCCTCATCTTTTCTCCAAAGCCTAATTTTTCTTCTGTGTTCCCAATTCTACTTACTGGCATCAACCCACAGTTGGGAATTCAGGGCATCAGTCTTGAACCATTTTCGGTTTCCCTCTTCCCTCACTTCTGTGTCCAGTCAGTTGCCAAGTGCTGTCGCTTCTAAGTCAGCAGTGTCTCTTGTACCTCTACGCCTTTCTCTCACGGCTGCTCCTGCTCTACGTCATGCTCTCATCATTTCTATTCTGGAGAAGCACGAAAGCCTGCTTGCGTCTTGTTTACCACTCTGCTTACTCTTTATTGACTAAACCCTTAGAGCAATATTCATGTGTGATAAAACATGCCACCTTCACAGAAGCTATTTCACTGCTTTTTAGTGGGGTTGGTGGGACTGTTCCCCTCTTTCCTGATGCTCTCATTAAAATGTTTTTCATAGTTTAGGTCTCTATATTTGAGATGGATGTGATGGATCTTATTGTTGAAAGAAGATTACGCAAAATGACTGAAGTTTTCACAATGTCAAATCTGAGGGAAGGTGATAAAAATGGGTTATGGCTCTTATGAATAAGACTCTGCACAAGTTTTAAACTTTTTAGGACCAAAAAAAAGAAGGATAGAAGACAACAGTGAAAACAATATTAAAACTACATAGAAGTATCAGGCTAACCTTAGATGTAACTTTGCTTTTAAACTCTGCAGGGAGAAAGAGAGTGGAAGTTGAGCCCAGCACATGCTTTTTGGAGAGAGCTCTTAACTTGGATTTCTAAAGCTGAGGAAAAGATGGCAGCTCAGTCCAGAATCTCTTTGTGAGACACCTGCCACATTGTTCAGTGTGGTGGTTTGTAGTGTAAGCCATGGCATCTTTCCTCTTTTAGATTTCTGCTTCCCTCACCAAACTTTGGAAGCCTCATCAGCTGCTCCATTTGGGCAGTAGGCAGTAGCACAGAGAAATGGAACCACACTACTTTGGAAAGGCTTCTAACAAAAGACCTCAGAGGCTGCTCTGCTCTCCAGAAGTGTAGGTAGTTCAAATCATTTAGGCACGTTGAAGATAGGGAAGATTTGAATTGTTATCACAAAACTATGTTTAGCCTAAAAAGATAAATCTGATGGAGGAGATTGTTCAAAACAGCTACAATAAGCCTACATAGATAACTTATGTTGGGTAAGTACAGAGACATGCCATTTTAGAATGGATATAGTGATCATTTTTTATTAATCCACAATGGCTTTCTCCAGTGGTTTCCCATTGTATTTAGAATTTAATTCTCAGTCTTTACAATGCATTTCCTGGAACTAGGGTTGCTATTTAATTTATCATCGAAACCAGAACTCTTGAGAGTGAAAGGAAGTGCTATTAATAATCACACCTGAAGAACAGGAGTACCTAGCCCTGTCCCAGGCAAATTAGGATGTATGGTTACCTGAACACAAATCCCTATAGGTCCTGGCTCCCTGTCCCTGCTTACGCTTCCCACCTCATCTGCCACTTTGCCTCATTTCCACACTGGCCTTTTTTTTTGATCTTCCTTGACTAGTTTAGGTTTTTACTTTATACTTTCTCTTCTTCTGCCTGAAACACTTTGCCAGATCCTCACATGGCTAACTTCTTGTTATTTAGGTCTTGGCACAACTATCATTTCATCACTGAGGACTTTCCCTGTCCATCCATCTAAATGAAACTTTCTCCTTCCCAGCACACCAGCCTTTATTTTACATGGCACTTAACAGTATCTGAAATTTGTGTTTGTGTATTTGATTGCTTAGTTGTCTGCCATTTCCCATAAAATTAAGAGCAGGGATGGTGTTTATCTTGTTCATTATTGTGCTTCCAGTGCTTAGAACAGTGTCTGGTATGTAAAGTTCAAAAATAATTTGTTGAATGAGAAAAAGCAAGTTAATTATTACAACTTAAAGATTCACTCCTGATGAATTATATATCGTGATGTTAAGGGAGAAAAGAATCTTGGTATAGGATGCAGAAGGGACTTGGATTACCTTAAGTTTTAATCAACTGTCCTTCCCTCCCTGTGCCTCGAATCTGGTAAGTGGAGATAACACCTGCATTGCCCATCTCACCATTGTTAGTGTAAAATGAATATTTGGAGAAGGAATATACAAACTGTTAGGGGCCTTTTATAATTAGAAGAAATTACTATATATTTCCCATTTCTCGCCCACTTAAAATAATGCTATTTTCCAACTTCCCCATTTTTATTAAGACCTCCAGGTTAGAAACCTTAGAAATAGTCTTAACTCTACCCACTCTTTTGTTCTCAATCTGGAGTTACGTCTCTAAGCTCTATTAATTGTTCCTTTGAAACATCTCTAATTTCAGTTTTTATTACCACTACTTAATACCCAGGTCTAGTGCCTCATCACCATATTCCTAGATTACTGTGATAACATTGAACATGTTTGTGTTCTCTTCCCTGTCTGGCCCACCACCGTCAGATTAATCTTCCATGAAAGAGGTGTTCTCCAGTAACCTGCAGTGATCCCCAAAGCCTATTTGAAAACATCCACATTCCTAAGCCTTGCCTTTGGAGTCTTCTATAGTAATACTCTTGATTTCTGCTTCGTGTCCTTCTCCTCGGATTCCTATAAATACACTCATTTCTGTGTTTTTCCCCCACTTATTTCTCATTCTGACCTAGAATGCCCTTCTACTCAATACCATATCCTCCAGGAGGCCTTTCCTGTCAACACAGCCCACATCCAGTCTCAGCATACTTTCAAAACTTCTTGCTCTTATTTTCTGTCGCATAGACATTGCACATATTCTAGCTCTCATTTATGGAGTACCTACCTACCATAAGCCAGAAATAATATTACAAATGTTTTACTTAATAATAACAAAAATCAATATAAAGCAACCCAAGATAGGTGTTAATGCAGTTATTTACTAACTTGTGTCGTTATTTAGCTGTTGTGTTTTCATACTAAAAAATCAACAAGCTTTCGGAATGCAAGACCCATGCCCCATACTTTACTTGCATATACTATTAGCGATGTTAAGTTCTCACTTATGCTTGTTAAAATTGCACATACGTTTTATATTTCCTAAAGGCTGACTTTTCTTATCGTAGAGCACACTTGATACCTGTGAATTTGTGTGCTAAGTAACTTTAATGGTCCAGGAAGTTCTTATCTAAACAATTAAACTGGAATGACAGAAGTTCAGTGAATTTACTAATTGCCTTGTAATCATTCATTATCCAGGAACAAGTTTATAACCTTGGGATTTATGTGGTATTCACCCTTCCTCCTAACAAATCAACACACTGGTTTATAATCGTGCAACGATAATTTCCGGACAGCAGTGGAATACTTTGAGCAGCAGAGCAGATTTTTTTGTTGTTGTTCTTTCTTCTAATACTGGTTACTTCAAACCCTGGAGCTCACAGTGGTCTGAGGTTAATGAAGTGTTGCATTCTTATTAACCATAGTGAGCTTACGATGTTAGAAAACACCAGGTTTTTCTTGCCATGTAATTTTGCTGCATTTTTCAGTTTGTGAATACTGCATGCCTTATATATTACCATATTCCCAGAAATTACTTAATGATAGCCAAGTATGCCTGAAGTAATACTCATGGCATTTACAGCTGTATATATTATCAATTCACCTCATGAAACGTATCGCTGATCTGTTTAAACCAGATATTTTAACTAGTATTTTTTGCAGGTATTTGCTTTAAACAGCAGCCCTTAAGAAAAATTGAATTTATACACTACTGAATCTTGAAAAGGCCAAAATCTGAGTCGAATATTATATGTGGATACTTGCTGTGTAATGCAGGCCAGGGCAATCCTAAAAATAATCAGACACTTCATCACTAGAAGTTGTGAGACAACTTCAAATTGCATATAAAGTGATTAAATTATCAATGTGATTTACTGCTTTAAAATTGTTGTATTTTTTTTCTCGCTCTCTCTGTGACACATGTATTGTTTGGAGACTTCACTTAGAAAAGCAAAAGAGGAATCTATGACTTCATCAAAAGCCTCGTTAGGGAATATGTTTGGCCTTCTTGCTGAGCTTTTTCTTTTTTTCTACCGTTGCTTGTTCCCAAGAAATTCAGTCTTTGCCCTCACGTATTTTGGAGGATTTCAAATACTACATCGTTCAGCCACAGCTGTTTTAGATATGCCACAAATTGTAGTTGTATGAAATTGATTTTTTTTTCTGAATGTGGAGAAAAGCAAAGAATACAGAAAACAAAACAGGGAAAATTTAAACTGTCTCCATAGTAATTGAATAATTCCTTCAGCCAAAATGCTATAGTTTAGTAAGTAACTACCTTGCTTTTGATGCAGCATCAAATACTGGTGGTTTGTTTCTCACTTAGTGCAAATGTGGAATATTCTACATCTCTAGGGTGGTTTATAAGAAATTATAGTCATGGTAGAGAGGTTTAATTTGGGTTCCTTCCATGAACTTGAGGCATTTTTCCCAACAAGGAACTGGAAGATGAATTTTAGGTACATTAAAGAAATAAATACAGACAGCTTGTACAACTTCTAAAACTTGGAAAACCACCCCTGTGTTTTATTTTTTTATAATCCTCTCTGAGCTCATTTGTTAATAACCCTCTTCTTTACTTACTCATTTTTATCTCTTCCCCTTACCCAGTTGTCTGCTTGGAATAATTTTCTGTGTAACAGAATCCATTTGTCTCCTTCCTGTGCCCTTTCATTAGAATATTAAAGATAAATTATTTATATTGAACAGTTGTTCTTAAATGTATTTCATTTACTTCCTCCATAATCATCTTCTTTTCTTCTCATATTGAACTGTAGTTATGAGAAGTAGGTCAGGATCTGGAAAGACCTTTGTTCTGAATGGAGCGACCATACTTGCCAACTAGAGAGATTCATGCTATTGGAGAGAGCAATGATTATAAACCTGTCTGAGTACTAGAGATTCATCAAAAACACTAGGAACACATTTTCTCAAGTTTGTACCTAGAAATTCTGACTTGGTAAGTCCAAAGTGGTCCTATAAATACGTGCTAGAAATAATTGACAACAGTGTTGTTCTTAAGTCACCTTAAATGATACTTCAAGGATTGATTTAAAAAGGAAAAAAAAAGTTCTTTTGTTCTTCTCTAAATCTTTAGATTTACCTCCTGAACTCTTTAGCTGAACAGTTTAGTTCAGATGTTTTGATGTGGGGAGGGGTTAAGGTGCAGGAGAAGCTGCAGTCTGAGGATGATCTGGCAGACATCTTGGAAATGGTCATGGAAATGGAAAACATCCAGAATATACACTGATAATCGTTTAAAACCTGCCATCACCAATTCTACGACAGTACAGAGTACAAGTCTGACTCTGAAATACCAGCTTTATAAGTGCTATAGTGCCTTCAGGCTTAATTAGGTTAACTCCCAGCCTTTTATATGTCCAGGCTGTTAAGAAACTAAAATCCAAGTATCTGAGTTCTTGCTGCACACTCATGTGAGGCTGACAAATAAGTGTCTGGGTAGTGGACACCTCTGACAGTGGGAGTTTGAGGCAGTCTTGGGATTTGGCGAGGAGGTGGGGCAAAGTTGGGGATTTATATAAATTGGCTTTATGGAGCAGGGATTAAGGGATACATTAGGAATTGAACTTGGACACTAGCTAATAAAGAGCAGGTATGTAAAAGAAAGATGAAGTGGTCAAGACCTATGATCACCCAGGCTACACCCCCATCACCAGTGCTCAAGGAGAGGATCCTTCATCAGTAGTACTATAAACTGAGAGCAGGTGTTTATATAAATTAGGTAATGGAATCACTCAGTTATGTACCACGAGTATAGGGATAAGGTCACAAGCTCCCAAACTCTTACCACAAGTTATAATTAGATTTAGATCCTGGCATGACCAAAGTGTGGCTTTGTAGCCTCAGAAAGTTGACTCTTTTACCTCACCCAAACGTCATTGGGTCAGATTCTAGCAATTTTGATATGACTTTAACATAATAAACTTGTACCAGGTGGCAGCAAGCTCATATATACACTACCTGCTGTACACCCTCCAGATGGTTCCTCTTAGTAGATATAAATGTTCCATTATTCCCAGTGTTATTCAGACTATAAGTGTACAGTGGTTGAGCTGGAGATACTCCTTGTTTATGGGGTAGATGATCTAGGAAAGTTGGGAGCCAATAGTAATGGCTAGGATATGGAGCGGTGATGGAGAGCAGAGACAGAAACTTTACCTTCAGCTTTAAATACATTATGTATATCGAGATATAAATTTATTAGAACAGAAACCTATTACAATATGGAGTTGTGAAAAATCATTTGCCTTATAAGGGGGAGTCCTATGTCCAGATAATGCAAACACCTGGACAAACAAAACACCTGGAATTTTCTGGCCTTCTTGTCTTTGTGGGCTTGTCCTAGGCTCAGTACAATGCCACCAATAGGAAGTTCTCTGTGGAAATCTATAGAAAGTTTTAAACATGTACATGTATAAGCGAACATCTATAAAAAATGGTGAGTAGATGGGCAAAAATTATGTAGGTGATATTCTAATAACTGAAGTTTGGAATGTTATCACTTATGTGATAAAGTAATTTAAAAAATTGCTGCAGGCCTTTAAAAATACGAGTTGTCATCATTGTTTGGCATTTAATAAGCTGTGGCTTTGTCTCTGTTAGCAGCATGATGCAGGGTAATGTCACTGTTACCCAAGATAAAACAAAACTTTATTAATATAGTGCACTGTACATGAAAATGGCTTGTAAATTAATGTTCTTAAAATAAAAACAGTGATATACTAGGCTAGTGAATATAGAATTTGCTTAAAATACCTTAGTGCTTTGAACCAAACTGAATTACCATGCGAAGATGCTGTAACAGGGTCCCAAATTCTTTTTTAAATTGAACCACCAAGTTTCCTTGGACAAGAGCAATTGTGTACATCCTGAAGATAGAAGAGATCCTCCTTTGCACAGCTGACAGATGCCTGGAGGCAGGGGAATGAATTTGGTGACCCTTCAGGGTGAGTGGAATAATCTGCCCCACGCTTTGTTACTGTACAGATTTAGAAGTCAGGGTCTTCAGACTCAAACGCTCACTCTTGTTTTTGTGAAAAGCACGTGACAGTTAACATTTGAGAGGGCATGAGAAGGGAATTGCAAACCCCGACTTCCCCAGGCCCCTATGTGCTGGCGTGAAAGAGAGCCAAAAGCGTTCTGTGCAGGTTCTTCTTGCCCCTGCAGGTAGAAGCAGCTCAGCTCGCAGATGAGTGACTGTTCTCCTGTTCAGCTATGATTGTCATGGTGGGACTAGGAACCTATACTTTTTCTTTGCCCTTCTTTTTGCTTCTAGCAGAGCCACTAAATGTTTTAAAGAATACCCAAACAGGCTTTGCTGTCATAGAGCACTTATGTCTGTGTTTCTCCTCTTACGAAAGGAGGAGTGTTGCTTGGTAGCAGTGGCGGCTGTGGGTGTTTGATGGCAGATGGGCGACTGCAGGGCTGCAGCTGCAGTCTTGCAAATATTGTTAAAATAAACTTCCACTGCAAATTGGCTGGTCAAATAGAGTGTCGTTGTGATGAAGCAGAGTTGAAAGCCCAATCTGGAAAAGAGCAAAAGCATTTATCTGAGCCACAGAAACTTTTATGCTGAGCCATGTGGGTGAGGTTTCTTGGCTGTGACCCTAAGAGGCCTCTTGGGAATGACTGGAGAAAGTGTCACTGATAGAGTATTTTGATGAAAGAGAAAGCAATTCCATTTTTTATTTTAAGAAGATTTCACTGCACAGACTAATTTTGTACAACACTGTAATAATGTGTGTCTTACTCAGTTGAAGGTATATTTTACCTGTATCACAGATTCTCATGTGTACGTAAGATGAAGTTTGGATGTGGTAGATTTGCATATTACGTGTTACTTTGGCCTGCACTGGACATTACAACCACAGTTTTCTTAAAACTGCAGAAGAATCAAATGAATAAATGGATGGTTGTTATCAGGAGAGTTATGGAAATTCATAGAGATTTATCTTCTAGTGTAGTTGAGACAGGTATATTTGTAATGAAATACGTGTTAGTTTATCATATATTATATTCTTCTCATTTTTCCTTTATATTTTAATTGGGTCATAATACTTACTATTTTGAAATTATGTATAGGATAGTTTTTATCATATGAGTTCATTTCAAGCCAGTAAAGAGGACATTATAAAAGTTACTATAAAATGGGGGACTTTGAGGTTTACTTACCTTGGTAATAGTTAACTTGGATTTCTTAAATTCTTTCACTTTATACATTCAGCAGAATTCTTTGCAGTAGTTATGTTCTATAAAGTTGCTGCAAACACTGTGTTAGGAAATACCGAATCTTTGCTCCTAGGGAAAGTACAGTGTTAGATTCCTATGAGCCTCTAGTCACATTTTTATCAGCCAATCAATACATAACTTGTTTCATATTGTGTTTTTCTGTTTAAAGACACTTTATTTAATATTGTTGATTCATTAACATTGAACTCATGACCAATGCTGGAAATTCTTTAAAAAGTAATAGAGATGAAGTATGCCTTCAGTGTGCTTATTTGGAGACTTGACTCAGTTGAGGAAAGAATCAGTGGACTTGAGCATAGATCAGTAAAAATTACCCAAACCAAAAAAATAAAGAGAAAAAGAGAGTGGGGGAAAATAGAGGGCAAAGTTTCTAGGACTTCATAAATAATTCTAAATAGTCTAATGATTGTATTTTGGGAATGGGTGGCACCAAATTTCTCACAACAACCAAAAACCCACAAAACATAGTAGAGCAGTATCTTAAATATTTTGAGAGAAAGCAATTTCTGTCTTAGAAATCTACACCAAAATTGTCAATCATATATGTGAATGGAATAAAAGTAGTTTCATACATACAGTGTTTTAAAAATATTTTCCTCTATCCTTTTTCCAGAAGCCACTGTATTGTACACCACAAAACTAAGGGAATTAATAGAGAAGAAGAAATATATGGAATCCAGGGAGTGGGATCCAGCAGGGAGAAATAAAGGGAATTCCCAGAGTGATAATGGAATTTTAGGAAAATAGTTGATTAAGTGCCTAGAGAGTATACAGTCCAGATTAGAAAACTTTAGGAGGGTGTCTAAGGGAAACAAACAGGCACGAAACTGATACATTATCTGTAGTGTTGCACTGGAGTAAGGGAAACTTTGTTTTCCTTTTGGAATGTTTTGGGCTGAATTAGTAAAAATATACAAAAAGGTGCCCCCCAACCCAAGGCAATTATAAAGTTTAGAGTTCAACAAAAAGAAATGGTAATTATATACACGAAGTGGCTCAGGTGTAAACAAATGTTAAATAATAATAATAATAATAATAATAATAATAATAATTAATAATAATAATAATACTGAATATTGACTTTGCCCAAAATGCGAGGAGAGTGAGGTATATGTGTGTGACTACCTAAAAGGAGGTGAGAGTGGACAAGTAGGGGAGAGGATTACTCTTTGTTATAAACCAAACCTAACAGTATTATTTGGCTTTAAAATTTTTATACTTACATTCTTTTGGCAAAAATATTAACATTAGTAAAGGAAGCAGAGCTACATTTTAGGCGAAGAAAATACAAGATGAAGGGAGCAGGTAAAGTGGAGAGAAAGTGAAGGAGGAGGTCCATCGACTGCAAGATGGGATTTTTAAGTACAGTTGATGCGTTGAAACTGCATGAGTCCGCTTACACAGATTTTTTTCAATAAATGTGAACTGCAGTACTACCTGACCCACAGTTGGTTGAATTTGTGGATGTGGGACCACAGATAGGGAGAGCTGCCTGTACAGTTATATGTGAATTTTCTAGTGTGTAGGGTTGGGTGCCTGTAGCCCCTTCTTTATTCGAGGGTCAGCTGTACAGTTGTGCTCGGTGTCTGTGGGGGATTGGCTCCAGGACCCGCCCTGGGATACCAAAAGCTGAGGATGCTCAAATCCCTTGGAGTTGGCCTTCTGGGCCTCTGGCCGTTTGTATCCACAGATTCCTTGTGCAGAGGACCGACTGTACTTTGGGGAGAGAGAGGAAAGGAAAAATCATGGCACCTTGGAGACTCTCCATTAGGTGGCTCAATTTTATTTAGGTTATGTGTATGAAAAGTAACATGCCCCAGCTTTTTTATTGTTCTGTAATTCTGTGCTCAACAGTAAGCCTGCATGCTTTTCAGTGTTGAGACATGTAGATAGTGCAGCCAGGGTTCTCCACTTATAAGCCTATTTTTACTTGAAACCTCTTTTGTTTGTATAGCCCCCGCCCCCCGGGGAATCCTCTTGTCAGAGACAGAGTGAACAGAAGACAGGAGACAGCTGAAATAAAAGAGAGTAAAGTTGACCATTATTTCTTACCTTAGGTGCTGGGGTCCTTCAGCTTCTACGGGCAATGCAGGGAGTCTTATTTTATGCTGTTTTTAACACACAATGAAGTGGACTCTTCTTACCCTCTGAAGCTACAACCATTAATTCTTTTCCATTTCATATTGTCCTCAGGTACCCTTTTTATAGGAGATGACATCACTTTGTGGGTAGAAATATGTTATTGCAAAGGAAACTTTTTCCAACCTATCTTATATCAGGGTTTCTTGAACTTTTGGCTTACTTGGTTCTCTTTGTTAACTTCGATGTAACATATCAGTGGCATATAGTGTTTTCTAGAAATCATTCCACAGTGTGTAAAAAGCATAGATGTCAAACTCATATCTTTGCAAACCTTATTTCTTTCATAATATGTCATGGAAGGATATAGTTGTGGGACTTTTTATGTCAATTAGAAATGCTTTTGATTTAATTATATTCGAAAATAATATTGTTGAATGAGGTACAGTTTAAGAAAGAGATATTGAAGTTATTTACTTGAATAAACATAGACCACCATGATCTTGTAACAGTTTACCTTGAAATCATTCAATGAAAGCAAATTTAGGGAGTTGCTGAAAACCATCTGTCAGAGGAAATGAACAGTAAGTTTTCTGTTTCATAGAAGCAGAGAAAGCACCACACTTGGCTAATGCTAAAATTTAAATTTCAGTCTTTTTCATTTCTAGTAGTTACATATAAAGTGTCATTTTTGTTTATCAAATAAGACTATTTTGTCCGAGTTCATGTACTTATGAAATTGTAAGTTCAGCATCTTGATGAATAATACTTTCTATGATTCCTTGGAGTATTTTGTCAGGTCATGCTCTCCCAAAGCCCCCCACCCCCAACCCCAGTCATTACCTAGTTCTAGTTAGAAGTATTTAGCATCTTCGTTCTTTTCAGAATATTATAAAATCATTATTTGAATTCTACCTATGTGAAAAGAGGGACTATCAGTGAACAATGGCTTCTGCTTTAAAACTTTGAACAGCAAGGGAGGAAGTCTTCAGGTGACCAGGATAATGATAATTGGCAAAAGAAATTTGTGAGAAAACGTTTTTTAGAATGTCAAGGGAAAAAGAAGTAGCTTTTCATTAACATACTAGGAACATTTCTTTACAGTTCATCTCAAACTGGAAGCTGACCTTCAGTTGTAACTATAAATTAATATTTTCACTTGATTCACTTGTTTTTGGTGCTCATACAACTATGTGATCATACTTGAGATAATTTGCTACTATCTTAGTATCTGGTAGGATTAGCAGGCAATATCTTAATTAAAGATATAAGTGATTCAAACAAAGTATAAAATGATGAGATTTTAGGACTGGGAGAATAACTACTTGAGTCTGTCCTCTTTCCTGTGGATTAGCAATGACATAGTGTTTGTAAAATAGTGGGACAAACTAGCAAACTAGGAAGAGGCTGAGACTGGGGACGTATAATACAGATAAATCTGCTTCCAGAGTTCCTTGCAAAGATAAATAGTATCACATCCTTGTTGAGGAATTTTTGAGTTTTTAAATTTTGTATTTCCTGGGTACAACATCTAGTTGAATGTCTTTTATGTGGCAGTTCATAGAATGTGGCAAAACGGAAATTGTGAATCGCTTGGTTCAACTCCCCTCTACTTTTGTTAATTTTAAGTGAGCACAAAATAGAGCATACAAAAAATGTTAGCTATCTAGGACTATTATTTTGAGTAGCCAAGATTTTCAAATAGCTTAAGATCAATATTTTTTTAAATTGAAAGAAAATATTTTATTATAAGAAAAATTACCGTAAAAAATACAAAAGTAATATAAACAAGAAGGAAATAAAAATTTTGTAGCTCTGTTACCCAGTGTTAATTATTATTACAATTCGAAAGTAGATTTTCAGGCTGATTTACTCTGAGTACATATACTTTTATTTTTTAAAGGGTCATATTTTATCATCTTATCTTTTCCCTACTTTAATATATTTTAAATAGTAGTCCATTTCATTAAGTATTATTCTGCAGTATGATTTTAATTGCTACGAACTATTATATGGGTCAATCCTAAGTGCATGTTTAATTTAAATAAATTAATTTTATTAACTAGGTTTATTATAAAAGAAATATGAATGTTCATGTTAAAGCCATACTGTATTAACTCTTATTTAGGTTTTTAATTTCACATTAAAAATATTTATATAATACACACAACTTTTGCCTTACTAAAAAGAAAATTTATAATCATTTTGATGTTTCAGAGTTTATATTATGAATTAATATTATTTTAATTATAGCTTCATATAAAGATACAGGTATATATAAAATATAACAGGATTAAAAAAACAAAAAAGATAGGATTAAATTTGGATTTGGCTTTCTTTAAACATTTCAGTGTATGTGTTTCAATGGCAGGCTTACTTTAAAAGCCTGGATTTTTTTTCCAATAAGAGGATGGCAGAATTCTTCAAAATTAATGTCATTTTCTGTGTTTGACTTTAAACGGTATCTTGTACATAGGAAACATTTGAAATTTCATTTAAAAATGATTACAAGGTAAAAAGGTCTCTAAAGTGTAGCCTAATTTTATATGTTCC
Organism: Vicugna pacos; assembly: GCF_048564905.1. NCBI lineage: Eukaryota > Metazoa > Chordata > Mammalia > Artiodactyla > Camelidae > Vicugna > Vicugna pacos. The sequence goes on along the minus strand of NC_132993.1, from coordinate 60,841,676 downwards.
CATAAAATTTCTTTCCTACTTGAGTGTCAGAATTTGAGCAATACCCTAATTCAGTAAGAAGAATTAAAAAGGTAACTGGGAGGACTAAGGCAAAAGAGACTAAGACTATTAAGTCCTGCCCTGACTTTGGTAATAACCATTGCAAGGACAGATCATCACCATCTTTATGAAAGCCCCTGAAATGGTCTGCCAAAAATACAAAGGCATGTTCCCAAATAATTTCATCCTCCTTCAGAGTCCATTCTCTGTGTAAAGTAATAAAATAGAAGCTATTGTGAAAAAATTTAAGGATATCAGAATTAAAATTGTCTAAATATTTTTCCTAAAACTTAGTACACTTCTTGTTTGGAGAGCCTTTAACATGGAAGCATATACCAAGTCAACCCTTTTACCACTTAAACCAGTTTTGAGGGCTGAGTGGGTTAAGGAAACACGTTTGAGGATCTGCTATGTTTATTTTGTTGTTTCTTCCCACCATTCCCAGAATCTCATAATGGTAGTGATGGGTGTGAGTTGTTATATACATAGGCTAGGCAGGAGGACATCACCAAAACCACATTTGGTTACAATTGTAAACATTACAATTACAAAAATTACAAAAGAACCAGAAACTGTTTGAAAATGCAATTTACTCCTGATGGCTCTTCTCAAGCTTCCCACAGTGATTTTTTTTTAATCTGTAAAATTCTTTGTCTTCTTCAGTAAAATTATATCATTTCTAGAGGCCTGTACATAAATGTCATTACATGAAACCACTTTTATAAATCACATGGTAGGTAACTCAATCAGGTGCATCATTTCTGGTGGCACAAATTTCACAGAGAAATTTATGCCCTGTTTTTAGGAGGGTAAGGGGAGGACAGAGAACTCTTCCTGCCTCTCTTGATTCTCAGTTGCCTTCAGCTCCAAATAATTCTTTCTCCAAAGCGGCATATTTTGGACTGGCATATCCTTCAACCTACTGTCTCATAGCGCATGGTATAATTTTCTTATACAGAAATCTTTTAATCAACTCCAATGAATTCTTAATTGAAGGTTAACATGATACATGCAGATTGTTGTGGATACTAGTTAAACACTAATTACATACTAGGTCTGCTTGTGTAAATCTCAAATTCAGTAACAGTTTATTTCTAAGAATCCTAATAAATCTCAGATTAAATAAAATTGAAGTGATGTAAGTGAAAGCACGTATCTCTGTACTTTGTATATAATAGTTTCATTTATTGTTGTACTTTACTGGTAAAACATTAATCATGTCCTGTTAATCTATTTAGTACCTTAGGATTTTTAGATATTTAGTTTTCCTCTAATGTTGAACTATAAATATTAAAAGTGTCAGATTGAAAAGACTAGTGGGTAAGGTAGATAAAATTTTGATTTCTTAAAAAAAATTCACATTTATCAAACATTCAAATAGGACAGAAAAGTATAAAGCAAGAGATAAATTGTTTTGTTAAATCTCATTTTCCAGAATAACTACTGATAAATTTCCTTTGTATCCTCCTAGAAATTGTATATGCATAGGTAAATACATATATGTACTTTTTAATATAAAAATATTATACAAACATTCACATACCCACACACAGTTTTTGGCAACCTGAGCTTTAAGGTATATTGCAAGAATAGTCATTTGGTTAAAATTAAGCACAGTATCTCCAGCTTTACTGCCTAGGATTGAACCCCATTGCCAGCATTACTATCTGTGACACCTTGAGCAAGTTATTTATTTAACATCTTGGGGTCTCACTTTCCTCCTGTTTAAAATTGTTGACAATATTAATATCTATCTCATAGAATTTATGTGAGCATTTCGTAAGTTAATGATGAAAAAGTACTTAGTATAGTTCTGGCAATACAGAGCCATAGTATATTAGCTATTACTTTTCCATTTCTCAGGGTATAAAAATTTATTTTATTCTTTCCAATATTTTCAGGTTATCCCATTTTAATGTTACCATAATTTATTAATCTGTCCCCCATTATGGGCCATTGAACTGTTTCCCTGTTTAATGTTAGTTATTGAAACAATGCTGCAAAGATTGTCTTTTTTTAAATAATTTTATACATTTGTAATATAAGTATATAAAGCCCTAGAAGTGTAAATCCTATGTCAAAGACTATGTATTTTAAATTTCCTTGGATATATTGCTAAATTGTCCTTCAGATTATGTGACTGCTTTTCTCCTATCTTCTCTAATTCTAGACATTACTGATTTTTCAATTTTTGCTAATGTGGTTGGTGACTGGTGATGTTAATTTTTATTTTAATTTATATTTAATAAGTAGACTTGAATACTTATACATATTTTTTGGCTATATTTTTTTCCATGAAGAACATGTCTCTGTAGCTGACTCATTTTTCTATTGCTCTATCGACGTTTTCCATATTGCTTTGTAAGAATATTTTATCTTTAAAGGAAGTAAATATTTGTCAGCCCATTTGTGCTGTAAATAATTTTCTCAGCTGGTTATTGACTTTTGGCTAATATGTTTATGTTAGTGGCTTCTTCTCTTTTTGCCCATGATTATTCTTTTTTTTAAATTTAGTTTATTATTTTTAAATTTATTTATTTATTTGGGGGGGTAATTAGGTTTATTTATTTATGTTTCGAGGAGGTACTAGGAACTGAACCCACCATTACCCTCTATGATTATTCTAATTTTGTATATTTAGACTTACATATTTTTGTTTTGTTACTGTGATGAGTATTATGTCATTCTTAAAAACGTCTTTCATAGCATAGGATCACATTTTAGAAGATTTATTTATTTATTCCTTCAGCGCTTTTGTAATTTTATTTTTACCTTTAAATCTTTGATCTATTGCAAACTTACCTTGGTATAAGAAATGAAGTAAAGATCTAGCTTTATTTTTTTCTTGGATGGTTAGCATATTTTACAGATACCATTTATTAAACAATCCATTCTCCCTTTACTATTTTGAAATACTATGTTTCTCATATACTTTAGTTGCATATATATATGTATACACACACACACACATATATATGAGTTGGAGCTTTCTGAACTCTATTTTGTTTCATCAGTCAGTGTACTATTTTACTAGTTATAAGCAATCTTTATTATTATACATTTGTAATACTTTAAAATTGCTCTTATATCTAGCTACCCTTCTCCAACACTATTTTTACCTAGAAGTTTCTAATTCATTCTTTAATGTGTATTTTTTCCTGGCAAACTTAAACATCTTTGTCATAGATAAAAATAAAAGTACCATAAAATTTGTAGGTTATTTTAAGTGAGAATCCATTGAGTTTATAAGTTCAGTAGGAATTAATATTTTAACATTCAGTGGGACTTAATTCCTGAGATAATCATAAATGCAGTATTTTCTTCCATTAGATTTTCTGTCATTACTGTTTATAATATGAGAAAGCTTTCAGTTTATACATATTAGTTTTTAACCTGACTCCTTAATTCTAATGTAGCTAATATTTTCCAGTTGATTTTTTTGTCTTAGTTATATCACTTGCAAATTCCATCTAATAATCTTTCTAAATTTCCTTCTAATATTTATACCATTTTCCAATGTTTATACCCTTTATTTCTTTTTCTTGTCTCATTTCACTGGATGATTCTTTCCAAAGTGCCATTTTACTTTCAACTTTTTTGAGTGAGTTTATTCTAAATGAACCTTTTGTGTAAATATACAGTTGGCTTTTAGCTTTTAATCCAGTCTCAAATCCTTATTCATTTAAATAGCTGAGTGCTAAGTAAGCAATTATGGTTATGACAAAAATGTTTGATCTTAATTTTACCAACTTAATTTGTTATAGTTTTTGTTTCCAGTTCTTCCTTTGTTATTTATACTTACTAGTGGTCTTTAAAAATTCAAATTATACAATCTATCTTTTTTAATCAAATAGACTATCTATTACCAACTTGTTACTGATATGAGGATATTAGTATACTTTGAAGGGTATCAGAATATGCTGTCCTCAAATATGCCATTTTAGCATAAGGGTTATTTTGAACTGAAGGCAAGTGAGAAACAGCAGATAAAGGAGGAGATCTTTGCCCGCCCCCTTTCTTCCTAAAAGCAGGGCATAAATTTTCCTTTGTAAAAGTGAAATAAATATCCTTTTGTACACATGCCCTCTCCCCCAACTCCTTTCTTGTACCAAGAAGAGGACAGTGATTTTTATCACTGGAGGTGACCTGAGTCTGCATAACAGACCTTTCTAGAGAACTATACCTTACATTTCTTAGTTACCTTTCTGCTATTTACCACCTCTAGGAGCCCTGAGCCCTTTTTAGTTTGTTTAGTCACTTCTCACAATTCATTGCCCTTTGGTAAAACGGTTTATAAACCCCCAGGTGTAATCACTTCTCTGGGTTTTCACTTCTTTTCTGTGAAGGCCCTAGGATTTTAAAGACATCAGTAAAATGTGTATGCATTGTCTCCTGTTAATATGTCTTCTGTCACTTTAATTTGTCATCCCCATTGACAGAACTTGAGAGTAGAGAAAAAAATGTTCCCTCTCCTACATCTTCCATTTCCTTCTTCTTTGACTTCCTTGTCATTTTTTAAATTTTTATTTACTGTGTTGAGATAATTTTCAGAAAAAATGTAAAATCATGTCTTTTATACAGATTTAATAATAAATATGCATTAAAGAATGTAATTTACTCGTATGATACAAGGGAACCAAGTAGATGTTATAACAAGTTCAGAGAAAGCGAACATAACTTATAAAGTAGTTAATACTTCAGAAAGAAGCCAGTGAAATTCAGGAAAATGCTATTTCACTTCAGAAAAAAAAAAGTTTAGAATATGAGAGGGCCAAAAGCATAAGGCTGATCAAATTATTGTCCTTTCATTCTGTAAAGCCACTTAAACACACTTATTGTAGTTGTGCTGAGAATGTGAGTTTGTCTTCTCATTTCCTGACTTTTTAAGACATAGAAGTAAACATAATTTAGATGTGAATGTATAGGACCCAGTTAGAATGTATAGTTACTTTTATCCCACTGAAAAATTGGTGATGTGTTTTGGATTTCTTTTTCTCTAATCAAGTATGGCCCTAATAATTTATTTAAAGATAAATACTGTACTTCTTTAAATATAACATTCATTAATTGTAGCTCATTAGAAAATTTTATTCTCCTTATTATAATTTTAGTTGAAACTACAAGTAAAATAAATGCCCTTTGTTCACAATACTATTGAATCTCTAATGTGGCAGTCTCTTTGCTAGATCATGGACTATAATGCTTGAATGACTCATAGTTTCATGGGAAAAGTGAAAGAAACATGGTGAAATACTTATGGTAAAGGGGTAGGTGATCTAATATATTTGTGTTTCCCTTGGAACACTATTCTCCAGCATGGTTACAGGTGTGCTACCAAAAAAATAAAATAAAATAAAGAAGTTTCAAACAAGTTTAGCCAATCCTGGGCTTTGTTTTGTTGTTGTTGCTGTTGCTGTTGTTGTAGTCATTATTATTGTTTTGTAATCCCAGGTCTTCTTTGTGGCTTTATTCTGATAATACTCGTCATGCATGTAGTGTTTGATTTTTTCCCAGTTGTATTAGCCAGGAAATCCTTTTTAAGGCAACACCTACCAACATACCCTGGAACTGAACCAAAGTCAACAGTTTGTAATAGAGAAAATAGAACTTACGTGGAAGATGCTCCTAACTCCAGCTGTGTCAGTCAAGAGAGGTTCATAAATGAAGTAATGTCTACATGGAATCTTACAGGTTAGGTTGTTTGTAAGACAGGTAAAAGGATCATAAGGGAATTCTGGCTATTTTAAATAGTTTGAGATCTTGAGATTCCTGGCGATACTAAGAATGCGTCAGGGAGAGGATGAGAAGTGAAAAATTTTAAAAGTCTTTTAAGATCTGTTATATTGTTGGAACTTTTTATCTCATGGCTTATAAGAAGCCTTGGAGGTTTTAAATTTGAAACAAACAAAAAAATTTTGACTCTTTAAGCAGAGGAGAATCCTGATGAAATTCAAGTTTTTAGAAGAGTACTCTAGTGACAATTGGGGTAATTAGAGTGCTACCTGAGTAGTAGCTGAGAGTTGAATTGATATGTAATTGTCAATGTAATTTATCAATGAGAAGAGCTTTTGTCGCTGGAAGGGAGGAAGAAGCTCAAACGTTTAAGGAGGTGGAATATACTGAACCTATTTCTCTGATTTTTCCTTAAGAGACTTAAATGGTGATGTCCTTATAAGAGTCTCCTTTTTTTTTTTCTTTTATGAGCCATGGCATTCTGTATTACATGCTTTCTAACTTTAAATTTTGGAAGTTTTACTAAAATTTGTAAGTACTCAGAAAACACTTTGCAATTTGGGAACCTTAACATTAAAGAGGATAAGCTACGCCCGTAATTGCCTGTGTTCATGACCAAACTTCATTTTTTTGAGGATTAGGATTTGAGGAACCTAATGGACAGTTATTCCTCTTCTCTGATAGAACTAAACCACTTGTGAGATAACTTGACAAAGTTACAGCTGTAGAGATCAAAGTTCCCATAGTAAAGATTGGGTATGAAGGTGTACCTGAGGTTGTGGGAACATCGGTCTTCCTGAATTCTGAACTCCAAAATTAGACTTACCCACCCAGTTCCTGCTGGCACTGGAAAACAGCAGGTCTCTCCACCCAAGAGAAAGCCCTAAAAATTACAGCACTGGGGAGCAGACCAGAATATAGGTTCCTGCTTCCAAAGGAGAAGAGCAGATACACAGGCCTTGTTTTTATCCCTAAAGGATCAGCCAGATAAGTAAAACATTTTTATCTGAGTGGTGTGAATGAATGAGGGGGCCTCATTTTGATGTCCCTTCCCAAGAAAAATAAAGCCAGGGGAAAAGTGGTTCCATTTCTCCCAATCAGTGACCCTGCTAAGACTGGAAACCATTAATGGAATGGTAGTATTCTACTTTCAAATAGCAGATTTTTGTCAGTGTAGTTTTGGAATTTCAGAGGTGAAAGTGATCTTGGAGACCATTTACTTCATTCCACTCGTTTTTACAGATGAGGAAAATGTGGACCTAAAAGATCAACTTTCTTAAGATAACACAACTGAAGGGCATATCTTCTGAGTCAGCATACTGACATCAATTTATAAGCAGGAATGCTAATGTATTGCTGTTTCAAAAGAAAATTAAGTGAATTTCATTTCAATTTTTGTGCAGAAAACCAAAATATGAAAATAATTACAACAGTAAAACAAATTCGCAGTCCAGCTACCTTAAAACAATTACTGTCATTTTTACATATATTCTTTTCAAAAGCTTTTTAATGCATAAAACTTACATGTGAAATATAACTGCAACATCCAGATTGGAATCGTCTTCTGAGGAGGGCACATTTTGGTTCATATGAAAGGACTTGTATTTTGGTCCTTGGGCTTTTTATAGAAAACTGTTCTGAAGGAATACAAGGTAGTATCAAGAATACTCTATAACACATCTTGAAATTACTGTTTTAGTATCAGGCTTGATTAACTGTGTGGTCTTGGATTGCTTCCCCTGAAACTAAAGTAAGAGAGTAGATCAGATAGGGCAAATGTTTCTTTTGTCCTTCCCCAAACTTGATCAGCGAGCACTGATTGCCTTCAAGGTGCTGGGAGACGGCTGAACTTCGCCAGCATTATTCACCTTGTTAGTTCTCCAGAGAATAAGGGGGAGCATCCTGTGTGGTGTTTATTTGTATCCCCATTTGCACAAATGCCAAGATTCCATCTGGTTGTAAAATTCTGTATACTTTAGAAGCTAATTTTTTTTCTGAATTAAACTTTTAGAAGTTGTATACTTTAGAAGCTAATTTTTTTTCTGAATTAAACTAACATAATTTTACTGAGTTTTAAATAAAGTTACATTATTCAGACTGATTAGTATGCCATACTTATCTAGAGGTGTAACTCAGGGGACCAGTTCTTCTGTTTTTCACATGATGAAAAAAAATCATTCCACATAAACACACAAACAGCCCAGAAAACTTCAACCAAAGCATAGTATTTAGTTTTTTCTCAGCATGAGCAGTAATTTTCCACTGAGCAGACCCTCAGCCAGATGTCTGAAAGGAGAGAATGTACAGCCGACTTTTCCTATAACATGTTCTCAGAACTAAAACCAGAGTGTTCCAGTAACTAAGCTCTCTTGCATAAGAAGTAGAATCTATATCTTTGTTATTGAGGATCAAGGCTTCTGTAGTGTTTTAGTATTGAAGGTCAAAACTTTCAAATGTTTCTTTTAGTCAGTGATACCTTAACTGTAAAGCATAGTTTCTAACTGCTCAGCACATACATGCTTATTATATATTATTGTAAAAATCTGAACATGATTCTATTTTGCATTTAAAATTTACAAACCAGGTGGTCTTTTTGTTCCTCAGTCTCATCATCACAAACATCAGTTATCACTATATAAATTAATGCTGGAAGTGCTATGAAAATATATTTTAAATTAATATAAAACCAGATAAACTTGCTTCTGCAGTATGTGGAAACACTTAGGCTTGTTAATCATTAAAGAGTTGGTAATGAGTATTTTTTAAATGGCATTTATTATTTTTCATTTATTTGCTAACTACATTTTTTTAAAAGCTAAAAAAATTTAAGGAAAATAAAAGTCATTCATAATTATAGTACCCTCTATAATTATTATGTCTATATGTATATACATAATTGGGATCATTTATATTCTGTGTATGTATATTTCTGTGTTTATATACATATGTGATTTTATAACCTTTTCACATACCATATATTTGAACACTTTTGTGTGATTAAATAAACTTAATAGAACATGTTGATTATGGTTTATCTGTAAGAATCCGTGTATTCCACCTTTTGGATATGTCATTATTTATTCATTCTTCCTTTTTTGATTTTAAATTGCTTTGATTTTTTTCTACTTTTGTAAATAATACTGTGATTAATGTCATTGTACATACATTCCTGGATAAATATAATCTATGATTTTATTAGATTAAATCCTTAGAATCTTTTAGGTCAGTTGATACTAAAGTTTTCAAGGTTTTTAACATATTGCCCTCTAGAAACTTATACCAGTTTACTTTAGCCATAGTGTATTAGAGTGACAGTTTGTCCCATTGCCTGCTTTTAAATATTTGTAGATAAAAAAAGGACTTTCATAATTTTCATTTCTTTAGTTCCTAGTAAGTTTGATTTTTTTCTGTGTATTTATCGGACCTTTGCAGTTGTAGAGTGTATGTGTTGTTTATTCTACGTAGGGGTGCTTATTTTATATTTTTGTGTTTTTAATCATGCTTCCTCTACTAAAGCTGTATGGCATGAGGGAAGGGGCATGTACTTTTAATTCAGCCAGACCTGGGCTTAGGTTTCAGTTGTCACATATATTTTTCATGTGTCTTTGGGTAAACTACCTGTCATCTCTGAACCTGAAGTTCACTGATCTGCGAAATAGGACCATTATGGGATTCAGATGATCACTTACCTCAGAAGAGTCACTCAGTGATAGCTACAATTATCTTACTCTTTCTCATTTCCCCATTATCACTTACCTGTCATTTCTCTGTTTAGATATTTTTGAGTGCATTTAAAGGAGAAGTCCATCCGAGTCTTCTGTTTACCTGTAAACACAGTGGGTCACTTCTCCTCATGGTCCACCAAATGGTCACTGTTAAAATTTTCTTTTCATTTCTTGTAATGTGGCTGATAGGCAGACATTTACATTATGTATATTGAGGAAGAAGTGGAAAGAGCCAGCAGTGGAACAGGCCCAACCACCAGAGGACCAACTTTTTCTGTCCTGTGTCTAATACTATTTTTGTGAAGGACTGGTTCCCTGTGTTGTATTATTATGCTGCCTGTAGCTGCTGCCAGAGTGTCAGTGCCTTAAATGCCAGAGCTTGTAGTGGAAGCCAGCAGGGTAGAGCAGAAGAGTGAGGAAGGCTCTTTGCTCATGTTGCCAGCTTATCTGGAAAGCTTGAACAACTGAATGAATGAATGGAGAACCTGTTCAAGGAGTTTAGTTACAAAATTTCCAAATGAAATGCATTTGTCAGACAGGCTCCCTTATAAGGCACTTCCATCAGCAAACATCTGTTGAGTAGGCACCCTGTGTCAAGCACAATGCCAAGTGAAGGAGATGTAATAGAGAATAAGACTTTTGTGTTGAAGATGCCAGATAGTGATAAAATTTAAATATGTAAAATATTATTAACAAATAAAAGGCGGGATATAAACACTAAGTGATTGATAGAGGGTCAAGGAGTTCTGGAGAAATAAGTGATTGCAATGTTGGAGGACATTGTCCTGATGAGACTTCAGAATACTCAAGAAATTGAGTTCTATACTTTGAAACAGTGTTTTTTGTTTCTTCCAAAGTCTAAGGATGAGGTACATTCTCCTTTGTATTAAACTTTTCTTCTAAGCCTTCAGTGAAGTCAGTTGATTCGTAAGAGACAAATGTTTGAATACATGAAATTTAGGCACATGACACACACATTTACCCTCTCGACATTGGTATGGCAGGTGGAGACAACATGGGAACAGGTTTTGGTAGACTTGAGCTCTTACACACTCTATTTTTGGGTCTTTCTGGCTTGAGAGGGAATAGGCATCAGCAAATGTAGTTTCTCGTGATAGACCATCATGACCAGAACACAAAACTGTAAGAGTGACTGCTGGATTTTAATCAGCGAGTCTGCACAGTTATGAGACATTAGGACCTTAACTGACCTTTTACCACTTATGGACAGATATTACACTCAAGGCTACCAAAGGAGCCAGCCACCTTTAATATTTTTATGTATTTAAATCCACTGTCTAACCACAAATGAAATAAATATTTTTATATTCTTCTTGCCAGTCTCTCATTTCAACCAGAGAACCTGATATTAGATATTATATCTCTCAAATGTTACACTTTCATAACCAATAACATTTTTTTACCCTTGATTGACCTATTCCTACCAATACACTTTTAAATTAGCATTTCAAAATACATTTAAAAAGCAGTCGGTTCTACCAAACTGACTTCTCTTGTTAATCACACTAATCTGATCAAAAGGGGAACATTATAAAATTTCTTACCAGGAGCTAACTGGCGTTTAAAATAGGAGGGCAGTGGTCTTTTTTGGTATTATCCTCAGTAGGATATAAAATTAACTTTAATAATAAATATTCATTTTTGGTAATACTTGATCTCTGACATAAATAATCACTAAGACTATGTTATTAAGTCATCTCTTCTAGAATACAGCCTTGCAAATGATTATGCTAACTGAATTTTATTGCAGGTTTTTTTGGCTAATGAATGGCCACTAAAATAATCCCAAACTCTGCATATATGAAGAGTTCTTTGTTTTGAAGTTGTAAGTTTTATTTTAAAGCTTTTTATAATTGGGGCTCCCTCTTGCTTATGAAGATCACTTTTCACTTGTTCAGAAGCAGGCCTGACTTACGATACTGTCCATATAGAGATCACTGACGATTACAAAAGACCCATTGCTTTTAGGACATTGTACTGCTAACAGTAGATGGTATTGATTGTGGTAAATATTTCACAAGATACACTTTCATCAAATCATCATGTTGTTAAAAAGATATAGTTTCTATTCGTTAACTGTACCTTAATAAATGTGAAAAATAGAAACAAAACTAGTAAATGGTAGAAAGAGGAATAAGACTACTTACTCTATTTGGTTAGAAAATGTGATCATACACATATACAATAAACAATATATAGTATGTGGTAAATTCTAAAGGAGAGACCCCAGAAAAGGTGAAAAAGAGTTTTGCAGACATGTAACAAAGTAGTAGCATTTTTTGTACCATAAGGTGAGTGAAAGGAAGTAGTGCTAGGTGAAGGCTGGCAGGGTAGGCCGGAGTCAGATCTTAGAAAATTCTGCTGTCCTAAAATATGTGAACTTTATTCCTGAGGGAGTGGAAAACCCTAGGAGACTTTTAAGCATGCCTTCCGTACTCTACCCCCCGCCCCCAGAAAGTAATATTTGGTCATTATACAGAATTGGAAACCACAGAAAAGGTATGCAGAAGAAATATAAAATCACTCATGGATTCATTCTCTGTTTCTGTTCCCCACCCCAAGCCCATCTCCCAATTCCACTGTAAAGGACAGGAGACACTACAGTTTTGCTTTGAGGCCCTTTGAATTTGAGGTGTTGTGAAGGCATTAAACTGGTCCAGAAGTGTGGGACCAAGGACCAAGTAGCATCAAGGACCCAGGCAGCAGTAGTTACTGCATCCTTTTCCCTTTGCAGAGCAGTCACCTATTTTTAACAAATTACTGCTTAGCTTTGCTGGCATTTCTTTTGTATGGACAGTTGTGGAGGTTGTGGAGGCAATGCTTAAGAAGCATCATGGTTAACATAGTATTTACAAAGTCATCATTTCTATTACAATATATATGAGGTCAAAGTTAGTGTGATTCAAGGGTCAGTGATCCCCCGATTGACCATTAATCCTATGATAATGGAAGTAATGTCAGTGTTCACGTCAAATACACGAAGAATTAATGTGATAGCACTGTCCTCCACATGTTTTGACAAAAATAGCCCATTATCTTGTTTCCTGTAAAGCACGCCTGCCCTTTAGTTTTGCCTATAAATAAGGGAAGAATGGGACAGATACCATTTGTAGATGTTGCGTATGTTGACATTTTCAGTGATGATCCAGAATCGGTCAATTACATTTGACTGTAGTTCTTGGAGAAGTCTAAATGGAAGGGACAATTTGTTTGTAAGAAAACAGAGTCTTTTCTACTTTGTGGGGTAGCATGATTAATTTAAACATTGGATCACAGCTGTGCAGACTGTAGTAAAGTTTCTGTTGCATCCAAACTGAGGTGTACAAGCTCAGCCTTGTACCATAGCATCAGTGTCCTCATATATATATATATATGCATTCTCTAACAATTACTTATTTGTGTTTCAGTCTTGTTTTTCTGTTTTTTTTCCACTATATGATGTCTGGCCTCAGCTTGCATAGTTAAAAATTAAGCGTATTCTACTCATGACCTTTACAGAAATTAAAATTTTCAGTTGATTATGTAGGTCTCAGTTGGTGCTAAAAATGCTTGGTAAAACAATTTTTTAGCTCTATTAGCATTTGAACCTGTTGGAGATTTTTAAAGAATTATGCAACCTTTGCTTTTATTATTTGACCTCTGGTAAGAGGGGGTAAACCTCAAGTATAGGTTCTCTCATCTAGAGACCAGCACACTCCTGAAGTTTAGGACTTCAGACAGGCCTTTACTTTGCATGATTTCCACATAATTTCACCCCAGAAATTTAGCAGAGGTAGGTCTTATTTCTGTTGTCATTCGCCTGCCTCTGTTGTCCTGGCTGACCTTGGAAAAGGAGCTCCAGCTCTCAGTGCCTTGGTTTACTCAACGTTCCTTCTGAGACTGATGATGCCTCTGCTCTTGTTGCTTCCCAGCCCCTGTGCAAGGGCAGTGCCTTCTGCTGTCATGTGCACAACTGGCCGCTCCACCAGGGGCACTTTGGGGAATGTCTTTTAGTACATTGCAGGCCGAGGCTCCCTCTAAGTCCTCTCAAAGGGGTGAAGGTAGAGGATTCCTAGGACTTCTAGCTCATCTCTCCTTCCAGTTTTGGTCCCCTCTGATTCTCTTCATAAACTCCCATTCTCTTTCAAGTTTAGAGCATAATGAATTTTATTCACACAATAGACCATATGTCACAAAGCTGTCCCCACATGCTTTTATCCCACCTCTTAGCATTCATTCACTACTCCAGCTTCAGCCATATCACATTACTTCTTGGTCCATAATTCTGTTCTTCTCTCTCATTCCTTCCTTGCACTGCTGTTCTTTTTCCCAGCGTGCCTTCCACATGCCTTCCCTCCCCCACTTATTATTTGCTGATGGTAACCACAGCTGGCTGAAGTCTGTGCTTTTAAGATCTCTCTGGAAATCCTTTGTTGCTCACACTGTTTCTCCCCTCTTTCTCAGGCAGACTTAGATATCTCCACTGTATGCTCCTGGAGCATCGTCCTCATCTCCGTTCCAGTTCTTATGCTGGTTAGGGTCACAGGTGTGAGATGACTGACCACAGTGCCAACCACTGAGCTGGTGCTCACTAAAAAAAATGAAATAAGAATCAGTGGCTCAAGAAGGAGAGGAAGAGTGAAGGGTAATTTTTTCTGCATCTACTGTCGTCATTCATGGACTCAGTAGTTAGAGAAGCTTGTATTGCCAGTTTTGATTTTTAGAATAGAATGTAAATTAAATGGAAATTCTCTGTGGATTAGATTTTTTAAAAAGATCTATTGCTGAAGTATCCTGTTTTTTAGTCTCTAAATCAACCATTTTACATCAAGACATGGTACATGCATGTGTGTGTGTTTCAATAAAACTGAAAGTTTTAAAGTAAATGTATACTCTTACTGATTGTAATGAACACTGATGTTTTCTATTCTTTTCTATTTAACTTTCTCAATGCTATTCATGACCCATTAGATTGATTTTACAACCCCTATAGGTCACAGTCAGCACTTTAGAAACCACTGCTCTAAATAACTGCAGTTTGCCCTGTGATGAAAACTTGGAGTGTTGGTGTTATCAGTCAGAGTTCAACCAGAGAAACTGAACCAGTAGGAGACATATATTAAGAGATCTATTGCAAGGAATTGGCTTATGCAAATACAGGGACTGGGCATGCAAGTTTGAAATCTGTAGGGCAGGGCATCAAGATGGGAGGGAGGGTGGAACTCTGGAATAGGCTAAAGCTACTGTCCAAAGGCAGAATTTCTTCTTCCTCTAGGGAGCCTCAGCTCTGCTCATAAGACCCTTCAACTGACTGAATGAGGCTCAGCCCGATTATCTTGGGTAATCTCCCTTACTTAAAGTCAACTGATTTTGGACTTTAATCACATCTACAATATACCTTATAGTGACACCTAGATTAGTGTTTGATTAAATAACTGGAAACTGTAGCCTCGTCAAGCTGACACATCAAAAACCTGTGACAGTTGGTGTAAGGAGTCTGGTTTTCAGGCCATTCTATTATCTAAGGAGTAGGAATCAATTTTAGTTCACCCAGCACTGGGATGCTTTACATCTCATTCCTTTCTTCTGCTGTATTAAAGTTAACCTTCTTGAGATCCTTTCCCACTTGTTTGGCTGGTAATTTTGCCTCATCCATGTTTTCACATTTTCTTTCATCACCCTGGGTAAACGCACAACTTTTGAGAGGATTACAGAGTTCCTTGTGTTAGGAGGCCTTCTGCTTTTAACCTGCACTGTTACTTCTCATGGTATCCTTGAACAATCAGTCAAGTTCCCTTTTACTTTGTTTCCAGATAAAACCTGGGGCGTACTCCTCTCAAGGTTTCTAAGACCTCATTAGTGTTGAGTTCTCGTGATAACCCTTAAGCCTCCCATCAGAGATATGATCTCCATTGGAGGCTTTGCACAGGGAGTGTAAACTGTACATGAAGAACTTCTTTACCCTAGGAAAGCCTTTCTCTCTCCAGCCTCAAACCCTGTTTGGCGTGGCCAGTGGTCCCCTTTCTTTTCTTTAACTTCACTCCCCACACATGCCGTAGAACTCCCCTCCATTTTCCTATTTAGACAATTTAGAATGATCTCCCTCCATGGGCTGTTAGAAACACAGTGCTGGCACTGGTAGTGAGAAGGAGCGAATCCCAACTGCCAAGACAAATGCTAGAACAGACTCTGACTTACTAACTCATCCTGTTGGATCTATGCAAGAGTATTAACTTCTGTAAATGGGAAGTCAGTTATTTCTCTAAGGCGATTACCCCCCCACACAAATGGTGTCAGTTAGTGCTAATTAGTTAAGTTTTTCTGTGATGAAGACATCTGTCCAGTGGGAACTGGACCAAGGCCACCAATTTATTTCATGCTGGCCACCAGTTGTCAGTTTGTAAAGCATATGTCTCCGATTTAACCTAAAAGTCTGGCTGAGCTGAAAGAGAACATTGCTGATTTCTCATGGATGTGTTGAATTGTTTATTATAATTTGAGAAATACTATGAAAAACATGAACATCAGTAGAATTGGCCAGTTTTCTGTTAAACTGTCTCCTGGAAAAACTCACTAATTTAGACTTCACTGTCTTAGAATTTGTCCAAGTTTAGAATGAGCTGTTTGTATTTTATTTATGATGAGATTTCTTCCTGATTACTTTAATGGCATAAACTGCTTTTGCAAGGAGATATTAAACTTACTTTTAAAAGTTTTCAGGTGCTTTAACAATATATACTTGCAGATAATTATACTACTTATAATTGAGTTCTATTTTGTCAAAATGAAGAGATACAGGACCTTCTAATCTTTTTATTTCATTGATAATTTCTGTTTATGCGACCTTAATGAAACTCCACTTACTTTGAATTATTCTTCCATAAAAAGTTTTCTTATATTTAATTATCTTTCCACAGAGTCAACCATAGCTATTCTAAATTTGAAGAGCTTTTTCATCCTCCATATTTGGTTGTTGATTAGCTGCAAGTATGAAGTGGTTGGTGCCACTGACAACACAAAAATATGTTTGATTTTATCATGGGTTTTATATACATCCTATGTATATGTCTGGGGACATGAAAATTTATAACACTCCAGTGATACAAGAAAAACACTCTCTAGATATGATTATCTTCGTTAGATGTCAAAACACTAGTTTTTGGAGCCAGAGAATATTCTATTTTAAGGGCTTTGTGGTAGTTAAGTTCATGTATCAGTTTGGCTGGGCCATGATGGCCAGATATTTGGTCACATATTATTTTAGATGTTTCCATGAGGGTGTATTTGAATGAGATTAACATTTAAATTGGCAGACTTTGAGTAAAACAAACTGGCCTCTGTAATATGGGTGGGACTCATCCAACAGGTGAAGAAGGCCTTTGTAGTAAAAGACTGACCTCCCCCAAAACAGAGAGAATCCCTTATGCTTGAACTGCAACATCAGCTTTTCCTGGGGTCTCCAGCCTGTCACCCTGCAGATTTTGGACTTGTCAGCCTCTCTAATCTCATGAGCCAATTCCTTAAAATAAATCTAGTTTAATATAAATACAAATACAGGATATGTTTTATATTTTATTCACACACACATGCACGCACACACACCTCATTGGTTCTGTTTCCCTGGAGAACCCTGACAAACATAGGCCTCTTTGTGTTGCCTTTTGACTAGTCTGCTCTCCACCTCCCATTATGTAGAGTATTTTTTTTCACTTCCTGTTCTTTAGTTATCCATGAAAACACCAGACTTACAATTAGTGAAATACACCTTTTGTCCTTATAACTTCGTCTTTATTAGTTATTCTCATATATACCATGTATATTGTTCTCTGTGCTTCAAAATTCCTCATATTAAAATATGAAAAGAGGGTACTCTCCTCACTCTTTTCTGCCTTACTTACCGGATCTGTTAGTACAAGAGTGAAAAATCACTTGTGTAAAGTTTTATGTTGTCTGTAATTTACTTCCAATTATTTCAGCATACACATCATAATATTTATGGGTATAACTTTGTTTTAGGAGCCTTTAGTTAGCATTCCAGGTACAACAATCATGACTTATCACTCTAGGATTAGTATTTGAAGGACCTTAATTAGAAGTCCCTACTCCAGAGATATGTACTTTAAATCTGCATAGGAAGGTTTATTAACGTTAGAAATGTTACAAATAATTGGTGAAATGAGTGATGTTGAAAATGTGTGGATTGGTTTCAGAAATATTTTATGTTAATGGACTTCGAGTCAAGCAAGCTTAGTTTTTGGAGTAGCACTTAATTCTGGTACTCATTTGGTCCTGTTTTCTAAACTGTAGGATTCTGTTGAGGGATCCAGTTAGGTGGTTAGACACATCCTACAGTAGAATATTGTCACAACTGCTTTTAGTATACCTTCACACAGGTTACTTCTCAGAGGAACTAAGGGACAGAAATCTGGGACTTTACCAAGCTTGCAAGATAGAGCTGTAGGTCTGTCTTTTCACTTTCCTGCTCATCAATGTTTTTATATGCAGGAGAAGGCCTATTTAGAATCTCTGGAGACTGCCAACTCTTACCTCCGAATGCCTGATGATTATGAACTCCAGTTTGGCTTATGTCAGTTTGCAATAAGAACCTAACATACTCCCTGACACACCCTAAGCAATCAAGAAACTGTAATTCTTCCTATTATAAATCAGCGGAGGAAGAAAAGGAAACTGAGGTTGTATGCATCATTCTAAGGCTGTCAGGATCCTCCTTTCTGAAGATGGTTTATCACAAAATTTGTTTTTAAAACTTTATGATATGAACTGTCTTCTCCATACTTTCTTAGTTTCAGTTTAGAGTCTCTTTAACCAAGCCACTAAAATCATGTGAAGGTGAGTTAAAGTTCTGCCAAGGAAGCTTGAGATAAGTGGGGCCCAATTGTGGAAGCCTGTGAATGCTGGATAATCTCCAGGAGCACGCTGTGCCAAGTCATCATCTGAAACACAGCTTGCTAGAACCTGGAACATTTTCCATCTTTGATGTGTCAGGAGATGAAGCAGAACCCAGATGACAGGCAGAACTGAGACCTTATGGAAGACTTGTGGGAGATTCCTTCCAGTCAATATTTACAGAAAATCCTGAATTCATTTTGACCTGCATTGATTAAAGAAAATGTGTCATAAGGAAGTAAAGGAAATAGGGTGTTGTTTTTGTTTGTTTGTTTTTTCTTATTGTTGAAAAACGTGTTGCTGATGTTTTGTAAAAGTGCTTTAGCTCAAACTACTAGGAATGTGAAAAAGAATGATTCTAGTTGAAATCTTACAATAAGCTAATTTTAACTTTATTTGTTTTTCATAGCCTTGGGTTGCTGGGTCAGAAATGTCATTGCTAACTGTATCTGTAAACTTGTTGCCCCCTAAAAGCCTGCTTCTGCTGCAAAGCAAGGGATAAGGTCTTGTTTTGTTTCCTTTGATCATGGAATAGAATATCGCTTGTTGGCTCTGAAACAAGAAGTCTTAAATTTAAACATCCTTTTGTTTGCTTTTCTCAGTGAAATAACACAGGAACAAGGTGAAGGTGACTGAACATGCATATATATATATATAGACATCTTGAATGGTGTTGAATATTACGACCCAGGATGCTGTTGGCCTTTAGTTTTTGCATTTTTGCATTATAGTAGTATCCATGAAGGGACTCTGATTGTTATTTGATTAATTAACTATCCTTATATTTGCAAAGCAATTATGGTAATATGAATAAAAATAGAACAACTATTTTAAGAATATTGAAAGAATCATGACCATGTTGGCAAATGAAGAGGCCTTTATGTAGGTCAATTTTCCTTTCATCTCTGAGGTTCTTCCTGGTCAAGGCAAAACAAAGCCTGGCAGGTGATGAGCCATTGTGTAATGATAGTGCATTGCTCTGGACACAGGAAGGGATTTTGGCAGGCCAGTCTACAGTATCATACCTAATTAGTCTTGTAGATTTTTGTTCCAAGGGCATTAAGCATCATAGTAGATGACGTATTCAAAAAATGGGAGTATGAGATATGTGTAGGTATCTGGGGAAATATTGTTACTTCTCATATTACCCTGGGAAAGCTTTCCCTCCCTCCACATTGAACCCAGCATGATTATATAGATTATTTCATTTCATTCTCAAAGCAACCTTATATGGTAGGCATTATTATTATCATAGCCATTTTGTAAATAATGAAACTTAAGCCTAGAGTGGTTTTATAATTTGGCAAGAGCTACATAGCTAGAGAATTTAGGAGATCTTAAACTAATATTGGGATCATACCAATTGAGAATGTATTTATACCTATATGTGTGTAAATAGAGACCCGATAGATCAATAGATACATATGGATATAGATCTGCAATGTGCTTTTTTGGTTTAGTAATATATATATTTCAGAGCCTTTCATGTCAGCAGAGAGATCTTTTTAATCATCACATGAAATTACATGTTTGAATATATCATAATTCAGTAAGACATTTTCTGTATTATTGAACATTTAGGTAATTTCCCATCTTGGTCTATTACAGGTAGTCTGTAATGAACTTCTTTGCACATGTATCTTTGTACACACTTGCAAGTGTCTCTGTAAATACTTAGATATAGCATTATTGGATGAAAGGCATTTACATTTAAAATCTTGATAGCTATTCTCAAATTATGACTTTTTTCCTCCTTTTCCAAGAGTATTCCTTTTCCTGTATCTTCACAAACATTGGGTGTTGCAGTTTTTTTCTTACTGGTGAATGTATGGTATTTCCTTGTTGTAATTTACATTTGCTTAATTTTTAATGAAGTTGAGCATCTTTACCTCCTTTATTGAACATGAGTATTTCTTTGTTGAATTCTCAGTTTCCTTTTCCCTACTTTATATATGCAATTGTTTAAGTTGATAAAGCCCTTCTATATATGATAAATATTCATATTTCATCTTATATTTGGCAGTATTTTCTCCTAATTAACTTTTCTTATAATTTCATTATCATAAATATTGTGACCTAGAAGTTTTTGGCATTAATTTTTAATCAAATCATTTATTCATTTTCTTCAGAATGTCTAGGATCTGTGGCTTTTTAGGAAGGTCCTCTCCAGCCTGTTATACATTGTCCCATATCAAAAGGACTGTCCAAGAGAATACCATAAGCCTAAAGATTTAAGAAATATATTAGAAGTTTCTATGGAAGAGGCATAGGAAGCATATTTTATGAAAAGGTTAATTAAAAAGGTACAAAGCCCTTTGAAATGTACCCCTTAGAAATGTGTATTTTGAAACAGAAATGCTTATTGTGTTGGAGAAATGTGGTAGAGACCAGTGAATGGCACAAGGCTATGAAAACATGTTGAGAGCCAGGAAGAAAAACAGTTACCTATTCTGGTACAAAATCTAAAAATGACACAATTTTGAGAAATATGTACCACTGGGAACCACACTACATCTGCTTCTATATATGCAATATATATTTCTGGTTTATAGTTGCCATTTATAGCATGTAAGAGTTGCCAGTTTTCCAATAATATGAATGTAAAGCACATCTGGACTAGCAAAGCCAGCTTTGGAGGCAATAGAGTTGATTTCTTTCATCTCTGACCTTCTGTTCCGCTTTCTATTTTTAATCCCTTTTTATGTGTGTGTTTTTTTTTAAACTGCTCACTCATAGATTTTAAGATTTTGGAGGACATGACAAAGTTTTGTCAGGCACAGTTTAGATACTTTAGAATCACTGAATTTAATTGAAATGTCAGTTTTATTATGCAAATTAATTTGGCTTGATGAATATTACATTTCTTTTAAGTATTCTTCAGTGTATTAAGTGAGGGACTGTATACCTATTTCCAGTTACTTTTCAAATAAAATAAACATTTCAGCAGAAATAAGGACAATTAAATTTCTTACAGCTATATCTAAAAACCACATTTAGCAGTCTTTTGAATGATTTATGTCAGAAAGAAAGGGCTAGCAATATACTATTCTTTCTGCGGCTCTTGAGCAATATTTTGATAGTTGTTTCATAGAAAGGTTCAGTGAGAATTTAATTTATGTCCAGTGAGAATTTAATTACATCCAAATAAAATGAACAATGACAAATGAGAGGGTAACACAGCCCAGTACAGTATAGAATAGAAATCAGTGTCAGTGGTTCTGTGTTTGAGGTATAATTATGGTACCAACACACTACAACATCAGGGCTTGTATACTTCATAGCATGAAACGGCTTCAGTGTGGGTATTTGCTTAGGTAGCTTCAAGGTGCTTTACTTTAGTTTCATTGCAGCCAATAAGGTATACTCTGATTCTATAAAAAGTGATGAATATTGCTATCCAAATAATGTATTCTGTTGCTACTTTTGTCTCCCAGATTATTAAAGTGGTAGAATGACTCATACATTTTTAAAATTAATGTTATTTTTCTTCTGACTCAGTTTTCCTTTTCTTAACATCTCAATTGATTTTATGACAAAATAGTTGTTTTGAAGAAATTCATCATATAAAATTTTTAACTCATGTAGTTTTGTAAACTTAGAAGATTTTTTTTTTAATTAAGAAAGCTGTCTTTTCTGAATCATCATATTTTTGTTGACCTCTTACTGCAGGTCTTCAGCACATATTCCAACGAAGACTATGACAGGAGAAATGATGAAGTTGACCCTGTGGCTGCTTCAGCAGAGTATGAACTTGAAAAGCGTGTAGAAAAGCTGGAACTTTTCCCGGTGGAACTAGAAAAAGGTATATGAGCTCTACGGTGTTAATAATATGATATTGCTATGTTAATAATATAGAAATGACCTTAGTTTTCCTAAGCATAGCCTTTTTCCCCTAAAGATTGAGTTAAGTTTTCATTCTCATGGAGGATTTTGTTTATGAAATTTCAAAAGTAGTTTCTATGGTTTCTATATAGATGGTGGATAGGAAGATACTTCCCTTACCCTCCCCACTGAAACCCATCTGCTGTAGTTGGCTGGGTTGGTGAGTATCAGTAGGGAGGTATGAGTGAAGTCTGATGTTTCCTTGGTATTCCTACAAAGCATTGGTGCAGTTAGAGTCCAGAGAGAGCTGCTGTGAGAGCTTGAGTAGGTGGCTGTTTTGGTTGGTTTTTTCTTTGGGGGGCGGAGTAGAGAGAGAGAGTGGTCATGGTTAGAATCCGAATATAGTAGATATGGGAAGTGTTGGGCCTTTAGAAAACGATGGATTTTGAAATGAAGGCAGTGGAATCCTCTTCATCTCTGTGGGGAGAATGCTAAAAGAAAGTGGGGAGGACAGACAGGGCAGGGGCATAGGGACTTCCTCCTGATTTGTCTCCCTAGAATCACAGCCTTCCTGCTTCAGTAACTGGGGACTTAGAGGACTAGAGACTGCCACATTTATCATCATAAATCATCACCCAGGAACTGAGCAGAACAATATAACATCTCAGAGAGAGTTGGAAAAAAGCAGAACAAACAGATGACAACTTGAATAACAAAAGAGAAACAAACAAACAAAAAACAAATAAAGATATTTAAGTATGCCTTAAAAAGACATTCTTAAGCAAATTAACAACAACGATGTTAATTTTAAACCTAAAAATTTCAGTAGAGGAATTGAAGAGGAAAGAATGGTTGTTGTTGAGACTCAAATTGGTGATCTAGAAGGTAAAGCATAAGAAATGCCCCAAACTAATTCCAAATGACAGAGCAAAAATCCAAGAGAAATCATGAAGGAGACCCAACATATAAGTTGTGAAAGAAGAAGAAAAGGCAAGAAAAGATGAGAGACATATTAGACAAAATAGAAATTTTTCTGTACTCCAAAAGGACCTGAGCCTCATATTTGAAAGAGATTAGCCAATTGGTTTTGAATGACAAGACTTAAAAAAAGTTTCCCATACTCAGTTATATAGCCTGGTAAAAATGCTAATCTTCAAACATAGAGTGAAAATCTTAAAAAATACAAGGCCAAAATCAAAGCAAACAAAGAAGCAAACTTGCTTGAAAATGTAAAATTATTAGACTAGCATCAGACTTATCATTTGTAACACTGGAGTGGAAAGGCATAAATACCATTTCATCACCACTGAGAAGAAAAAGGATGATCCAAGGATCCTGTATGCATCCCACAGAGCATTTACCTATCCTGGTAAAAGAAAGAAATTTGCTGGTATGTAAGGATTTAGAGAACACATCCCTCACATACTTCCCAATTAGCAGGGAGGAAAAGAAACAAAGAGCAGTTTGTTCAAAACAGCAGGGTTGAGGGAAAAAGAGTTGAAAACTATGTGTAAGTATTAAGCATAAAATTGCTTGGATGAAAAAAATATTAAAAATACCAGTTATTACACTAAACATGACTGGCTAATAATTGTCCCTTTCATTTCATCAAGACACTTTCATTTGAGGTAAAGTGCACGTAAGAGTGATGATGAATGAAGATGTTGACACTTTTCATACATTTAAAAATGTAAAAAACATTCTTAGCTAATGGCCTATACAAAGACAGTTGGATTTGGCTGTGAGTCATTGTATTGCTTATAATAACAAAAATGAGAATAGTCTAACTATTCATCAATGATAAAAAAGAATATATAAATTGTAGCATATCTGTTCCATAAATATTACTCAACAGTAGAAATGAAGGACCCACAGTTCCATGCAGCAGTGTGTATGACTCTTACAAACAAGAAATTAAGGGGCAGGGGATGGGTAGTGGAAAGCAAGTCATAGAAGCCATTCAGTACAATTCCATTTCTTTAAATTTCAAAGTCAAGAAAAATTAAATAGCATATTGTTTAGAGACACACAAATACGTGGTTTTAAAAATAGTATTAAGAAAAGGAGGGAATGATTAACACAATATTTAGGATAGCAGTTACCAAGGGAAGAGTTATGGTATCAGGGAGGCATACATAGTGGGCTTTTGGGATATTGATAATGTTCTCTGTCTTTGTTAGTACATATATGTCTGTTTTATTTTTGTTTAAATATAATGTTTTGTCTATAAATGTTTTCATAAACTCTTATTTGTATGCTATATTAAATAATAGAAGTTAAACTACAAAAATTTGACCAGAAGAGGACTAAATGAAATACAATTATTTTTAATTTTCTGGGGAACCTTCATACTGTTTTCCATAGTGCCTCCACTAATTTACATTCCCATCAAACAGTGCACGATAGTTTTCTTTCCTCTTCATTCTTTCCAATGCTTGTTATCTCATCTTTTTGATGATAGCCATTCTAACAGATGTGAGCTGATATCTCATTGTCATTTTGATTTGCATTTCCCTGATGATTAATGTTGTTGAACACCTATTCGTGTACCTGTTGGCTATTTGTATAACTTCTTTGCAAAGATGCCTATTCAGTTTGTCTGCCCATTTTTAAATCAAATTTGTTTTTTTGCTACTGAGTTTAATGAATCTTTATGTATTTTGGATATTAATCCCTTATCAGATATGTGATTTGCAAATATTTTCTCCCATTCCATAGGCTGCCTTTTTATTCTGTTGATGGTTCCTTTTTCTATGCAGAAGCTTTTTAGTTTGATGTAGTCCTACTTGTTTATTTTTGTTTTTGTTGCCTTTGCTTTTGATGTCAAATCCCAAAAGTCATTGCCAAGACTGATGTCAAGGAGCTTATCTGCTGTGTTATCTCCTAGGAGTTTTATGGTTTCAGGTTTTATATTTAAGCCTTTGATCCATTTTGAGTTGATTTTGTGTAGTGTCAGATAGGGGTCCTGTTTCATTCTTTTGCACGTGGCTGTCCAGTTTTCCCAGCACCATTTATGGAAGTGGCTATCCTTTCCCCATTGTTTATAAGATATATACAGTATATTGGAACCAAGAGCCTCCTTTGTCATAAATTGATTGACCAGATATACATAGGATTATTTCTAGGTTCTCTATTCTGTTCCATTGATCTTCCATTGATCAGTTTATCTGTTTTTATGGCAATTCCATAAACAGTACCATACTGCTGATTACTATAGCTTTGTAGCATAGTTTGAAAATCAGTTAGTGTGATACCACTAGCTTTGTTCTTTCTCAAGATTGCTTTGACTATTGGGAGGTTTTTGTGATTCTGTATACATTTTAGGATTATTTGTTCTATTATAGTGAAAAATACTATTTGAATCTTGATAGAGATTGCATTGAATTTGTAGATTGCTTTGGGTAATGTGGACATTTTAACAATATTAATTCTTCAAATCCATGGGCATGGAATATATTTCCATTTATTTGTGTCATTAATTGCTTTCATCAGTGTCTTATAGACTTTATTGTACACATCTTTCACTTCCTTGGTTAAGTTCATTTCTAGGTATTTTATTCTTTTTGATGTAATTGTAAATTGAATCATTCTCTTAATTTCTCTTTCTGATAGTTCATTGTTAGTGTATGGGAATCTAAATATGATACAAACTATATATAGACCATAACGCTAACAGAATTTTACTTTTAAATTGAGGAAACACTAAAAATACTTCAATTAAAACTAGGAGTCAGATTTGCAATGCTCTTTAAATGTAATAATCAGTATAAGCAATAGAAAATAAAAGATGAAAAGTAATCTTTTTCTTATATGCACTATACTATACTATAATATAATATATAATGCATATTATAATTACAGTTGGCTCTTGAACAACATCAATTTGAACTGTGTGGATCCACTTGTATGTGGATTTTTTCCAGTATTAAATACTACAGTACTACATGATCTACACTTGGTTGACTCGGTGGATGTGAAAGCATGGATATGGAGGAACCACATGAACAGAGGGCCAACTATAAGTTACTCAAGTATTTTGGCTGCCTGAAGGGTTGGCACCCCTAACTCCTTCATTGTTCAAGGGCCAACTATAAGTTACTCAAGTATTTTGGCTGCCTGAAGGGTTGGCACCCCTAACTCCTTCATTGTTCAAGGGCCAACTGTATATATATTGTATATGTGAAAAGCCAAATACATATATGAAAAACCAACTTGATTCTAATTTAAAAACATTAGAATTAATAAAATTATTTGTAAAAGAGGAGGTCAGGTTCCAGATTCATGTAAGAAAATTAATAGTTTTTTCTCTATATTCACTTTAGGAAGCTAAAAATGAAAGTGGAAACAGTATTTCATTTACAATGGCCCCCAAACAACAAAATACTTATTAAATTAATCACTAAGAAAAACATAGAATTTATCTGTGGAAAATACATTTTTTGAGAGATATAAGATCGAGGCAAATAGATATTCCATATTCTTGGATGAGAAGACTCAGTAGGAAAGTCTCTCCTATGCTGTATCCCTTATACTTATAAGTTAATATATAAATTTAATGTTGTTCAACTAGAACTGCCTTCAGAGTTGGGTTGGGAGAGGGGATTGCATAGTATAATACTGAATTTTATATGGGAAAGTACAGACCTAAGGGAAGTATGAAAAAGAATGTGAAAGGGCTTGATTTCCCAAATACCTGAACATAATATAAAGCCTCTATAATCAGAACAAATTGTATTCATATAGCAATTGATCAGTGGAACAAGATACTAAGTCCAGAGAAAGATGTTAGTATGCAAAGAATTTAATAACATGACACATATGATACTCTAATTTAGAAGCAACAGGCTGCTTTTTAATGGTTCTGAAGTAACTGAGAATCTGTCTAAAAGAATCTGAAGTTAGAAACCTTTATTATTATTATGTCGTATATAAAAACAACTCTACATGAATTAAATCATGAAATATTAAAAATAATAAGGATATATGATGAAAATTTATGAGTACATATATTATCTGGTGTTGGGGAGAGGAAGGGCTTAACTAAAATGGAAAACCAGAAATTAGAAAAGATTGACCAGTTCATTCATCCAAAATTTTAAAACTTTTAAATTATCAAGCAAAATATTGTCAAACAAAACCAGTAGATAAGTGATAAATTTGAGGGGGCAGAATCTTCATTATAGATGACATGGAGTTAATACCTATAATATGCCAAGAATCTTCTCAAATTATCAGGAAAAAGAGATAAAACTCATTAGAAAAATTGGCACTTTACTTTAGAGGAAATGTAATGACCCATGTTCATATGAATACAAGCTCAAATCTCACCAGCAATAAGGGGAATGCTAAACCAACATGAGCTTTTTTCCTGGTAGAGAAAATAAGCTCTGAGCTCCGGAGCGTGGTGATAGCATCTTCCTAACACAGCCTCATATTCTTTTCTGTCTTTTCCTGACTGCTTCGCCTTCTTAGTTTAGTGCTCTGCCTGTCCCTAGGAGAGTATATACAGAGGAAGACAGGGTGACTATCGGGCTCTTTCTGTGCAACCACAAGAATTGTGGCCTTCCAGTATATGACTCTTGACTTCACCTGTGCTTGGCATCTCAGAGAAGCTGTACAGAGGTGAGATCAGTCATCGGGCCTCTGTGGATTAAGTATACTCTTCCTTTATGTGCCTTCCAGTTATCACCATGTCTCTTAGGTTTTGTCTGCACTGAAATTGAGAATGCCTCAAGCTAATGTAGTTTTTTCCCATAATCGGGTTTTCAGCTTTACAAATCTGAATAATTTTCCAGTTAGAGCAACAAGAGGAGCTGTGGAAGGAAGGAAGATAATTTTACTAAAGCCTGAGTCCAGGTAGGAAAAATGTATTTAAAAACCAAGACGTAATTTTCATGCAGAATATTTGCAGGAAGAAACTAATGGTATATAGTACAGAGAATCCACATTTGAATAGAGCGCTTTAAATATACTGCGTATGGGAACTCAGTATTGGCTTGATACGTGATAATTCATAGTGAAGAAAAAGTCCTATAAATACAATGAATATGAATAAGAATCCAGCTAATACTTAATGTACACCAGAGATTTCATACAGGAGAGAAACCCTACAATATTATTCAATGTGGAAAAGTCTACAGTGCTCATCTCTTAAACAACACAAAAGCAAACATACTGGAGAAAGAAAAACAACTTATGTGGATGTAAACACTGTGGGAAGACTTTGTGTCATCATTCACTCCTACAGCAACAAGAACAAATTCACACTCTAGAGAAAACCTATGAATATGGGCAAGAATTCAGCAATACAGCTAACCTTTAAACATACAAGAACATTCATATGGGAGAGAAGAAACTTTATACGTGTAACCAGTGAGGAAGAGCCTTCAACACAGATCTAACCTTCTTGTGCACAATCAAACTCATTCTGGGGAGAAACCTTAAAACTGTAATAAATGTAGGAAAGTTTTTAGCAAGAGGGAGCCTCTAGATGGACATTAATATCTATACCAGAGAAATAATTAGAATGAAATGAATACGGGAAATGATATGTGTGCAGATATTCTAAATGTAAGGAATGAAGGAAAGTGTCCAGTGATCACTCATTCAGTCAACAGTTCTCACACTGGAGAGATACCTAATGCCTAGAATCAATCTGAGTGTGTCTTCAGCTGAGGGTCACATCAGACATTTCCTCCAGGAAGAATGCTCTGTAAGCTTTCTTTAGCATACAGCTGAACAAACACTTCACACTTTTGCCAAATAACATAATTTTAAACATATGTAGAATAAAGATGTAGGATGATGGGTTGTACTTAGAAATACTTAAAGCAGAAGTTGTAATAAGTAATAATCAGTGAGGTGAACTATATTCAAAAGATTACTGATTAAATACTTAGTAAATTAAAGGTTATTGCTAAAAAGTTTTTTAAAAGCATCAAGCATTCTATTGAGCACATGAGCCAGTTTTCCTTTAACAATCTGCAACTGTTGATTAGCTAATATCTATTTTTATGCAGCTAATACACCATTATTATAAAAACTTTGAGGCTATCAGAAAATAACTTTGTTAACCAAAAAATGTGGAATGCAAAATAGTGTAAATTTTATTTTACTGATGTTTGTATGTATATATTCATAGAAAGGAGATATGGAAATATTTATAAGTGAATTAAAAAACAACTTGTTTGTCAGTGTTGTTCACTTGGTGAGTTAAATGGAAACCAAAGTGAATGCCTGTCAGTAGAGAAATGGTTGGATAAGTTATGACACCATCTCACCATGAAATATTATGCATTACAACTGATTTAAGTTTAAAATGAACAACTGTGTAAGTTGTTATCCATGAGGTATCATTGGATTAGAAAAGTAAGCCTCAGAGAGAAGCAGGTATAATATGATCTTCTTTGTGTAAAGGAAACAGAGAGGAAAAACAAGCCATATATGTATATTTAAGTATATGCATATATATATGTATCTACTATAGTTGGTGATATGTTTATATGCTTGTATAGTATGACAGAGAAAAGTACTGAAAAACACAAACCGTCTTGTTTAACATGATCAGGGATTTGGACCAAGTTAAAAAGAAAAGGAAGACCACATAAAGAAAGGGTAGATTCCAGATATATTATTTTCACATTTACTTAAAGTACTTTATGTATGTTTTAGTATACTCTGTGCTTAAAAATATTGTATTATTTAGAGAGGCTGTGTTTTAAGGCAGATTAATTGTTCAATAACCAAATTATTACCTTTTCTTGGGATTACAATGAATAGCCAAATGCTAGTAAAATGAGACTAAACTCAAGAGCCTTTTGGTTGGTCTTATCTGACGTCCTTGCTCCTCAGCGTAGAATAAAAATTATGTCAAGGCGAGCACGTCAGTACGGTTTGCAAAGAACAAAATTAAGAGCAGCAAATAGATCTCACTAGCTAATTGCAGACTAGGGTAAAACTTTGTTGCATCTTTTTTTCCTTTTTCATAGATGAGGATGGACTTGGTATAAGTATTATTGGAATGGGTGTTGGAGCAGATGCTGGACTTGAAAAGCTGGGAATATTTGTCAAGACAGTAACAGAAGGTGGTGCTGCTCAGCGAGATGGCAGGTGAGCCAACTACTGTTGTAAATAACTAAAATCTTCTAGGAAACATTTCTGGGAGTTTCTCTCAATGGTAGTTTTCTTTTGTTTTTTTTTTTTAGGACAAAATTTCAGAGCGTGTCTCAGATGTGGAAAAAAGTTAAAATACTTGAATTAATTTATGATTTGTAGGTAGAAGACATTTCTTTAATGTGGGTAAATAGGTGGATGGGTCTATTATCCGTATCTGTCTACCTTTGTATCTATCCGTTCATCTGTCTATCTTGTTAGAAGTGAGTAGAAACATGAGTGTATATCATTTAAGAATATGTACTGTGGAGATCACCATATAATTGCACTTCAGAAGTACCAAAATAAATGATAATAGTTCTGACACTTTTGAATATGATGTAGATAGAAGGGAAAATAGGAACTCTAAATCTGCAGTATGGTAATTTTGGAGATCAGTGTATATCTAAATATGTTCTGTCTGAAAACACAGGTTCTTGAGTGCCACTAAAACCTGTGAATTAAAATCTCTAGGAGAGTATTTAACGTCCACCTTGGGTAATTTGGATGCACACCAGAGCATCAGATGGTCTTTGTTTTATGTCTTAGCTTTCATCATCTCAAGCTACAAGTATCTATAAAGATTTTGATTAATCCCAATCCTAGGCTCCTGATGTAACAAGTTGGGAGAAGGTTGGCAATAGAAATAAAAGCAGACCCAAAAATATGAATGCAAAATTTTGATTCTTTTTCAAGGTTTAGGTATCTGTCACTTAACTAGCTTATCCAGAAATAATAAAGCATGTTGAAAATCATTTGTGGACTCAGATGAGACCAATAGTAGCATTATTTCTTTTGTAGTTCTAAAAACATTGATACACACAGATACTTCCCAATGGCAACTAAATTGACTGATTTAAACAGAAAGCACACCTTCAGTAGCAACTCTTCCTATGACGTTAGGGACCACATCTTAGCCAGTAGCCTTATTTATATTCTCATAACACTTGAACAGAGAAGGTCTGAAGTGAATCTTTTGAACAAATGTTCAAAGTGGGATATTAGTATTTTGTGTTTAAAAGTAATTTATTAGTCTTCCTCCTTTTCAGGGTAGTTAAGGAAATAATGTCTTTGCCTCTCCAACAAATTATATAATGGTAGTAGTAAATATATCCCATTTTTGTCTTAGAACTTTTCTTCCAGGTGAGCAAAAGTTTGTAAAATCTGCATCTTTTAAGTTTCATGAAAAAAATTTGTAAGTCATTCTAAAGTTAAAGGAGGTAATTCTTATTGTTAGTATTCAAACAATACAAAATTATTATGAATCATCTCTCTTAAGTAAATGGACCACAGAGCCAAACTAAAATATTAATTGATTAAAAAAGTAGAAAATTTCTCATTCATCACTTAGTCAATTTCCACTGTTCTAAACTCAAACCTATTTGTTTTCCATCACTCATTTTTAAAATTTGGTTTGTTTTCTCTTAACCTATTTACTGATCTGTTCTTCTGTGTAGTTTTAGTATTTATACTGATACAAGAACTTTGCTTTATCAGTCCCAGGGTGCATTTCCTCAGTCCTTTTAGATGAGTGTTTACCTAGTACATTTAAATATTGTGCTGTATAATATTAAATATATTAACCATTAGTGTTTGGTGCCATGAGTTTATGAATGTACACAGGATATTTTAATACACTAATTATTTCTCCAGTTCTCTTTAATGAATCTGTAAAGCAAAATGAATTGTATAATAACAGAACTGAAAATGCTGATAGTAGAATGAATTATATGGATGTTAACTAACAGAAGACAGTAATAATGCTGGGCTAAAGAGGCAAATTAAAAATGCATTTTAGATCTGATTTGTTTTTGGCTCCTATGTTTGTTTCTCAGGCTTTTTTCTATTATCATTTTAGAACACTGTTCCTTTCATTTTTGGTTTTTTTTTTTTTTGGAGAAGATATCAAATGTGAAATGACAGTGCAGTGTAGTTTATCCTCTCATTCAGGTGTTGGTTTAAATGATTTTAATTATTTTTTACCATCTTTTTGGTAACACCAACATATAAAACTGATGAAGAATCCTGTTCTGCTTACCCCGCAGCAAACTCTCTCACCTGCAGGACCCGTGTGACCCCCTGAGGTACCCTTAAGTCTGAATGGAAACTTCTGTTTTCTTTGTGTCCGTCTGTCCTAATTCCTTAGTGGATGGTTTCCTCGCTGCACATACACTCTTGTGTCACTCTTACAATCAAATTTTTTGCTTGTTTACTCCTTAGAGAGTTGAAATATTACTGCTATGATATGTATTTTCATATACATTGAACACTTTGCTGTCAAGCATTTTGAGGAAGACTCGGTTGTTCAGAGTTCATTAATGTTGCTCCAGCTGGTCTCCCTCTCATTCATTGTTGGTGGCTTTGTTGACATAAGCCCTGTGAGGTAGGACTTTTGTTTTTGTTTCCCCTCCCTAGATACATCATGTCAATAAATAACTATCCCATAACATTAAACAAACCCTAGAAAACTCCCACTTAGGTATTTTTACTAGCCTTACCCTTGTTGATTCTGGTTTTTAGATTAAGAATTGGGGGATTTCAGAAATACCAGACTGAGGCTGGAGAGCAGTTGTTATCGCACACTTGTGTTTGTGAGCACATGGAAATGATCGAGGAGATGGCCAGGGCTAAATGCCTTTTACAAACTAGCCAGGTACCTTCCCATAAATTCCATTCCAGTAGACAGCGTTTCCAGGGAAAACAGGCTATTTCCTCTGCTATTCTGGAAAATTTTGCAAAGCCTCTATTATCTGTATCCTTTCTACTCTGGGATGGTCTGATGCAGAGAGCTGTGTATTTAATTGTTACCGTAAGGACTTATCCTTTGTCT
Source organism: Vicugna pacos (assembly GCF_048564905.1). NCBI lineage: Eukaryota > Metazoa > Chordata > Mammalia > Artiodactyla > Camelidae > Vicugna > Vicugna pacos. The sequence continues at coordinate 60,808,469 of NC_132993.1, read as the reverse complement.
TTTCTGTGCTTTTAATTGTGAGCCAAGATTTGACAGAGATTATCAGTTATTACTCTGTGAGGTTGCATCTAAAAGTTACCCTCTCTCAGGGTAAGGGATTCAAGCAAAGTGGGTATCAGATACCAGAAAACTTTTTCTCTACCATAATAACCGTTTATGTGGTAAATACCTTATTGGCTGATCATCTTGTGGGCTGCAGGGTCAATCTGTGGTGGCAATAACCCTGGGCACCTGCCCTTTTTTGTAACCAGTGCTATTTATTCCTCTTCTCCCTATCCAGTTGTTTTTACCTTTCTTCCTTCTCCTGCTCATGCTTATAGTTTCTTGTGTTGGTCTCCGCATTAATCACCACAGCCTTCCTCTAAAAAAGGTAAAATGACATGCCCTTCAAATAAAATAGCAGTCTGTAGAACTTCCCTCCTTCCCTCCCTCCTTTTTTCTTAATTAAAGGTGGCTTTTACTTCCTTGTTTTAATTGTGTATCAGATTTTCAAATCTTTTCTTTAATGAATGTATCACTTTGAAATGAGAAAAAAGTTTTTGAAATTAATATTCTTTTAATGAAAATAATAATCAAGTAATATTGAGCTCTCTTCATCTCTTAATACTCTCTGTATTGAGGCGGGCAGGAAGAATTATGTAGGATCAGAAACCTGCATTTTAATTGTGGGATGCCTCCTTCTCACACTGGTCTCTGAATGCAGATAGCAAATCCAGCCTAATATCTGTTGTTACTCTTCCTGTTGCCTGGAGTGCTTTATAGCTTTCCTGTCTTACGTCTTCTCAGTGACCATTTCCAGTGTTCTTTATTCCTCTGTTTTCCACCTGGCATCACTTTTTTTCTTCCTGAGGGGCTTCCTTTCCCATTTGATCACCAGGTCTGCTGGTGATGAATTCTTTCAGCTTTGTATATCTGATCAAGTCTTTGTTTCACTTTTGTTTTTTAAAATACATTTTCTCTGTGTATAGATTTCTAGGTTGACAGGTTTTCTTTTTCCATTTAGGAGTTTTTCCAGACATTTTTCTAGTTTGGGGCACATGGTGTGCATGAACAGAAGGACATGTACACAGATAAATTAAAAAACTAGGAAGTGCTATAATATAAATATAAATATTATTTTATCTTATACTTAAGTTATATGTATATGATAAGCATTGTAAAATTTCTGTTGAAACACAGAAGCTCAAAACCATGTGTATGAATTCCCCATGTCCCTTACATTTTTGAGAAAATGTCTTTTTGGCTTTAGGTTGTAGACTCTAGATCTTTGAGTCTAGAACCTCATATGCATCTCTCACATATGCACATATTTCACATATGCATCTCTCATGAAAAACAAGTAATTGTAGTGCTTCAGTCTAGAGGAAAACTTTTCAGACTATTTCCACAATCACTGTAAAATGCTGTCACCAGTTATCAAGTCAGCATGTGCTAATATTTTAGAGAACATTTTAAAATTATAAATGTAATACATCTTTATGGTTGAAAATTTGGAAAATATAGAAAAATGTAAAGAAGAGAATAAAAATCTCATGTAATCCCACCATCTAGAGTTAGGACTCTGAAACTCTTCCTGGTGAATTCCCTTCTAGAGTTTTTTCTGTGCATATGCCTTTGGTTCCTTACTTAACAAAATTAAAGTCAATTGAATATATACTTTTATGGGGTTTTATATGTTTTATTCATCAAGATACTATTTGTTGAGTGCTTACTATATATCAAGCAGTATGCTGTGTTCTTTATATTTTGTAACTTATTTAATCCTGCTAATTGCCCTGATTAAATACATTAAATTATTGTTATTTCTGTTTTACTTGAAAGGAAGCTGTGGTTCCTCTTATATAGTCACAGCAAGAATGTGTCAGAGCCTGGCGGTGAACTTAAGATATCTGATTCCAGACCCTATAATTAAAAAATACATTATATCACATTATTAAATACTTTTCTGCAACAGACTTTATTATGCTGTAGTATTATATATGTGAACCATTTACATGTTGTTACACTAGTATGCTTTTTCAAGGTATTGATAAGGTTAGCATTTTATGTAAAAATTATTGTGAATATCTGATTATTTCTCTGACAGTATTTCTTTGGCGTAGAATTAGAATGTCAAAGCATTACATTTTAAATGCTTTACTGCCCTTCAGAAAGGTTATTCAATTTGTTCTCCCTCTGGCAGTGTCGAAGAGTAGTCTACTGTACCCTCAGTAAGATTTTTAAAAAAGAAATATAACTGTTAAAAATCATGCTTCTCCAGAGCAATTTCTCAGAGTAATCTTGGAAGCTGGCTTCTGGGCTATAGTCTTCAGTTTGGCTCAAATAAAACTCTTTTCTAGTCTTGAAAAAAAGATTATATTGTATTATAAAATCTTGAATAATTTGACTATTTCTTATTTTTGTTTCTTTTAAGATGTTTACTGGACCCCTGTTTTTTTTTGTTTGTTTGTTTTTTGGGTTTTTTTTTTTGTAAATTATTTTCAGTGTGCTTTTTTCCTGCTATGTTTTTTACAACTATTAACATCTGTTCTTTTGGTGCTAATCTCTAAAAATAAATGGTTCATACCAACTGCCTTCACTTCTTACCTGTAAGGAGCTTTCTTCTCTACTCCCCCCACTTTGATAACAAAAATGATCAAGTCAAAAAACAGAATTAAAGTGCAACTTTAAACTTAAATATAGTAAAATTCCATATTTAGTTTCTACCCTTAATTTTCTGTCAAATTTATTGTTTTGAAAATTATTTACCTACTTTTTGAGACATCCAGTAATGTTTTTTGAGACCTAATCTTCTTAAACTTTTAAGTGTCATTATAATCACTTATTTCTAATGAGATCCATTTCCTTTTACTTGTTTTTTGTTGTTGTTGTTGGAGTGTGTGTGTGTGAGAGAGAGAGAGACTACAGATTCTCCTATATAGATCTCTTTTCTCTCTTGTTTTGTTTTGTTATTTTTTTTGAAGTAGCCCCTTTAGGTCAGTGCAGTAGAATAAAATGTAAGGAATAGATTGAGATAGTTGACTTTCAGTAGAAGTGCCGTGATTTTTCAGTGGTAAAATGTAGAATCTTTTCAACAAATAGTGATAGAAGAATTAGATAGCCATATGGAAAAACAAAACACTGAATCACAGACCTTACCTCACATCATATACAAAATTAATTCAAAATTGATCCATAGATCTAGACATAAGAGTTAAAACTATGAAATCTCTAAGAGGATATACCTAGGTCAAAGTCTTTGTATCCTATCGCCAAGTAAAGGTTTTTGAGACAGGACTCAGAGCATGAGCCATCACAAAAAAAACTGAACTTTATTTAAATTAAAAATTTTGTTCTTTGAAGACACAGTTATGAAATGAAAAGGAAGCTATAGACAAGAAGAAAATATTTGCAGAACATTCACGTGAGGACTTGTGTCAAGAATATGAAGTCCACTTACAGCACAATAACAAGAACCACAACCTAATTTAAATAATATGGAGAAAAGATTCCAACAGCCATTTCAAAGAAGAAAATATACAGATGGCAAGTAGCATATACAAATGTGTCTGACATCATTAGTCATTAGATAATACAGGTTAAAACCTCAGTGAGATACCACACCAGTAGAATGGCTGGCAATATAAAATGTTAGCAAGGATATGGAGAAATGGACCACTCATGCAAAGCTTGTGGGAACATAAAATTTTACAGCTACCTAGGAAAACAGTTTGGCAGTTCTTTTAAAGTTAAGCATATATTTACTCTTTCAAGCCAGCAAGTCTACGAAAATATATGTCACATGAAGGCTTGTGTGTGACTGACAACTTTATTCATAATAGACAAAATTGGGAAACAAGTCAAATGTCTATCCTGTGCTTTACTCCATATCTTCTGAACAAAAATTTTGGAGGAGATGTAACTCTAAGGATCTTTAATTTTGAAAATTCTCCATATAATTCCATTGCATGTAGGCAGTTGGTAACGAGTGCCCTAGGCTCTGTTGTATGGCATGGTAGGGCCACTGCAAGCTCATAGTGTACTTTTGTGCAAATTTGAAAAGTGTCTCTCTTCCCTCCTCCCTCCACTTTAGGCACTAATCCACTTTCTGTCTGTAGAGACTTGCTGCTTCTGGATATTTCATTTAAATGGAATCATACAACATGTGATCTTTTGTGACTGGCTTTTTTTTCACTAGCATTATATTTTCAAGGTTCATCCATGTTGTAGCACCTATCACATGTCATTTCATTTTATTTCCAAATAATATTCCTTTGAATGGATGTGCCACATTTTGTTTATTTTGGTACCAGTTGATGGATATTTGGGTTGTCTTTACTTTTTGGCTATTATGAATAGTGTTCGTGTGAATATGTTTTCTTTTCTCTTGGGTATACACTTAGGAGTGGAATTTCTGAGTCATGTGGTAATTATATGTTTAACCTTTTGAAGAAGTGCTGGGTGGTTTTCCAAAGCAGCTACATCATCTTATATTGCCACCAGTAATCTATAATCTACACATCTCATGAAAACTTGTTATTATCTATCTTTTTTTAAATTGAAATATAGTTGATTTACAATATTATACTAGTTTCAGGTGTACAACATAAGTGATTCAAAATTTTATAGATTATACTCCATTTTAAATTATTATTGGTCTTTTAATCATAACCATCTTAGTAGGTGTGAAGAGGTATCTTATTTTGGTTTTAATTTATACTCCCCTGATGGCTTAATGATGTTGAGTAATTTTTTCATGGGCTTACTTGCTTTTTGTTTATCTTCTTTGATGAAATACCTATTCAGATCCTTTGCTCATTCTTCAAATTGAGGTATGGTTGGCATATATAGCATTATATTAGTTGCAGGTGTACAACATAATGATTTGATATTTGTATACATTGTGAAATGATCACCACAGTAAGTCTAGTTAGCATTCCTCATCATATATAGTTATAATTTTTTTTCTTTTTTTTTTCTTGTGATGAATTTTAGGATATACCCTCTTGGCAACTTTCAAATATGAAATACAATATTATTAACTATGGTTACCATGCTGTACATTACATCTTCATGTCTTGTTTATTTTATAGCTAGAAGTTTGTACCTTTTAACTCCCTTCACTCATTCCTCCCACTCCCCACTCCCTACTTTCTAACAACCACCAATCTGTTCTCTGTGTCTGTGAGTTTGTTTTTTGTTTTGTTTTGTTTTATATTCTAGATTCCATGTATAGGTGAGATCATAAGGTATTTGTCTTTCTCTGTCTGACTTATTTTTAAATTGGATTGTTTTTCTTTTATTATTGGTTTGTAACTATTTTTTAGAATATTCTAGATACCAACCCCATATAAGATACATGATATGTAAAATTTTTCTTCCAGTCTATGAGTTTTTGCAAATTTAAACATTGAAGAGATACCACTACACACCTATTAAAATGGCCAAAATCCCAAATGCTGTCAACACTAAATGCTAATGAAAACGTAAAGTAAAAGGAGCTCTCATTCATGATTTTGTATTGTTATCATTTCAACATTGTACAAATTGCAAATAGCTTCTTAACTGTCTCATGATTTCAGTCTCTCCCTTCTTCAACACCCTTCTCATCCTTTACGCCTAATAGCAGCATAATAGCAGTTTTCAAATGTCTAAAGGACTATCATGGAAAAAGGAATTGACTCATTCAATGTAACTCTAGTAGTAGAAGAACTACACTTTTTTCTTCTAAATTATGTTATGAATAAGTCCTTCAAAACTGAGTGTTTCAGTTTGGGCCTAAATGCTAAATCATGGCAAACAAAAATCACTTCTTTAAACCTTCCTCAACTTGCTATGCACACTTGAATATTGATCTTCATTATGTTCTTTCATATTCTGAAACAAGCTGATTCCTTCAGACTAAACTGCTATTCTTTCTCTTGAAAAACAAAAATTCCTTTACCTACATAGTTTTATTTTTTTCTATCCCTGTTGTTGTTAGGATAGTCTTAATTATCCATTTTAAATTTAACTTGTAGTCTACTGAACTAACTTCTAATAAAAACCCTCACTGGTAGATAAGAACTTCATAATAATAATTGTCTGTCATACGTAAGCAATTGAGCAGACTAGGAAATATCATTTTCTACAGCCACACATAGTATTTTTGCATTTCTTAAAGTACAAGGACGAAGACATTAACATGATGCAAAGTTATGGTAACTTTATAATATTTTAACATAAGCAGAATTGTATATATTAAAAACTATGCTTTATAACCAAGATTTTGGAGATAACTAAATGCAAGTTAACAAAGTAATATCAGGTCAACTAATCTTTGACAAAGGAGGCAAGAATATACAATGGAATAAAGACAGTCTCTTCGGCAAATGGTGTTGGGAAAACGGGACAGCAGCATGTAAAGCAATAAAGCTAGAACACTCCCTTACACCATACACAAAAATAAACTCAAAATGGATCAAAGACTTAAACATAAGACAAGATACAATAAACCTCCTAGAAGAAAATATAGGCAAAACATTATCTGACATACATCTCAAAAATGTTCTCCTAGAACAGTCTACTCAAGCAATAGAAATAAAAGCAAGAATAAACAAATGGGACCTAGTGAAACTTATAAGCTTCTGCACAGCAAAGGAAACCAGAAGTAAAACAAAAAGACAACCTACGGAATGGGAGAAAATTTTTGCAAATGAAACTGACAAAGGCTTGATCTCCAGAATATATAAATAGCTTGTACGACTTAATAAGAAACAACCAAACAACCCAATCCAAAAATGTGCAAAAGACCTAAACAAGCAATTCTCCAAGGAAGACATACAAATGATCAATAGGCACATGAAAAAAATGCTCAATATCACTAATTATCAGAGAAATGCAAATCAAAACTACAGTGAGGTATCACCTCACACCAGTCAGAATGGCCATCATTCAAAAATCCACAAATGACAAATGCTGGAGAGGCTGTGGAGAAAGGGGAACCCTCCTACACTGCTGGTAGGAATGCAGTTTGGTGCAGCCACTGTGGAAAACAGTATGGAGATTCCTCAAAAGACTAGGAATAGACTTACCATATGACCCAGGAATCCCACTCCTGGGCTTGTATCCAGAAGGAACCCTACTTCAGGATGACACCTGCACCCCAATGTTCATAGCAGCACTATTTATGATAGCCAAGACATGGAAACAGCCTAAATATCCATCAACAGATGACTGGATAAAGAAGAAGTGGTATATTTGTACAATGGAATACTACTCAGCCATAAAAACTGAGGACATAATGCCATTTGTAGCAACATGGATGCTCCTGGAGAATGTCATTCTAAGTGAAGTAAGCCAGAAAGAGAAAGAAAAATACCATATGAGATCGCTCATATGTGGAATCTAAAAAAACAAAAACAAACAAAAAAGCATAAATACAAAACAGAAACAGACTCATAGACATAGAAATCAAACTTGTGGTTGCCAAGGGGGCGGAGGGTGGGAAGGGATAGATGGGATTTCAAAATTGTAGAACAGATAAACAAGATATATATACAGAAGATCTTACGGTAGCTCACAGAGAAAAAAATGTGACAATCAATATGTATATGTTCATATATAACTGAAAAATTGTGCTCTACACTGGAATTTGAATAACACTGTTAAATGAGATACAAAACCAGTTAGTATTTTATAGGGAAATAAACCATGACCTATGAGACTATGTTTTTTAACAGAAGAAATGTATCTGATTATATTTAGGACAAAAATCTACAAATTAACATTCAGCTTGAGTATGTCCAGGACTTTTAATCAATTTTAAAAACAGTGGATTCATTAAAATACATTCCCCCAAATTATCTTGGTTTGAGCCTGTTTTAACAATGCACCTATGTGACATTGAAAGGACAGTTAGCTCTCTTTTTATTTGTATTTCCAAGCTTTAAGTGATTTCTTAACATATAGCAATAACATATGATACATACATTTGCCCAGGATAATTATAGTAGCATTTAATTTTTATTGATGGAAAGAATCAAGATGATAAAGATGTCAATTTTCCCTGAACTAATGTTAAAAATCAGTATAATTTCAAAAAAAGAAAAAAAAGAAAAAAAATGCCCCCCTCCCCAAATCAGTATAATTTTATTAAAACCCCATTAAGTGTTTTTAGAGAACTAGGACATAAACCCAAACTAGCTGTGAAGAGAGAAAGCTCAAGAGTAGCTCAGAAAATTTTGAAGACAATGAACTAGGTGAAGGAATTACCCTATAAAATGTCACATGTGAAACCTGACAGAGGCAGCGCTATAACTTAGGGGAGAAAAAGTGGACTCTCCAAGCCATTGTTTATAGCCTTGAAAAATACCAAAAAGATTGCTAACAGATAGAATAAAAAAATAATTTCCAGGCGGATAGCTACCTAAAAATGCAGAAAAGCAAAATGTTAAACTCTTGGGAAAAAAATATAGAATGTTTTTATAACTTGAGGCAAAAAGGATTCCTCAAACAACACAAAAGCTACCTTATATAAAGCCAAAATTACAAATTTGATTATATTTTTCAAAAACTGCTCTCTTTAAAACCACTGTTATCCCCAAAATTGTGAAAACAGAAGCTACAGATTGGGCAAAAGCTATTTGCAACATATTTAATTAAGAAAGCTTTAGTATACAGGATATCTAAAGACAACTTATATAAATCTCTAAGTGAAAAACCCTCAAGCCAACATCAACAAAGATAAGTAAAAGATAGGATCTAACAGTTTTCAGAAGTGGACGGATGACTCATCAATGTATGAATAAATGTTCAACCACAAGGAAATGCAATTAAAATCACAATGTTAAAACTTTTTACACTTGTAAAATCAGCAGTATTTAAAGGATCTGAATATACCAAGTACTGGTGAGGGTGTGGAGAGGGTCAGAACCTCTCTGCAGTGCTGTTGAGAATATGTGTTGGTATGAGCATTTTGAACTGAAATGTGTCAGTTAAAGTTGAAAGTGCCCATGTTCTCTGACTCAGAAATTCTACTTCTAGGTATATATCCTGGAGAAACTCACACATGCGCATAGGGAGATGTATGAAATTCATTATTAATCAGTATTCATAATAGCTAAAATTCAAAACAGTACAGTTGTCCATTTGCAAAATAATGGATACATATATTTTGGAATATTCATAAAAGATAATACTATGTGCTTGTTAAAATGAACTAGCTAGAATTGTATTTATAACCACGGATAAATCTCATATATAATGTTGAGTGAAGCAAACGAAATTGTAGAAAAAGAGGTACATTTTATAATGTTTGAAAACTGCAAATGTACACATATGCATATTCATGTATATGTATTCTTTCTATTTCAGGATTTCAGTAGAAAGGCTAAGCATCAAAATCAGTAAGATGGTTACTTCTGTGGAAGCAGTGAAGGGAATAGAATGAAAGCAAATAATAAAGGGGCTTCAGCTTTTCTGTAATATATTTCTTTAGGAAAAAGTCAGGCTCTAATATTGCAGTGCTGAGATTTCATAAAATTGGGTGTTGGTTACATGAGCATTTATTATCTAATTCCGTCTGCATTTCTCCATGATTGAAATACTTCATTTTGAGGAATAAAAGATGGCATATATAAAACATGTATATAAATTTAAAGGCATTATACAGGAAACAATACTAATACTATATATACCTCCTGAACATAAATCCTATATGTGTGTGTATATGCATTATATACATGTGCGTTATACACACACTTACGAGCCTTATGTATTTCAAGTATACAGCTTGAATAGGAAGGAGTCCCTGCAATTCCTGATGATATTTTTCCTTGGGGAGGAGAGATGGGATAAAGGACTAGATGTGAGGCCCAAAAAGATATTTCAGCTAGATCTGCTATGTTTTATGTAGTTTGTTGAGAACTAAAAATGATTTCATTATGTCATACATTAGCAGTTATCAATTCTTTATAATACAAATATGGATGTTTGGTAAACTGAGTCTCTCCATTTAGTATTGCTTATTTCTGTTTTTCAAAGCAGTTTTTTTAAAACATTAAACATTTGACTAAGATCTGGAGCTTGGAGACAAATTTTGGAGCAATAAGAGTATCTCAAAAATCAAGTATTTTGTCAACTCATTTATTGGGAATGGTAATGTGTTATCAGAAAAACTAATGTGGGTAATTTTTTCCCTTTTTCCAAAGAATACAAGTCAATGACCAGATTGTGGAAGTGGATGGAATCAGCTTGGTGGGTGTTACACAGAATTTTGCTGCAACAGTTCTCAGAAACACCAAAGGCAATGTCCGGTATGTAAAATTTGGTTACTTGATATTTTGTTGAATTTTAGTTTTCTATAATTGCATCTACAAATATATGTAATTACAGGCAGAATTTTATGTAGATATTAAAAACTTATCTTTAGTTGTACATTTTTCCTTCTTTATTGTAATTCATGTTAATGTAATTTAAAACTAAAAATTATAGTATTTTGGAAAAACGTGAAGGTAAAAAGTTAGTGTTAATTAGTGTGATTAGTTATTGAGCTATGTTAGTGTGCCTTTTTGCTAATATAGCAAGAATTTCTAGGAAGATAGAATTTCTAGTTATATCTTTAATAAATATGAATTTAAGATCCAAATCCTTTTAATAAAACCAGTTGTACAGTAAATCAAAATTGAAATGACTATACATATATTCAGTGATACATGTTATCTAGACAAGCAGGCTGAATGATTTGAGGTTAAGAAGTGCATTTTTAAAAAAAATCTCTTCATTGTCTTAAAGAATCAGGCAGAACTAATCTTTGGTAAACTATAACTTTTCCAACTTAATAAGATAGATGGTACATTATTTTGTACTTAAAATTTGTGTTCAGTCCTGGGGTTCTGAAATTTTTAGCTCGGAAAAACAAGAAAGTAGTCCTGAGCCAAATACATCAAGGTCTGAAATCCACTTTATTTGGTCATAAGGTACTTATTTTTAATACAGTATTGCTTATGTCTTACACTTTTCCATAAATTTTATGAAGGAACACGTAAGGGAATATTATTTATTATGTGTAATTATGGAAGTGTTTTAGTGTTATCATCATCAAAATGAAACTGCCAAATATTCTGAAAATATTGATGAGTTAATATTGCTATAAAGAGAGTAACATTAGGATTTTATTGCCGCATATTTTTTGTTGCACAAGCATGAGTTTAAGATTTATAAGTCATACTTTTTCAGTTGGAAAACACCCCTTAATGCTGAAGGGAATGTTTAAGGAATGCAACCTAAATGACTTCTATGGGTGCTGTGTTAATGCTTCAAGAATACCCATAATCCAAAGAAAATTCTGTAAAATAATTGGAAGGAGCACAGGAAGAACTGTCAGATGCCCTCTCAGAGCTGCACGGCTAGGCCCCTCAGAAAATGTGATTGTCTCTACAGATTGCTATCTGTTCTTGAGAAGACACTTTCCTGTATCAGTGTAGAACTTGATTTTGAAGCTGCTCCTTAGACTTTAAAGTGAATTTTGAAGTGAGATAAGTAAAATATACATTCATCTTATGAGAACATTTCTCACAGACTCATAGACATAGAATACAAACTTGTGGTTGCCAGGGAGATGGGGGTGGGAAGGGACAGACTGGGATTTCAAAATGTAGAATAGATAAACAAGATTGTACTGTGTAGCACAGGGAAATATATACAGGATCTTGTGGTGGCTCACAGTGAAACAGAATGTGACAATGAATGTATGTATGTTCATGTATAATTGAAAAATTGTGCTCTACACTGGAATTTGACACATCATTGTAAACAACTATAACTCAATAAAAAAAAACATTTCTCAGTTGGGGGAAAAGGTTTGTAGTTACATGAACTCACAGCCATCCCTTTCTTTCTCTTCATAATTTTGTGCTGCTATCATTTCAAGCTTTGTTAAAATTACAAATGGCTTCTTAACTGTCTCATGATTTCAGTCTTTCCCTTTAATTTGTCCTTTTCATCCTTACCCCTAATAGAGGAACATAATAGGAGTTTTCAAAAATATAGAAGAAGGAATTGACCAATTCTATTTAATTCTCATAGTAGAAATAAGACCTATGGGTAGGAATAATAATTTGATACCCAGCGTGTCCCTCTCTTATTTAGATACCTTAATGGCCCTCCATTCTGGGCAGAGTCTAAGTTTTTATCCTGGTATTAAAAATCTTTCATTACCTGATCTTATCACTTACCTCTTTCTATGATTCATGAAGCTCTGGTACAGTCTTACTAGTGTAGTCATCATCCTTCACACATGACTTATGAATTATTGTTGTTGTACCTTTCTCTATTCCATTTTTTCTGTTTAAAATATTCTCTTCTGGTTATAGCCTACTTATCTTGAAGAACATATTTCAGCTCCTTTGCCCTCCAAGAAGTCTTCCTTGATCCCCTATCCCCTAGTGATCTCTTCTTCCTAATAACATTCATCATTCATACCACTTTTTTGACCTGTAGGTTACAGAACATTCTGTTTTCATTTCTTAAAGGTATACATCTTATTTTCTCATTCACTTTGGAAAAATCTTGATTTTGAAATGGGACCTTTGGCTTCCTTTGCTCCCTTAACTTATTTAACCCTGGGTCCTAATTGATTGAAATTTTATAACCCAGGGTCTTAATTAATTGAATGTAAGGAAAAAAGTCTTTTGTCAGTTTTAATTTATTAAAAATAACATTAGCATCTGTTGAATATATTTTGTAAGATATTAATACAAAAACAGGATCCAAAACCTAGACCTGTATTTTTAGTGAACTTTTTAAAACTGAGGGTTTAAAGTATGTATGGTTCTATATTTCTTATTTATTGATGACCTGGCTATCACATTTAGTGGTTACTAAAATTTATTTTTTTAAAGGGATATCTGAAAAATCACTAAATTTAGTTTAACTTAAATTGACTACTAAGCACAAATCTGGAAGGAATGTGTGAAGAGCCAGGAAGGGGAAAGATAAGAAACTAGTAATGATGAGAAAATTGAAACTGAGATTTGGAAGGTGATTACATTTTGAATATTGGAGATCAAGATTTTTATTTCCTGGAAATATATATATAAAATTGGTGCCAGCATTTGAATATGTATCACACTATGAAGTTCTGTGACTTCACCATACTTTTAGAGAATCATTTTTTATCTCACTTGTTGTTGTTGTTTTTGTCGTTTTGGGAGGGGGTATTTACTTATTCATTCATTTTAGTAAAGCTACTGGGGAATGAACCCAGGACTTTGTGAATGCCAAGCATGCACTCTACCACTGACCTATACCTCCACCCGCCCTTATCTGACCTCTTAATCTGCTTTATTTTATTAAACTTTGAATTGCTCTACCTGAGTATATGAACTCATAGTACTAGCGAAATCTTATTAATGTGCCATTTTTGACACGCCAGAGAAATCAAAGACAAATATTTTAATATGGCAACTTTCAAGGGCATATATGTTTTTCAACCCTACATCATTTATTTATATGAATTACAGCGTATCAGACCACTGTGAGGAAGTGGTTCAGCTCAAACCAGGCTGTGTTCCTGGGGGATTGCAAACCCAGGCCTGGGTTAAAGCATGGGAAAACCATTTTAATTTCTTCAGTTTTACTGATAGTACTTAAAACTAAGTAATCCCAGTGACTACAATGGTAATCATGTTAATTACTTTAAGTAATTGGTTAGGTAAAGGACTTACAGAACTCAAACAACTGATCCTCCGAAATGATACAACAGCACCAGAAGGAAGATGAGCATTGAAGGGCGGGTCATGGAGGAGTCAGATACAGTCTTCTACATCATCCCTCCACTGGGCCTCACAGGACTTGCTGGTCTCCAGATTTTAAACCACCATGGGTGTGGGTGTGATACCAAGAAGTCCCAAGTCTGTGTGTAGTAGGGGCCTCTCATAGTGAGCTGGTCATGTAGGTACATTCCTACTACATGACCAGCTCAACTATTGAAAACGCCAGACTCCATCAACTCCAGGTACAAATTAATAAATCCAATTATTATTACTAGTCAATTCAGAAAGACTAGCATGACTTGCCTTGAAACATTTCATGAACCCATATTTGCAAAACATTATTTATCCTTGGTTAGTACATTTCATAGCTTTGACCAAGGGTCAGTTCCATGCTCAAGGCAACTCTAGAGATGAACACTTGGTCAGTCTGGATTGACTCTAGACTGACTCATTGCTGTATAATACATATTGCATAACACATCTACTGCTTTCTTTTTGACTTTAGATTCATACTATTTAGTATGTTTTTATTGTATATTTCAGTGTTACCTGGCAAAAGCCTAAAAAGAAATTGTAACAGTTGTTCAAAAACCCATAATCAGGGGGAGGGTAGAGCTCAGTGGTAAAGTGACTGTTTAGCATGCACAAGGTCTTGAGTTCAACCCCAGTACCTCGATTAGTAAATAAATAAATAAACCTAATTACCACCCCCCCAAAAAACAAAAAAAGATTTAAAAAGAAGAAAAAACATATTTTAAAAAAGAATAAAAAAGAACTTAAAAAATTTAAAAAACCAATAATCTTTTGGTTAATAGAATATAACTTGCCAAATGTAATGTAGTTAGAAAGTTAGAATAAAGTTCTGTTCTCATTGTCAGATCCTGTGTTATGTAAAAAATAATTTAAATAGTTTAGATTCAGTTCATTTGAATCAGCAGGTTTATCCACCTATTCACAACTCAGTTTTATATTAGAACATACTGAATGATGCTTTTCTTGGAGATCCTTAGAAGATCCTTATGTTTGTCAATCCATGTCCAGTTATGGGAAAAATCATTTTAAACTTGAAATTACAAAGTCATTAGAAAAAATAATAGAAAGTAGTTTGAAAGAGATAAAAATCCTTGACTGCTTACCTATGGAAAGAAAGTAGGGATCACTAGAAATTAACAGATGAATTCAAAGCTGTTCAGAACTATCTTTCCTTAATTTTTGGATATAGAGCTTAGTCTTCTGTGATGTTGCTTTGCCAGAGATGCCCCAAATTTAGACGTTTGACTCAATCTCTCTGGAAAAAAGGAAGAATGTATTTTGAATTATAGTATAGCTAGCAGGTAGGTAAAATCACAGAACTGATTCTGTTACAAACTAAAAATAATATTTATTGTATTCATTGATATTTCTCTTTGCTCTTAGTGCCAGTAATAATTGTCTTTCTCTAGCAAGTGCCTTTTTTCACATGAAGCCAGACCTCATGGATTCAGATTCTGGATTAGCCACTTATTAGGTGTGTAAGTTTACAGAGGTTTTTAATCCCCCTGTGTCTCAATTTCTTCATAGGCAGCAAGATAATACCTACCCCATAGATTCGTGACGAGTATTAAATTATTAAATGAGTTAATACATGTAATGCTTTTAAATGAATGTCCAGAAAAAGCTGGAATTCAATCAAATATTATGATTTTCTTGTAAAAATTTTGGTCACTTCTTGGATGTTCCTGTAGATTGCCAGAAAACCAAGAGTCAATTTTATAGCCTTTTCTAACAAAGGCACAGTATCTTATAATATGCATTTGTATAATAACTTTATTTTTGGTTTCTAATCTTTGTGATTTTTGTCTTTGTAATTTTCTCTTTGTGACATTTCTTTCACTTATTAAAAGAATTTTGAACTTTAAAAAATAAAAGTAATGAATATACATTAACAGAAATACCAAATTTTTTCAATAATAGAAAACTCGACTGTCCTTTTCCTCTTACCCTATGTCCTAGTCTGCAGGCAAACCATTGTTAAGTTTCTCTCTTTTTTTCTTTTGGAAGTACTACTGTAAGCCTTGTCCTCATTTCTTGATTTTTCAGTTTTAGATAAAAATCTAATGATTGCTTGCTATAGAACCTTCCCCAATGCTTTTTTTTAATTAAAAAAGTTTTGCAACAGTTTATTACATTTACTTTTTATTATACAATTACAGTTGTCTTGGATACTTTTTGTATAGGTTGATTCAAAAAAATTAAAACCAATAACCAGTACTTACAATATTATGGTTATGAAAATATTGTTCACTGTAGAATCAAGTATTATGACTGAACTGAAAGAAAATGAAATGTAATTTTATGTCATTCAATCTTTGTCACTATATGAGAAGCTCTTCAAGGCATGTATGAAGGTTCTAATGGAACCTGACATAATTTATTTCTAGCCTTTTTGATTTCCTCTGGGTCCTAAATAGCTGCTAGGTCCTTGCATGTTTGAAAATGCATTATTTTGCTCTCAGATATGGCTAAGTACAGTATTTGTGATTCAAAATATTTTTCTGTTAGTATTATGAAGACATTGTCCATTGTCTTTTAATGTCTATGATTTGTAGTGAGAAGTTTGATGTTAATCTGATTTGTAGTCCTTTATGGTTTTCTCTTTTGGATTTTTTCCCCTCATAATTGGGAGTTTGAAATTTTTACCGGCCTGTGACTAAATTTGTGTTTGTTTCTTTGTTTTTATGTAATTCTGCTTGGAACTCAATCTGAAGACTTGGGTTTGAGAAAATTTTTAGGAGTATTTTTAAATTTTCTTTATTTCTTTTTCATTGTCTTGATCTTCTCTTCTCAAACCAGTGTTAAATGGGGCATGTCCTTTAGCATCTTATTTTCTCTAAGAATCTCTGTCTCTTTACATTTTTGCTTATATAGCCTAAGAGTTTTCTTAATTTATCTTTCAGATACCAATTTATTTGTACACCATGGCTTTTTTTTTTAACTATTCTGACCCCAAGTCTTTATTTCCCTCTTGTGTTTAAAGCTTTGTCCTCTTGTCTGAGTTTGAGAATTACCCAGGTTCCTACCTGACATCTTCATGTGGCTTTCTAAAGGGCACATGAAATTTAATATCTTCAGAGTATTATTATTCTTTATTTGTACCATTTCCTGTCTCCTGACCTTCTAAAAGATAAAACAAAAACAGCTGTATCATATGATCTTTACTTGGCTGATTCCTTCTTGTCAGGTCTCAGTTTAAAAATCACTTTTGTAGTGAACAAGTTCTCATACTATGCTATTTATGTTGTTCAAATCTCAAATCAGTGTCTATCACATTACCATGTTCTCTGCATAGCTCACTCATCTAATGACCCTCTCCTCCTGTTATTGACTCTCTTGTTTAGTCCACTACCATGTAGACCTCTCTCTAGCCTGTGTGGTGATTAGGGTATGAAGGGAGTAACGACATGTGACTTCTGAGGCCAGGCTACAAAAGGATTGTGACTTCTACCTTGGTCTTTTGGATTACTAGCCCTGGAGAAATCCAGCTGTCATATTGAGAAGACATCCAACAGGCTTCTGGAGAGGCCCACACACAAAAAAACTTAGGGCTGCCAATAGCCAGCACCAAATTGCCAGCCATATATTCTTTTTCAGATTCTTTTCTATTATAGGTTATTACAAGGTATTGAATGTAGTTTCCTGTGATATAAGTAAGTTTATTGTGTTTATCTATTATATATATATAGTAATGTGTATGCTAATCCCAAACTCCTAATTTATCCCTCCCCACTTCCCGTTTGGTAACCACAAGTTTGTCTATGTCTCTGAGTCTGCTTCTGCTTATTTATTTACAAAAAAAAAGTTCATTTCTATCATTTTGTAGATTCTACATATAAGTGATATGAATATTTGTCTTTCTCTGTCTGACATTACTTCACTTAGTATGATAATCATTTTTTAAAAAGAACAAAGCTGGAGGGCTTTCACTGTCTGAAAACTACCCTGGTCGCAGCAGTCTGGTTTATGCGTAAGGCTAGAAATACAGATTAACGGAACAGAATAGAGCTCAAATGTAGACCCGCACAGACATAAACAATGGATTTTTGACAAGAGCAGCAAAGTGATTCACTGGGGGAAATAATAGTCTTTTCAACAAATGGCGCTGGAACAACTGGATAGCCATACTTAAAAAAAATGTGTCCTTCATCCTACAGTATACTCAAAAATTAACTCAAGATTGATCATAGGCCTTAGTGCAACAGCTGAAACCATAAAGCTTCTAGAAAACAGGCAAAAATCCTTATGATCTTAGGTTAATCAAAGGTCTTTTGGGGCACAAAAGCAAAAAATATAAGGAAAAGAAATGGTAAACTGCATCAAAATTTAAAACATTTATTCAAAAAATATTCTTGAAATGAAAAAGCAAGCTACATATGGAATATTTGCAAAAGTTACCTGATAAATGACTATTATTTAGAAGATATGAAGAACTCTTATAACTCAATAAGATAGACAACTGTATTCAAAACCTGCAAATCAATTAACAATACACTTCACTGAGGAAGATATACATTTAAGCTCATGAAATGCTGTTCAACATCATTAATCATTGGGGAAATGCGAATTAAATCCCAAGTGAGGTACTACTGAACACCCACCAGAATGGCTGAAATTTAAAAGACTGATAATATCGTGCATTGACAAGGATGTGGAACAACTTTAACGTCCATTCATTGTTAGTGGAAATGCAAAATAACACAGCCACTTTACAAAACAGTTTGGCAGGTTCTTATACAATTAAACATACACTTATCATACCAGCCAGCAGTTCTACTCCTAGCTATTCACTCAAGAGTGACAGAAACACATAAATACTCAAAGGCTTGTACTTGCACATTCATAGGAGCTTTATTCATAATAGCCCCAAACTGGAAACAACTCAAATGTCCTTTAACTGATGAATACATCTACAGATTGTATTATGTTCCATACAATGAAATACTTCTTAGCAATACAAAGGAATGAACTGTCAATATATTTAATACCATGAATACCTCTTAAAACTATTATATTGAGTAAGAAGCCAGACACCAAAGACTTTACACTGCTTGACTCCTTTTAAACTACAAAGAAGAAAGAGGGAACATTTTTGAGGTGGCAAAATGTTCTGTATTGTGGCTACTGCATTTGTTACACAACTACATATACATTTGTCAAAACTCACTGTATTATACAACTTAAATTTGGTAAATTTTGTTGTATATAAATTTGACCTCAGTAAAACTGATTTTTAAAATGTATGATAATAGTTATGATTAACTTAAAAAGGGCAATGCTAACTAATATTGATGGTGAGGATTTGGAAAGGAGGATCATGTTTCTTTAAGAAAGGCAGATGTAGTCAATTTCATTAGCAATATGTAGATTTTATTGTGTTGTATACTTTTTATTTTAAAAATACTTTATTATTACTTAATTTTACCAGAAAAAATGTATCTATGTAAAATTCTTTATGTCTGAACCCTTTTCCTTATTCAAACATGGACTAGCAATGTAACTTTTAAGAACACATGTTTTTGGGTCTGTTGCTTTAAGTGGGACCTTGCCTGTCTTGTTTACCATTACGTGCCTGACACAGTTGGTGTACCTATTGTTGCATAACATATTACCCCAAAATGTAGTGACTTGCAACAACAGATTTTTATTATATCTCACAGTCTCTGTAATCCATTTCCCAGCTTTCTCATGAGAGCCTCTCTACAGGGATGCCTCACAACAAGGAAACCAGCTTCCTCAGAGGGAGTGATCCAAGGGAGTAGCCAAGATGCAATCTGCCATCTTTTTACATAGCCAAAGTGACATTCCATCAGTTCTGTATTTTATTTGACAAAAGTGAATCAACAGGTCCATCCCACACTCAAAGGGAAAGAATTACACAAGACAAAAATATGAGGAGCCAGAGATTAATTGGATTCATCTTAGAGGCAGCCTATTATGTAGTGATCAGTAACTAGTTGAATGGATGGATGGACAGATGGATAGACAGACAGGCAGACAGATTAATGTTCTGTGACAGTGTAACATATGTGTTTGATGTTGCATAGCCTTTCTTAAGAAGAACCCTGAAAAACTTGAGACTGACCTTCAGATACTGAGAGGTCTAAGCATGTTTCCTTCTACATATAAAAGTAAAAGATTCCACAAACTTTTGCCTAAAAAATAGAAAAAAATTTTAAATATCATAACAATTATAAAGTATTTGCAAGAGTGAACCTGGAAGAAGGATTAGGTATTCTTTTTAATTCCAGACAGCCTTCCCAATACTGAGAGGCAGCTGTTACAGGGAAGTGATGCTATAGAAGAGCTTGTGCTTCTATATGAGAAATTTCTAATTAATTATATGTTTGCTCTTCAGTGCCATTCACATTAAATTTTAAATGCTTTCTGGCAAGTACCTGCTGCTACTTATGATCAATCACTATGCATTCACCATACTTATATATATGTATATACATTTAACAACTTTTGACATCAAGCCATGTAACACTTCTGGAGGTCAGGATTTTATAGGAACTATAGTTATAAACAATAGAAAATAAATTAATCTAAGGGTCTCAAATATTCCTCTGTCCTTTTTGGAAGAGGTTATGATACTCAAAAGAAAATAAGTGAATAATAAATGAGGTTTTTATAGATATGCCCATGTTTATTTTGGATTCACCCCTGGCATGAAATTTCTACGTACGGAAGCTTGAAAACTTTTTTTTTTTTACTTAATATCATTGATGTATCTGAGATTTCTATTTGAAGTGCACTGAAAATTTTAAATGTTAAATATATGATATATTAATTTAGAAAGGAAAAATATGTAAGAGTCTGCAAGTACAAGAAAGAGGTAAAAGCTTAGTTGTGTAGAACTTCAACCTCTGAATACAATCAGGAAATTTTAATGAAGGGGGTTGGATATACTTTTACCACTGGAATTAGATTAAATATTTTCAGCGTTATCAAGTTCAGACCATAAAATATGATCAGACATAGAAAAAAATGAGATAGCTTTTACCAAAATGTTTAAAAGCACCATGTCATCTTGTGATTTAAAATGAAAATAGATGTCATGCATCTATTTTTCTTTCTGTTTTTTAAAGATATATAGTTCAATTTTTGGTGTGCATACAATGAATATCTGTTTAAAGAATATTTGAATGAAAGAATTGATTTTATAAGAACAAATAACTATATGCTGGTTTAGCTTTCCCTTTCTTAGATTAGCTTAATTAATTCCACATTGATAATTATAAAATGTTGATGTCATGTAAGTGCCATTTTTGACTAATATATCACTTTTATTAAAATAGCTTATGTCTGAAAATCAAAACGTTCATACATAAATCATTATTTTTCAACATAATCTCTCATCCTTCACACAGAACATGTAGGATCTTTATGACTACAATTCAGCAAATTGTAAATACAATTTTATAGTTGTTTAGTTTTTGTTTGACAGTTCACCAGAGAATTCAATAAACTAATCAAATGAATTCCATATAATCTCTTCATCTAAACTACAAAGGACAGAATATTGACATTGCTTTGTCTGATAATAGATGAAAAGGAAAGGAAAAACTGATTTATCTGCTTTTGCCTATTTTATTTCAGTCTGAGGAGGAGATGGGGCAGTTCTTAGTGAAATAATTCATGTTGAAACAAGATGACTGTTTTAAAAACTAGAAACAAGCCAAGCTAAAAACATATACCCTAGTTGTAGATTTTTTAAGTATTGCCATTATTTGTCAATCATAAAGCTTAGAAAATACCTAATTTTAACTTAAACGCACAATACATCTTTTTACCTCATTGTTTATCACTAAAAAAAGAGCACACCATTCCTTATTGAAGTAAGGAAAAAACATTTAGAAAGTAACAAGAAAAAATGTTTTTCTTTTAAAGAAACTTTAAAGTT
Organism: Vicugna pacos; assembly: GCF_048564905.1. Classification (NCBI taxonomy): domain Eukaryota; kingdom Metazoa; phylum Chordata; class Mammalia; order Artiodactyla; family Camelidae; genus Vicugna; species Vicugna pacos. The sequence goes on along the minus strand of NC_132993.1, from coordinate 60,786,797 downwards.
TACAAACAGGTTGATTTAACTGCATGTGTTGTCTTTCAGTTGGGGATAATGTTTAAAATATAAATAATAATTGTGCAGAAATGTCAGTTAACTTGATCACATATTTTACAGGGGCTGATTGTTGCTGACCTTATTTTTATTTGATGATTTTTAAAATTCAGTATAAAGTGATCACAGTATCTGTAATTTTCTGTTTCAATGCAATTTTCTATTTCAGAGCACATGTCAGTGCAAGTATTTTATCTTTTTCCTGTGGTTGACTCACAAAAACCTACTCAGTTTTCAAAACTAGTGTGAGCAAATAAGAGGTAATTGGGACAATGTATACATTTAGTACTTTGAAATGTACTCAGCCCTATGTAGATATTAATATATTATCTAGATTTACAAAACAGTAAGTATATATTAAATACTCTCTAGGCACCAGGTGTTTAGTCACGCTTTTTATATGGATTTTATCTGTAATATTTGTTTGTTATAGTTATTATATATGTTTTGCTAATATGGGAGCTAAGGATTAGGAATATTCACACACTCAAGGTCACAGGGCCAGTAAGTCATATTTATGTTTCAGTGGATTTGTTCTAACAAAACCATCTTTCACTTTCACATACACTTTTAACCCCTAAATTATACATACTGACACAATACATCCATACTCTGAATCCATGCTTGAAATAATAATCTTACTTTAAATTTTATATTTTCCACTCAATTCTGTATATGCTAGATTATGCACATAATATTTATAAAGACAGCATAAGAATAGACCAAACATTTAGAACTTATAGAAAGGTAATTTGAGTGTTATGTATTTTCTAAATGGGAGATACGGGAGATTTTATTAGTTTTATCATCATAATAATAGTGCCTTAAATCCTTTTACGTCTATACCACATTTAATTTTTCTGTCACTCCTTTAGACATATGAGGTAGATACTAATTTTCACATGAGGAAAATAAGACAAAGAAAATAGTTTAGTTCCACTTCTGTGTACTTTCCCTCTGGACCATACTTATCACAATGGCATCCTATTGTTGCAAATCTGTACTATAAATTATACCAGATTACAGGGCTTTAAGGATGTCAGTAGCTGGGTGCTATAATGCTACCCACATTTGCTGCCTGAATGAAGAGATATATGTACTTCAACATAACACTTTTAAATAAATGCAGGGAGATCAATGAACTCGAAGACAGAGTAGTGTAAATCGCCCAAGCTGAGCAGAAAAAAAGAATTTTAAAAATGAGGATCCTTTAAGAGATCTCTGGGACAACATCAAGCATACTAATGTCAGTATTATAGGGGACCCAGAAGGAGAAGAGAGAGAAAGGGGCAGAGAATTTGTTTGAAGAAATAATAGCTGAAATCACCCGTAACCTGGGAAAGGAAACAGACATCCAGGTCCAGGAACCACAGAGAGTCCCAAACAAGATGAACTCAAAGAGATCCACACCAAGACACATTATAATTAAAATGGGAAAAATTAAAGATAGAAAGTCTTTAAAATAGCAAGAGAAAATCAACTAGTTATGTATGAGGGAACTCCCCGAAGACCATCAGCTGACTTACCAGCAGAAACTTCAGCAGGCCAGAAGGGAGTGGCACCATATATTCAAAGTGATGAAAGGAAAAATCCTACAACCAAGAAAACCAAGAATACTCTTCCTGGTCAGGCTATCATTCAGATTTGAAGAAGAGAGAAAGAATTTTATAGATGACTAAAAGCTAAAAGAGTTGAAACCAGTAAATCAGCTTTTATAGGAAATGTTTAAAAGACTTTTCTAAATAGAGAAGAAAAGATCACAACTAGAAAAACTTTAATTACAAAAGAAAAAGTCTCACTGGTAAAGGCAAATATATAGTAAATCAACCACTTATGAAGCTAGTAGGAGGGTTAAAAGACAAAAATAAAAATTTCAGTATCCACCATAAGTAACTAAAGTTTACAAAACCCAAAAGATGTGAAATATGATGTCAAAAACATTAAATGTGGTTTGAGGGGAGTAAAATGCATGGTTATTAGAAAGTGTTCAAACTTAAGAGATCATCAACTTATAATATTCACATATATATATCCATATATATATGTTGTTATGGATGAATCTCCAAAAACTTATCACAGATAACACACACAAAAAGAGAAAATGGAATCCAAACATAACACTGAAGACAGTCATCAAATCACAAGGAAAGAGAGCAAAAGAAGAAAAATGAAACAAAAAGAACTACAAAACACCCAAACTATAAACACAATGGCAGATAGTACATACTTATCAATGATTAATTTAAGTGAAGATAGATTAAATGCTTTTATCAAAAGACATAAAGTGGCTGAATGGATTAAAAAAACAAGACCCATATGTATGCTGCCATTTCAGATCTAAAGACACACAAAGACTGAAAGTGAGGGGGTGGAAAGATATATTTTATGCAAAAAGAAATGAAAAGAATGCTGGGGTAGCAATACTTGTATCAGGCAAAGTAGACTTTAAAACAAAGACTGCAGCAAGAGACAAAGAAGGATGTTACATAATGATGAAAGGATCAGTCCAACAGGAAGATGTAACAATTTTAAATATGTATGCGCCCAACATAGGAGTACCTAAATACACACAGCAAATATTAACAAACATTAAGGGAGAGATTGACAGTAAACACAATAATAGTAGGGAACTTTAGTAACACCCCATTTACATCAATGGACAGATCATCCAGACAGTAAATCAGTAAGGAAACACTGGCCTTAAATGACAAACCACATGGACTTAATAGCTGCATATCTAGAACATTCCATCCAAACACAGCAGAATACACTTTCTTTTCAAATGCACATGGAAGAGTCTTCAGGATAGATCACATGCTAGGCCTCAAAATAAGTTTCATTACATTTCAGAAGATAGAAATCGTATCGAGTATCTTTTTCTATCACAAAATAACTGAATATATTTCTAAAATGATGTTTAATTACTAACATCTAAGTATAGAAATTTTGACCTTTAGTGTTTTTGAACAAAGGTAGAATTGATTTTAAATTATCATTTAAATTTCATTTAAAATTATAATTGAAAAAGCAACATATTATAATCAGAGGATAGTATCAATTAAGTGTAGAAGCAAGATTAAACGGAATTACATCCAAAATAATGAAGTTAAATAATATATAGGAACTGTATCCTGGGGACATTATGTTTATTTTTAGAAAAATAGAACCATATATTAGTGTGAAAAGATGTTAAAAAATGAATATCAATTTATTGAATAAGAATCATGGTATTGATAAGGATGTATTGTAAATGACTAGCTGGCAATAAATACGTCTTTTCTGGTTTTTTTTCTTTATACTTTCTTTCTTACAGGGATTAATATCAACATATATTTTTCCCCTTGATCCTTTATTTCTTAGAGCCACATCCTTCCTCATGTCATCTCTTTCTCCAAAAGAAGTGAATTAATTTACCACCTCTCCTTATTTTAGTGTCTTATTTTAAAAACAAGCACCAAAAAACCCTACATTTGCTTCCCCTTCTTTTTTTATCCAGAGTGACAGTAACTTAGCAAAAAGCCAGTGCCTCTCTGTTTACCCATCTAGGGTTATACTATACCTCAAAATGTTTTGAAGTCATTTTTGCATTATAAAGAGGACATAATGATTGAAATGATTCTTAAGTTCAATGGTACAGAAAATTATGAGCTTGCTTTCATTTTGTAGGGCATCAAAAATGTGTAAAGTACTATAGAATGGATTACATCTGCTTTGTTTCTCTCAAAGTAATAATTTTTTATGGTCCTTTATTTTTTCCTTCTTTTCCTTTGGGTTATATCTGCAAAAATCATTTTAATTGCTCAGCTAACCTCTCCTTCTACCCAGGCATATCTTCTAAAGACTAGAGGTGATAATTATTTTTTATGAGACTTGATGGACCGATGAGATATGAAATTTGCTTACTTTTCTTAGTGTTTCTTTTTGCTGGAGAGTCTAACTATGTTAGTCTTCTGAACCTTCCTGCAGATTTGTTATTGGGCGAGAAAAACCGGGACAAGTGAGTGAGGTTGCCCAGTTGATAAGCCAGACGCTGGAACAAGAGAGGCGCCAGAGAGAGCTGCTTGAACAGCACTATGCTCAGTACGATGCCGACGATGATGAGGTAAGTGGCACTTGCAAACATTCTCTCTCCTACATTTCTTCTCACTACATCTCTCCTTGATAAAACTCTTTACCATGTAGCAGTATGACAGGGCTTTGCAGTCTCTCAAGGAGAATGTGTTGATGATCATCCTCACAGAAAAGAAATATTACTTGCGTTTGTTATTAACTTACCAATTAGGTAATAGTATCCTATTTACAGTATGAAGACTTCGGGATCCAGGAAGTCACCTCTTATTACACTATTAAGAGAAATTCACTGAAACAAAAAAGGGTAAAAATAGCAAAATGCAAATAGTGGTAGCTATCTTTGTTGTTAGAACTAGGTCTTTTTCCCTCTCTGCTTTATATTTTTTCCAATTTTATCCTAAATTTTCCACAGTAAGTATGTAATGCCTTTTCAAAAAACCAGTAAACACTGAGTTAAAAAACACACACATATATACACGAACATAGACAGAAAAGTACTGAAAATTGCTGAGTGTTTTCAGGTTTTTTCCCCCAGGAAGAGAAAGTTCTTTGGATCTGCTCAGTATGATTTGTGCTAACATGATGCAGAACAAAGCTTTTCCACCAGCACATATTCCATAGAGTAGACACATACTGGAATAATTTTGCACCCTGCTCTCTGTAGAAGATCAAGCAAATGAATAGACTCTAAGCCCCAAGTGAAAACAGCTCTCTGAAACTCTTGTGTATTGTAATGTAATACAGATGCTGTTCTATTTCTAATGTAAATACCAAATGTACATTGATATAATGGGACAACACACTTTATTATAAACATTTTTAAATATGCATATGTTTCATACTGGCATGGCAAAGGATCCATCAACAATTTAGTTGCAGTATTTCATGCTCCATAAACATAGTAAATATTTAGGTAAAAATCTTCTTTATATCAGCTGATACAAGGGCAGTGCAACTTCACATGTGCAACCTCTACTCATCTGAATATATTCTTTTTCCAAAACATTTTTTGGTTTCTAGCCAGGACCTAGTGAAGATTTATAAGAGGCATTCAAATGTTTTTTCGTGTATTTTTAGGATGGAATCTTTTAACCTAAATATATATTGATTTTTCATCTCTTTATAGTATAATGAGGATGTATTCTCTCTTTATTATGGTGCTTCAGTTAACTGTTGATCTGAGAGTAAATATTAGAAATTCTTCATGTGAATGAATTAGTCTCAAAATTCTATTTAGTTGATTTAGTTTTTCACATGCAAAATCCATTTGAAATGGCAAGTTGTTGTTTTTTCCATTATACTGAGATATTATACATGAAAATGTTAATTTGGATTTGGAAACCAAAAAAGCAATTCCTACAAATATTTGAGCTTTCCTCTTACCTAATTTTCAATTCTCTGCACTAGTATTTTGTGTTTTATCAGAAACACTGATTAGCTTTGGCTGTAAATCTGAATTAGGATTGTAGACTCGTTCTCTGCAGGTTTGGCTTTTACCTGCTCACGCTGCTAGAATTTGGATCTGAGGTTCAGGGGCATACGGGTGACATCAAGTGGTGGAAGGTGAGGAGGCCTAATTTTCCAGTTTCTATGGGTTCCCTTGTCTTTGCTTCAAAGTGCAGATATTGGGCTAAATCTCTAAATTCCTTTCAGTTTCTAATATTCCATCAAATCTAACAAGGAAAGATGGAAAATAGGATAGTTCTCTAAGTAAAGCTCCCAAACTGAAATTTTTAGATCACATACTACATACTTCCTCCAGTTATTTTGAGAAATTGATCCAGTTATTTGAGGGTTTGAGGAATTGAAAACCTTCAGGTTTTCAACTCAAGCAGCTAATGCTTTTTTTAACGTAAAATTTTCTCTGATTTAATAACTTGAGTAAATGCGAAAGGAATATTTGTCATTCAACGTTTATACTTAGGAGCACATCATTTGGATTTTTGTTTGTTTGTTTTCCTGTTTTTGTAAGGAAGGCAGAGTTGATTGTCACCTGAGCAAATATTCTCAGGGTAAGGGGGATAAATAAATAGTGCTAGGCACTATTTTCCTACATAATTCCATGTAATCTTTACAGCAAACAGAGGAGATTCTTTTTTTTTTCCCTAAAAATGCAGTAATTGAGGCTTTTTCTAGTGGTACAGCTAGTAGTTGCCAGATTTAGGGTGGGAATAGGGTCTTCCTGGCTCCAAAGCCTCGACTCTGCAGCACGCTGCTGATTTTTGAGTGGAGTGGGCTGATGGGCCTGTCTGAGTTCAGGCACATACGGAGTAACTGGAACAAGAGCTGTTGGAAGGAAGATTCCTGTTTCAGGTTATGGAGTTTCTTGTAATACTTAGGTTTGTAGTTCTTTGTTCTTTATTTCTAATAATAGGGGGATTGAATCCATGGAGAATTATTTTACTCTAGGTAAATACTTAATCCATAGGTAGCCTGTGAAGATAGTGCTTAAAGGGAAGAATAGCTGAGTATACAGCTATTTTACGAAAAAAACAAAAACAAAAACAAAAACCAGAGTTTAGCTTTAGGTTAAGCTTTTCTTCTGTCTGAAGTTGTAGAAATAGAAAGCAGGTGCTTGCTATTTTGCTACTCCAAGTAACCTTCACTTTTTTGAAAAGGTCAAGGAGCCTTTTCCATTGTCTTTCTCTCATGTTCCTCCCTGACATATATTTTTCTGTTTCTTATGTGTTACACACTGCCTCACCAAAGCATGCCCAACTAAAACTGACCGTTAATTTTCTGTGCATAGCAGTGGTGAAAGATGTATAAATAATAAAAAATCACTTTTGTGCAAACCCGTTTATCTACTTAGATTCATTTTTTTTTTACTAATGCTACCAGATATTATTAAATTGATTGATTTGAATGTTATGTCCTTATTTTTTATCTATTCTCTCTCTGTTAATGAAAAGTAAATGACATAGTGGAAATGAGAAGAACCAATATTGGTTACCCAATGAGTTAATGGTCCTTGAGTAATTGATTTAATTTTATATGTAATTGAACAGTTTATTGATCCCGAGTTGTGTAATCAGTCGCTTGGTTTCTCACTTTTCTTTCACTTATAGAATCATCTTGTGATTTCAAAGTTAGAATCATTTTTATTTGACAGTATCCCCTGTGACATTCCCTGGGCCAGCCAGGAAAACCTCTAATGAAATGCAGAACAGCCAAGTTCATACAACTGATTTCCAGAGCCAGCACTTAGGTCAACATTGTCTACTGAAGGATAGATAGCTCTGGTTTTGGTCAAATCATACAAGGTTGATTCTAACTTGGAACCTGTCACATTGACAGAGGAGAGTTGCTTGCTTGAATTGCCTACAGGGAAAACATTGCAATGTGAGAAATATATCCCGAAATTGCAAAAGTACAGTGAGCCTCTTATCAGAACCATATTTAGGATTAAGAATACTACCATGTATTGTGTGTGCTTACATATAACTATTTTAATGCTTTAAGAAATTCTGTCATACTCTAATAGATAATCCCCAAACTCTATTTAAATTTCTGCATTTCCTGGCTTTTTTTCCTTCAACTACTTAAACTAGAAGAGTTTAAAATAAGCAAACAGCTAATTCAATTTGAACTGCATTCCTGTTTCTGTTCTTTCTCTGTTAAACAGTCTGATTTTTTTTTTAAGTTGAAATGGCTCTGCCTAAAGACTAAAGTTTAAAGGGAGGATCCTACAAAGAAGAGGGTGATGTAAATCCGAACCACTGAAAAACTTTAAATGCAGTTCTGAATGTATCTTTGATTAGGTGATTGTACTTTGGATTTGTAGAATAATTATTCATTTCTTTTTCTTTTCTTTCTTTCTTTGTTTCTTTTTTTTAAACAATCTAAAAGGTAACCAAGGAGGATTTCAGTAGACCCCTCAGGCAGTCAGCACTACCCCACGAAATGCTAGGGGTATGGTACATTTTTCAACTAGATTTTAATTCTCCATAAGAAATTTAATCTCCTATCATACCATAACCATCAGTGTCTAGCCTTTTAATGGTGACGTCATGTAATTCTGGTGTATCTTTTTGTGTACCATGGGTCATGTATGTATATTTTGGTTATCTATTTCTATCAAAGAGCAATATGCAATGTGAAACACTGTAGGCTCAGACTAGAAATAAGTAGGAACTGGTACTGTGTCACTTTTTTGAATTGGAAATTACATACGGTCATTCACATTGAAATGAGTTATTTTACATGCACTTTTAAAATTATATGATTATTTTGCTTTTGCTTCTTTAAACATTAAAATATAATATTTATTACAGTTTTAAAGTCTTAGATTATAGATGGCATTTCAAAGCCTCTTTGGGTAGTAGTTCATAACAAGATTAATCATCACTCCAGAAACTGAGGCCCCTTATCTTAAAATAAAATTTAATCTTTCTTTCATAATTTGTTTTTCTTATGAGAAATTATTATCACTGTAACTATATCATGACAACATTATTTTAAAGAACCTTTTAAAGTATTGAATACAATTTAGAGCAGCTACCTATGTGGATATACATTTTTATTGCTTGTGTTAATATGTAATAATTAGAGGCAGAAATAAAATGGAAGCTATAGTTTGCTTAAGTGTTAAAGGTTTACAAAAATGTAATTTTTATGTGAAAAGCATTGAAGGGATAACATTAAATTTGACTCATACTGTTTACTGTTCCTGTTTTGAAACAGCTTCTGTTGTGTGAACAAGAGATTGCAGTTATTATGGATGGCCTCTTAATAATGTGAACTGGCTTTCTCCTGTGTTTATAAGATTGAGAAACTAAGAGTTGGGGGTATTCTCTTAGTCTTCGAAAGTTTGTGTTGCAGCAGGCACCAGAACTTCAGTGTTTTTCCTACCCTTTATCATTAGGCTGCTCTCTCTAGTGGGGAAAAAGCTTTCTTTAATTTTTATTGTCAACCATTTTAGAACACTGTGGCTGAATTGCAAGGAGTGTCTGGCAACTGCAATAACAATAACAACTATTTCCTTAAGGTTTGTTTTTTGGTGGAAAATAATGCTTATCTGCACCTTCCTGCTTCATGTGTGAAATGAAATATTCCGTCTTATTAACTAGCTCTGTGCTCAGAAGAACTTCTCTAGTGCCGTGTATTTTGTATGTTGAATGCTAGTTTGAACATAATCATTTGAAAAAAATTAATTCTGAAACATAGAACATATTTTAGGCACAGATTCTGCAGTTTGGACTCACTTCATAATATTTAACCGTGGATGTTTTTAACCCCTAACACTTGCAATATTTTGTGATTCATTTTAAAGGGCAGAAAAAGAGAACCAACCGCGGGGCTGTGTGATGTTTATAAAATATAGTGCACACGGTGATTTATATTGTCTTTAAATCCACTTTTTTTTTTAGAAAAGGATCATTTGATACAAAGTTCTTAATATTTCAAAAAACTAAATGTATATATCTTTAAATTGTAGTAGTACTTGTTTGCATGATTTATATGGTAGACAACTAAAATGTCTAAAAAGATGTAACAGTTTAAATAATAAACTACTTCTCTCTATGTTTAGCTACCAGTAACAGAGACAGAGTAACGTAAAAATGGAAGTCAGGTATATTTAAAAGGGAGATTGCTTAATGGTGATTAGAGGAGCCAGAAGAATAGGAGAAGTATGAAATATAAAACTTTTTAACAACTTGTTTATAGACTCCATTTTGACCAGAACTTTAAAATTATTCAGTTTATTTATGTCCTTTGGTTTCTGATTCTCAAATCTACAGTAATGGTCATTGTCATTGAAACCCAAAATCATAAGGTGCTTAGAAGATATTCAATTAAAGACCATATCCATGCTCAGTCTAACCTAAGTGTACACACACACACACACACACACACAAAATCCCCAGGATGTGGAAATCCTCCTCTGTTTGAAAGGTCCTCTCAAAATATTCTTTGTATATAGAAATGTTAGTATTTGTAACACTGAGGAGAGACATAAAGATGGATAGTATCTAGGGGAGATAGAGGTTAGAACGGAAACCTTTGCTTAAATAATGCCATCTTTTTGTTGCTTATTTTCTTTATTTTGTTTATTATAATGCAAGTGATTTGAATATGTTTTCTTATTTTCTTTCCACTGCCACATTGTGATATTTATTTACGAGCCAGATACAAAATACCAAGTAAACTTTATCAAATACTTCTAAGCCATTAAATTCTTCTGAGAAGATTACAGACTTTGTACTCTCTAGAAACCATGCTAGAACATTTCAGTGATGAACCACAGAGTTTGCAGTGTTAAAGAGACACCATAGAAACAAATACAAATGATTGCACTTTTCCTACTTTAAAAATATTTATAAGTTGATAAAAATTTTTTACCAAAAAGCTATAAAATGCTAAAATGTACAGTGAGAGATGGGACTGGGAAGCCGACTAACTTTTCAGTGAACTGTAGGGATCTTGTGGCTCCCCATGCCTTTGCTCTTTCTGTTTTTTCCTACCTTGAATGCCATTGCCTTTGACTCTTGGTTGCCCTTGTATGCCCACTAATCCTGTTCACCTTACAGGGCTCTGTTTAGATGTCATCTCTCTCCTCCACAAAGCCTTCTTGGACTCTCTCAGCGGGGCTGAGGGCCCTTCTTTTCACTGAGTCAGTAGTACCTTTTGTATCTCTATCATTATTTACCCACAAATTTCCCCCAACTAGCTTGTAATCTCTTCAATGACAAGTTTCAATATCTGGTTGATTTTTAATATGTATAGGGATGAGCCCAGCACTGCAGATTAGAAGAAGCCAAGAAATTGAACTGAATTGAATCACTCAAAGGATATTAAGATGAAAATTGGAGAGTAGAGTTAAATGAGAAGAATAAAATTAGAACATTATCTGAGATAGTGAAGGGAGACTGGCATAGAATACAAGGGTAAAGGAAAGGTCAGACCTAGTAAGACTAGAGAGTGAAGATAGGGAAAGGACTGAAAAAATAAGCTATACTTGTCTGTTGGCACTTTGAGGTTTAGCACTGTGAGCTTTTGCTACAGCGTTCTAATTGTTTTGAGGGACCGTGAATTTACAAGAAGACCCTATCTCTATCACACTGCACCAAAATCTTCTTTCTGCATGTAACCCCCCCCCCAAAAAGAAGCATATTTCATTTCTTGAAAACCTTTGGGACCTTAGAAGTAGCAACTGGTGACTCACATTGACATGATTTCTTTTTAGTCATAACTGAATAAACATGTAATAGAAACAGGATAGTTGAAATGGCCTAAATTTAGATGCCAAGATCAATAATACGTAGATAACCATCTTTTCTTGCCCATTGTATATTAACTTAAAAATAGCCTTCCATTATAGAACTACATTTTCATCAGCAGGAAAAACTAAATGGTGACCTGACCAAGGACTGCTGTCCTAAAGCTGCCTTATTATGCAGATTTGCCAGCTCTGATAAGGGCTCCATTAATTTTAAATTGATATTGATGCTAGTAAGGGTGGTAGTAAAAACTCTTAATCATTTTTTAGAATTCAACTTCCTAAGGAGTTTTTTTAAAATTATTTTATTGACATAGAATACGTTGTGTAGATCTTAAGTGTATGATTTGGTAATTTTATCACTGTATATCCATATTTCAGACATTAAAATCAACATTAATGAGAAATAATTTGGATACAATAAAATGCACCAATTTCAAATGTGTTCAGGTTAACAGTTTCATGAATAATTACCACCAACCACAATTAAGATATAGAACACTTTCAGTACCTCAAAAATAGTTCCCTTATAGAACTTTGCAGTCACTCTGAACCCAAAAAAACCATTCAGTCTGTTTTCTGACGATATAATTTGTTCAATTCTAGAATGTCATTTGAATGGAATTATAAAGTTACATACCTTTTAATGTCTGGCTTCTATCCTTTCTCTATCATAATGTCATATTTATCCTAAGTGTTCTCTATATTATGACTATACTGTAATTGGTATTGCTTTAGGTTACGGTAGGCAAATCCCAGGGCCCACCCAAAGTGGCTGTCTAATTGGCAAACTCCATCTTAAAGCTAGAGCCCCATGGGCTACCCTGATCTATAAGGTAAAAATAAACCTAGTCTTCCACCTGAGGGACCTCATGGGAAATTGCTAGTGTCAAACCTTGGTGCTGAGTGGAAGGGAAGAAAAAAAATTTTCTCTGAGAAATTATGATCACAGCAGCCTGATCATTATTGCTGTCTTTTACAAGGAAAAAAAAAAGCATTGAGGCATTCAACTGCAGTCAAAGCCTAAATGAAAGTTAAAGTTTCAAGAAGGAGAAGCTTACAATTTCAGAGTACAAAACTCACAGGAAAATAAATCACCATGAGTAACAAACAGCAGAAGAGGGAGGAAAGGAGAAGGGAAGGGAGAAAGAAAGAAAAAAGGAAATAAAGATAAGATCCAAGATTTTATCAATTATGCCAAACTGGAACAAATCCCTCCAGTCGCATATTATATATTTCGGAAGACAAAAATGGAAGTAGTACAGCTCTGACACGAGGCATACAGTAAAACCTTGAGAGTGTGAATGTATGAAGTAATGAGGTATACAGCCTTTGTACCAAAACCAAATAATGAAGAATGAGGAGATGAATAGGCTTATCCTATTTATAAAAATAATGCAAAAAAGTCCTTAACAAAATGCTAGCAAACTGTAACCAATAACATAACAGAGATACCAAGCTGAGTTTAGCCAATAAAGCAAACATGATTTAACATTTGAAAATCAGTTACTGATTGCATCTGACGTTGTCCTGGAAGGCAGGAAGAAGAAATAGAAGAAATAAATTGTAAAGGAAGAAATAAAACTCTTATTATTCACAGGTGATGTGTCTGTCTATTTAAAAAACCTCAAACATACTTACAGATAAATTATTAGAAATAATATAAGATTTTAGTAAATTTGCTAGATATAAAATTAACATAAAATATAACATCTATTTCAATGTGTCTACATAGAGAAAATATAATTTACAAGTTATTTATTTTGGTAAAGGCAAGAACTTGCCTAACAAATTTAGGCATGACCTCAGTGGAGAAAAATTAATTTTATTGAAATATATTAAAGAAAACTTATGGAAAAGGCAAAGAAACCTCTTGTTCATGGATTAGAAAACTCAGTAGTTTGCTTAATTGAGTATTTTCTCTGAGTTGATTTATACATTCAGTACAAGTCCAGTAGAAATAATTCTAAGGAATTTTTTAATGGAAAAAATGTTAAGCTGTTGCTAAAATATATATGAAGGAACAATGTACCAGAAATAATCATGACATCTCATGCCTTAAGAAAGAGGTATTTATTATTAAACTGTAGCAATTTAAACCCTGGAGGAAAAGAATGGACAAATTGGTCAGAGAGCTCAGAAACAGGCCCTCACATACATGAAAATTTGATTTGTGATGTAGATTATACTCTAGATGAGTTGAGAAATATTAGGCTTTTTAATTAAGGAAATATGGTGAGATTGCAATCCTCATCTCAAAAGTTCACTCCAGGTGGGTTAACTACTCAAATATGAAAAGCAAAACTATAAAATTTAGAAGACAGTGTAGAAGAGTATCTTTATGACCTCAGTGTAGGAAAGGGATAGACTGGGATTTTAAAATTGTAGAATAGATAAACAAGATTATACTGTATAGCACAGGGAAATATACACGAAATGGTTTCTTATACTTAAGAAAGCAAAACCATAAAGGAAAGGATTGAGAAAATTGAGTACATTAAGATTAAGAACTTCTGTTCAGCCAGAAAAAAAAAAAGGCTTTGTGAAAGCATAAAGACAAACCAGAATCCATAAGAAAATATTTGAAAAATAAATTACTGAAAGAGAATTACATAGAAAGTACTTCTGTGAGCCAATGAGGAAAGACTACATATGGGCTATTGGCTTGAATAGGAGAAGAAATTTCAGTGACTAGTGAACACATGAGAAGATGCCCAACCATATTAGTAGTCAAAATATAAAAACTAAAAACCCAAATGAAATACTGTTTCCTATCCACTAAATTGATTTGAATTGGATACTTTAAGTTTTGATGGGGATGTGGAAAAAGGAACTCCTATTCTCTGCAACAGAAATATAAATTGGCCTATTCACTTTGAAAAACAGTTCGGCATTATCTAGTGAAGTTGGCTCAACAATTCTATTTCTGACTAACTACCTTAGTAAAATTCTTAAATACGTGAGGTTCAAGACATGTATAATATTGTTCTTGTAGTAGAAAAGAATTGGATATAGCTGACATCTCTGTCACCATGAGAATGGGTAAATATATTGTAGTCTATTCCTACAGTGGAATGATATACAGAAGTTGTTTCTGCAATCCACAAAAATTAGTGGAATCTTGATACATTTTTAGTAATACAAAAATATGGTAAAACTAAAGAAAAACTAAGAATGATAAAATTCATCAGAATTATTCTGAAGTTCAAGTGGCTGAAACGGAATCAAAGAGGCACACACAGAGGATTATAATTAAAATGTAGTACCACTGCTCCTTTCTTAAACTAGATTGTTAGTCATTGGCGGTGATTGTGTCATTATGCAGTATAATTTTTGTATGTTTCATAAATACTCTTTATGTCAACTCAGTATTTAATGAAAAATTAAAATCTGCCATGCACAATTGCTTATATATAAGTTATGTGGGTATAAAATGAATATGATATGGTTCCTGATCTCCAAGGACTTAGAAAATGATTTGATAGTCTGTGTCATCTCATAGTACTCCTTTAAAATTACAGATTTCTCCACTCAGCCTCATACCTGCTGAAACAGAATATGCATTATAGGTGGCCTACGGTTATAGGAGTTTGTGGTAAAGGTTAGGTACAGCCACAGCTGGAGTTGTCCAGTTTAAAGGCAACAGCAAATCTGATGTAAAGACCTTTGAGTCCTGGTATTGCAGACACTGCAAGATGAGATTTCTACCACGAATCACCAGGTAGCCATAATGAGAAAAGGAGTAGAATTATTTCCCCTCAAAGGAAATTGTAAGTAAATTGTATTTATTATTAATCCATAGATAATCCATAGAAATACCATCAATGATTTTTTTTGTTTTACTTTTTTGTTTACTATAAATTCTGTAACTATAACTTCTAGTTCTGTTTGATAATCTGTTAGCATTTTTGTAATCATATGAGCCAGTTTTTCTATGAATATACCATATTTTCCAAGATTCAATTAGTTATATAATTAAAGAATTATTAAAATAATAATAACTTGTGCCACTTTGGTTAGTATAGTTGTTCTCTTCTGCAGATTAAAGATTCAGGGAAATACAAATCTCTTAGTCTCTTCCCACAGTTCTGCTGGCATCAGAATAAGTGCTTCATTGTTTCCTTGGCAAGTAAAATGAAACTCAAGGAAGGCTGCCAGTTTGAAACTGCAGTGTGACATTTGAATTACAGAGGCCTACTTTGGTCTGTTGACTGTTTAGTTCTGGATCTCAGTGGGAAAAATAAGGATCACTGGTTCCCTCCTCATATAGAATATATTTATCAGAGACTTAAAGACAATGGCACTAATGTCTCAGTAAGTAGCTATCTTTTATTAAGAAGAATTGAATTAGGAATGTTGAGTCATGGAAAAATATCGTTTATACTCCCAAGAAGCTTGCTATTTTGCTGTGGAAACAATAAATATATACGGTAAAGAATTTAAATCATTTCCAAGGCAATCTGTCAAAAGGCCAGATAACCATAGTGTAAAAGAATCATTGCAATGAAGGACATATAGAAGTAAAAGCATGAATTTGAAATTTGTGATTTCAGTTTTTATTTGCAAGAAGTTATTTGTTGTTATTTATTTGTTTTCTGTCACCAAGAAGCTGGGTCAGTATTGGGTGTGCTCAAGTAATAAAAAGACCAGTTTAACTGCAGAGCAGAGTATTAGAAAAAATTGTTGGAAAGTCTTTGAAAAGGTAAATTGAATAATATTGTAGGGGCTTTATCAGTCAGCTGAATTTCTAGATATTTTTTCCATTAAATAGTAATTGGGAAATAATTCTCCCAAGGCTCTCACATTTCTGAAGCATTGACTACCTTTTGTTCTGGACTACCTTTTCAAGTGTTTACGTAGTGAACAGTTTTGGAAGGTAGAGGTAGACTTTCCATCTCAAGCAAGGACAGTAATACCTACTGACTATTATAAAAGATGTAGGTAATCAGGCATGTGTAGGTCTCTCTCCTGACATGCCTACCTGTGCTAGTATCCTCTGGCCCTCTTTCATCATTCTTTGGAAATTGTGGCTTGAAGTACCAGCACAAAAATCACGATACCCCAGTATTAACTAGTATGAAGACCTATTCTGGGTTAAAGGAAGGCCTTGACCTTATTGAGAAGATAGTTGCAGGGTTACATACCTACACTGAGCTTGGAAGGAAGGAATTTGTAATTGTCATAGTCAGAAGCCTGGTAAATCCTTAGAACTTTGGCTGGTTCACTGGGGAGATCATGGGGCAAGGGACGTAATGCTCATTAATAAGAAATAGCAACAGTTGAGCTACCTTTTGACTCAACCCCTCCTGTAGTTTATCATGCCTACTTTAGATTCACTCACACAGTAAAATGTCTCAGAGTTTTTTTGCAGTGAGTCTTGTCTACTATGAGGAAATATTGGACCTGTTAGGGAGATTTCTTTCAGATAGACAAACCCCTGTGGGAAACCATAGAGAAGTATTTGGGTCCTAACTGGTCTGTAATGCTGATACAGGTAACCCACTGGAGAATAAGAAACTGTCCCCAAACAATCTAGATAAATTCTTACGGTCAGCTTCACTACTTCGAAAATTTCTCCATCCCTTGTGTTCAGCCACACTTATGATTGGGCTCCAGATTGAGCTGGACTCCAGAAGAGAATCCCTGTTGTAGGAGTCAAGGGTAAGGTGCTGAGTCAGAAACTCCCCAGAGCTGAGCTGGCTGTGTCCGTAGTGATGACTCATCTAATACCAGGCTTTAGGGGGACCATAGACTTTGGAAGTTTGGCTAAAACGTAACCAGTGCACTGCTCAAAACTAAAGATGAACTATTACTTATTACATGAAATTGAGTTATTGAATTCAGTTGAACAGTTGAAAATGAATTATTATAGCACCTTATTATAGGCACAGACCTTCTCTTTGCCTCTAGGCCCCTCTCTCTCCCCTGACCTCAGCTGCTTTAAGGAGAAAGATGACCAGGGGCAGGCTGAGATGGATCTCTTTGTCTTCCAGAGAGACCAAATGCTGTATGAACCCTTTGAACATGCTGGGAAACTTTGGGAGGAAAACACTCAAACTTGATGGTTCTATGGATACTGACTCCATAAATCACCATGTCACGTGATCCCATAGTGAGAAAGGATATTCCAATTCAGCTGATGTGGTTTGGGCAGAGTCTGAAGCAGGAAGGGAAGCTAAAATGACCTTTAAAGGGTTAATGGAACCCTTTGGACAGATGGAATGTAATGCTGTTACGGCTTCCATTGGTAAATCTGTAGTGGATTTGTTGTGAATGCCTGCACTTTTTCGTCCCATTCATGCCAGTGGAGGTTCTCCCATTCAAAGACTGTCACATGTAGAGCAACGATAGTAGGATATATAGATCACGCTCCCCGTTTTCTCCCAGGTCATCCAGCAGAAACAATATAGAGTCCCATGAAGAGAAGTGTGAATCATAGTTTATTTAAACACTTAATGGCTACCAGAATACTCAGGGCATTTCCCATCACAAAACTGCATGCCTGATGCAGCAACCAAGAAAGGGGGAATGGGGCAGCTATTAACCTTCCACTAAGCTCTTATGGAAACTGAAACTGAGGGCTTGACCTGTGGAGACCTTGTCACTCTATGGCCTCATATTCTCAGTTTGAGTTACGTAGGTTAGCTTGTTTTCACTGACCAATAAGGTTGGAAGGGCCCAACGAATCTTGCTTGTCAAATGGAAATGATAGATTCAAGAAAGCTGCTAGGCTGGCCCAGCAGCATCATAGATGTATGTGAACAAGTAGCAATTTTTTATTTTGGGTAAACTTTCTCTGCTACTACACCTCCTGAAACAAGGCCTCTAGATCAGTGAAGCCTTCGTTTCATAGAGATTTTCTTAAATGCCTGGACTGGTTTCACTGATGGTTCAGCTAAGCTGCCCAAGTCTGCCTGCTAGGCTTTCCAACCTTAGCAGCAGCTCTGCCGCCCCCAAAATGGACATGGTCTCCTTGCTCAGTGGGCAGAACTCAAGGTCGTACTTATAACTCTGGCCAGTACTTTCCTTGATGAACCTTGTTACATTTTTACTGATTTTTGAGCTGTTATCAATGACCTGTCTGCTCTGTCACTTGGAAAAGTACAGACAGACAGATTAAAGTTTGATTTGCAAACTATAGAAACAAATTATGGCAATTGATCAAACTCTTAGAGCTGTTCATGTAGCTGCACCTTAGGGGTGGTTGTAATTGGCCTTCATGTATTTAAAGAAACACCATAATTATTAGATCATGTAGCTCTAAGATGACAGTAGTGATCCCTCCAAAATGCAGCTATTCTTGGTTACTTAGGGTTGCTTTCCTGAGGGTTGCTGACTGACTTATATGCATTCTACAGGCAATTATTCTTAGGTTTGGAGTCATTTAATTAGATAAGGTGATTCAAAATGTTCTGGACTTTAGGTGATGGGATCAGTGACACCAGCTCAATCCTGGAAGGCATTCAGATCAGCCTCAGCTTGTTGGCCAGGGTTGTTATGAAAGACAGAATTGCCCTAACCCCAGATTTTCTCCTTGTGGTCCAATGCCTAGCCTGTGTGACCACTGATTCTTCATGCTATACCTAGATTAATGCCTTACGCAAAGTGGACAACTCAGTAAAGTAGCTTAAGGAGAAATGTACTTGGATTTCTAAGGTAGACTCTGATGGTTTATGGAATTTGTTTAGCCAGTAGGGTCTGAAAGCCTTGGGAATACGGTTGATCTTAGTATTGCAAGTTGGACTCATTCTGCTGCTTGGAGTTCTTTTAATAGTAGGGGTGTGTGTGTGTGTGTGTGTGTGTGTGTGTGTGTGTGTGTGTGTATTTTTTTTATTGAAGTATGGTCTGTTTACAACGTTGTCAGTTTCTAGTGTACAACATAATGCTTCAGTCATACATGAACATACATATATTCGTTTTCATATTCTTTTTCACCATAAGTTACTACAAGATATTGAATATAGTTCCCTGTGCTATACAGTATGAACTTGTTGTTTATCTGTAGCTTTAATTATATGCTGAAAGATAGACTGAATATATTGGTCCTGGCAACCCTGGGCAACACTGATCAGTGTAATCAAGGGAATGTCATACTCATGGGAAAATTCCTCAGATGCCAGAATCGTGTAGAAATAAGGGTGGATATTGTTGAGAGACAGTTCCCCCATAGGTCCCTCATTTCTCTGCATGTCTTGTGAGCAGAGGCACTGATGGCCTTTGTTTCAGATTATTTTTCAATAATATTTGTATAGTGACCAGGTATGGAAAATAGAGATAGTGTCTGTCTTTAGGGCAGGTGAGAGACTTGCTTACTGCTCATTACAAAAAATTTGGGTTTCCCAAGCTTAACAAAAGATTTTATGGTTACACTCTGCTTCATTTTTAGACCATAGCAAATCCTGAATTTGAATCCTGTTTGGAAGCCATTTCTTAATTTGAGAATCAAGACTTTCAGAACCAGGAAGTCTTGGTTCCCTTCTGTTTAACAGTCCTCTCAAATGATCTCTATTCATCAGATTTTACTGTAAGCAGCAGGAGGCAATCGGGCAGCACCTTCAACACTGTGTTTGGAAATCTGCTTAGCTAGTTCAGTCAGTTCACTCTGGATATTTCCTTCTCCTTACAGAAGGAGATAATGTCGCTAAGCTTTCTCCACTACAAACAAGGATTCCCCCTTCCAGATTTCCATTTACAGTCTGTTCAAGGCATACGCTTCAAAATCTCCCCAGCCTTCATTCACTGCCTGTTTCCAAAGCCACTTCCCTATTTGTTTATATTTCTTATGGCAGTACCCCCGTCTCTTGCTGTGTAACAAATTACCACCAAAACTTAGCAACTTATAATAAGAAATATTTACACATTACAATATCTGTAAGTCAGTTTAGCTGGATGCCTCTGACTTGAGATCTCTCACTAGGCTGAAAATGAGGTTTCAGCCAGAGCTACAGTCATATAAATGCTCACCTGGGGGAAGATCTGCTTCCAGGCTCACTCGCAGCTGTTGGCAGGACACAGAAGATCCACTTCCAAGCTCCCTCATGTGACTTCTGGCAGGCCTCAGGTCCTTGCTGGCTATTGGCCAGAAACATCAGTTCCTTGTGATGTGAGCCTCTCCATAGGGCCACATACAACATAGTGGCTTGTTTCTCGAGAACAAGAGGACAAAAGAGATGCCAGTCACAGTCTTTTTGTAAACAGATTTCAGAAGTGACATCCCATCACTTTTGTTGTATTCTAGTTATTAGAAGGGAGTCTCTAGATCCAGCCCACATTCAACGGGAAGACATTATACGAGAGCATGATTACCCAGAAAAAAGGGATCTTAAGGGGTCACTTTAGAGCCTCCGTATCATAGTGGTAAATAGTCTCTGCTTTTGACGAGTACACTTTTGAAAAGGAAGGGTGGAGCGTAAACTAAGGAGCTTTAAAATTCTGTAAAATTAAATTCTAATTTATGAATAGTCTACCTCAATTGTTAGAAAATTTTAAGAAGTGAAAGGTGAGTTTGAATTGTTACAAAAGATTTTATAGGTGAATCTTAAATCTCTCTGATCAGAATTTTAGGAAGAATAATTTGTCAGCAGTATTACCAGCGACCTGAGGGCAGAGAACACTAGAGGCCGTATCTGTAATCTAGATAGAGATGTTTAGATGTTTCTTGATTTGGTGACTAGACAGTAAGAATGAAGCAAGATATCAGAAAATATTCTGAGAACAAGAAAATGTTAAATGACTTTATAAACGATGAGAAAAATGAATACCTTGGACCAACTATCATGCTGGACGTTTTACATATTTTATTTCTTTGAATCCTCTCAGTACCCTATTGGAGATTGGTATCTTTTGTACTACTTTATAGGAGGAGGAGATCATAGAAGAGACAAGCTAAATGACTTGTCTGGTATCCTACAACTGTGACATTGTTTTTTCTCCTCTGGGGCCCTGGTCTCTCAGTGGCATTGTCCCAGAGAAACCAGGGATGTTGAAAATAATTGTAGTCAAAAGTCATAAAGTCATCTGGTCATTTAGCATATCCTAGGCAAGTGATGAATACGTTGAATATATCACTACTGGAAATTCTCCCAACACCCTTACGAAGAAGGTGCTGATATCCCCGGTGACATCAAAAGAGACTGAGTGGCCTAATGTGACAAAACCAGGACACATAGAAGTCAACTGATAGAAAATGGAAAAAGAGAAGGGGGTGCTTTTGCTGAAAGCCATCTGGATGGTTGGCACAGGTTTAGGAATTTTAAACATTGAAGTGTTAGTTTGAGGTCTTTCTCCTCCAGAGAAAAAGCAACTCTCTTCTTTTCTCCCACAGAACTGAGTCTGAAAATACATATAACCAAATTCAATTCCAGTAAACAAATTCCAACAAAAACTGCATAATTAAGGCTATTTTTATGATTAGCACCATTTAGTTTCCCTGAATTTACCAGAGCAAACATTGCTACAGCAAAAATTACTGCTAATGGTTGAACCTAACAACAAGAGAAAATCCCCAAAAGGGTCATTTAGGCCCCAGCTGCAGCTGTGCTTCACTATATTTCTTACTTGAAAGCTGAGAATTAACAGGAAAATCAGGCTCTGCTATGCTGTGCAGATGTGGCTAAAACTGTATTAATTTATTCAGCAAAGATTTGTTCAGTGCCTACAATATGCCAAGCAGTGTGCTGGCCACACTGGGATAACAGGGAGAGATTATACCTGGCACTCTGAAGGAGCTTAGAGTGAGAAGAAGTTGTTGGGAGGAGGCAGATACAGGAACAGCCAAGTGTTACGAGTGGTGTAAGGCATGTCATGGAAACACAGAGGAGTGGATTAGAAGAGCCTTAAGGCAGCAGCTTCAGAGGATGTGCTAAGTAGATGGATGCTCATCTTGGACCACTGCAGCAGGAGGGGGGTCGAAAAGCTAGAGCAGAAGCCTGGAAGTTTTCTTGGTCTTCAGTAAAAGCTGGTACCTACTCTAAAACTGGGAATACAAGAAGAGCAAGTTTAGGGAAAGGAAGGGTTTTACTTCAGAAATGACCATTTTGCTTATACGGTCTTCTAGGATATTATATGTATGAAACCGAAAGTTAGCAAATGTCTGGTTACACGATACAGATTTGGTGAAGCTGTAGCATATTGCTGTTGTAGTCTGAGTACCAGCAGTGATCTTGTGTTAACACTCTATAGCCACCATCTAAATTAATCTTATGACAACCTTGTTATACTAAGGAACTATTTTTATCCTTACTTTATAGATGAGGAAACTGAAACTTAGATCTGAAAGCTAACTTTACCACCATCAAGAGCTGGGAATTGAACCCAGGCCTAAATGACTTCAAAACCATGATTGTTTAATTGTTCTCCACTTAACTCACCACCAGGACAGATACTATCTGTTCCTTCTGTAAACCCAGTCTGAGATCTACAGCCCTGCTGAATATTCAGGGCCCTAATCTGTCTACATACTTCTGCTTCCAGCAGAACCACCTTTCAGGGCAGAACTTGTCAGCTGCACTTATTATTGCAATTATTTACTTTAATAAAATATTGTATGTTCTGATGGAATATAAGTATAAAGGAAGTTGTGTCTATGAAAACAAGATAAAATGCTTTATGAAGAATCCGTAAAGACTGGTATCTCAAGAAAATTAGATGTGAGAAGGAAATGTAAAAGAGACAAACCATAAAACCCTAGAGGAATTTTGCCTTGCAAGTATCTTTTTCATCCATTTTAAAACACTATATTAATTCTATAGATTATATGCACTGGTCTGGTTTATGTAAGAAAGAGTGCATGAAACATCAGTCAGCGTACCTGGAAGCCAAACGTTTTATATGAGACTTCTGTGCGCTTGCCCAGGGTGAGCATGTTATGAGAGAAAAGAAAGGACAAAAACTTTGGAGCTCACTGCAGGCAGGTGCAAGTCTTCAAAGAGAACCGAATGATAATGTTCAAAGAAGTCGAGGGTGAATCTCAACACAACAGGATTATGCACCAGGGTTTTTGGTTGGCGAAAAAAAAAGGAATGTATTTCCATCTCTTTTTCAGCGAAGCTTTAGTTCTGTATACTGCAAGCAGCCTAGGATGGAGAAAAGAGCATGGGCTTTAAAAGATGTTAGATGTGTAGCTTCAGCAACATGTCTAATTGACCTGGGTACAGTCTCTGAGCCTCAGTTTCCTCAAATTAACATGGCATGGTAATACCTGTATCAGACAGTTTTTAAGGAATGTACAGTGTTGGGCACATAATAAGTTACCAGAAAATTACTATTCTTTTTTTACCCTTTTTAGGGGGCTATTTAAAAGAACTATTCTTGCCTCATTTAAATTGTATTTACAGGTTGGGACAAAGAACTTTCAAAAGTCTCTGTTTACTTGAAAGATACTGAATCTTTCCAGAATGAAGAGACAAAAAGAGAAGGATCCAGATAACAATGGAAATACTTTGTTGTAGCAATGTTTTTTGTACAACATTGCCCATCTTCTCTGTGAATGTCAGATTCAATCCAGTTTAATTCTGAGGCCTATGAAATTCTGCTAACATATCATTCCATGTAATTTATTTTATTTGCAGATTAACCATCAAAGTAATGTCCAAGAAAAAAGAATCAGAAGAACATATATTCTAAATCTACTAAATGTAAAATTTTAACCTCTAGATATTTATGAGGGTCTGTAGCAAATGCATCATTTATTCTAAAGCCTACTTAGGATGGGGATGGTAAAAGATCAGCAAGAGAGAATGAAACAGAAAATTTCTAAACACTCTATCCAGAGCCTCCAGTAAGTAGTAAGTAGAATTAAGACAATGAAAGACACATGTTGTCCTCAGGATGCTTGAAAGTCTAATTAGAAAGAGAAAACATTACTAAATGGAAAGATGAAATGAAAGATGTAAAGAATTTTAGCAAAATTGCAGGTAATTTGGGTATCGAGGAGAGAGACTAGAGAAGTAAAAAATAAAATAATCAAAAGAATTCTGAATAACTTAAATTTATGGAGATAATTTTGATAACTCGAATGGATAACAAAGCTAGAATTATGCTTAGAAGTAAGAATTACTTATATTGTATATACCCTAAGCCTATTTTCATTATAAGGAGTGTTAAAAACTGTGACAGAATACTACCTTCTTAGCAAACGACTTTGCAGTGCATTTTCTTGATGTTCCTGAAAACTTCCTTAGCAGGTTATAAATATTACCAAGTAAATGCAGTTGCCATTCTTGGATTTCTAAAAAATATTTCTTAAGATCCTATTATATGTCAGGCCCCTTCCTAGGCACATATTTATATTCATTCCCTTAGATATGGTGAAGAGGTATCTATTTTCAAGTTGGCAAAGGAAAATCATCAAATTATTGGTTTCAACTCTTACGTTTCGAAAGTGCTACATTGTCATCAGACTTTACCTTAAGATTTTGTTGTCATTCATGTTACTCATCAAATTGATTCGATATAGAAGTGAATTTTGTACCCCTGGCGTAGGCCTTCGTAATAAAGACATGGCTTTGCTGCTAGTTAAAAACAAGCACATAGTTTTATATCTCTAAATGGAAACATTCAGCAAAGTGTCTTGAGATTGTATACCTGCCAGCCTTGCTACATTCCTGTTAACATCACTGGGATTTATAAAGTACCCATTAGTTATAAATATATATATATTTATATATATATATTTGAGATGAGTTAATTTATATATATATATATATATATATATGATGAATTAATTTACAGAATATCACCAAAAAAAAAAATACCAAGTCTGGAATCAGAGTCCTTTTAAGATTTGTAGGATCTAATCATACCAGCAAATGGAGGCGATCTGGAACCAACCAGCCCCTGCTGTTCAGCTACCTTCCCCTGCCAGTGCCAAAGGCACTCAGAATGGTGTTTACAGTTTAGACATATTCATACTGGTTCCTAAGGACTCCTAGGGTTCCAGGTACTGAGGAGCTATACAGGATCAAGATGGAGGCCATCTGCCTCTTTTCCTTTTGGTCAGTGTCTCTGATTATATTTGGGGGGAAAGGGAGTTCTAACTAATGTATAACCAGTTTGGAAAATCACTGCTCTGTATGAAATATCCTGAGCTCACTCCTATACACAGATGCCCCCAGAATCACAGTCTTCATGGTAATAGTCTCCATGTGGGGAAGAAGAGTCTGAGGATGCTGAGGATCCTTTGTTCATCATGGTCAATGGCCCCCAAATTCCTTACTAGAAATTGTGTCTACTTCTGGGCACTGCAGTTTAGGAGAAATGTGGAGAACTTGGAGAGAAGTCAGAGTCCAGGCACAAAGACAATTACAGAGAATAAGACCTATGAGGAAACTAGAATTATTTTACTTTGAAAAAGAGAAGTTGGATTGGCAATTTGGTAATGGTCTTCCAGAGATTAGGAATTATGGCATTGAGGATAATGACTGGATTTCCTTCATGTGCAAACAGTCAAGGAAATACAGTTTCAGCTTTAGCAAGAAGAATATAGTGTGGAACCAAAAGAAAAAGTAGCAACCAGGTGTTTAGCCTCTTTAATCAAAGGAATAGATTACCCAGTACACTATTTATGAAAATTTTTAAAGGCAATATGAATTCCTCTGTGTTATGTATTAATGTAATTCTACCTGAAAGAACAGGGGTGAATTAAATGAACTTTGTTTTCCAACCCTGTGAATCAGTGATGTATCTTTAAATTATATCATAAGGTATAGAGTTCAAACAACTATTTTGAGTTACAGTCTTACAGCCTGATGTTGCCAGGAGAGAAGCTACTTTCTAATAATGTTAAGGAAGTGAGGAGTGAGGAGGAATATTTATTCCAGGGGTCATGAACTCAGATACCTACAGGGCATGAAGCTAGCAACAGAGAATGATGGAGTTAAGGAAGCTGTCATGTATTAGAAAGTCCATGACCCACGTAAAGGGGCAGCCACTGCTGACTCTGGCCAGTTGTTATGTCATAATGTACCTATGTCCAGCAGATCTTTGGCTTTCTCAAGAAAAACTGGAAGTCTGGAATCTTAGGTGAAAAAATTTTTAACAGTGACAAAATGCTGAGATTTATCCAAGTAGTACTGTACAGGCAAAGCATACACCTGTGTTGGCTGTATGTTAGAAAACTTCGGTTTAACCTTTAGGTCACTAGTTAACCACCACATTAGTTTACAAAAAAAAAAAAAAAAAAAGCAGATCTGATTGAACCCTAAAGCTTAGGAGAATTAATCTACTCTGCCTTTGTAAGGCTTAATTAAGGTCCTTTCCAACTCTGTGAATCTTTTGATCTCCCCTTCCTCCTTCACCACTTCTCCTTATTGGATGACTTATTCATTACAGGTGGTGGGAATTTAAAGGAATTACTTATTTCTCTTAGCAACATAAGTATCAAATACTTAGATTGAAAATAACTTCTTTACCAAAGATACTGCTGAGGCTGTTAGACTTTTAGAAATGCACTTACATACAGCATAAATGTGTCACTTTGGATCTTTGAACTAATGTTTGTTTATAACATTGGCTGCATGAGGCATGCTTGACTTAAAAGCCTACTTACCCTATTACCATTTGGTGTCATAGTTTATTTCTCTTTTATAAAATATTGTAAAATAAACCACCTCCACCTGGGTAAGGACAGCTAGATTTCTGAAATCCCCTTCCTTTCAGACAGGAGACTATGCCACAGATGAAGAGGAGGATGAGGTAGGACCTATTCTTCCTGGCGGTGACATGGCCATTGAAGTCTTTGAGCTGCCTGAGAATGAGGACATGTTTTCCCCATCAGACCTGGACACAAGCAAGCTCAGTCACAAGTTCAAAGAGGTAGGTTGCTAAGCTGCAAAATATTTTTCTATAGCTGTCCATTTCATTTAATTAAGCATATACTTTTGTTTGAAAAGTGTATTAAGAATAATCATTTTTCAAAAGAAATCCTTTTAATAAAAGATTGTCTTGAATCTCATTGAATTTCAAGGCAAAAGTTAAGTAGATCTCATTCCATAATCATTAGTTTAAATGCTTATTTGTCATAGTGATAGTCTATAACTTGTCATTTCCATAATTTCAAGCTGTAGTTTAAAGGTGCAGCTTTCGTGACAAGTTGAGGTTTTATTTTTAAAATTTGATAAAAGTTTCCAGACCTGGTGATAAGCTCTCCTCGAAGGCAGTGATTTCTAAGGTTTGTTTTTTTTTCCCCAACATAGACAAGGTTCCAACAGGAATTAGATGATATACCCAAGTGGTTTAATTGAAGAAAATTTAATAAATGAACTTTGAACAGAGTTAACAGAACTACCAAGGGATGGTGCAGTACACAGGGACCGGCAGCAGCCGGAAGCTGTTACCATCCTTTGGCTTAATAGGTAAAGAGGGAAGGAGATTACCTTTTTTGAAGGAGGGCCATTCAATGTCTGCAGCTTTGTAAGATGCAGCCACTGCTAAAAACTGTAGCCTGAGGGCAAGGGTGATAATTTACCAAGACCCTTCCCTCCTGCTGCTGAGGCATGCCGTCCGCCTGACCCACCTGTCCCACCTGTCCCACGCAGGGGAGCCCGAGAGGGCAAATGCAGACAGCCACACAAACTCTTCTTCCAAATTAACTTCTCAGAACCCCAGCATGTGAAACAGCAACAGTGATGAGTGGGTCCCCAGGCATTTTATTCTTCATTGTTTTATGCAGCATCCTCCATTGTTGAAGACAAGTATGTCATTATTTACAACCTGCCCACAATAAACCTAAAGTATGGAGGCTTGAAAACCACTGTTCTGTGGTTGCAAGTCTCTTAGGGACTTGACCACTTGGAAACAGTATTCTCCTATTCATGAGAAACAAGGTTGATAATTGCAGATTTCTAATTTCTAATTTTATTTATAATTTCCAATTTTGATGTATTATAAATAGGTCAATTCTATATGTTCTGATGTTATACCTAATATGCCTAATATATTGACTTACCTTTTTAATTCCCTGTGACAAATTTATATTTGTGAAACCAGTGTCAAGGTGAATGTACTTTTCAAATAAGTTTTTATTAAATAAAATAACTTATGTTCATTATAGAGTTTTGTAAAATACAGATTTCTATAAATGCCAAGACAGTACTAATTATCCCAATATTATGTTATTTGGAATTATATGGTATATATACTTTTAAATTCCTAGTCTTGATACTTAAAATTGTATTATTAGGATTTTCCCATGTCATCAAATATTTTTCTATAAATAATGCTTATTCACTGTTTCATCTTATGCATCTTTTATAATTTACTTAATTCCTGTTTTGGAACATTTCCTTTGTTTCCATGTCTTTTTAAATTATTAAAAATAATATTGCAGTAAATATCAAAACAAATTCTCTTAGTAACTATTAGATCAAAAAATATGAATATTCTGGGGACTTGTACTTAATGGCACATTGCCACCAGAATGGCTTTTCTTGGTGATATAGAAATTTATGTCACCTAGTGTGTTGAGAGTGCCCATTTCTCTTCCATGTATTATTATTAGTCATGTTGAACCATTTCCATTTATATAGTTCATAGAGTCCTTGAGGCAAAACACATGGGTTTTTCATATGATTTATGATTATTCCTCATTCTAAATCAGATACAAACATCTTGGTGGCAATGAAGTACACTATTATTTAATGGTCAGAGTTCCCTTACAGTAGAAGTAGCAATGCATTAGGACCACTTCTTTAAAAGACTTTCTAGATTAACTGATATTTTCAAAGAGCAATTCAGAAAAAGAAAGTTCTTCTGCAGGAAGTGGCTGGTGGGAAGAAGTGGTGTAATCTAGGTACCTGTTTCTCTGCGGCTCTGATTTGGCCCAAGAATACATACTATCTAGAAGAGTAGATGAACTGTTTGTTCTTTAAGAAATCTTCCTTGAATATTAAAACTCTCAATCCAGCTTTGAGGGAGTGAGGACAAGGTTGTATACCCTGGCAGAATCATATTATGTAGCTCTTCCTTGTTGCCAGGTTAAGTATGACCTCCACTCCTTGGTAGATAATTGAGCGGGAAGGATGGTACACATTCTTTTATGGAAGCTAAAGAACCCCCAAAGCAGAAATAGTATATGGAAGGTTATATCCTCCATTTTCTGAATTGAGCCAAGAACTCAGTTCTCCATAAATAATTGTTTCAGGGGGGACACCATTATGTAGGTAGCTGCATGATCTAGACCAGGGGTTGGCAAACTATGGCCCACTGGCCAAATCTGGCCTACTGCCCTTTTTTTGGGTAAACAAAGTTTTATTCACACATAGCCATGGACATCCATTTATTTATTGTTTGTGGCTTCTTTCATGCTACAGCAGTAGAGTAGTTGCACAGAGATCATATGGCCTCCAAATCCTAAATTATTTGCTGTCTAGTCTTTCACAGTAAATGGTTGCTGACCTTGGTACAGGCTGCTGCATGATCTGGATCCTTTCTATATATCATTTCTCATTGCTTTTTAGCCTGAGTAACCAAATCTGTTGTTTTAATTTTGGCTTTTAAGAACTGACAGTTTGTCATCATCTCTAAAGCAGGTAAATACCACACCATTTCTCTTCTAATTCTTTTATTCTCCTTTATTTTGTATTTAGCATATGAATATATTCATTTCTTTAGGAGATTGCCATTGCTTATCAACTGTGTGGCACTCTGTCACAGCATTTATATCTTGTACTCTGTCACCATCAGTGTACAAGCAATTTGTTGATGTGATTAGCATACATGCCTGGTTACTGTACAGTACTAGATATTTTTCACAGGATTATGCACAAAACCTGAAGTGGAAGTGGAAAATGATTTTGTGTTGGACTGTGTAGAAAGTCTTGTATTACAGAGGCTTCTCATAAATACCTTATTTCAAGTAAAAGTACTTGTTATACTATTATGATACTATACTATACTATAAAGATACTATTATGTATCTTCATATTTTATGTAGCTACTAGACTCTAAGCTCTTCTGTATTTGCTGAGTATTGTATCCATGGGCTGCACAGTTCTTGGAATACAGTTAGTAGTTAAATCTTTGGTGAGTGAATGGTATCAAGCATATCCTGGAATTTGTTGTATAATACAAGCCAGCTACCTAATTTAATTTTCCCAAGTGGTTGCCAAGATGGCTAACGCTTTTATTAAATGCTCATTTACCCCTTCCGTCTGGTTGAGGTGGCGTTATTACCTACAGTATTTGTGCCTTTACACTCTGGACTGCGTCTGGCCTTCATATTCTGTTCCTTTTCTCTTTCTTTGGTGCAGTATTGTTAGAATATATATAAAACATTGGTGGAATAAATCAGATCCTTCTAACTCTTCTCTTCAGAAACTCCTTTACTTTTCAACTTGTTCAAGAAAACATTTGAATCACTTTAATTCCCTGAAAAAAAGTATTTGCATTTTTGTAATTACATTAAACTAGTACATTAACTTGCAGAAAACTGGCATTTTTATCACATTGACTCATAATATGAGTTTATGGAATATATCTGTTTAATTCAAGTCTTTTTTTCTGACCCTCTCTAAAATTTTATAATCCCCTCTATTATATGTGTTCACCTATAAGTAATAGGAAATCTTAACTAGAGTGGATTAATCAAGAGCTGCCACAAAGGTTATATTAGTTCCAATATAAGTAAAGAAGTTTCGTCTATTTTTTGATTTTTAGGAATGACTTATAAAAGAGACTTAATGACTTGCTTAAAATCAAAATCTCTATTCCCTGAAAGTTTATTATCACTCAGCTTAAAAACATCTGCACCTTTGTGGAGGAAGATTTTAAATACTTTTTGATAGCTATTACTCTTTCCAAGTTTTTAAGTTTATCTTGGGCCAATTTTGGTATTTTGCATTTCTCAAGAAATTTATTTCCTCTAGGCATTCATATTTATTAACTTATATTTTTGATACAGTTTTTAAATACTGAAATCTTTAATATCTATAGTTACCTTTTTATTCTTTTCCTTGAGTATTTTCAATTTTTTCTTGTGTTTTCTAGAATTTTTATGTATCATGTTAGCTTTC
This sequence comes from Vicugna pacos, assembly GCF_048564905.1. Taxonomy (NCBI): domain Eukaryota; kingdom Metazoa; phylum Chordata; class Mammalia; order Artiodactyla; family Camelidae; genus Vicugna; species Vicugna pacos. Next base: position 60,755,450 of record NC_132993.1, on the reverse strand, counting down.
ATTTCTGTTTTTTCTTTTTAAATTAAAAATACTTATTTTATTATTTCCTACCAATATCTTTATTTTTCCCCCCTTTTTCTTTTTTGGTATTAATCAGTTACACTTAGTACATTTATTTTTGATAACTTTTGCATTCTGATAAGTGTATTTAAAGCTATAATTTTTTCTGAATATTGCTTTAGCTACATGTCACAATTTTTTACATTTAGAATGCCACTGCCAAAACTTCTTTGGGGATTCCCTCTTTAACACAAGGATTATTTAGTGGTGTATTTTACTTTCCAAACATATCAACTTAATTTTGCTGTCCTTTTGAACACTCTGTTCAGAAAACATATGGTAGCTATTTAGAATTCTCATGACTTCTTTTGTAGCTTAATTCATAAACAGTTGTATTTAAATATCCCTCATGTATGCAAAAAGCACAGGTATTCTGTGCTTGGGTATGAAATTTCTGTGAGTGTTAAATTTATATAAAAAAGACTAATAATACAAACACACATGTCTTCTCTGTAGCATGGTTTAGATGTTGTCTGCTTGATACACTAATTCTGAAAAGCATGTGTTAAAATGGGAAGCTACAGTTATTCCTTTCTTCCTATAATTCTGTCAGTTGTAGTTTTATATATTTTAAATCTTTGTTATTACCTGCATATATGTTCAGGATTATTACAACTTCTTGATTTATTGTAACATCTCTCTTGTTCCTTAGGATGCATTTACTCTAAATTCTGTTTTGTCTGATAGTAAAAATTCAACACTGGCTTTCTTTTGCTTCACGTTTGCTTCACAGCATCTATTTCTTCTATCTCTTTGTTTTTAGCCATTCTGTATCCTTTTGTACAAATCTCTTTCCTTCAGTCTGTCTATTCTTAAGTCTTACTTTTATACTATTCTGGGAGGATTTGTCAGTTAATTGGTGAGTTTGCACCATTTATATTTACTTTAATATTAAAACTTACATCTGCCACCTAATTTCATATTTTACAATTTCCATACTTCTTTTTTTTATCATTTTACTTATTTGCCATTAAATACAACAAAATTTCATCTGCTGCTTAAAAGTTATACAATTTTATTCTGTTCTTCTAGAGCTTACCCTCGAGTAACTTCGATTCAGGCTTAGGAAATTTCCTCCCAGCAGTATAGAAAGCAGATCAATAGCTATGTCTTTACCATTTAACAAAATAGTAGCCACAGCATATTCTCATCTACCTCTTTTCGCCTCTCCAGGTTTTTTGTATCTCAGGAGTTCTAGTTAAATGTATTTGTAGGTATGCCTTTTACAAAATAATTAATTCCAACTGAACTATACTTCTTTCTAAGTCTTAATGGGGTTTTAGTGCTGCCCTGATGTGAATTCACCAGCGTTCTGGGGTTGCTGCTTTACCACAGGGCACCGAAGTTTAAGCTAGTGGCCAGGATGTCCAAATTTAGGGGCAGTGGAATAGATTGTCCTTGGTTTACCTCCAGATGCAGGCTTACCTAGGTCACGTGTGAAATATTAAAAATTAAATAGCCTGCTGTCTCTCATTCCTGGTTGCTGACATTTTCCTGCTTCAGATCCTCATTTTTTCTAAATATATCTGGAAACACTCGTGTTCTGTCTCTGAAGAGTTTCTCACAGGCTTTTTTGTTAATCGTTGAATGAGAACCTGAAGTCCATCTCCTTTTTCTCTCTTTTGGAGTCTCCAAAGTTGAATTCAGGAGAGGCAGAAAATAGCTTTTGTTAGTTTGTTAGTGGTACTAAACTGGAAGTTTTTCCCTGCTTAATTCAGTCGTTTCCACCGTTGTTATTTTATTAATTCCATCATCCTGTAATCCTGGGGAATGTTTGATTTGTCTTATTTTAAATTCTTGCAGCAAATGCTTAATTTATTGTAATACTTTATTGTTTAAACACAAAAGCACTTAAAACTATGACTCTCCCTGATTAGACCTTTGGCCATGTATTTTAGTTTCCATGTGCTTCTTGTTATCATCATTTTGCAAGTAGTCCATATTTTTTTAATTTTTACTGTTTCTGTTTTCTCTTTGACTTGAATAATTGAGGGAACAGTTTTTAATTTATAACTTTTGTTAATGTTTTATTACATTGTGGTCAGATAATGTCTTTTCAAGTTGAGTTTTTTTAAGTAATGCTTTTATTGTAGATTAATAAATTATTTATGATAAAAGTGATATTATGTGTTTCGTACCTTCTGTATCCTTATTCATTTTTCCTATTTAACCTAGTAAACTGAGAGCCATCTAGTAAAATTTCACCTCCTAATTATATTTTGTCTCTAACAGCTTTGATTATCTATTTCAATATTATATTGAAAGTACATAAAATATGACTTAAAGATTCTTTAAGTATGCTTTGTCTAATGTTAATAATCTAACTGCTACATTTTAAAATAGTTGCTGGATAAACACACTAGGACATTCATGTATACTTCCTTTTAATATGAATATAATTGTAGCACTTTATTTTATTGTAAATTTTTAAAATATCATCTTGCAGTCTGCATCTTTTAATAAGAAAATTTAGCACTTTAAATTTATCAGTATAATTTTCAAGGTATACTTGATCTCACCTTATTTTACGCTTCTTTTTTATGTTTATTGGTTTTTACTGAGGATTATCTTCAAGTTTTTAAAAAATGTTATCTAATGATTTCTATAATTTTTAAAATTACGAACAAAAATAATGCCATCTGAATGTTCCATATAGAAGTTTTGATAGAATCTTGGTTTCTATGACAAGATTGTTGTTTGAGTTTCTCACAGTTTAAAAAACTTAAATTTTTGTTAGCTTTATAATAATATATACAACAGACAGATACATTCTCAATTTACTCAGCTTCAACTGTTATCCCCTTTCGACCAGAGTTTGCTAATTAATTCTTAAGTTCTGGATTTTTTCTCATTTCTCAGAGTAATCTTTTTAAAGATTATTAATTTATTACATTAATTTTATTAATAATTAGTTCATTAATAATCTTTAAATCTTTCTAATTTATTAAGTATTCATGGAGAATAGAGTTTTAATGAGCTTCCCATCCTGAGAATGGGTTGTTCTAATTATTATGACACAGGGATGATTATTAGCTGGGTTTAGTATTTTGATTCACAACCTTTTCCTCTGAAAATGTTGTAGGGCAAGCTTCGTTGTTTTGAGCTAACATTGCATATTGTAAGGAAAAGTCTAATGACAACTGACACTTAGATGCTTGTGTAACTTTAACCTTGTACTTTAAATTTTTTATCACAGCTTCTTGAAACAGGCCTCCTTTCATTCATTTTTTTCCCTTCTAATCTGTGTTCCTTGTTTTATGTTTGTGTTTTGTTTTCATTTTGGTCTATGAATATTTCATTCAATTTTTGTTATTTTTTGGGTTTCTGTTTCTTTTCTAGAAACACTGTCTTCAGTATTATCTTCTTATCTTTTTTTGTATTTTTTTTTTTAGTGTCTGGGATTGTTCTCAAATGGATCCTCTCGTATCAGTGATTCAGTTTTCTGTAGCATTGTGTATGCTTTTAACTTCAAATTCGGGTATGCTCTTTAGCACCTCTGACATGACTTAGTTCTCTTACTACATTTGTAGTTTCCTTTCTCTGCACTCGTTTCTTGTGCTCCGTCACTTTTTCCTCATCCTGGTATTCCATATAGATGCCCTAAAATATCTTTTTGTTTGTGGGATACATCATTTTCACAGGTTTACTTACTTGAATTTTGTAGCTGATATTCTCTTTTCCTTGATCTTAAGTGTTTAGTACTTAGGGTCGGTTTTGCCTCTGTCTCCTTTATTTATCTTGAAATGAGACAAAGAACTTTTGTGTATTTAGCCATTTTTTAAAATTATGAATCCCATTTCTAGACCTTCATATCAGGAGGACATATCCGTGTGCCTAGTTTCCAGCCTGGTTACTACTTTCTGGCAGCCTGTCATCTAAAGCAGTTCTCTATACTAAGGTGAGATACTTCCAAAAATCGCCACTCAGTTCTCTGAGTTAAAGGGAAGGGAAAAAAGCCTATTCCCTGCTCTTAAAGAACTTACTACGACCACCATGGTCTATATTTTGGGGTTCTGCCCCTGAAAGCAGGCAGCGTGCCACTCTCAGCCACCTTCCTACATTTTTTTCCTCATCTAGCAGTTGCTTTCTGAATGAATACAGAATACCGAGATTTAGAGAAACTGATCTAAGGACAGCTCCCGGGAAAGACAGTAGAGGGTACCCAACTTGCTTGTTGGATAGACTTTGTATCTCAAGCAATCAGTGAGAGGGGCACAAAGCATCTCCCTGTCTTTGGGGTGAGGCTTGGATAGGTTTTCCTTAATCCAACTTCATGAGTCTCTCATATTCTAGTAAGAGTTGTTTTTAGTTTCAGTGTCAATTTTGTTGTGAGTTTTTCTTTTTGAAGTGATTTCACTGGAAATTTATAGGGAAGAGGAAGAGGCTGAGTCAGAAGGGCCTGTCCAGTGCTTCCCTCCACTGTTCCTCCTGAGGAGCCATGGGTATTAGCTCCCAGTAAAAATAGTTCTATATTTGTCTTGAGGGAAAAATAGAGTCTAAAAATCATGTCCTTTTACTTACCTAAGTTATAGAGAATCTATGAAAAATAGTCTAGAAAAAGTTATTAATGCATTAGATAATAAAGTTATCTTTATGGAACTTTCCATTAACCTGTAGAGAAGCTAAAAAATGTTACATACTTAACAGTAAACAGACATTTATTAAAAAGGAACTGTAATTACAGGCTGTCCAGCACCTTCATCATTAATACAATTTATGAGTACCTACTTAGAGAGGGTCTTTTGGGGGATATCTCACCCTATGCTGCATATACTACAATCAGTGTTGTCATTCAGATTAGATTATGATATCATTCAGTCAGCTGATTTCAGCTACTTTCGCATACACTAGTATCTGAGAACACCACTTTTGTTAATGTAAAGACAGGTGCCACATATCTGAAGCTTTGAGCAGAAATGATAAAGCAATATGGCATCGCTTCATTTTAACAGCACCAAAGTGGAGGCAAAAAGCAGCCCTGATTTCTTTTGTAGAACTTGCCCTGTCCTGGGTAAGACAGACTGCAGTCAAATGATCACAAAGATGATGATAATAATAATAATAATAATAATAATAATAATAATAATAATAATAATAATAATAATAATAATAATTGGAATAATTCTGATTCCAGTGCTGAAACTACTTCATAAAGTTGCATGCAAATATCAGTTATTATTTTTCCCTTGTAAAGGAAGAACGGAGAACAGAGTCTTAACTGATTGTAAAATATCTAGTACTAGAGCACTCTTAAAATCTTTCCTGCAAAGATAACCATCTCCCTTTTTAAAGAAAATGTTTTCCATATTTGTACAAGATAAATAAAGAGAGTGCAGAAGTTCAGACTTACAATGTTTATGCATAAGGATGTTTCTATTTCTGATGCAGTTATATTTGGATTATATTGATTCAGCAATATAAGTACTTGTTCTGTATTCATCTTTTTGAAAGAAATAAACAGAAAATAAACACAGCAGGTACACCTGCAGAATGTTACAGGCGAGCTCCTGTTCCCCGTAGGAGTGTGTGTGTTTATTTGTGCTGTGACCCTGGGGTGGATATCGATGGCATTCATGTTAAAGATGACAGAAGAGATGAAAGGGATTGGTCTTATAAGTTGAAAGACACTGACCTACAATCCTTAACTTTTTCTTTTCATTTATATCCTCCCTTCCCAAGTCTTTTGTCCAAACATAGATTCTCAGAAGCCCAAAAGTTCCAGCAGGTCTCTCGGGCTGTTTCTGTTGACCAGTCCTGTAGACCCCCGCTCCCTGCAGTCAGCCTGACCAGTCTCGGGGGTTATGTGCGAACCCCTGGACCTATATGTACTTTGGAAGGAGAACTGCCCTAGAATAAGAACACTCAACTTTCTACAGACTCTACTTCTTTTGTCAAGTCACTTCATCTCTTTGAAAAGCAGTTTCCTCTTCCTCGTGACGTGGAAGTCATTGCGCCCACTTCACCTGGGAGGTAGGGGCCGCGGTTAGAGAGACAATACGTAGACCAAAGCCCCAAGTCCTCTGACGTTTCTTCCGGGTTTCTCTCAGGGATCTGAGACCTTCTCTCAGGAGGTCATGTTAGCCTCCCTGTACTAAGTGTTTTAAAGGTAGATCCCATGTCATGTTCTGTGTCCTCAGCAACTAGCACGGCACCTGGCACATAGTCTCATTCAGTAAATGCTGGTGAGTAATGAGAGAGAGACCTCTTCCTGAGTTCCATGAGTGACAACAGAGGCTGATTGAGCGCTCTTTTGTACGTAGTGGCAGAATACTCAGACTACCAGAAGTGATCCATGGTTTCCAGGCAGAGTAGTGTTTTCTCCTCTGGGAGGTGACATTGATGACATATGCCTCAGGGTTTTTGTGATGATTAAATGAAAAAGGTATCTCAAAGCTGGTTCAGATTAGGTGCATGGTGAAGGGAGGAACAGAGGCATGTAGAGTCAGAACTGGGATAATTTCCACTCCACCCACCTGCTTCTGCTGGGGACTTGAAGAAGCCATGTAACTTCTCTGAGTCTCTTTCCCTATTTGAACAGTGAGGTACACAGTGCCTGTCCAGCCTCCCTCACAGATTCATTTGCAATGAGGAAGGAGATGGTAAAAAAGATAAAAGGTCCTACAAATGTAAGAAATTTAGTATTAGTGGAAAGGACTGTGGACTGAAATTTGTAAAACCTGGCTTTGGCACTTATTAGCTGTACATCTTAAGCTACTGAAATACCGTTTCTTCCTATATAAAGTAAAAGGCTTCAGTTGGTTTATTTTCGGTACTTTTCCTGTTAATAATAATGGATTGTAGACATTCTCTTAATGTGCGTGCAAGGTTGAAATAATCAAGAACCTGTAAATTTAGGTCTTCTGAGTACTAAGGAAAATCTTGCACTAAAACGTTTGTCCATCTTCTGAGTCATGTCTGAATTTACAGACTTTATTCTGTTTTCCTGTGTCTAAAGAATTTGGCTGTACTTAGTAACATTCCAACCTTTTATCAGTGTTCTCACCTCGCTGCTTATGAGGTCAGCTCTCTTCTATTGTCTCTTTTGGTGAGGTGGGAGGGGTGGGATAACTGAACATCAAATTGACTGCTTCACAGTTTTGCTTACGTTTGTCCCGCATATCAGTGGATAAATCTAGTATGTGTGTTCGTAGGAATGAAAATGCTGGCTTGGGACAAGAATTTCTAGACTCTGCAACCATGACAACCATCTCTGGGCTCCTCATTTCATGAATGTCACACCTGTAGTACTTGCAGGGCCTTGCAGCTCTTCCCACCTAGCCCTCTCGTTTTTCATATGGGAAACTGGGGCCCAGAGAAGTAACTTGCTACAGAGCACAGTGATCTGAGCAAAGAAAATCCAAAGTCCCAGCAAGTTGCACTGCAGTTTACTTGGTTACCCTACAGGGAGGTAACCACTGAGAAAATAAAATCTGGCACTTCCTCCTGGCTGCAGTATTCATCATAAAATCTGCCCTTTTGATTTCTTGCTACTCTTCAAATAGAACCAGAGGTGTTCATTTTATTTCAGGTGTGACATTTTATAGCATTCAGCACTTTTAGCTGAGAAGTGGAATTAGGGCAGTCATACCTGAGTTCTTCAGATCAGTCTTTCTTAGTCTTGGCTAACTTTACAGAGGACTTACTCTATGTTAGCCACTGTGCTAAAAGCTTTTACATGGCTTATCTCATTTAATTTTCCAGTAAGGAGATTATGACTAAGAGTAACTATATTTGCAGGTGAGGAAAGTGAAGGTAAAAGAAGTTAAGTAATTTCGCAAACTCAAATAGCTAGTACATGATAGGCCTGAGATGAATTCCAGCCATCTAACTTAACTACTCTGCACACTTGGCACATGGTAGAAAGAACAAGGAGTCAGTCGTGTCAGTAACGATTACAGATACTCCAAAATCATCTAGGCATGTGGATTTGCTGGATGCCTGAGTGTGTGCAAGATCTCCATGGAAAATAATTCTTCATAGCCATATGTGTGTGCATCTATATCATATCTGTATGTAATGTATCATGTCTAACATCTAAATGCTTTTACCATTTTTGGTTTGTTTATATTGGTAGGGAGATTAGCACTACTGTTTACTAGAAGGAGAGTTATCTTCATAGCATCTGGTACGTGACAGCTCTCAATAAATGTCTTTTTAATTAATCCTCATTTTCCAAGGGAAATTTTATCTATGAGCCCTGGATTTCCATGTCTGAAGTGAGTCTAGCAGTGTATGGATCTGTGATTCTGCAATAGTGTGTTCACTGTAGGGCCCAGAGTTGAAGAGTCCACAGTGCCACAGTTGGACATTCCAGTCTGTCAGCCTAGGTTGCTTGGCAGTGTCAGGCCCCGAGAAATTCATCCAGACCAGGGCTCTGGGTGAGCACAGGCCTCAGCAGTGAGGCGGAAGGGAGATGCCATGAACTTGGAGTGGCGCTGGCCAGGGGCATGGGTGCTCTTCTTAGGGCAGGTAAGTTGCACATTGTACCACTGTGGCTGTGGTGAGAGACGGAGGGGGCCAGGACTGCCTGTGTGGCCTCACAGAAGAATGACAGCTGCACAAGGAGTGCCTCCTCTCTAGAGACCACGAGAGCACAGGAGGCTCTAGAACAGTGACGGTGAAGGGAGCAAGAGCCGCACATCATGCAGGGCTGCGGGAGTGACCAGGACCGAAGCAGGAGAGCAAGATAAAGGGCAAATCTGAGAGTTCCAAGCTCACCCCGCAGGAGTGTAGCAGTGTAGTCTGCAGAGCCCTGAACTTCACAGGAGAGCTGCAGCATCACCGAGGGGGCATTTTGTGAGGACCAAGGGGCTCTCAGTTTCTGGGCTTTTATCCACCAGCATCTAAGGGTGTTGAAAGAACCTGTCCTTGTTCCTAATTTCTTCCCCTCTTTGTCTTTCCCATTTGCCCCTGCTGGCCAAGTGAAAACCAAGGAAATGGAGATTACAAACCAGAGAGAGCGAGCTGAGGTTTTCGGGGTGGTGTGATCTCCAAAAGTTCTATCTTCCCATCAGCCGTCTTTCCAATAAGAAAAAGTTAGACTTATTTGATTACAGTAATATAGGACGTTTACAGTCCCTCTTACAATCCTAAGTCCAAAATGCTCTGAAAACAGTTGTTTTAAAATAATTTTGGGGCAAACTCATTTGGTGGTAAACCTGACCAAAGTCTTTATGCACCTCTCTTAGTGAGAATAGTCACATGTTTGGTGGCAGAAATATTCATGTGTTTGATTACAGAGTGCCTCCACAAACCCAGCTGTGGGCAATAAGCAATTTAGGGAAAAATGCATCTTACTACGTTTCTGAAATTGGAAGAACTCTGAATTCCAAAAACATCTGGCCCTAAGGATTTTAGAATAGTGACTGTCAGCCCATACATTGCTTTCCGTGAATTTTGCTGTACTTATTTATCCCTTAAGGAATGAATGTTCCCTTCATTCTCTTCCCTTGTGGAGAAAACAAAGTCGGGGGAGGGGAGAAGCAAAACAAACAAATGTAAATGGTGGCTTCAGGCTAGTAAACTGTAGTGGAAACTTTTGGGGGTCCAGTCCAGGTCCTCAATAGGAGTAGATCTTTTAAAGGACAAAAATCTAGATCTGTACTTTTCCTGCAATTAAAAAAAATTACGGATTTCACCGTGGAACCGCATCATCCTTATCTCCAGCTTTGTAGCAGGCTGAGCTGTGAAAGAGCTGCTCAGCCTAAGATGCCTGCAACTCACAGAACCAGAGCGCCACCTTTCTTCCAGATTCAGAATCGAAGCTTCCCACAGCCACAGGCTGAGTTGCCTGCTGAAGCTGTTGAATCCACAAGACTGCAAGGAAACAATTCTTGACACTCAAATCATAAAGGAAGAGCTGCAAAAAGGGAAGAAAATGTATTTCCTTCTCTTTGGTCCCTTAGCAATTAAATTCGTAACCTAATCTGATGTTAGGGAGTGTGGGCCATAAACCCTGTGTTTAATTAGTTCGCACCTAGGAGTCGTTTTACACACTAGACATTTTAATTTACAACCTGCTGCATTGCAGCACTTTTCTAGGCTTTCAGCTGTGTAATAAGGCATCCTGTTAGCTGCTTAGGCTTTAAAAATATAGATACACTTAGTTCAGATTTTTCTTTCTTTTTCATTTTCAGTTGCAAATCAAACATGCGGTTACAGAAGCAGAGATTCAAAAATTGAAGACCAAGGTAAGCACCAGTACCTGGTGTTTGAATTGTACTTTTTAAACTTAAAATAAATTCAACTCTAGGACTAAAGGATTTATTTATGTGCACTGGAAAGAATACAAATGTGAGAGATTCATTTCCACTGTTACTGGAAAAACCTCCCAGTGCATACCTCGAGGGGGTCTGCACCACCATACCTCTCAGTAAAAATAGCACAATATCTTACAATTACAGATTTACATATTTGCACATATGTGGCCAGTTTCCTCTGAGCCTTCCTCAAAAAGTAAACGTGTTTAATGGCATCCGAATTACATTTTATCCACTAATTCCTTAAGCACAAGCTATTATAGTTTATCTTTCTCTTGATTTATCTTATTTTAAATAAGTTAAATCATTTATTTATTTTTAGACTACTCATTAGAAACAGTGTATTTTAACATAGCACATTAATTACTTTTCATGGAGAAAATTTCCAATTTCTAATAATTAAATATTATGAAATTTAATATAACATATGAATAATTTATTTTAGGTACCAGATGCGACCAGAAATCTATAGACAAATTTAATTCACATTATTTAAATTTGTGGGAAAACACAGGTGTTGATAAAAGGGGGTATGTATTTTTAGTTTACATATGAAATAGTACAAAATTCAAAAGGGCATTTTTAATTGGTAAACTATAGGATACTTGTAAATTTCTTGAATTGTGTCTGGTTTTATCAAACGTGTAATTTCAAAGATTTTAAAATATATTTTGAATTACTTTTAAAACAGTATCTTTTTTCATAGTCTCCTAAAAATTGAGACATAATTCCTCTCCCACCACTAACAATCTGTTTTCCTGATCACACTGTATACTTGTTTTGGTTTTTCCATGTGTTTTAAATGGAGATGAATTAGCAAGGCTATTTTGGTTAAAAGGTATTTTCGGCTAATCACTCTGTAGCTCTTTAGTCAAAACATGTCTGTATATCATTCATGGTGTCAGCCAAGCTCTGTGAATAATAATTTTTAAATTAGTAGTGGTTGGTAAATAAACAACTTGAACACAAAACATTAAAAGATGCAGTAAAAACCCAGTCCTGTTTTAAATTGCTATTGTTTCTTGGCATAGAGTGGAAGAATAGAAGATTTTTTTTTTAATTGTTGGTTACAATCATGGAAAAAAATTCCTCTGTGATTGTAAGTGCTTAACAAAGCTTATGTGTTAGACAGTTAATTTAGAAAATCCTATAAATCAGTACTTTGTATTTTTCTCAATATTATATTGATAGATAATATCCATAGATTAGTTTAATATGACTTTTTATATCCATGTTGATAATAGAATCCTTAATTTTGAAATGTTTTTGAGTACTTTTTACTTTGTAATCTGTCTTATCAATGTATTTATGCAAACCATGCATAAAAACTTGTATTTCCATTTGCTGAATGCTGTATGCTTTTGGAATACTTTAGATTTTGAACATTGATAGTTTATAATGACTATGCATCGTTTTGAACTTTAAAGGTGGCATGCAAAGTAGATGAAGCACTAGATTAAAGGTCAGACAGTTATTGTGAATAAATGACCTTTGACCCCTCACCTAAAAGATCAGCTTTGACTTTCTATAGAAATGAGGGGGTTGGACTAGTAAGCTATCTGTTCCTAAGCTTCCCTGGGAGCAGAAACCACAAGAAGCTGCCCTTCTGTTCATTGGAGAGATTTCAATTAATTCAACAATAAGGAATATTTTTACTTACACCATCTTTTATACTTCTATGCAAATTGGGGTGTATCAGGCTCTAGAAACTCAGAACAAACCATTTCACTTTTCAAGGCTTCCATTAATAATCTATGTAATGACAAAAGTAATACTTGCTTTTCTCATCTCAGGGTGTTTGATGATTGAGTACATGTAACAATGAAATTTAATCTAAAATGTCCTATAAAAATAGCAGAGATTTTTTGCTATAGAAGTATCCAGATTATCCTTGCTTTGACATTTGCTTTGTCCAGCTACAAGCAGCAGAAAATGAGAAAGTGAGGTGGGAACTAGAAAAAACCCAACTCCAGCAGAATATAGAAGAGAATAAAGAAAGAATGTTGAAGTTGGAGAGCTACTGGATTGAGGCTCAAACATTATGCCACACGGTGAACGAGCATCTCAAAGAGACTCAAAGCCAGTATCAGGCCTTGGAAAAGAAATACAACAAGGCAAAGAAACTGATCAAGGATTTTCAACAAAAGTAAGCAGTTTCTAATAGATAAAGAATAGTTGAGTGCATCTAAAGGTTTGTATCCAGTAATTTTGTAACATCTAGTGGCAAAGAAGATGACCTCAGAGTTATCCCTCTAAGAAGCGTAGTTAAAGCATAAATAGGTATGTTTTAGAAATCTCATCCATCATTTTTTCATATGAGATTATATATTGTTTATAATTTTTGGCAATTAGTTACCTCCTGTTTTTTGTTGTTGTTACGTTGTTATTGTTAGTTATTCATTGATAGTTACCGTTAAAACATTTAAACCACTATCCTTTTTGAAACATCTCTATAATTTAGAAGCAAGAAGCCCAGCTGAAGTTACGCAGAATGAGGACTGGACATAGTACATGCAGCACAGCAGCTGGGGCCTTGATGAGGCTGCTTCTGTCTCTGTTCTTAGAATCAGTAGCTTCAGAGTTTTCCCATTACAGATAGTGTAAAAATTGACTCGCAAGCCCCCCTGCCCTGCCACTTTCCTTTTCTCAGTGTTGAGAGAATCACAAAGTTCACAGTGCAGTAAGAGAGACCATCACCACACTCTGCTTTTACGTTTCAGCAGCTCTTTCTGAGCTAACGCTGCTTTGCTTCCATCTGTTGGATCTTGGTGTAATTTCAGGGAGACTGCCAGGGAGACTCTACTGGATTTTTAAATCAGTCACTTCTTGGCCAGCCAGAACAATAGGAAGGAGCACCAGTATCTCTTCAGGTCTTCATGTCAAGCCTTAGAATCTAAGCATTCACTACATCTGTTATTTCCTGTAACGGGAATAATGTTTTTAATATTTAAAAGAGATTGTTATAAAAAGTTTATTTAAAAAGGGGAAATTGCTCTATGGCCATGAATTCAGTACCTCACTATTTTAACTCTTCTTGCCAAAAATATTATACCTAATTCTGTTTCATGTAATAGTATTCATAATAAATATAATAAATTCTGCCAAATTTTCATATTGCATTCCAGACTCTCATAATAGAGGTATTTCTTCTTCTCCCCATATTACCCTCGGGTGTGTAAAAGACAGCTCCCCCTCAGTGTTTCTTACCCACCCAGTCTGCCTCTACTGTCATTCATAGTAAACAATCTTACTTTATCTTTTTTAAACTCTTACCATCCAGTTCCATCAGTTTACTAGGTATAAGATTTTGCAAATGTGGAATTATATCTACTCGACTTGTGACTGTCTCCACGAAATTACCCAATGTGGGTCATTAGTTTGTTGCTTCTGTCTAAATATGAATGGATGCTCTAGAATCAGGAGCAACAAATAAAAATCATAGCAGAATCAAAGCATTTTTCTTTACTTTGGGATCCACTAAAATGTTTTATTTGCTTTCATTACTAGATACCTTTTCTCTAACTGTGATTGAGTTTTATTTATTTAAATGGCTGTCTAGATATTTATTTCACTGTGCAGTTTATTTCATCAGATAAGAATTTTTACACGTTTCCTCATTTATTGAATGTTTGATTCAATGAGATCTATTATTTTTTTCTTAAGAGAACTTGATTTCATCAAAAGACAGGAAGCAGAAAGAAAGAAAATAGAAGATTTAGAAAAAGCTCATCTTGTGGAAGTTCAAGGCCTGCAAGTACGGGTGAGTTTCGTGCTCAAAACCGCTAAAAAAAAATAGGGTCATTTTGCCTAATACTTGAAGAGGAGTGCTGGTTTAGGAGTTTTAGGAATTCTACGAGTGGGTATTTTCTTCTCTCTTAGATTAGAGATTTGGAAGCTGAGGTGTTCAGGCTGCTAAAGCAAAATGGGACTCAAGTGAACAACAACAACAACATCTTTGAGAGAAGAACATCTCTTGGTGAAGTCTCTAAAGGAGATGCCATGGAGAACATGGATGTTAAGCAGACGTCTTGTCATGATGGCCTGAGTCAAGGTTTGTTTAACCTAACTATAAACGTTGTTTTTAATGACTGTGAAATGTGGCCTTACATTTTTTCTTTTTCTTAACCCAGAGATTTAAAAGTTGAAAAAGCCTTCCTGCCCTGGGCAAGAAGAAAGGGCTTATCAAAATATAAACCTATCATTTCACTCTTGTCTTATCAAAAATAAATCATTGATGTAAAGACATAACAAAATTCCAGCTCAGACAAGCCAGTCATTTTTAAACCATCATAATATTGATAGGCTTAATAAACTGCCTTGCCCTGATAGCTCATCCCATCTAAGGTGGGACACGCTACCTATGTACTAATGAGTGAGGCTTAACATTTTTAAATTACTAGAATGAAGAGCTTTTTCATAACATCAGAAGGCTGACTGCATACTTCTAGCAGTTGGAATTCACCGCATCAAGAAGCTTAGTTAGTTTTCTGCTTTTACCTTGATGTCCTGTATACGCTTCTCATTCTTTCCTGTCAAAGATCAGATCAGACCAAAACACTGGGAACATTTTCAATTGTAAATGGTTATCTTTTTTCATACACCAGTTATAAATAAATCACTTATTTTCTTCTCCAACACATCCATACAAAGACTGTGTGTATAAGAATGTGAATGAATGTTTTAATATGTATATTTATAAATTAGAAAATATATAAGAATTTGTAAAGATAAATACACAGGAGAATATAAAACTTTCTATTTCATCTCTTAAAATGTCTACCTAGTAGTCCTTAGAAAAAGTAAAATAAAAGAATGTTGTCCAGCAGCATTGTCGTAAAAGGACCGACACCTCACAGGCAGTGATTTGACATGTAGTGAAACTGTTCGCTAATGAGCTGGTTAATCCTTTGATGCTCATTCGCACATATTAAAATGTCTCCAGTGAGATTTTCCTGATAAACAAGTGTTTATATCGTATTATTAACTTTCAGGACTAAACTCCTAGCTATTCAAAATGAAAAAGATACTGGAAATTTTCATTTTAAGTTAAAGTGGTATTTAGAGATTTGAATCTGTTCACTAAATTTATACCCTTTTGCTGGATTCTCCTTTACTATGATATAATCTGTAAATAATACCTCTCGGGCAGCCTAAATAGAGTCTTCAGCACCAGTGTTACTACTAAGTGAAGGGGTGTGTGCCTTCAGGAAGGTCATTCAGCTTCTCTGGGTTGGTTTCTCACTGTGTATAGTATAAAAACAGCAACACTTCTTTCTTCTCCACCCTAAAGTGTGTTTGGAAGCTGACTCAGTCTCTGAAGTGGAAAAAAGCAATTTTATTAGAGCTTTTATGGAATTACAGTTTTTATATCTGAAACTCTGTAAGATTATTTTCTTAAAAGAAAGTCAGAAATCAAGTCAATGTGTTTTTTTCTACCTTTCTGAATATTTTAATTCTTCAAATGCATTGTAGTTTGTAATACATATGTGTTCCTGCTGTGCCGTACACAAAATATGATCAGTAACCAGGAGCTTGCCAGAGTCTGATTCATTTCTTTTAGTTCAGAAATCTGTATCTTGTCAAACATCTAATTAATGGTATTTATTAAATTATAATGACTACAGAAGACCAACAAACTATACTATAAACATGCTGATTTGGATCAAAACCTTACATTTCTTCTGAACTCTTTTTCTTCTATTCTACCCTCTCCATTTTGCCACGTAATTATCAGTTTCCCTGGCAACACTGTTGGTTCACGGTGAGATGCAGAGACTACTAATTCTTCCTGAAACCAATTCATGCTTGTGCAGTAGAGGTAAAATCAGTCATCTTAGACCTTAGTAGCATACATATCAAGCGGTACTCTTCCAGTTTTGCTGCTGAGGACAGTCAATGTTAAATCTCCTTGAATTTCAATTGCTTGATCACATAAACTAAAATGGCTTGGTCAGTAGCTAGATAGGAAGGCTCTGGGAAGCACTTTTCTAAATTGATCCTTTGCTTCTGTTGCTAGGGAACGCTGAAGGCCTAGAGGTTTAGAAAAAAAAGTAAAGCAGCAGACCAAACACAGACCATTTAGCACTTAATGGCCCCACCCACCCACTCTCTCTCTCTCACACACACCTTTTTGCAACAGGATGGATACAGTGGTTGAGGTCAGTTCTTCTAGTTCGTGTCCTTGAGATGCAGTGCTCTGCCTCCCCTACTCTGGTGGGCTGTCCAGTTCTGATTTGTTTTCCAAGCACTGGAGTGTTTTATTGATAGGGTGAGTGGTTTAGCATATTTTTAGGCCTTGAGGCAGCTCAGTGAATCAAAAAGATAATCAATTATAGGTCAATGAAAAACTGTGTTAGAATGAAATAGTGAAAGAAAGAAAAAGGAAGGAGAAAGAGAAGGAGGCAGAAAGGTAAGAGGAGGAAAGATGTAAACAGCCATTTCTTCACGTGGACTCATGTTCTTCTAGGAACGAGCTTCCCAACCGGGGATGGATTAATTATGTGTCTCTGAATATTGAATCAGTTTACATGTTTAGAGTGATAAAACCATTTTTCAAGCCATGCAAAAATTTAACACAGCTAAATTTATATTGGAGCACCGTTTGTGTGATTCTTCCTATAAACTAAGCCTACTCAAGTATCTCGTTGAAATGTTGATATGAGGGGTTGTATAATATGTTTTATTACATGTAAAAATTTACTATTTTCTTATAATATGTAAAGCAAATACAATATTTTTTCTACCAAGACCCATAAGAAACTCTAAATCCCTTCTAGTTTACACCAGTATGCTGGTCAGATATTATTAACTTGTGTTCCAGGACGTGAAAAATGACACCATGTTTCATGTCTGTCCTTTTTCAGTGTCTGAGTGACGCTGGTCTATCTTGTATCCAGAGGCCCTGAAGTGACTAGAAATGTCTGTGGCCGTCCAGATATTTAATTCAGCATTAGAAAAAAGAGCAAAGAACAGGCGTATTAGAGAGATCCTGGTAGGAAAAAGGGTTGTAGCCTTAGTTTGATTAAGTTCCCTAGAAAACTCACTTAATACACTCTTCCTGAGCTTCCAGATAATCCAGGTGAGGAAGGTGAGGGTTTGGTATGAAACAAATAGATGACATAAACATTTTAAGAGATGAGAGAGAGTTTGAAGAAGAGAAAAAAGTAAACAAGTTTGGAATAATTTTTCCTGATTTATAGACCTTATGTTAAAGGTGGGAACTTATGTTAAACGTGTGGCTTTGGATGCCTGAAGAAGAGTTTATACTTAACTTTGTAAACAGTGTGACCCATGAACAGTTTTTTGGGGTTTTTTTCCCAGAAATTAAAAACTCTTTTAATGTAAAAAGATAACATTTGCAAAGTTAACAATAATGATAACTAACAGTAATTTCCAACGCAATATTGTAAATCAACTATACTTAAATTAAAAAAAAATTATTACTGGGAAATGAGATAGTGCTTCTATGGGAAAGGCAGTGTTTTAAGTTATAGTAATTCATTTAATCCTCACAGCCATCCTAAGTAGTAGCATTGCTGTCACCCATTTTACAGATCAGGAAACTACAGATGGAGAAATTAGGCCATCTGTCCAAGGTCACTCAGTGAGCAAGAGGCAGAACCAGGAGCTGGACTCAGGCAGTCCAGCCCCACAGCCCATTTTCTTGACTACTCTGCTGAACCATACTGCTTTTCTGGAATGTGCTGCCTCTTCTGTACTCTTTGCTCCCTGGAAAGGCTGAAATCACAAGTCAGGAAGTCCAAAGTGATTAATAGTTTTGAGGCATAACAGGAACTTGGTCACTTGGTGGTTTCTAAGTGCAATTCAGGGATCACTTTGAAGTTTGAGTATTACTACCAAGTGCTGCTTTTTCACACCCATCTACTCAGCCGGTGGGCCACAGTTAGATTTTGCTGTAGTTATCTTTTGCAAAATGTGGGCATGGAAGATTAAATAAAGCATTTTATCCTTAGTTCTCTTAGTTACTTACTATTCTTTAGCTCTAATGAGAACTGTGAAAGAATAAAAAGACTTAAAGCAAGAGAGCAGATTATAGGGAAGTCTCGGCTGTGGCTGGAATTAATTACTCAGTCCCAATATCTTTAAAAATAATTTCTTAGCAACTTCTTAGGTAACTTAGGTAACTTCTTAGATATTAAGAATTTCTTAGTGAAAGGAGCATAATGATAATGAAAATAATACCTTCTTGCTGTTTCTCCTCTCCTTTATTCTTTTCCACGAAATGGTTTGGCTGTTGCTATAAGGCGCCAGATTTCCCAAAAGGGAAGCCCTGAAATAGTTGTCTGTACCCGAATCCTAAACCCAGCATGTATGGTCCCACACCTGGGATTTCTGGACCTGTCAGTAAAACTCTGAGCCTGCTTAGATATTCAGGTCAGCCAGTTCTCTGGTCATCAGACCCTGTCCGCATGGTGTTTGCTTGTTATGACCCAGTTGTTAGCTTATTGGCTTATGTTGAATGTGAGTTCTCTGAATTGAATAATTTCTTTGTAATTTACTGTTTTAAATAAAGTCTTTATGAGGAGAAGCAAGGGAAAGTAACCAGCTGCCATTAAGGGTATCTGCCTTTTTCGCCATCTGTGTGTTTCTAAATTCTTATACTTAATTCATTCTTGCACTGTCTAGAAGTAACATGGAGGGACAGCTTTATATGACAGGATAGGGTCAATTGAAAGTGACAAGATGAGGAAGAACAAGAAGGATGAGAACAGAGTGGAACCAGATGCTACAAGTATATATATCATATTTACACTGTTTCTGAAACCGTCTTTAATTTAGCTCTAAGCTTTCGAATCATCAGAAGAAAATGGAAACCCTTGTCCATTACATTATTTACAGTGTTCATAAGATTTAAAAAGCCTGCTCAAGAGAAATACACCTATTGGTACAAATAATGCATGATTTGGAGCAAACAGTGATATTAATATTGATGACATCCTTATAGTAGATCCATTGATGATCGTATTCGGCATTTTTGCACAGTGAGCCTCAGTGCAGACTAATGACTTCACATAAATATACAATGTAGTGTTCAGTAAAAGCAATTCAAATTACTAATGGGAGAGGATGGATACAATATGATGGTACTTAGCTCTCTGTTGACCTAGCTTGGTGCTCAAGTGCTCTGTCCTGTATGTCAGGTCAAACTTGTTAGCTGTGTTCAAAACTTCTAGAATGTGTTACTGAAAGACATGTGTTTAAAAAAAAGCAGTACTAACACTATAATTGTAAATTTATCTTTTTCTTCCTTTTGATTGTGTCAGTTTTTGCGTTACGTGTTTGAGGTAATGTATAGGCACATACAATTTAGAATAGTCATATCTTCTTGGTAGATTGGCCTCTGATTATTAGGAAACGTCCCTCTTTATTTCTAGTAATTCACCTTATTATCTACTTTGTGAAGTATTTGAAGAGCTATATCAGCTTTCTTTTAGTAAGTGTGTGTGGTATTTTTTCCATTCTTTTATTGCAAATTTTTCATATCTTTTATAAGTAGTGGATAGTTGTTTATTTTTATTACAATCTCAATTTTGTTTTTAGAAATTTTTTCTCAGTCTTTAAGATGCATTTAGAAAGTTGCTATTAAATTTATTTACTGGTATATTTAGTTCAAATCTCGCATCTTATTATTTATTTCTAATCTAACAAAAAAAAGAGCATCTTTCTTTGTTCTTTTTATCTGCTTTCTTGCCTTCTTTTGGGTTAATCACATGGGGATTTCTTTTCTTATTTATTGTTTCCTATTAACTTTTATTCTTCTTTGTGTGGATACCTACAGATTAAATTTAGAATATGTGCTGTAAAGGATGGATTGACTATTCATTAAGATGTCCCCATTCAACTGTTGTATTGTTTGTTTATTAACAAGTTCATTAGCATGATTAAAACATTTTTTGAATAATGGCAAAGAATTTCTAAACATGAAAGAATATCAGTGGCTATACCTTATAACCAGTGTTTGAAATTGAATGGACAGGCTTCATGGCCAATCTTCATTTTATTAAAAATAATTCATTTATCAATTCTGTGTGAAGTATGATTTGCTTGGGAATGAATCCCTACTGCAATTAAGCATAAAAAAAATCTTCCATAGTTGGAGTGTGACACTGCAGATTAGTGAAGAAAGGCTGCACTAACAAATGGTGCTGGGAAAATTGACCATTATATGGAAAAAAATTGGATCTGATCACACACCATTCATGAAATAAATTTCAAATGAACTAAAGTCTCAAATATGAAAGGCAATATTTAAAACTTTCAGAAGAAAATGTGGGAGAATGTTTATGTGTTTTCTTAACACAAAAAAATTCTGAATCACAAGAAAAATTTGATAAATTTGACCATAGTAATATTAAGAAAATCTGATCATCAAAAAGCACTGTAAAAAATGGAAAGAGAAGCCAAAACTTAAGAGAAGATATTTGCAGCCTATGTAACTAAGAAAAAAAAATTATTATTATTATCCAGAGTATACTTAAAACTTACCCCAGTCATAAGAAAATACAAGCAACATAATAGAAAAATGGACAAAACATAAGCAATCCATCCACAAAAAAGGAAACCCAAAGACTGGTGGACATAAATAAATGTTCAGCCTCAGTAAGAAGAAAGAGATTGGCAGTGATAAATTTTCACAGTAATATGTGATAGCCAGTATATAGGGGGGAAAAGGAAAACTCTTACAACTATTTTATTAAAGCAGTTTTATATTATCTAGTAGAATGGAAGATGTACAAATTCTGTGGTCCAATAAGTTCACTTCTGTGTGGATATCTGCTCTCCAGAAATTCTTGCCAATGTATACCAAAAGACATGCTCAAAAAGCATCATTCATAATAGCTACAGTAAAAAGTTAATCCTAGTCAAACCTTTCAACATCATGTTGAGCAACAAAAACAAATGATTTGAAGAATATTATGTACAGTTCATATGTGTATATAAAGTTTAAAAGCAAGCAAAAATATATTCTTTTGAGAGACTTGTGGAATGACAAGGAGAAAAAACACGGGCTACAACTAGGAATGGGACATAGAGAAGGTTTCAAAACTACTAATTTTGTTTCTTAAGCTTAATAGTAGGTACACAGGTGTCTCCCCCTTCTATTTCTATGTGAGTTACATAAATAGTATACTTTTTTGCATAAATAAAGTATTTCAAAATAGAGACATTTTAAGTAGCATAATTAAAAGATAAGAATGAGAAAACTACAAAAGATTTCTTTCAGGCTTAAACTGTTAGTTTAATATTTAGTAAGAAAAAGAAGCCAGCATTAGGCAGACATTTACATCAATAAGGAAGTTCCTGAGGTCTTTGGACTCCTCCAAGAAATCATTTTCTGCTGAGGCTGTAACCATGTATTGTCTCTGTCTTCTTTGTCTTTCCCTGAGCCCTCAGTGTTAGCAGCTCTTTTCCGAGCTGTGGATATGGGACCAAACCAAACCCCTACCATTGCATCTGATTTATTTCCTGATAGAGTCTGAGTACGTTAAACATTCACTTTTAGTACTGGAACCCAGAATTTTAAAAGAAGGTTAAAGACATAATTAAAGCCAAAATTCATGAACTTGTAAGTTATTAAAAGGAAAGTGAGTGCTTGCACGACATTATCAGGAGTGTCTTACAAGAACATGAGATGCAGAGCAATGAATTAATTATTCCGTTCTGTTGTGGTGTTTAGTTCTAAATTGGGGCGGGGGAGAATTCTTGACTAGATTCAGACTTTCTTTATCATACACATAGACATAATTTCTTGGTAAACTTTCAAATTTTCATTTTTTCCTGAACAAATTATTTTCATTAGCTTTTAATCCCCAATAAGTAATTCTGCCCATGAAATATTGAATTGCACTAATTAAAGGGTGAACATTTCCAGTAAATCACTGTGGAAAATTTTAATGAACAAGCCAAATGAATGAGAAATCAATACTTATTGATTGTTTTCTGGCATATCATTAAAGCCAAAATCTGTTCTCCTACTCAAAAAATAAAGCACCTAAATTGCCTGTCAGGTTGTGTGCAAGTTTTGCATCTGTGTGTAAGCCATTAAGACTTTTGTTGATAAATCAACGAGGCATTCAAAAGGAAGTATTTAGTTGCAAAATGGCAACTCTCATTGGCTCATATTTCTCACTGCATCTTCATAAGTTCACAGAAGTCACCAGACCCTTCAGTCACAATGAGATATGCATTAATCCTAGAAGATACCTAAAGTTGTTTTGATAGGAAGCAAGTTATTTTGTCAGAATGAGCTTAAGCTTAGTAACTTTCTGTTCATTTTAGGAAAAGTGGACTGCTTCATATTTTATTTTGGCTTTTGAATATTTTGACTGTTGAATAAAATTCAAACTATAAGATAGGTTATGATCTTCTGGAAGTAAAGACAGCTTTAACCGAGGTGTGGAATACAGCCCCATTTCAAGGAATTTTCACAAGATAGCTGTGCTCTGAAGTGTTTCTTACGTTTTATAAATATACTCTGGTTCACCATGGAATCCTCATTATATAGATTGGAAACGTGATATAGTTATGCTAAGGAAAGTTGGCAAAAGAATAGACTGGGAAATCAGGGTGGAGGATATAAAAGTAGGAAGAAGGTGCTGCACAGAGTGGTCTGTATGTGAAGTGCATGCTGGGGGCTCCTGCAGATTGTTCAGCTGGGCCACGGAGTTCACCTAAGATGCCGACCAGCCAAGAGGGAACCACGATCAGTTATGGGGTCCCAGCATCCATAGAATTAAAATTTGAACAATGAACAACTGTTTCTGAAATTAAGACCAGAAAACTCTTGTGTGCTTGATTCTGAACAGTCTGCCAGCCATGTTGTTTCAGTAGTTACAGTAATGAGATCCTTAATGTTTTTCTGTTAATATGGGGCACAAATATCAGGTTATAACTGAATTCTTTTAGGTGGACTTGAAGTAATGTTCTGCTTCAATACTGTGCAATGATTGTTTCTGAGACCTATAGGAAATTCCACCTATCAGGAAAGTTAAGAAACATTAGAATGTAGGTACACTGAAAACTGTAGCTTGTAGGGTTTTCTTGATGAAACAGAAGGGTTTGGGGGCACCAAAAGTTTATTCTGATTTTTATTTTGGTTTTAAAATCAGTGTTCGATTTATTTAAGTTATGTTATCAGAATCTAGTTCTTTAAATTTTAACATTTGGTTTGCTAGTCACTATTAAGTGATCTTTGAATACCATTTAGTTCCTGTTTATATCCTTAGCTAGTTGAACATCTCTCAACATTTAAAATTGCATTTATAAATGTGTTATGTTTGATTTCCTTTTCAAGTGCTATTGTTAGCAACTGACAGTCTTTGCAAGTTCTTAAGGAATTCTTATGCATCTGTTATATTAAACATACAAGTATTGTGAACCTTAAGTTTTCTTAAATCTTCTAATGCTGTGCAAAACTCAATCTTCCTCTAGTTGAAAGACACGTTCCCATTTAGGAAGCCAACAACTTACAGTATTTTCTACCAAAGGCGTCAAATCCGAATTCTTCTTACACTAGCCGAGGAAGCTGCTATATCACAATATATAATTTGGGGAGTTGCCTAATTAACATGCTTGGAATCACTAATACCCAGAGATTTTCTTGACAGAACTGACTAGATTCTTGTAGGGATCTGTGAGTGAGAATGCAGAGCTTATTTATTGTTGTCACGAGAAAGACACCATAGTGTTAAGAAGAGGACTTTCACATAATCCACCTTCCAGACCCAAGTTCTGCACATGACTTCATGGTCCTGCTCACAGAAGTCTGCAGTTCCCAACCAGTTTACCCATTTGATTTGATTTTATATTTCCTCAAATTTTAGGCTATGCAGATCTTTTCTATCTGACAATGAAGAAATCCTAAGATTTTTAGATGTCCCATTGTCTGAATCTAAATTCTGTATCCCTTTATATTCTCAGAATCAAGCAAGTCTTCGAAGTGTTTGGAATGATACATGATGGAGTTTAGGATATCTCACATAGTTTTCTTCTGACTTGTAGGCATTTCCTCTGTGGGCAGTCTAGGCTCGTGACATTACTGGAGAGTCATTTCTGAGGTATGGATAGCAAAATTTGGACCTCTCTCCCCTTGAGAATAGGAGTGTGGGTTGACCATAAGTTGAAGAAGGCAAAGTTAAATATCGGACTGCACTGGGGAAGCACTACATTAAAACAAATAACCAAATTATGTTTCAAAGGCCATACAGATAGTTTTGAGGTTGCATTTATTGATAAAGAGGTAAAAAGAATTCCTCAATACTTTTCAGAGGTTAGCAAATGATATGTTTAGTTCACACAACAGTGAACTCAGGCCTAATTGAAAGATTAGGAAATAACTATAATCTTCTGCGTGTTCTAAAACGGTAAGAAATCAAATCAGCCTCCTAAAATGTCATAAATTTTCATAAATACCACATGGGGTACAAAAGTTATCAGATTTGGGGTAGTTATAAAGAAACCAACTATTAACAGAGTTCAGAGTGGGAATTGCCCGTGAATGGGTTCCTAACCAAAGTGCTGTCATAAGATGAGTTGAAGTTGTGTAACTTGGTCTTAAATGACCGTATCTGATTCAGTACATCTTCCCCATACAATCAGTACCAGGACAGAATAGTAACTGGAGGGAAGCTAAGCTATAGGACCTTATTTAGGCCAATTCATCTGGCAGTAAAATAGCAAGACAGGCAAACCGTCTCCATAGATGTCATAAAAGGACAGCTTCCTCGCCTGGGGCAGGCTGACAGTCACAGTCACAACGTATTCTGGGCTAATCTCAACATCTGATAATACCGAGTCCTAGAACACCAGAGCTATCTATCAGATTAGAATAGAATTAAGATGTCTGTAAAAGAAAATGTACTGAATATATGTTTTTTTTCTTTTTTTTTTTACTAATTTTAACTACGTAAGTAGTGTATAAATTTTTTTAAATACCTAATGCAAAAAAATTTTACCATTACAAATAAAACTAAAGTACCTGTTGAGCAACATCTCCAAATCTAATACCTTCTTTGGAGGTAACCAGCATTATCAGTATCTTCCCAGTTCTCTTTCTATGCAACTATATGCATATTTGCCATTAGAAAACGTATTTTATGTTGCTTTTTTTTAAATACTTAAAATGAATATACATGATATTCTGCAACTTGTTTTAATCACTTAAAAGTATCTTGCTAACCTTGTCATACCAGTAAACAAAGACGTTTACTGAGTGCTTATTTTGTACCAGTCACTTTCCCAAGCACTTGTATATCTATTAATGCATTTAATCTTCAGGACAATGCAGTTATTATTGTGTTATTGTTATTATGCCCACTTTGCAGCTGAGGATTCTGAGGGAAAGAGAGGTTGGATAAATTGCCCAATTGAGTAACACTGTTTTGGATTCTATTCAAGGAAGACTAACTCCGGGTTTCCTCTTACGGTAACTATTTTACATTGCCTCCCTGAGATACATAAACCTACCTCTGAGCACAGTATGTGTCAACCCAAAGCCCCACGGGCCTATCTTTTGTGAACTTAGAGTGACTGAATGAAATACAGATACTGCTCACATTTAAAGATGCCGCCAGGTGCCTCATTATGCTGGGCATTTCTGCTGATAATAGCCGAGCAGTGTGGTGGTATAAGGGATGACTGCTTTTGAGGAGAATAATGCACTGAGAATGCGGAACAGACCCCATTGTTATGCTGCTCCATTCCCCTACTACTTCCTACTACTTCACTTGCTGCCTATATCTGATCTGTGGGCAGCATTCCACTTACGTCAAAAATAACGTCAATCTCGAGAAAAAAGTGAATGACTCACAGCATTACTGGAGGGAACTAGTCTCTGCGTAATATGATATATAACATCCTAATTTCACAGAACATTTTTCACAACAGCTGCTAAAATCATAATCATAATCATAAATCCATTAAATTCTTCTGAAGTATCCAATGTGAAGCAGTATTGAAGCTAGTTTTAATATGCAGGTATATTGAGGTAGAGCCCCACCCACTCAAAACTGCATTATGATTAGCTATTTCATATCTTTCCTGTATTTTCTGTCTGTATTTATTGATCCACTCGTGTCTGCTCTTCTTTTGTATTTCTAGCTGCATTTGAGTCAGAGATAGGTTATTTCAGAGTCTGAAGCGTTTGAAAGAAATAATAGAGAAGAAAGGAGAGAAGAAAAGGAAATTTTCCTTTAATTCTTATGGACAGCAGAACAAGATACACTGGAGGGAAGGGGTAGAAGAACCCAGGGTCCTGGGTCATGAAAGCAGTGCTATGCTGTTGATTAAGGTCTTTGTAGAGCAAGAATGACAGTAAGAGAGCATGGCCACCTCAGCCCTTGTACTGACTTAGGAATGTTCGGCCAGCTGGATTTCTCCTGCCACATCCACAAAACTGACAGCTAATTTTTTATGTAAGAATTCTATTTCTTTGATAAATACAAAGTCAAATAAAATCCATCAGCTTTTTTTCTTCTCATGCTGTATCCTTCTGGGAATTTGCAGTTAGCCCTTGACAGGTGTTTTTGTTTGGAACACAAAGTAAAGCTAAAAAGAAATTTCAAAGAAGGCAGAAGATTACTTTTAAAGTTTACTTTCAGATTTGAGATGGACCTTCTAGAAGGAGCGTGGGCTTCTGAGAAATGAGCTCTGTCCAGTCTTCCAAAGATTGTGTGATACAGTTGGTGGACAAGTTGGTAACCTGTGAGCCTTGGTTTTCCTATCTGAGAAAGAAGGCTGGGCTAGAATCCCTAAGGTTCGCTTGAATTGTAATATTCTGATTCTTATGTGACATGATAGAAAAAGGTAATTTCTAGTGGTCTTCAGATTACCCTTCTAGGTACCCAGCAGCGTTAAGTCCTGTATGCATTTTCCTTCTGTTCCACACATCACCTCTAATAGCTGCTTCATCTGGACGGCCATTTCTTCCAGCTTCCTTCTGGTCTAAGAGCTGTGAAGTGAAAGTTCTCAGTTCCATTCCATTTGTCTGATTCTTTACTTAAAAAACAACTCCCCTACCTGCTCAGGATGGGAATACAAATTATAGATTTGTAATCCATTAATTACTATGGTACAGTGGCCCTGAGATCTTTGTTTTTAAGCCCTCAAAAATTGTTAATTGGATGTGATGTGTTTGTTGTTGGCCACTTGGATAATGAATTTAAAGCAGTGCTTTTCAGACTCTGGCTGACTTCATGTTTAATAGACACGGTTACGCGTGTGTCCCAGCAGTTTGCGCCTAGTCAGTGCTCGCTGGTATTAAAGCAAACATACCAGATTGCCATTTTCGTGGTGTCCAACAGCAGCACCCAGGCAAATTACTGAACAGTAATGAGTCCAGAGGTCCCAGAATAATTCTCTGTACTCTAAACCTTGCCAATAAGCACTTCTCGTGTTCCCTCACTTTATTTGTTCAGTACCTAGTGATGAGGTGGCTACTGCAATCCTGGATGTCGTGGACTACGCTAGGTCCCAGGCATGGGGTTCTGTTACAAATGAGCCATGTTTACAAAAGTGGAATGGGCTTCCTCCTTGGGTCTTTTTGTCACCAAGTAACCAAGGCTGTTATCAAACCAACCAAACGAGAAACCATCTGAGAAATAATTTTTCTATAGTTTTCAATGTCTTCCTGTTTTATGCTCTCTTAACATGTATGTGGAAGATTAATAATATTCCATTGGAGAAGTGAATTTCCTAGACTAGTCACATCATATATGAATGTACAACTAAAAACACTAGACTGTATGTGCATTAAAATCTTATTCTAATCACTTGTTCAACATGAGCTAAAGTGGAGTGCACAGACTAGTGGCCTAGGAGTCAAAAAACTAGAATGATCGTGGCAGCTCATCAACTACCTGTGTGGCTGAGGACAGGGCACTCAAGTTCTCTGAGCTTCAGGAGAGGAAAAAGCATACTTGGCTGCTCTGTCTCCTGGAGTTGTTGTCAGGACGAAATGACATGGTGTATATGACAGTGCTTGGTGTTATAGATGGTACAACCCAGATACGAGTTAGATAAGCCGTAAGATGTGTGTACGACAGCGTATCTAATATATTATTGCTTTCCTCCATGTGGTGTTTCCACGTCTTATATGTAAAACAGGAACTTGTAAAGTTGATTCTCTCCCGATTGTCACAACTCTGAATGGGCAGCTGCAGGTTTAGATTTTATTGGAAGGAGGAAATTAAAGTGATCAGGAAAATTATTTTTTCTCCATTGACATGTGAAAAGTAAAGAGACTACTGATTAGAAAATATTTATCTGTCCTTTAGATATACCTGAATAGTGTGACTTTTCTGAATATTCGCTTTTCTTTCAAATATAGGAAATGAAAAGGCAAACCTTCTGTAAATATTGTTATTCAGTGGATGTGTCTCTTAGGGGAAGATATGTTTAATTTTATGTGTTAGAACCATATGCCAAGTGCTAAGTTCCATAGAAAGGGAAGTACAACCTGAGGGAGGTGCTTCCCTGTTTTGTTTTTTCAGTACATTTAGAGCACACTTTCATAATAACACTGTGAAAAGGAATTTCCTGGGGTAAGGTTATTGTGAGGAATTGTTTTACTCTATTAATATCAGTACATATTAATTTTCTGCAACTAAGTTTATTTGCTTTTCTTTTTCATAATTTAAATCCCCAAAGCACTTGATTATTAATTAAGTGGCTACACATGCAAATGTAAGGGAGTAGTATTCCAAATAAATTCAACCTGAGAACACCTCCTCACCTGGTGCCTAGGTGTGTGCATGGGTAACCTTTCCTCTTTCCTCTTAGAATGGTAACTTTTGAGTCCTGACTTAGACTGTGGGCGGCAAGATTAAGGGTGGGGAGAGGCAGACTAAAGAGAACCGCGTGGACTCTCCCCTTCAGCTTTTACCAGGTCATTTTGTGTGTGTGTTCCACGTTACTCTCTTTTTTCCTTTGAGTCTTCTTATTTAAAGACTTAAACATTTTCCTCTGGAAAATCAGTGTCGTTTCTGGCTCGAAGAGAAGGTGTCCAGGAAAAAGAAATGAGGCAAAGGCATATACAAATAAATTTGGAATATAAACTTAGAAGTTTTTTAACTAAAAGAAATTGAGGGGATTTTTTTTTTTAATTTTTAATTTTTCTGCTCTTCTACTTTATTTTTTTCTCTTCTAGTTTTATTGAGATACAATCGACATGTGGCACTGTGTAAGTTTAAGGCATACAGCATAATAATTTGATTTTACATACATTATGAAAAGATTACCACAATAAGTTTAGTGAGCATCCGTTATCTCATATAGATACAAAATAAAAGAAAAAGAGAAAAAAATATTTTTTACTTGTGATGAGAACCCTTAGGATTTACTCTCTTAACTTTCATGTATAACATACAACAGTATTAATTGTATTTGTCATGTTGTATATTACATCCCTAGTACTTTGACCACCTTCATCCATTCCCCTTTTCCCCATTCCCCCACCACTGGTAACTACAAATCTGATCTCTTTTTCTGTGAGTCTGTTTGTTTGGCTAGGTTTCTTTTCTGTTTTTTTGTTTTTTTAAGTGTAATTGACTTACAACACTATGTTATTTCCTGGTGCACAACACAGTGATTTGATATTTTTATACATTACAAAATGATCATCACAATAAGTCTACTTACCATCTGTTACTATAAAAAGATATTATATTATTGTTGACTGTATTCCCCACTCTGTACATTTTATCCCCTTGAGTCTTTTATTTTGTAACTGGAAGCTTGTACTGCTTAATCTCCCTTACTTATGTCATTCATTCCCACACCTACATCCTCTCTGGCAACCACCTCTTCGTTCTCTGTACCTAAGACTCTGTTTCTGTTTTGTTATGTTTATTCATTTTGTTTTTTAGATTGCACATATAAATGAAATCATACAATATTTGTCTTTCTCTGACCTATTTTGCTCAGCATAATACCTCTTGGTCCACTATGCTCTTGCAAAGATTTCATTCTTTTTTATGGCTGAGTAATATTCTTGTGTATATAGTAAATTAAGTACTGGCAGTTGTTTACCTTTTTTTTTTTTTTTTTGCTTTATAGACTGTCTTTGTTTTATTTCCTCAGCTATCAAAAATTTGCCCTTGGGATAAATTCTTCTAGAAAGTTCAAAGAAGAATAAGCCAAATTTTCAGAAACCCTGTTTGGGGTGGAAAAAAAATGTATTAAGACCAAAATGGTACAGTCCTTACAGCCTATTGGTAACTTTTACTATAGAAAATTTATGCTGATGGTCACCTTTTGTTATCTTTCTTGACCTGGTACCTTACTTTTGTAGGTTTTTTAAGTTGGTTTCTGAGATCTCCCAGCTTTGATACACCTTCCTCCTGAATCTGTGTCCATCCACCATTCCAACATGCATTCATGTAAATAAATAAATAAATACAAATGAGTGCTTTTTATAATTGTGTTGTAGAAAGGTTTTATGCTCTTTGGATGTTAGATTTTTATTGTTGCTTTGGTCATCTTTAGTGTTGATTTCTTTCCTTAGGCTTTGTACATTTCTCCTAAATCTCACTGATTTTTTTGGTACCTGTGGGATACCAGACAGGCTGCCATGGTTGTCACCTGTTATTTACCTGGCGTTAGTGATAATCTTGAGATTTTGTTATCCGTTCCTGTGGCCTCTGTCCATACTCTCCAAAGGTTTCAGACTCTCACTGATTATTTTGCAATATCTTTTTCTTAGACTTTAATGAAGCCGTTCCAGAGACAGAGCGCCTGGATTCAAAGGCATTGAAAACCCGAGCCCAGCTCTCCGTGAAGAACAGACGCCAGAGGCCCTCTAGGACAAGACTCTATGATAGTGTCAGTTCAACAGATGGGGAGGACAGTCTGGAGCGAAAGGTGAGCACCCCTGACCGTATTCTGACTTGCGAGGTTGGGCTATCTGCTTGTTCCCACAGCTTACTGAAGAAAATGATTTTCCTGCAACCAGATTCTGTGCTCTCGTTGGAAACAGGTGGAATAGTTCACTTCTTCGTCTCGCAAGTTCTTACTCAGCTCGATGTATTATTGTAATTCAGATTCTTTCTGTACTCATTCAATGAACTAACCAAGAGCATTATCCATATTGTCATTTTTCATGATGGTGCTTTTGATACTCAGCTGTTGATTTTACCTGGTGGAAAATAATGAATGTACAAGTAATTGTTTCTAAATGTCTTAGGTGTCTATGTTAGCTGCAATAGTAATATGTTGAAATGTTGTGAACTATGCAATCTCAACTGTAAACCAACAAAAGTTGGTGACTAAAAAAAGGTCAATCTGATTTCAAAGTAAGTATTATATGGGACTGATGCTCAGTGGCATAACCTCCTTTATAATCTCTTATACCAACAGCCTTCAAACAGTTTCTGTAACCACATGCATGTTACCAAATCACTTCTGCCCAAGGGTTTGCGAACTCCAGAATCAGGTTCTAGTGCTCCATCCCTCACTCCAGTGGCTGGCAGTGTGCCCTTCTCACCTGACCTCATAGCTGAATTTCAAGAAGGACCGCTGCACTCAGAAAGGGACCCTTCCTCCTCTACTGGGGGAGACACTTCACTCTCCTCACCTTCAAAATCTGATCATGATATGGAAGAATCTCCTCGCCACCGTCAAGCTACCATCAAGAAAATACTACAAGAAAAAGGTACAGTTAATTTTGTTGTTGTTTTTGCTTTTGTTTTGTGTAACTTCACAAACACCTCAATTTGTGTAATTAAAAAAAAACAGCTTTTTCCGTCATAATCAAGGGCCTGAGTCTTTCCACAGCTGTTAATTAACATTGCATTCCTTTTATATTATGAGAGACGCGAACATCCTTACCCCATTTATTTATTTTTTTTAAATCTTCTTCTACCTGATTAGTGTTTTCACTTCTTCAGCTCTCAACAAGTTTACTATTGAAGGAAATTCTTCAGGAGGCCTTCTAGAGATTTTGTATAATAGCAATCCATAGTTTCAATAAGTATCAACATAATCATATAGAAAAATACATGAAGATGAAAGCAGTATAGGTCTTAACCTATTAATTGGCTTGTACTTAGAAGAAATTTTCACAGTAATGATTTATATTGCAAAGAATGTGATAGAAAAGCTATGGTAAAGATAATACAGGGAGATTAGTCAATAAATTTTAAAATAGGCTCCTAGAATTAACACCAGAATTTCAAAGTAGTGTCAGTAGACTATCATCTTTTTAATTGTATGTTTCAATTTATAGAAGTAATAAATTCTTGTTTGAACAAGTTAACTGATGCAGAGATGTATGAAAAACAGGTTCATTCTCTTCTTCACCACGTCTGACTCATTCCTTGAAAATAACCAAGTAGATTTGGTCATATTATTTTTCACATCTGAAATGCACACTACACACACACACACACACACACACACACACACAAGTGTATGTATATATATGAACAATAATACTTCCTGGTGTCTGTTTTGTTTTACGTACTTTTTTTTTTCCAAAAGTGAATTCTACAGATGACTTTACTCTGCAGTTTTGTTTTACACATTTTATGAGCATCCCTCCAGAGCAGTACACACAAATTTAAATGACAAGATAATCTTCTATAGTGAGCCTCTGATATACCTGAGTCAACCATTGCAGTATTGATGGACATCTAGGCTGTACCCTGGGGGGGGGGGTGTTTATTTGCTTGTTCCCTTACCACTATGAAAAAAGCTATAACAAGCATTCTGGTGCTTTACATTATTGTATGCTGATGCTTTTATTTCTGTGGAGTAAATTTCCAAAAGTTGAACTGGCAGTCAGTATATTGTACTCAGAGGAAAATGTATGGCTTTAAGTACTTTTATTGTTAAAAATAAATACTGAGAATAAATAGGTAAATATTCAAAATAATAGGAAAAGAACAACCAAAATCAGAAAATAGAAAAGAGAGGATAATGAAGATAGAAGCTGAGTTTAATGAATTTTTATTGAAATGAAAAGGCCTGTTCTTAACACCCCCACAAAAAAATGCAGTAAAAGTGTATACATGTGAGTAGCCTCCTGGAAGAACAGGTTTAAAAAAACCACAGAAACAGAAAATACCCATAGCATTAGAAATAAGAAAGGAGATAGAGATTTTAAAAGAAATTTTAAGATAGCAGGCAAACTCTATGCAGATTTGAAAATCTAGAGGAAATAGAGGATTTCTTACCATAATAAAAGTACTCAAATTGGCCTAAGAAAACCTGAATAATCCAATAACCCAATAATCACAGATATATGAAATATATTGTACAGCTTCCACTTAGAAAGGCACCAGGCATAGAGAAATAATCTATTCTGCATAACCTATTAAAATCTGCCTAACCTATTAAAAAATATCTGTAGTAAGCAGAACCAAGAAATAAGGGGTGGGTAATTTCTTCTCCAGAGACCAAATACTTGAGCTTACCCATTTTTAATTTTGCTGGATTGACCATGCTCCTGGGTAACTAGAAAGGAACACTAAATAGAGCTTTTATAGAAGCAATAACTTTATAGTCAGTTACTAGTATGATAACCATTGCTAGGTGTTAACTACGACCAGGTGCAAGCAGTGCCTCACATCCTCTCCTTCCCTTAATAAAAGTTTCCAGGCTTGAAGCACTTTCTATGCCTTCCATGTTCATTAACATTGATCCATTCACTCATGTACTTATTCAACAAATAGTTACTGAGCAGCACCTACTCTGTGTCAGGCATTATGCTAACGGCTGAGTAAGCAATGATAAGATTCTATCCTTTCCCTCAGGGAGTTTGCAGACTACAGACTGTGCTTCTCTCTTTGATTTTTTGCTTGCTTGTTTGGTGATGGACTGTGCCTGACACCCCGCAACCACCACCACCAATAACTGGGAAGGCTTTATATATTCTTGCCTTCTGCTCTCAGGCTCTGTTGCACCTTGAAAGATATCAAAAAGAATGGTCAGCCAGCTGACTCTCAGGCAGTAGCCTGCTACCAGCTAGTGTCCTGGGAATCAAAGTCCTTTGTTTTCTAAGTCCAGGAACCCAGTACACTCAGATTCAGTCAAGTTCAGAGTGACCAATTCATGCTGTTTGAACTTGGAAAACACTAATTTCTAAACCAGAATACTAATTTTCTGACTTAGTTTGGGAGGAAAGATGACATAAAAACCAGCATCATTCGTTTTCCTGGTTGGTAGCTTCCTATGTCAGAAAATCGCTCAGTGAGCATAGAATGGGAGTGAAGTGGATGTGTGTATGGAATATGCTCAGTAGACTGAGCTGACTGATGAATTGCCTATCACATTGCAGCACTGCCATTACCACATTTTCTCCTGTCATTCCCAAGAAATGGACCTCAGTATTGTTAAAACATTAGAGAAGTTCCATGCTTCCATTGTAATGATGTTGCAGAAACTGGTACAGTATAGGTTAACAGAGTGGGATCTGGCTTCATGGTCCTCAAAATCCAACTCGGAGAATAACATTCTGTAAAATCCTTAATTTCCTTGCTATGTGATACTAATCCACAATTTGAGACCTGGACTCGGCAGACGTTAAGGATGGTTGACCTGATTTACCTCTGTGTGTACGTGTTTATATGTGTGTGGTCCTTACAACTCATTGGTTCATCAATGAAGGAACTAGAATGGGGGTTAGCAGTACTCACAGGTACAAACTAGGCTTCACGTTTACCTTCTTGCCTCATACTCCACTCCAGGAAATTCTGGTCTTTCAAAGTACAGCTTAAATCTCACCTTCCTCAGTGGACTCTTTGTACTTACACCCTTCACGTTCCTAGGCAAAGTGAATTATTCTCTTGAATAATTTTCACACCATTATTTCTGCTTCTGTCACTTTGTGTATGATCATAACTAATATGGTTGTCAAATG
The DNA here is from genome assembly GCF_048564905.1 of Vicugna pacos. Taxonomy (NCBI): domain Eukaryota; kingdom Metazoa; phylum Chordata; class Mammalia; order Artiodactyla; family Camelidae; genus Vicugna; species Vicugna pacos. The sequence goes on along the minus strand of NC_132993.1, from coordinate 60,720,257 downwards.
TGAGCCAGAGTGTTCTCATGTATCTTATTCATCTTTGTATTTATGGTCCCAAGCAAAGAATATGGCATGTGATTGATACGTAATAGGTTTCTTGGACGAATTAATAAGTATGTCTCAGTAGATAATCAATGCAGTCTTTTAGAACAGAGGTCATCAAACCAAATCTGCCCTCTACCTGTTTTATAAAGAAAATCTTAACAGAATGCAGGCACACTCATATAGTTCTGTATAGTCTGCTTTCATACCACCGTAGCAGAGCTGAGCAGCTGTGATGGAGAGAGTAGCCCACAACCTAAAATATTTACTCTCTGGCCTTTTACAGAAAAAGGTTGCTGACTTGTGGTCTAGACATATATATCCTTCCACTCAACATTGCTGGATAAACTCTGAAAATGTCTTAGTCATTGGTTGCCATTTATCTAGATTTTTTTAAAATTAATATACCATTACTTTTGGTCTAGCAAGTTACTTCGAAAGGTAATAATTAAGTTACAGCTATAGCTGATTGCTATCCTGAGGCTAATGCTCTGGTTTTATTGAACACCTAATTGAAGTTGGGTGTTTTCTAAATTGTGTCAGTACTGCATTCACACGTCATCATTTTGCTATCATACTTGTAGGACCTCACTAGAAACTAAGATAGAAATAATGCATGGCTAAATGATAAACATCTGACCCCATTTCAGTTAAAACTAGACAAAGTAAAAGATTATTCCCAGAGGTTTGTAAAACAGGTTATATGGCAGGAGAAAGCATGAAGATAAGTCGCATCATGTCTACTATTTGAGTAGCCTAATACTAAAGTTTTGGTCCCTAGATGTACATAGCAATGGGCCTTTGTTCAGACAATGTCAAGTAAAGTAAATTAAGCACTATCAGTTTTCTCCTTGTGGCTTGGTCATTCTTTTAAGTTTATATTTAGCCATTAGCACATTGCATGACACAGAACATGCCTTCAGAAATATTTGTTGAATTAATGTCCTGGCAAGTAGAAATCTTTACAAGATTATTTACTATTAATATGTTGCATTAGGCCCTTATATATAAAATAGTAAATTTTATCATTGCTGAGAGGAAGGCAAGTTTACCTCTAGCTGAGATTGGTAAATAAGACTCGACAGAGAATGTGCAATTAGAGTAACCCTTGAAGGACTGAAACAACAAAAAGGATAGGTAAGGCAGGGAGGTGGTGTTGGTAGAGACAGGCAGACCTAAGATGGAACGTAAGGAACGGGGCTGCCCCAGCCTGCCAGAAGCCATTTGTTTATTCAGGGTAGAGTGGTTGCATGGAAAACTGAACAGGTAGGTTAAGTCTATAGCTCTAGAATTTAAATACCTTAGATACCTCACCATATAGCTGGGGAACCACAAGGTGTTTGAGCAGAGGAGTAAAAAGGAGAAGACACTAGGTACAGGAAAGATGAGTTAGGAAACACGGTGGGGTGATAACCTCTGAGGAGCAAGAGACAATGCAGGAAAGAATGATACGAGAACCTCTGAAACATAAGTTGACCAGATACAGGGGGAGAGAGTGAGGAGTCAAAGCTGATCACAGGGTTTCTAGCCTCAGGAAACATGGTCTTGTCATTAATAGAAAATAGGAAATTAGAAACATTATGAAGGAAAGATGATTAACTCATTTTTGGTAGAGGAAGTCTTGAGCCCAGGAGAGATGTCTGGGTGGAGAGGGAGATTTGGGAGTCCCCATAATAAAAGAAGAGGTAGTCAAGGGTCTTATTGCAGTGATACTAAGAAGAATGCAGTCCCAGAAAAGGCCTTAGTATTTAGCTATCAGGAGGTCAACTATTACCTTTGAAAATGAAGACCATGTTGCCAGAGCTTAAAGCTGAGGCACCTGCCTTGAGAACTTGGACTTCTAATTGCTTGTGGAATACACAAGCAATTAGTATTGGAGAGATTTCAAAAAGCCTGATGGAGATTTTATATACAGCTAAATAACTAACAAAACCCAAAAAATGTCACATTTCTTTTTCTTTTCCTGAAATCATACGAAACTAATGTTGGTTTTTATGTGGACTAGAAGTTCTGATGTGCATTAAAGATGGATTTGGTTGATTTAAAGTGGGGAGGTGCATTATTACTTAATCTTGTCTCTTTGGCCTTTTGAAAGCATTCATTTAAGTGTTCCTTGGAACACACTTTGGCAAATGTGTCGAGATAATGATGTGAGGTTGCCTAGCAGCAGGCTCTGATGGGCAAAAACAGGCTTTTAGTCCCAAGATGTCCAAATAAGTGCCACACTAATAGGTTACAGAGTGTCGTCACATACATTGTCTCATCTGGTCCTCTCACCCCTTGTTAAAACATCTCCCAGCCACCTTATTTCCGAAAGTAATAAGGCACTCTCCTTTTAACTGTGCATAGTCTTAGCCATTAAGAGTTGCTCTAGAATTGATTTGGAAGAATCTGGTACTTTCTTTTCTTTGTTAAGAAAAATTGAAATCTGCCTTTTTTTTTAATGTCCATTAGCAAAATTATCTTATAAGGAGCTTGTGCCATGTCTGTAGATTTTTTTATGTGAATGTGTCACATCTTTGGCTGTTTAATTCAGTTAACCAAAGAGTAATGATGCAGATAGCCATAATAAATAAATATTTGAGGCTAGAAATGGATTTTGACGTGGACATTTCTGACTCTTCTATTTCATTATGTACATTTCAAGGAATTGTTTATTGTGATCTGAATATCATTAACTAAAACTATTGCTAAAAATCTTGAGTTTTTCAATATCCTGTGCTTCCTCAAGAGTTTTGAACATAGACTCCTAAATGAGAACTATGTGCACTTCATGTGTAAGTTGTATCTGTTTAGAAATTTCCCCTGAAACAGACAAAAAGCGTAAGCAAAATTAACCTGCAAGGGTAATTGAACACTTTCTTGGGAGAACTGTTTTCTATACTCCATGCCAGTAAGTTGTTGGGATTGTATTGTTTTTTCATTTTTAAAAGATAGAGACAGACTGACGAACACCAACAGACAATTAGGAAAGAGCAGTTTCATACACAAATATGCATCAATGTTAAGACACCAGAGACAGCAAAGTTAATGATCTCAGATAACTGGATATGCTGAAACACAACACCAAATAGCATTCTTCGCTAAATAGTTCCAAGTAGAGCCTTAGGATTTGTCTACCTTGTCCCGGATGGAATAACTGCCACTGGTAGAATCTAGTTCCTGCAGTTGACATTGAATTCCGCTGGCAAAGCCTCTCCTCTGATGGGTTTTTGGCATCATTTCAAGTGTCCCCATCTCCCAGCAGCTGCTGCGCTTTAGAGGGCCAGCGTAATTCAGAGAGGCAAAGATCATTCAGCTCCAAACGCTGAGGAGGTTTTGGCTTCTTCCACATCACAGGAGACCAGCCAAGTAGTGCTCCAACCCAACTTCTGAGAAAGACCTTTCAAAGATACAAATGTTTTATAGCTGAACTGCTTAAGAAGTCTCCCCCATGTTCCGCCTCCTCTATCCCAGGGCTGGCCACAGGCCATTAGCAAGGGGCAGCCCAGAAGGGAAAGCTTTGAGTCTCACTTTCTTCCTAAATCTCCCAGATTCTCAGGGGTGACGTTCTTTACTGGACTTGGGACACATGGGGAAAGTGGGCTGGGTTCCTGTCGGACAGCACTATAACCCAAAGGCAAGAGAGGCATGGAGGACAGAGCCCAGACGTTTGAAGCAAACAGTTGAAACTAGAGAAGGAACAAAAGGAAAGTCCTTTGGTCCCTGTTTTGAATGTAAAGGATGATTTGATAGTGTTTGTTCTTGCTTTTGTATTTTCATTCTAATATGTTTAAAGCTAAAACTCTTTGTGACAAGTATTGGGCTTCTGTCTAACAAACCTCTCCTGGCTTAACTGAATGTTCCTCTACATACTCGTGTATCCTGTATCTTAGAAAAAGGTATCCATTATTTTCTCTTACAATTAGGAATTGAGGCAAACCCCTTAGATTCAGACATGCACTGACTTTTCACTCATGGTTTTTCAGAAATGATAATAGTTGTTTTTTTTTTTTTTCACGTATGTGTATATCCTAGACGTTGCCAAAGGTCCCAGGTCACTGAGGGCATCCAGTTCATTGGTGGTGCGAGGAGGAAAAATTAAGCGGAAGTTTGTGGATCTGGGGTAAGCACTTCATGAAGTAAAAAGCAAACTCTGTAAGAGAAGGATTAAAGGAGAAAATGTCAAATTCCTCTTTCTGACTGTGTGCTGTCATTATAGGGCACCTTTGCGAAGGAATTCCAACAAGGGAAAGAAATGGAAGGAAAAAGAGAAAGAAGTCAATAGGTTTTCTCCAGGTAGCAGGTATGGGTGGGTGACTGAGAACATTAATGTATCCCTGTATCTAAACTTTCGGCCCCCTTCCATTGTTAGTCAAAATCCGTGGTCAGTATCTTCATGCTGAGTGATACACCTAGAGGTGACATGAAAGAAAAATCACACGATTCGTATTTGTCTTACTCCAGTTACAGCCTACACCTGGCCTCAGGTATATCCATTGGCTTAACTTAGAATTATGGTCACATCAACAGTTTCAATAGATGTTTATCTAAATAGAGCTTAAATATATGTGATATGCAGTTAGGTATATTTCAGCTTGTTTGCCTGGCTACCCAGAAGACTTGTTTCTTCTCTTTCTGTTAAGTTTGGAAGGGTAATTTTGCATTTAAGTACCTTGTTGACTTTCAAGGCTGTTCTGCCCAAATGCGTGTAAGAAAGACCACCCTCTCTCACTAGACTCAGCTATTAAATGGACTTTTACAGGCGCCATCAATATGCTTACTGTTCAGTAAAGACTTTCCTGCAGAGAAGTGAGCTCTGGATAACATGTTGTCAAACTTCCGCAGTTTTATTCTGAGATTACGTAATTTTAAACTTAGGTTTGTATAGGGAGACAGTAATGCATAGAGCTCTCTCTGAATGAAGTCTGACTGCCTGGGTTTCAATCAGTCCTCTTCAAGTTACTGTCTTTAAAATCTTGGACAAATCTTGGACCTCTGTGCCTTTGTTTTCTCATATGATATGTGAAATGAGGATAATAAGAGTAGCTACCTCATAACATTAGTGTGAGGATTAAATGAGTTTGCATATAAAGCATTTAAAATGGCACCTAGCACATAGGAGGCATTCAAAAATAGTAATGAAGGTAACAATTTGCTATTATGATGATGATGATGATGATGATGATTACTATTTGCAAGTTACAGAGGAGTTTTATATTTGTCATTGTATTTAATCCTTACAGTAAGATTGGGAGGGCCATACTTTAGTCATGAAGAACTTCACTTTCACAGAATTTAATTGATTAGCCCAGGACTATGCAGCAGACATTAATGTCAATTAGCTGGGGCTTGTGCCGCTGTCCAGATGTCTTTCTAACACTGCACATTACCTCCAGTTACTTAAGCGCCTAGTGATGTTTCTTTACATGTCTTTATGAATTTGGGACTCATTCCAAGAGCATAGACTAAGGAAGAAACAGACAAAATGCTAAGAATAAAAGAATGTAAAATTATTTGGGGACCATTTATCCATTTTATAGGTTGTGCCCAGATGTTTCCCTTTTTATTTTCCTCTTTTCTGGCATACACCTCGGTAAGAAATTCTGCCCTCTCCCTAGGGTAACAGGAGAACGGGGAGAAAGGTGGGCGATGAGAAGAGAGAATTCCAAAGTTAATTATTTTTTGTTAGCACGGGTTTCCTTTGTGCTGTACAATGGAGAAAGGGTAGAAAGCTCTGTTTATATTTGAGGACAGGGATCTCAGGAAAAATAAGGCCATAATGCAATTCAAAAGCAATTTTTAACTTTGCACAGTTTTGAAGTGAGAAATATAAACCTGTCTGCTTTGTGCCTTAAAATTAAGAATAGAAAACTCTCAAATATACTCAGGGGAGAAAAACGACAAGTAGTGAAACCGTTTAAGGGAGAGAGAGGTGCCCAAATGCACAGTGGGAGAGAAACTTGGATGCTTCTGAAGTCGCACTGTGCTCCCCCTACGAGGAAGTAAGCACAGGCACCCCGCGGAGGGCAGAGGAGGAGGTCTTACTGAACTTCGTCCTCTTAGCTAGAGTCATCATGTCCTTAGATAAATTCGAGTTGAAAATCAGGCAAACCTTGATTGTGTTGGTAAGCCCTAACCTCACTCTTGGCAAAATCACAGACAGCCGAGGGTGGGCTGTCGTCAGCACGTTAACCATGGCTCACGGCAGCTTTTGAACCAGCAGCCAGCCAGGTTTCTCGCCTGCCGGCCCAGCCAGCTGTATTTCAACCCATTAACTCTGCAGACTCTCTCCTTCAGTAGTCACAAGCAGTTTCCAGTGTGAAATGTGGCAAAATAGTTTTCGATTAGAATCATAATTTTATAATTATTTGTAATTACAGTAGAATGTTGACAGGACCAAAAGGAATGAATGTAATTGAAACAGCAGGAAAGAAGGAGGAGTTTTTCTGTTTCAAAAAAATAATTTTTTGAGCTATTGCAGTAGTTGGTTAACACTAATCAAATCGAATGACGGTCTCTGTTCTCCTATGTAGACTGATAATGGGCCCAGAACCTCATGAAACATATTCCAGGAACACAGTTACTGCCCAGTAGGAGCTTAACGCAGTGGAGCTGGTCTCCCAAAGCCCGAGTGCAGGCGGGTGGTGCGCAGCAGCTGCTGCAGGGTCCCACTGCTGTTGTGGAGAAGGACTGGGAACAAACTCATCACCCTGTGAGGTTTCCTCAGAAAAGGGAGGGAGTGATTCACAGAGTCAGTTATCTCACCTCTTAGGCTTCTCATCCAGTTCTTGCAAGATTGTAAAAATCTGATGAGGTCACTCAATCAGTGATAACCTGAAGCTGTTAGACTTTAAAGAGGCCAGACATTTGCTAAAGTTGGTTTTGGTTTTAGTTTTTTCCTTCCCAAAGAGTAAAGAGTTTATTATACTCCTTGTGGAGACATAAATACGTGACCGGCATGAGACAAATAAATGAGGGTAAAATCGGAAGAAGAAATAAACCCTGCAAAGAAATACGGTTTGGTTCTGTCCTTTTCAAATGTGTGCTCAGTGTTTAAATGGGAAACATAGCAGATTAAAAAAGCAGGAAACACTTAGTTGTCGGAGCTTGTTCGTCCCTTAAAGCACACACCAAATAGCAGGATAGAATTGTCTCCTAAATTCTAGAGTAAGAGCCACTGGTGCCAGGGGAGTGTCTGCTTTGGAGCCCTGTAGGAGGAGCTCCCAGCTCAGTCACTGAGCGGAAAGCCCTGTGAGCGGATATGTGTGTCTCAGAACGAGGCTAGGTGGTGGCGGGTGGGAAGAATGTGGGGACGGGAGATGGCACTCCTCTGTGGAAGTGAATCTGCGTTCACCTTAAAAGCGTGAACAGTGGAGAAAACACTGAGCTGGAATCCAGTATCCATTCTGACTTTGCCATAGGTAAGTCTCTGAATTCCTTGGGCCTTGGTTTCCTACCAAAAAATAAGTGAGGTGGATTAAAACTCCATAGTCTGTAACTCCCCCGACCCACCTCTACTTGCACCATCCAGTATGCTAGCCTAGCCTCTAGTCAAACATAGTGTTGAGCACTTAAAATGTGGCTTGTCTACACGAGATGCGTTGTAGGAGAAAATGCATGCTCAGTTTCAAAGACTTAGTATGGAAAAAAGAGAATATGAAATATCTTATTAATAATTTTATAATATTGATTATGTGTTGAAATAAATATTTTGAATATTTTGGGTTAAATTATTAAAATTAATACTACCTTTTTTCATGTGGCTAGTAGAAAAGTTTAATTTATATATATGGTTCATATTATATTTCTGTTGGCTAGTGTTTATCTGTATGATTCCATGAAAAACAAATACTCTTATTTCTAACATTATTTAGTTGGTCTGTAAATTAGTACGTATTCATTTGTTCATTCTTTTTTATCTATACGTATCCCTCTTTGTTCCAAATATTACTTGTTTATACACAAAAATACATATGATACAATACAATTTATTTTAAAAAGAAATTAGATAGAGCAAAATAAGATAAAGCAAAAAGATTGGTTCTTAAAATAGGACATCTTCAACAGTACCTTCACAGAAAATAAAACAGTGGTAGACGTACCTGCAGAGATGTTTACCTCCCCAGAGGTGCATGATTACATTTTCAAGGAATGGGGATGGGGAGAGGGGTTGAGACCCAGCTCCATGGGGACGTTCTGGGGCTGTAAAGCAGGAGACGTAGTTGTATCTCCCTCTGACATATATTACTTTCCAAAGGGTAAGAACCCAAGATTCGTCCCCATTTGAATTTGTTCACATTAAAGAGATAAGTTTTCTCTCCCTGTCTCAGAGAGAGGGACAGCCGTTCTTCTCCTATAAAACCATTCATAGTCGTATTTTTCAGATTCCTCCCCTATAATGTAGACCAAGTGTGGGATGACAACTGGTTCTCGTGTCACCCTAGAAAGGGAATTAAGATATGGGGAAATCAGTGCAATAATTTTCTGTAAATAATAACCTGTTTCCACTCTAGCAATTTCAGATTTGCATTCAGGTAATATTAATAAATATAGATATTAAAAACTTTAAGAGTAAGCTCAGACATGTATTTTAAAATATAGTTGCTGGATCATCTCTTCCCTCTCCCCCAAATTCTAATTCGGTGTGTCTGGGTGCCCCAGACTCCACATTAGAACAGCTGCCCCAGCTGATCTGTATCAGACTTATTTGGGACCACTATACTGATCCATGACCCAGGAATAAAGTGCTTCTTACAGAAGGCCAGCCTGCCTTTGCTAGCATGCTTTCTTAAGTTTAGTTATTATACCCCCATTTTTTGACAGTAAGTAAGTGGATTTAAGGGTACAAGTTTTTGTTTGTTTGTTTTTTGTTTTTTTAGTTTAAACTTTAGGATGAAATTGAAGGTTGACACATCTCTGGTTGGTCTCTTTTATCCTTTCAGACCTCTTTTTTTTTTTAAGAGATACACTATTAAAACCATCAGATATTCTGGTATGTTTAGTGTGACATAGTTTTACTCATCCAACCTATGATCTCAGTATTCTACCAAAACTGTGCTGACTTCTCCATTCTCTTTAGTTATCATTCTCATAATCCTTTGTATATTGCTTTAGAGTTTACAAGATGGTTTTTACATTAATTGTCCCACTTGAATCTCACAGTAATTGTTGGAAAGGAACAGGAATTGTTAGGAGTTGTATTATTTACATAAGTTTGAAATGTATAATGTTTCAAAATAATGTGACATGAGATGGGAGAAAGCTGACACTCAGTGTATATGTGGGATGTAAATGTCCAGCCATGGTGCTGAGGCACTTTTCATTGAAAGAGAATCTCTTTGTTGTCATGACATCAACAGCTAACAAACAACAGGCATTGCTTCAAATATCACTCGGACACATTGAGGGTGACTTCCTCCAAAATGCACAGAAACTACTTCACATTCCTGCCTCAGCTCTATGAAGGTATCTGCATTACGGAAAACAATCTGTTTTCAACCTGCTTCTCAAATGCCTTTGAATCCTTTAAATGTTAAACAATAAGCATAGACCTTTATATTTTTACTGTCTTCAAAGTAATTTCACACACATCTCATTTAATTCTTAACGACCATGTATGAGATACAGAAAATATCCACCTTTTATAGATTGGAAAATAGAGGCTGAGGGAAGGTCCAAGGCTATGTACACAGGAGGTGAAAAACCCTGGACCCCCAAGTAGGGTGTTAGAACCTCAGGTCTGGTGCTCCTCCTCTAATAAGGCATTAAGATTATGATGAAAAACCAGTAAGGTGTGTGTTCTGCTGAAAGTATCATGAGCCCAGAAACTTTCGTATTATTTAAATATATCACTTTCTAAAGTCTCAGACTCTTGGGAACATGTGTTCAGAGGAGACCAGGAAAGAACACTGATTATGAACTCATGTCACTAGTGGTGAGGCACTGTTAGGTGGCCAAAATACAGGCAATGCTGTGGTAATTAACTTAACAGCAGTGCCTCGACGACTGTGCCCCTCCCTGATTTTAATTTATCCACATACATTTATTAGGCACATTTCATAAAATTCACCACAGCAATAGCGATACCAAAATGTTGACCATTGTTATAGAATCCATTTAGATGCAAAAAAGATAACCATTAAGATTAGTGTTCTAGTCAAAAAGTGCAGAATTTTTGTTCTTATCTGCTGTGTAGAATAGTTTCTCAAACTGTTACTTTGAAATATATTCAGAGTCCTTTCAGAATTCAGTTCACTGAGTTTTACCTCTTTTCTTTCTTTGTCTGACACACCCATTCCTTTCATGATCCAGGCTCTTCAGAGGCAGGCTGGACCACTGGAAACCGAAGCCAGCCGCCACCGCTCAGGCCTCCACTCGCTCAACTGGCCTGCCTTTCTCGTGGTTTAACGAAAGCCGGAAAGGATCCTATTCCTTCAAGAACCTGCCTTCGACTACAAGTCCCCTTCAGCCTTCTCCTGAAACTCTAATTTCAGATAAAAAGGGGTCCAAGGTAGAAAACACATGGATTAAAAAAGCAAAAACAAGAAAGCCCCCAACCCTTCCTCCTCTTCAGTCTTTGGAAAGCACTCTCTACTTGTGTGTGTACTCTGGATCCGCGAAACCAATGTGATAACACTGCAATAAACGATGCATGGTGTTTCTTGTGTGGGGGAGAAAGCAAGCCTCATTTAACCATCACCTTCCTTAATACTGTTCCATTCTAGATTGTACGTTAATCTTTGATATCCTCGTCTTTTCACATACTGCTATTTAATCTCAGTTTGACAGTTAAGCCATGCTGGGAAAGATGCATTTGAATCATGGAACAGTATGATAGATCTGTTTACCAAGTATTCCACTTTAAATTACATTATAAACCTATTTTTGCTGTGCTCTTCAAGATTTACTGGAAAACAAATAAATTTGGGGCTGAATATGTGTTCAGTATATCTAAATGAAACTCTGTCAGACAAACCGATGCTGACATAGCACCCTCACTTACTTCTTTTAAATCAAACTTCTATGTTGAAAAACTGTTATAATTCTATCACCAAAGTTCTTCAACTTCAGCAGAATTAGGAATTATATGCTGATTTGTTTTTAAATGCATGATGGTTATTTCCAGCATGACGCTGCAAACCTTAACCTAACATTTTATTGAAACATATGGTGGCTAACATGTTGTTTGGTCTCCTTTTATCTGTGTTCACTTTTCATTCTCACAGAAACGGCTAATGAATGTTACTTGATTTAATTCTTTTCTTGAGGTCCACAGCTCATAAGGTTTTGACAGAGTTTGGGGTCATATCTCCACTGACAGTATCAAATGGTAATGTTCTGTGTTAAGTGCTCTCCTGCTGAAATGTTTTACTAGCCTAGCTCCGTGTGCTCTGATTTAGTCTCCTTTTCTGAAGTTGTAGCAAACCTTGGAGTTTGGGACTGAATTCTGTAGCCTCTGGCATGGTACTTATTCTTGACAACCGACTAAACCCAATGCAAGGGGACCTAACAGAAAACTAACAGTCCGATTCCTAAGGAAGTGGAATAGGAAACAAGATGGTGTTGGTTAAGTGCTTTGAGTTCCTGGGAAGCCAGTCCTTCTAGAATGATTAGCAGAAGTTTTGGCAGCAGTAGGCCACTTTGGTCTTGAATCGGTTTCAGTCTAGGATCTGAGAAATCTAAATGTTGCTTAAATCATTCTACCACTATCCTGCACTGGAGACTCCAGGTTTGGTTTAAAATGTTTTCACAGAAGCAGCTATGTAGTCATTGGGAATTTATTTGACTTTAACACCCACTGAACATTTTAATGAAGTTCTGGGGAGGTTTCACTTGCAGACCCCCTACCCCCAGGTGATTATTTGGAAAGTGTGTCTGTTCATGCTGCAGCCTCTTTGGCACTCCGCTGGTGTGTTGTATCGTAGCGTGTAACTACTAGGGTACTGTTAGACTGTGACCTCCCCAGAACTCATCGTCTTGAAGGTTACATCCAGGAGAGGATCTGCCATTTCTCACAGTATTTATCACGGGCAACAGCAAGCGATCCTTCCCAGGGGGTGCTCAAGCTACCTTTCTAATACGGATTGCCATCTGTTCCTAATAACTCAGGCTCACCACACCATCTTGTATTTTTACTTACACTGTTACTCATCACCATTAGGGTCAAGGGAGATAGGCTTATTAATATTACTCCTCTGAGCAGTGGCAGAGGATAATGAATGCTGTACCCTTGAGGAGAGACTGAAAAATCATTTCTCTAATGCACCTATCCTTTCATCTGATGGAGAAAGTGCCCAGAATTCCCTACCAAGCACAAAAGGCGCGGTGTTCTCAACCACTGCCTGGTTGAAGGTCACCACCAAACCAAACATGAATTTCTTCTAAGATTACTTAAAAAGAACCTTTTTAGAGCTTGCAAACATACCTACCTCTGGTTCACTCACTGCTCATTTAACACCAAGCTTTATTTGTTTTTTTCAGAACTTTACCTTCAACGATGACTTCAGTCCCAGCAGTACCAGTTCAGCAGACCTGAGCGGCCTGGGAGCAGAACCCAAAGCACCCGGGCTCTCCCAGTCCTTGGCTCTCTCGTCAGATGAGGTACGCGCAGGCATTTAGGACAGAGCTGCCTCCTTGGCTCGTATGTTCTACCCGTGAACTATCTCCAGGAAAACAGTTTTAGGTAGACTTTGCATGTACATCATAGGGACTGTGGTTTGATTTTTGATACGAAATCTTTGTGATTTCGCTCCCTCTCTGTCTCAACATGAGAGCGAAGCATTGTTTCTGGGCCTCTTTAAGCTGTCCGGGGACCTCCTTGGCCTTTCTTCGATTTAAATGGGATGACTCTAAACAGAGGGGTGGGGATGGGAGGCCCAGAAGTCACGTGGGAGTTTGCAGAACTCCCTTTCCTTTCTCCTGAACCTCCCTCCATCCCTGCCCAAGATTCTGATTTTCAGCCCCAAATGAGAATCACTGCAGTGGTGAGAGGAGAGGAAGGAAAACGAGGAAGAGCCACTTATTTAGAAGCTAGGATCGGATGAGCACTGAGACGAATTCTCAGGAGATAAATGTGGACGAAAGAGGCAGGAAAATACATTAGTGATCAACTTAGTGCCCCAAAAGACAAGCAGAAGGGAAAAATACCAGTGTTGGGAACAGGAGTGGGGCTGGGGGAGAAGCAGTGCAAGTAAAGACACTTTCATCATAAATATTCATTCTTAATTAACTTCTTTCTAACATGATTTTTGCTTTATAAACTTTTTTCCCTCTTAAACGTTTCTGCCCAATTCTTCAGGCTTGGCATGATTGTAATTGTACTGAAACTCTGTGCTGAGATGTGTATGTGCTGTTTCTGTAACACTTCTCTTTTTGGTTCCTTTGTTGCTCTCTCACTCAGAGCCTGGATATGATAGATGACGAGGTGAGCGCTCAGTGGGCTGTGTGGTGGCTTCCGTGGTATCGTCTGAAGCTTCTGTTCTTTCTTGGCCAATGATTTACAATCAGACAATACAGGAAAATTTCCTCTATTGTGGAGGGTTTCCTTGTATTCAGTAGTTCATGTCTGTCTCTCACTGAAAAGACATTCCTGAGTCCAGAGCATCTCCGAATTCCACCTCTGAGTCCTCTGCACATCTCCCATCACCATTACCCTGACACAGCCCATCGCGTTTCATCTCCATTGCCTTCATCTCCGCCTTCCCCACCCCCTCTTCCCTGCTCCCTGCATGGTTAGAGGTGACTCCCGTCTCTCCTCCGGATTTATCATTGCCCTCATCTCCTCTCAGCTAAATGGTTCTAGGAACCACGCTGCCCTCTGCACTATTCACAGTGGACAGGGCCTGAGATTTGGAACAGACCACTAAGTGCTGAGTGCTACCACTTACTAGCCTCGTGATCTTGGACAATTCTGTAGACTTTCTGAGCCTCACTTTCCTCATTTATTCAAAGTTATTCTGGAAATTATCTGCCCTGCCTTCCTCACAGGTTTGCTTGCTGCTCAAATGAAATAATGGCTGGGAAGTTTCCCTAAGAATGCTTGAGGACATAATGCTCTCCTCTTCTAAGTAAAAGATCTATCTCAATATTTTCAACTGTATTTTGTATTTACATATCTCTGATGTCTTATGGGAGGATCAAGGCAGAGTGATGCATTATAGAGATTAAAGAAGTATTTGTTTTCTGCACCTGATAATCTTTCCAAAGTGTTTAAATGTGAAAACTTGCAACATTAGAGTGTGTTTTTCAGTCTTAAACTTCCTACATTAATAATGCTGCTTTATTTGAGGGAATTTTAAATTTTCCAAGTACCTAAAAAATGTAGAGGTAATAACTACGTGTGTGTGTGTGTGTTAACACACACAACTAGAACCATTAGCTTATTCAGTGGTTTTAAAAATAAATGTGGCTCTGGTAGGCAAGAAATGGCTTTTGATAGGATCACATGCCACTGAGCTACAGCATGCTGGTCCTTTAACAACCCTGCGTAACGTTCCTACCTCAGATCCTTGACGATGGACAGTCTCCCAAACACAGTCAGTGTCTGAATCGGGCCGTTCATGAATGGAGTGTGCAGCAGGTTTCTCACTGGCTAATGAGCCTAAATCTGGAGCAGTATGTCTCTGAATTCAGTGCCCAAAACATCACTGGAGAGCAACTCCTGCAGTTGGATGGAAATAAACTTAAGGTAAAGAATTATGTTTGTGTTAGGTTACCAAGTATAACTTGTGTTACTCGTTAACACCTAAAATGTTTCCATTAGATAAGAGCATTCTGCGTATCTACCAGGTTAATTCTCATCTACGGTCAGCAGAAAGGACACTGAATTATTTCTGAGTAGTAAATGAAGTTTTGGAAAGTCGTCAGGAGTTCTAAATCAGACAGTGGCTGCTGAGTAGGAGAGCTAGAGGCTCACTCCATTGCTTCCGCCCAGCAACACTCGGCCCATGTATTACCTCTGCTTACTCCCCATGCAGTGTGAGTGTTAATGATGGCCAGTGTGGACTCGCTCATCACATTCCAGTTAAAAGCCAGATCCATGAATCTTCCCTTTTTGACTCGTTTCTCCTCCACCCTCATCTTTCCCTGCATACCGCTGCAAAACTGGCACCGTGTTCTCCCGAGAACTTTCCTCCCCCACCAAGTCCAGGCCATGTCTTCTGTCCCCTGCCATCACACTCTCATTTTCACCTGTCCAGTCCATCTCTTTTAGAGACTGAATTGGCACCTACCCCCATGGAAAAAGGGCAAAAGGAGCTTCCAGCCAACTCACCACCCCCAGCCTCAGCCCCCTGCGGGGCTGACGGGCAGATGAGTGTCTCCTGACAGTCTTGAAAAGGTTAGCGCTCAATCAATAGCCTGTGAATATGAAGGCCCCATTGACAGGGCTGTCCCTGTTGGGGAGATGGATGCATCCCGCTGTTGATTCTGAAGGTCATGAAACATTTAAAGTACATAGCCAACTCCCCTTATTCTGAATTCTCAGCTCATCGAGCAACCTCTTCATTATAACCAGGCTTCCTTTATAGGTCTGCCCACAGGGAGAGAATGGCCAGTCATGCTGACACGAGCATTCCGGTCCCAAAGACTTTTTCGGTCTTCACTGTAACGCACACACTGGCAGAAAGGAAGCCATTTCGATTCTTCCCGCCCTTCTCAGCGCCCTCTGTGCCAGCAGGTGCCCGCTCCGATCTTTTGAAAATATTGAGTTTAGCAATACTTTTGCCTGTAAATGTCTACAGCCCAAAGGCTGAAGAAGCAGAATTGTGCCCTTTTTTCATTCATTTATGCGTTAATTACCAGTTCAGAAGGCATTTACTTAATGAGGTGTAGGTTGTACTGTGCTAGGGACTTCAAAGAACAAAAGAACAGATAAAGCTCAGCCCCACGGTGTGTTTGTAGATTTTTGACAAATGAAATCACCTCTTGCTCAGTCTCTACCTCTTCGATTGTTTTTAAACAACTTTCTTGAGTTTGAGCATACTGTGATCGCAGCCTCATCGTGAGCAGAGAGGTCACTGGTTTTAAAATTCAGTTTGTCTCTGTGTTTCCTTCTTAGGCTCTTGGCATGGCTTCGTCCCAGGACCGAGCTGTAGTCAAAAAAAAACTCAAGGAAATGAAAGTGTCTCTAGAGAAGGCTCGGAAGGCTCAAGAGAAGATGGAGAAACAAAGAGAAAAGCTGAGGCGGAAGGAACAGGAGCAAATGCAGAGGAAGTCTAAGAAGACAGAAAAGCTGACAGAGGGGGCTGGTGAGCAGTAAGGCCCCCGGAGAGACGCCGCCACTTCCTCCTGCCCGCTCTCCCCGAGGATGCAGGAACTGATGACGGGTAATGTGCTCTAGGCAGACTAGGGAACCGTGCGTTCAGTAACTGCATTTGCTGCAATAATAGAATACACTCTTCCTTTTAACCTCCTGAGATAATCCCAAGCCACCTTTGGTTTCGTAACAAACCAACGATCCCATTTGTGAGAGACGCCAAATAGCGGTGTCTCTCTTCTTTTGTGTTGGGTGGGTGGTGTCACTTGGAAAACCAGCATGAGCCTGCCCAGCAGGAGCACGACGCACCCTGGTGGTGTCAGTGGAGCCGCCATGAATTTTCAGTCTGGTTGCCTGCAGCTGGCCAGTGGCACACATCTATATGGCCGAGAGCACCACTCTGCCATGAGATCTGGGCTGCGGAATCTCCTCCAGAGTGTGGGAAAAGTGCCCCCTCGTATCTGTGTCTGGACAGTGAGACAACCCCACTGCGGAAACGTGGGGGCTCTGCCACATAATTACCTACCATGGCAAAAAAACAAGCAAACTGTTCTGCTTGCTGGGCATCAGGAAGAGAGAAAAGAATTAATTATTTGTTAACCCCAGAAGGAAGCAGAAGCCTTAAGAATGTGAATGTGGGTATTACCTTGGGGTTCTGAGGGTAACATTTATCCTCCAGATTTAGCCAAACAAAGAAAAATTTAGACATTAACGCAGCCATGGGATACTGGGATCTGTTGTTTACTTTGCTACTTCTGCGTGTTCAGTATTTCAGCAACACTGACACACACAACACAGTTCCTTTTTCCCCCCAACAAATTGAACAGGAAATTGGTTTTTAAGGAAACCAACATTTTCAGGTTTCCTCTCCTGGCGAACATTCTGGCTGGTCTTCAGCCTTACTGTGACACAGTCAGGAACTCGTCACAGATTTTCTACTCAAGATTTCCCCAGTGGGCTCGGTTAGTGTATTAACAAATGTCCTTTTAAGAAAAATAAAAATACTAGTTAGAGAAAAGTTAGATTTGACTAACATTCAACCAGAGAAGCAACTATGTTGAGCACACAGAACGTTCCCGTAAAGGAGAGCTGTCAGTTCTATTCTAGAGATGTTTTGAATGGTTTCCCTGCCCTTCTCTTCCATTCTTAAGAGAGTTCCACTTCACAATTGAAGTTTGTTCAAGACGGTACCCAGGATACAGTCTAGCAGTGCAGGCAGTTATACCTGTTTTAAAGCCAGTATTAAGGATTTCAGTATTTCAGCAAATGAATTCCAGCACAGGCGACTGGGGCAGAGGAGGAGAAGATGGCTTGTTTTGGGGTTGTTGCTGCTGCTGCTGTTTTGCTTTTTACGCTCACGTATCTAGTTCTCTTTGCTGCACTGGCTATAAAAATGAGGTCGTCCACTTTCCTGGAGACGAGTTTTAAAATAAGAGTTGAGACCAGACAAATCCCTGGACAAGCATTTTACTTCCTTTACTCCATGGTGGGGGTGGTCTCTGTCGTTATCTCCCGCTGGAAATATTATAAATGCAGAGCTTAGGGGACAGTTTTCGATGGTTACAAGTAACAGGTGGTGTAAAAGGGCTCCTGCCTATGTAGCTCCGTCTCGTATTTTGAACATTGTGATTTTTCTTTTTGCTTGTGTAAATATCGGAAATCTGGAATTGTCTAAACTAGAAATTTATAATCCTTTTCTTTCCCTAAGGCCTGTTTCCGTTTCAGTGACAGAGTACTGGCAGTTAGCTTCCCTTCTTTTGTCACTAGGTATAGACATCATTCATTCCATCCTTAGAAACATCCTTAGAAAGTAACATTGTGTTTTACAAGGATCAAAATCCCTACCTACTTTTTTCTGTCTCCCTTCATCTGGGGTATGATAAACTGCCATCCTGGATACTCTTATTATATTTTGAGATGTGTGGTGCTTTGCTGTTTATTAATACCGTAAGAAACAAGGACCGACTCTTGATGGACTACAAAATTCAGCAAATCTTTTTCTAATACTAACAGACTAAATTAGTCAAAATCTAATTATGCCAGTGCTTGCTCTTGTAAATTTTTGCCATTTTTGCTTATTTTGGGGGGGAAAAGTCATCTGGATCACACTGGAAGTTTCACTGTCTGCATTTTAAGAGTGGAAATAGAAGGACGATTATCTTTTGTAAAGTTTACACTTTAGGATTATTTGAAAATGGATGTATATACTGGAAATGTCTATAGTCTCTCTGCACATAATTTATGAGCTATTATATTGCATTTTCTTAAATGGCTTAGAAGTATTCTTTATTTTAACTTTATTTGTACACTTCCAATGCTGAGATCAATGACCAACTGACAATATTATAAATCAGATTCTTATTCATCAAATCATTTAGTTTGTATTATAGCTGCTTTGATTTTTTTAAGTTAAATTATAGTAATTTTAGGTTTTAATGAGTTATTTTAATTACTAATTAAAACTGCTGAAATTGTAAAAGGCACTTGATTTGATTGTCCAACAAAGGGTAAGATGTAAACTGCCTGAGAAAAGGGTATGAAAACAAAGTGAAGGACCTCAGACCTTGTGAACGTGTTTTCCTGTTTTTCCTTTCCTGACGCTAGTGCATGAGGCCTGGCTGAGCATCTTACACGATTCCTATTTTCATGCTAGTGGTTTTCAGTGTCCTTACAATTTAACACAGAATTGTTGCTTCATGAACTTTAAGGGCTTTATAGTTTTTTTTAATTTACCAGAAGTGGACAAAAAAGGACTATCTGGTTATTATAAGCTGTATTCCCTAAATGACAGCTCAGTACAACTCTAACAACAGCCACAAGCATTTTGGGGAAACAGGTAATGCTTTGGGGGATGGGGATTGGGATTATGGTGAGGCCAAGCTGTAGACCGAGAGCATTGTGTGGGCTGAATGTCTGGGGCAGGGTGTCCATGAAAGGACTTGGATCACTTTAGGTAAGACTATCTCCCTTCAAGTGTCTCAGAGTTTATGGGAAAGTTTTCTCCTCCTTTCTTTCCTTGCATCAGAAGTTGACTGTCGCGTGATGTGTTAGGGTAGAAACCTAACTTTACCCATCCTAACACGCTGATGGCGTCCACTGTTAGTTTCATGACCACAAAGCTCTTCTGTGTGGTTCCCCTTCAGCTGGGACTGACGTGGATTTCCCGCCCTCAGCATCACGTAAGCATTTTTAACCCACAACGGTTCATGACTGCAGTGTGACAGGTGCCAACTCCACACTCTGCTTCTAAGGGGCCCGAAAGGGGAACAGCCCCCTAGTGCTTCTTTGTCCTTGTTGGGAACAAAGGGGCAAGAGGACAAGGGAGAAACCAAATGGCTGCTTACCTCTCATCCTGTGGTTACCGCCACCCTGAAATCTTCAGGTCTCCCAAGGCCCCAGCTGCAGCCCCAAGCTGGGTGGTTGGATCTAGCACCTTAAATAGCCTTCATGGCTTTTGCTGAAGACAGCTGCTTTAAAATTATATTTTAAAAGGGAAATGAAAATTCACCTTTATATGGTGATTCTAACTCATTTGGAAGTGTTAAACGTTGCACAGCTCAAGCCGCAGGAGAGGAGGCTCATGTCTGAGCACAGGATTCAGGCAGCTTCAAAAGGGAAGTGTCCCGGTGATGGGGTCTCTCTGCTGCGGATGTGACGCAGCCCCTCGTCACACTGAGATAGTTCAGAGGTACCAACTTCCACTGGAGTGACTGCATTTACTGTCCCCACTGGAGCTGCAGCTGAGGGACACTTCAGCTCATGGACAGCAGCCTCTAGGGTTCACGGCACCTGCTTAACGCCAAGAAGTCCTCAGTGCTTTCTAAATGAAAAGGTAAAATGGAAAAGAAGCCCAGTTTTTAAACTATCTTCCCCAGTTTACCTTTAATCAAGGATCTACCAGTACACTGTCCTGAAGCCAAGTATTTAGGGAGAAAGTCCAGAAATAAAATGTCTATATTTTCTATTAGAATTGTCTTCCTTATGATGACAGAGGTGGGGAGTAAATTCTCGAAAGGAAAGAGCATTGTAAGAAATGCATACGCGCTTCAGTGATTCACTCCTGGAGAGCAGCCTGTGTACACGGGCAGATCTTATTTATATTTGTCTTAGGCGTTTGAAGTCTCAGGAAATTTAGTCTCAGCCCAAAACATTTGGGGAAAAAGTAACACCAGACAGTACACAAGTAGCACTTAAAGCAGCAGCAAAGCACAGACCCTACCAAGAAGCTGTCAGGCCAAGAAGCAGGCCCAAAGAAACAACTCCCCTGGAAAACGCCAACATCAGGTTCTACCTTACAGGACAAGAGGGTCCTTACGTGCTAGTGGCTGGTGTCTGTGTGGATGTGCTGGAGAATGGTGGTACCTTGAAGACTCACATATGTGAGTGTGTGGACCAAGTGTGCCATGGGACCTGCTCCCAGACCTACAAAGTAGGGAAGGAAAGAAACCTGATGATCCCCAAGCCTTGGCCCCACTCCAGCCCCAACCTCCGCATCATTAGGGACTCACGAATGAATAGGTAAGGAGTAAGAGAACAAGAGGCAACTTCCCAAGCATATGCA
The DNA here is from genome assembly GCF_048564905.1 of Vicugna pacos. NCBI lineage: Eukaryota > Metazoa > Chordata > Mammalia > Artiodactyla > Camelidae > Vicugna > Vicugna pacos. The sequence goes on along the minus strand of NC_132993.1, from coordinate 60,699,423 downwards.
TGCCGTTTGTGTAGATGTACAGAACTGCATACGTGTGACTGCATCTCCCGCCGTACATACACACACCACAATCACATGGCATTAAAAATACGTATTGTACATGGGACTTGGTAACGTCAGATAGGACTCCGAGCAGTATCATAGCCTTATTGCCACTTCGTGTGCGTGTGTACCTTGAATGGCTCATGAGATGAGATTTTAAGAAATTTTTTTAATGTATTTCTACTAAATGCACTTATCCTTCTACTTGTTTATATATTTTGGTAAAATTCATTTACTAAATTCTTGGTATTTTAGTAAGATGACATTTCCTCACATGTTTGGTTAATGCATTGATGTCAAGATTGCACATTGCTGAGTGGAAGCTCAGAGTTTATGCAGCTTTGGGTGTTTTCAACTGCAGACTGCAGTTCCCTTGGATAAAAATTGCACTGTGTATTCTTGTGCATTTGCGCAGATTCTAAAATGATGTATTTGGTCGCTGTGATGCTTAAGCCACTAACGACTGGCTCTCTGATGGCAGCGTTGCCATCACGTGACCATTTCTTTACTTCTTTTGTGGAGTGATGACTGGTTAGGTCATCACCAAATACATCCAAGCGGATGTGAGCATGAGTATGTTGTTGGAAGGTGTACACTTCTGTCTCCTTCAGCTACCCGATTCACACACCCAGGTTTTCTGTTAAGAATTTAATCTTTCATCCTTGAAAGGACAATTAGCCAAAAATAATCAAATTACCTTAAAAAGTGGGAATTAAGAGGCACTCCAGCTAGGTAACACCTCCCAACAACATCAGATTTAATTAGTGCTTAGTGAAAACCCTTAAATATGTCTGTATATGTTTTCCTTAATATTTATTTATGGTCATCATGACTGCTTTTGTACTTTTTAATGGTGTTGCAATTAAACCACTGGTACACCTGCTACATATTACTAACAAAACTGGCCAGCTAAAAAGAGAAAAAAGAGAGAATGAATTCTATTCCATTGTTGAGAAGTTGATTTATTTTCATCTCTCTTTATGTGTCACTAAAGGAAAAGAGTTGTTTGGAAACCATTTTAAGTCCAGTGAGTATGGACAGCATGTTATCTGAAAATTTTAATTTGTACCTTCTGGTGTCTGGTCATTTGCATGGAAGAGACAGCAGTGCCTCGTCTGCATTGTTCTCGTGTGCTTGGTTAGTACGTACTTCTCTAGATTGTTCTGTTTCAAACAACATTTCTTACTCTTTGGTTTTCAGAGGCACTCAAAGCAAAACATCACAGTGGCCCTTTGTTTTCTGATCCATCTAAAAATACCTGTGATTCCATTTAATTCGTTAGTGTAAATAAATTTCTTGCCAATGAGTATTATTGTTGTTAGACAACGAATGCAATAAAAAGAGAAATACTAAGATCTGTCCCAAGTAATTTTTTTCCCTCTTCCATTTTCACCTTCAACTAAAACAAGCCTTGACTGGGTAAACCTGTATTAACTGTCAAAATATATCTGTCAATCAAGAGCAAAGTGCACATTTTCCATGGAAATGAAACTGAAAGTAAGCTTTAGCCCTGGTAAAGTGTAAATTGGCAGCTAGAATTACATTTGAAAGCACAATTACGGGACTGGGCATGGAGTTAAAAGATCAAAGCTTCAACTAGAAGCTCCCTCACCCATCTTTCTGCTCCCGTTGTGGCTCCACCGTCATGGCTCCTGATCCCCGTCAGCCAGAGAGGGTCTGTGACAAATCCACCAAGCAGTGGGCCTCACACAGCATGGGGCAAGCTCGGAGTCAGGCCATCCCAGAGTATGGGGTTCCTTTCAACAATTTTATTTCTAAAACCTTAAATATAACAAATGGAGGATATTAATTTCTCTCTTTCTCACACATACACAAACCATAATTTATCTGTGACTAAACCTTTGGTAATGCAAAAATTTAGATCTGAGCATCACAGAATAAATGCATTAAGCTGTTCTTCTCTTCCTTGGAGGCTGTTATGAAATTCCTAACCAGGGGCTAGCATGTGTCCCTTTTGAATGACTGAGTATAAGCTATGTCAAATTGGGTAACTTTCTGTTGGGGGCAGAATTTGCTTATTCTGTCAATAACAAGAAAACAGAATATGGACATTTTACTGATGATATTAAGTGATTCTTGGGACCACATTAAAGGAAGTCACCTGTACACCAGAAATTGACACATTGTGACTGACTATACTTCAATGAAAGAAAAAGTCTCAACCTAAGTGCCACAGCCATTGATAGTTTCAAAACGATATATCAGAGACTCCAGCCCCAAGGGCTGTGAACGGCATCACTGAATAATTGAGCACCCATAGGGCATGTGATATGAAGCTCACTGAGATCGTGACTAAAATAACTCTAATCCTGAAGTGAAGACAGTATCTTTTGATCCAAACAAAATGTTCCTGTTTATTACTTTAAATCAGTGGTCTTAAATTATTAGCAGTTGGCAGATCTCAATTTATCTGCAAAGTATTTTCCCCGAAATTCCAGAGCATCGTCAGGGCAAATGCCATAGAAAAACTTTGTTTCTAACAAGGCATCCCAAAAAAATACTCCAGCCTGCAAGACATACCTTCGAAACAGACACATAAATGAAGATGGATAACCTCTTCATACCAGCTTTTGTAAGATAATGACAAAGTCATCTTTTCTTCCTAGAATATAGCCAAGGGGTTGTTCTTTTCTTTTTTCCTTTTTCTTTGGAGGGGGGTTGTTTACCTTTTCATCGCTCTCTTCTTAATCTCCAAGTACGTCAGAATAGGGAAAGGAAAACCTACCGTCACCACTTCAACAACAATAATTGCCTTTGGGACAGTTAGCTCTCCCTGAATCAATTATGGGCTTCCTTCTGTATCCAGTCGTCGAAGTGAACAAATTTCTTCCTTTCATCAAGTCAGAGAAGCTGAAATGTACACACTGAGATAACAGACACTCATCATCGTCAGGTATGATGACACTCCCAAGAATTTTAGGATTTTCCTACAGGCCGTTCCAGAGGAGCAGTGAATGTGCAAGAGTAGAAGGAGAGCTGGGGTCGCAGGTCTCTGTTTACTAGGAGCATCATATTAGAAGGGGGAGTGGGGATGAGTCTAAGTGTACTGGTCAGGAAACTTGCCCGGAGCTGAGGGCCACTCCTCAGGGCACGTCTGCTCTTTGGGCACGGGGGCCAGAAACTCCGAGCCAGTGCGGGGCTCTGAGGCAGCAGGAAGCTCAGGTGCTCTCAGGGAACACGTGTTTAGGGAAAGTGCTTTCTGCGTCACATACAGTTAACTTAAGGCCTGACAACTGACATGACAGTTCTAGCAATTTGATTGAAAAGGATCTTTATTGATAAATGAGGTTTTCAAATATCCCAAGACTGATTCGATATCATACTCTAAAAGGCCTTAGGCATCATATCTGTTCCCAGTTAAACACACTTTCATCTCTTTGATGTCCAAATTTAGGGTCAGCAATCATTGGATGAGATCACTGTGGTCTCTTAAATGGGGCAGCAGGTTGAAATGATGAGCTCACAGTTGCCAGGGCCTGGGTGCAAATCGGCCTGTTAGAGCTTACAGTAAAGGGCTTTGTGGAACACAGTACCAGTCAGCAGTTTCCCTTTGTACACAGAGGCAACTGAACTTCCTTGTAACACTGTTCCATTTTCCGCGTAAACCACTGTCACTTTGGGTTCCTCTGTTAAAATGTTCTGGATTCGGAGTACCTATCAAAAAATAACATTAGATGAGTACTTTTTAAAGTCACTTGAAACATAACTGTAAATGTGGGATCATTTCTCCATAAGAAGCAGCCTTTAGGTAAACCGTATTTTGTTACAAAATTACTATCTATAAAAGACACTGTTTCCTCACTGGCAAAATGGCAGGTTTTGATCAGGTGATCTTTAACAGAGAGAGAGACTCAGAGGCCTGTAGAGGCCAGGCATAAGTCAATAGCACAGCCTGGGTGTGAGACATTAAGGAGCCATGGAGACTATGGTAAATGAGGGATAGGGTTAACTCAGTAATAGTCAAATTATTTAATTATCTCCATGCTGGAATTTAGCCAGTTTCTGTGTGGTTTCAGATAAGCTAGGAATTTAGATATTTAGACTTAATTCTTGGTTTTTAAAATGTGGCAATAAAAACAAAAAAAAAAGAGTATTGCCCAGAAAAGAACACATCTCTATACCACACTTACCATTCCTCTGAACTTAAGGTCCCAACTCTAAATGTATAAGATAAGTTGTTTCCTTCCATATTTGCATATTTCATATGAGTTATCATTAGCAACAGTATAGTAGTATTTAAGTTGACTATATGTAATAGTCGATATTTGATCATTTTGGCCAACAAAGAATTACATGATTCACATACTATAACGAGCACACCGTAAGGCCAGAGCCCAGGGTCACATTTTGGACCTTCCACTTAACTGTTTGTTTCCCACTTGTAGAATGAGATGGATGTGACTAATCTAACTCTAAATTCCCTTTCAACTCTACGTTCCTGTTATTCTTAAGCCTTTACGATAAAACTCAGTGACTTGAGGAACAGACCCCTATACACAAAAACACCAAATATGGCAGAGCAGGCATGCTAGCGCTTGTGTATTAAAGGGTCAGTGGGAGCATTTAAAAGGACCTCTTCATGAATAAACTAGATGTTATCAACTCACCTGATTCATACTTAGTACATACTTGCTAGTGGTAACACAGTATTTACTTTGGTTGCTATTTTTGTTATCACAATTGTTTTAACTTCACAAAAGTAACTCTCTTGTAACTAGTGATAACTAGAATATTCTGAAAACAAGAGAATCTATGTTTATGCATTTGTGAACTCCCAATTATCATGCAATGTAGTACATTCACTTTTAGTGTATAAATTACATTTTGTAACGGCGTATGTACTAATTTAACTGAAAAGCATATCAAAATAGTTTTCGTGATAACAGATGTCAGAAACTAATACAATAAGAGGAAATAAACCATATTGGAATTTAAACAAATAAATAAAAATAAAAGGACCTGTTCAAAACAGCTGTCACCAAAGACAGATGTTTTAGGAAATTGCTATAGTATTAACAATGTTGCAGTTACTTACTGGGAAATAGCGGATGGTGCACCTTGGCTTAAGTAAGCCACTTTCTAATAAATAAAATCACTCTTCTATGGGGCAGTGCATTAGATAATGAATTGTTATTACTTTTTGCTATTCCTTATGAGATTCATCATTAGTAAGGAAATATTTTTTTCCCAGAACAGCAAACCAAGTTCATGCTGTAGCAAATGACCCAAGTTCACCAAATGAGCTAACAAGCAAGAACAAATTAGAATCTAACATTCTGCCCAGTTGTGAACAGTGAACACGCCACAGCGTATCTTTCTTCAGTTCTATTCAGCATACCATACAGAAGTCCTAATAGCTATGAACCAGCAAAAGGCACAAAGGATTGCCATTCACCATGATCAAAATTGTCCTGCAAACCTAGCGATAATGGGTATGATGGACCAACATGTCACTGCAAATATACATTTGGTTTTTGTTTTTTATCCAAGAGACACCAGCTTTTAAAAAAAAATCTTTTTTCAGGGGTGGAGGGTGGGATGAGACTGACTCGTAAAACTCAGCTTTAAAAAGAATACATAGCAGTAAACTATGTCAAAAATTATACCATGTATTTGATGTAAACAAGTATAACTAGTACATACTGAAAACTCCAAGTAGAAAACCCCAGGTAACTCATAGTAAATGTTAAGATGCCCATGGCTGAGTGAGTTTCAATTTCTCTGTTTTGCCAAAACAGTCCACCGAAAAAAGACCATGGACACGAATAGGGTCTTGGGGTACTATAACTACGATGGAAGAGGTCTTTTGGGCCCAGATCATTCCAGCAAGTGATCTATGTTCCCATTCTGCTGGGAAGGTTTAGAGAAGATGGCCAGCTCTGCTTCAGGACTGGTCCGTTCCATGAACGTGTGCATGTACTGACACACAGGAAGAGGGGGCTGAACAGGAAGGCAGGTAACACAAATGATTAGACCATAGCAATGGCACATCACATTTTTTAAACTATTGTGAATTCTCAAGCTGGAGAAACTCACTATTGAAATAAAGATATGGACCCCAGTCCAGTACTGGCTAACCTAACCGAGCTCTCCAGGCCCACTGTCTACTCTGCTCAGCCTGTACAAAGCCCATTCGGGGCCCCCTCGCCCTCTGCCTCCTGCTAAGGGTTGACCAAGGAGCAGCAGCAGCAGTGGGGGATGGGAGGCCTGAGACGGAGGTGGGGTTTTACTCCAGGCTCCCTCCCTGGGGGGGCCCTGCTGGTTGGCTACATCCCTCAACAGGAGGGGAGGCTCTTCTCCCAGCATCCTCTCCACACACAGCTCTCCTCTTGTTCTGGCTTCTGGTAACCATTTCCTGCCTCCCGTGCTAGCCCTGGGGTCCTGCATTATCCCCTGTTCATCCCTACCTGTCCACAAACCTTTGAACGTAGTGCCCTCATTAAATCCTCTCAAATTACCCAATTTACATGTCCCATCTGTCTCCTGCCTAGACTGACTCAAATGCCTCCCAAAGTCAAATTCCTTTTTTTATCTGACCATTTGGATCATCTATCTATGTCCCCCTTTTATTTGCACACATAATTGAGATTTATGTTTTCAACTGAAAAACAGCTGGGAATAAAGTCACTGATATGATTCATTTTTCAAACTAACCTCTGATCCAGGAGGATTCTCTGGGTCATAGGAGAAGATTTTCATGCCATTGGGGTGGCATCCAATCCAAAGGTCCCCTGTCACAGGATCCACAGATATATTATCCACGAGTGTATCAAAGTCCAGGGACTTTCAGATTAAAACCAAGGAGAGAAGGACAGAAAGTGAAAAAAAAAATGAGAGGTGGAGGAGCAACATATCAGGGAAAACAATCATTATGTCCTTGGTCACCACACTCCTGGCTCCAGGGACATGACAATTCTGCCCCATTTCACTAGCACTCAGGGAATCCCTCTAGCTTTCCATTCATGCTAGTATTCTGCCAATTTCCACGACAGCTGAGGGGGATGATCAGAAAATGAAGAAAGACTGTTAAGAAGTCAGATGAAAGCATTTGGAATAACATCTGTGCGATGAACTTAAACTGAAAGAAAAAAAGTTTTAAGGGCAGCACAAAACAGTTCCTTCTAAAACGGCATGTGCAAATGATAGTTTTATAAGCTTTCCAAAAACAACCAGGCAATGTAGATTCGTTTCTGCTGAGAACATCAATGAAAGGTAGGCTCTTCTTTAATGGCTAATCACAGGCTGTGCAGCCAGAGAAGAAACGGTCACCTGGGGTCTAATTTTTGCCTTGGAGTTGAGGAGAAGTTTCTTCTTTAGCTCCCTGATGTTATTCAACTCCCTGTTCTTCTGCTGTTTATTTTCTAAATATAAGCCACAAGCATGTGATGACTGTACAGATTGCTGCCGAGGCTTTGTACCGGGATCATAAATAATATCAACGATTCTTAATTCCATCATTCATCATCGTGGCTGCCTTCTACCGGGGAGAAATCACATCTATTTGTTTACCTCTAACTCTCAGTTGGAGAAACAATATCTCCCGCCTACCTCTAACAGAGGCCAGCATACCTAAGCGCCCAGAGACCTGGTAATAACTGGTGGTGACTCATCACAAAGGCCAGCGCGTGGGCAGACACCGGCGGCGAGCCCGCGCTGCCCTGAGCTTCCGACTCAAAATGAGAACCATCCCCCCGTGGCCGTGGAGGGACTAGAGGGCTCAAGCACTGAGGCAGAGCCATCACTCACTCTCCCCCCAGGAACAGGCAAGGTTGGCCAAAGGAAGCAGCTGAGCAAACGTCCTCTGGCCAAAATCAACTCCAAGTCTTCTCCATCCCCCAAACCCCGGCTTTCTCAGTGTCAAGACACTGTAGGCTGACGTGTCAAAGTCTTCCCTGAGGAAAATGTTTTCTCAGGGCTCTGCTATTATCTCTGGAAGGGGCCATCGCCAACTGGTGAATTTTAATGCAGATGAAAGCCTGCAGAGATGAGAGTCGGGTGGGAAGGGGGCTGGGAGGAGGACACAGAAGCCTGGGGTCCCATTCATTCAACACACAATTACTGAGCTCCTGCCACGGCCACCTGCTGACAAGGGGCACGCCTGGTTCCTGCCAAGCAAGAGCTGGCAGTTCAGCAGGGAGCCCATCTTGGGCTCAGTAATGAACCCTTCCATTGCAAATCTGTAATTCCTAGTGATGCTAACTCACCACGATGCTCATGCATACCATGCTTCATGCTGCCACAAAGCCCAGTGGAAATATGTACACTCCATGGTCAGGGAAACAATGGTTTATTCTCTTTGGGGAAAACTGTATCCCTGTTAATAAATAACCCAATTTTTAGAGAACTGGAACTCACTGAAGTGAGACTCAATCACTGGCTGTGTCTTGGAGGTTTTTTCCTTTTGAGGAGGGGATTATTTTTATTGCAATAAAATATGCAAAACATTTAAGTTTGTCATTTTAACCATTTTTAAGTGTACGACTCACATTTCAATGTCCCGTATCTGTCACCACTACCCATTTCCAGAACCTTTCATCAGCCCGAGCAGAAACTGCACCCAACAGCTCCCCTAGTCCTCCCTCCCTCACCCCCTGGTAACCTCCGTTCCACTTTCTGCTAATGAATTTGACTATTCCGGGTCCCTCATACAAGTGGAACCATACAATATCTGTCCTTTTGGGTCTATATTATTTCACTGAGCATAGTATCTTCAAGATTCATCCATGTTGTGGCATGAATTAGTACTTCATTCCTTTTTAAGGCTGAGTAATATTTCACTGACATAAACCCATCCACGTCTCATTACAAATTCTAAGAACAGTCCCAGCTAGTTTATCAAATTTCTTGGCACTTCAAATATTAATTACCTGGCCTTAATCAACATGACCCTTCAAAAGAAAGAACAACATCATGGTCAAGGGCGGGGGTCTCAACTGCACCATCAAGTCAGGAGACGGGCACGATCTGCTGTCAGACATGGGAGCCAAACCTGAAACAAGCCTTTGCCCTCGATCTCCTCTCGGCAGGAACTGCGCCTTTATCATTCTGTGATGAATGTATATTGGATTGGGTTCAATTCTTATAAAATCTTTTAACTTTCAATTTGCAGAAGCGCCTATTGTTATAACTACAATTTGTTCTTATTCCCTCAGCCAGTATGGGTGTGTGAAATTCCATTTTACTTCAGCTAATGCCAAACCAGCCCTGCCAGTGATTTTGAATGTCAAACAGGATGTTACATTTGATGTTGCTTCAAGGTAATTTTCCTGGAGTGAAGCCCCTCAGGGCAGTACCTGAAATGTGCTGACGGGCTCATCACTCCGGGCCTGATGACAGCGCTTCATGCTCTGGGCGGTACGGCAGGGGAGCGATGTCTTTGTGCCTTTGGGAAGCATTACCTTCGTAATGCTCCACTTTGCTTTTACTTTTCCTTTCCTCTCCTTTGTGTTTTTACCCCTTTTGATCCAAACTTTCAGGCTGAATCAGAATTGGTGCAGGTAGACAACAAACCCCTGAAGAATGCCCAGACCCGCCACGCTAATTTAACAATTAATTCGTTGAGTGCCTACTAGGGGTGAGAACTCTTCCAGGAACCTATCAAAAAAAAAAAAATCTGTCCTGTGGAACTTATACCCTAGTGGGAGAGGCAGATAATGGAGAGGATAAATAAAATACAAAACATGTTAGCAAGGGGAGGGTATAGCTCAGTGGAAGAGTGTGTGCTTAGCATGCACAAGGTCCTGAGTTCAACCTCTAGTACCTCCATTAAACAAACAAACAATAAATAAACCTCATTACCATCCCCCCAAAAAACCCCTGAAAATTTTCAAAAAAAAAGTTAGCAAAGGATGCTGAAGGGAAAATAAAGCTGTAAAGGAGACAGGAAGGGGTGTGTGTGTGTGTGTGTTTAGAGAGGAGCAAAGCTGCAAGTTTAGATGAGGTAAAGTGACATCTTAGTGAAATCTGGAAAGATACAAAGGAGACTGCCATGGGCACCGGAGGAGGCACACCTGAGCAGGGGAACACATGCCCGGTGCTGAGGCAGGGCCTTGCTGGGTGAGCTCCAGAAGCACTCAGGCTGGAGAGGCTGGGCGGGGGGGAGGGGTGGGGGTGGGGGGTGGGGCAAGGGCCGGAGACACAGGTAGCTGCGTGACAGGCAGTGGGGGCACCTGGCAGCCCCTGTGAGTACTCAGGTTTTATGTATACTGTGCGGAGTGCTGCCCTGTTAAGTACAAGTTGATGCTACTCTTCTTGTCTGTTCCAATGGAGGGAAAAAGAGAGAGAGAAAGTGGGGGGTGAAGGGAGGAAGGAAAGAAGGAAGCAGGCTGAAGAACACAATGCCAAGCTTGAAATTCACTAGAGCAGAAAGACTCCAATTTCACAGGCAATCTGTGTGGTTTGTGGCTTCCCGCTCTGCAGCTGAGCGAAAGTGAACAACACACACACACAATGCTGATGACTCTTAATACAGGAGTGAAAAACCGGTTCTCACCCTCTCCAGTTAGACAGTCTTTTCCCCCTCACTTTTAATTTCGCAAATCAATTAGAATCTAATTATCACTCTGCCAACTTACAGGGTTAATACATCTTACCTTCAATGGAGTTAAAGTCCAATTAGCGTGCTTTTCATACACATGAATCTTATGCGCCAGCAACTCAGCTACATAGACGTACCTTCAAAGAAGAAAGAGCTACATCAAAGCTCGTGAAGTAAAGTGATTCAGAAGGTCACCGCGAAGTTGTAATAACTCTTCCTAGCGAATAACTTTGCTTAGAGACTGAAAAATGGAATCCAACGCAAAGCACACCAAATTCTGAAAGAACTCAATGACTTGACAGTGAACAAAGGGGTTTTAATCTCTGAATAGTTATCTCTAAAGGTGGGAAGCTAGTTGGCCCCCATTAGTAGGGAGGGAACTGAGCTCTAACACCAGCTCTTCATGTCTGGGAGCCAAAAGCATCACAGTGCTTCTCTTGGTTTGCCCAGACGGTGGCAAGCCCCAGATTCTCCGTTTCCAAGGATACTGAGTTCTCTTAGGTGGGCCGCAGGGAAGCCCCTTGGCCACCAGCCCCTTGTTTTAGGCCAGAGAAAGGATGAGAGAAGACAAGGCACTTGGCCCGGATCTGCGAGCAGAAGACTTCCTCCCCTCTGCCCTGAGTCTGGTCCTGACCCTGCGGATTGATTGTTTTGCACACAGTACGATGTCACATTCATCATAAGGATGTGTGGCCAATCTAAGCACAAGGCATCCCAGAACAGAGAGAGAAACGACTGCTGGATTATCTGCTATTTCTGAAGACCAGGAGATGATATGAATCCCTGAAAGCTGCCCCTGTTGCTTTCTCTAACTATGTTATTAACCCTCTAAATAGTCTAAGTATGTCACAAATCCTTGATGATACAAGATGAGGAATATGTGTGTGTGTGTGTGTGTACACATCACATATACACATACAATGGGATCCAGTGCTGGTCTGTGAATTGTTTCAGGGCCACCACCAGATAATAATGTAAATCAGCTGCATCACTAATCATTCTATTTAGTGAAACTGACTTTTCCCCCGAAAGCAACACTTTCTTGACAAGGAAGCAATGCCTGGATTTACATTTTGGTATAAGCTCTTTGTCTTGTCACAGACCAGCACTGCTGATATACACTTACTTACAAACCGTTAATCCCATTCAAAAAATCTTCCCTCTAAGCAAAGCTGTATAGTAATGCTAAATGATTATTACACTCCCCCCTGCTTTGATATGCCCTTTTCTTCCCCAAGAAAGAAATTTAAAAGAGTATGTCTTCACAAAATAGAAAATTTTGATTTGATCTATTTTACCCCCTGAAAAATTAAGATAGTTCATATTCTGTTCCAGTTTCCTCTTACTGGGATGACATATTTAGGAAAAGAATGTGTTCTAAAGATGTCTGACGAAATCTGGGGACACGCATGACGTTTTAAAGAGTTCACGTACTTGCCGTCAGGTGAAACGTTGATTCCATTTGCAAAATCAAATCCGTCGGCCACCACTCGAACTTCATTTGGACTGTAGTAAACAACATTTGACCACGCTAGACCCAAGTATATCTCCCAGGATCTCAAGTATGGGTCAACAAAATAGTGATCATTGGTGGCATAGAAGTGTTCAGGCCCCACAGCGACAATGTCATTCACACTGAAATTCAAACACATACACATGACACATGCAGGTGAAGGCAGGTACATTACAAGGCTGGGTCCTGGCATTTATTAATGTCGACTCCTAAAATGAAGATGTGGAATGGAGACATCCCCACAGCTGTTATGGCCCAGAACTGTATGAAATCATTCCCACCTACACAGTCCTCAAAGCCAGTAATCCCTCTAACAAATCCTAAGAGGTTAGTATAGCAATGGAACATAAAAATCCCATTAACTGTATCTTTAAAATAGTGCTATTGTGTGTGTGTGTGTGTAGACAGACTATATTCAGTAGACGTTAATTAGGCCAGGAATCATTATCAGGGCAACATTTCTTTATGCTCATGTAGAACCTCCTCTCATAGAGAACAGTCCAAGGCAGCATCAGGCAACGGAAAAAACCCTGGCAATCTGGAGACCTGTATCTTAGTTAAAGGTCTGCTACTATTAGCTGTGTGATTTAGGGGAAATTAATCATGTCCTAGATCTACACAGGGAGGATGAGATGGGCTGGTCCACCTTTCAGCCCTACAGGGTCACTTCCAGCCGTAAAGTTTCATGATTCTAAACTGAGTGAAATGTCCCTGAGCAGGAACACTCAGAAATAGGATGCTGTGGTTTTTTCTGTTGTTGTTGTTTTGATTCTGATTCTGATTCTCTCTGTGTTACTGAAAACCTAAGATATATGAGTCTATTTTTCTGCTTTAATAGGTACAACAGCGAACACATAAGTGAGTCATTCTTGGCTGATTGAGGTGACAGAAGTTCCCGGGGCCATTATCTGGGAGAGAATTATCTCCGCTCCACTGAGGAGGGCAGCGCGGCCAGCATCGCCTCTGACGCAGCTCTGGGCTCCTGGGCGAGTTAGATAAGCACACAGAGCCTCAGTTTTCTCATCTGTAGAGAGAGGTTAAATGATTTTCCCAAAGTCACACAGCTCATTAGTAGAAGACTAAGGGTCAGAATCTTCATTTGTGGAGCTGCAGTGGGAATTTCAATGAGACAATGCCTGTCGTCTGCTCTGCAGCAAGCCTGCCTCCCACCAAGCCCTCCATCGACGGCAGCCACTGTCACTACACGAGAGAAAAAAGGTCTAGGAATCTGGGCTTAGTCTGTACAGGCTCCAGGCGCAGCCTGCAGGCTGGGTTTTCCCCCTTTTTAAAGGTGAATTTCTGAAATTTCTATGCTTTGTACCCTTTGCTGTCTCTCCTAAAAAGGAGCAGAGCAGCATGGTTTAGGGTATTAACTGTGAAAGCTGACGGACTCTATCTGAAGCCTGGCGTTGCCGGCTATCATCTGTGGGGCCACAGCATGTCACTGAACTCTGAGCCTCTCTATACTGTGAAAGGTTGAGGTAAGAAGAAAAGGAAATAATCAAAGACCTTGGCACCATGCCTGGCATAATGGCCACTGTGTTGTTATTAAAATCATGCTTAAATTATAATAGATTAGTCATTGGACTATTAATGCTATAAACAACCATATAAACCACCATCAATACAAGGCAGAAACTATCCATGGCTAGTCCTTGGGTTGAGAGAGCAGAATTTTAGTTAATTGGAGCACTATGGCTATTTTCAGTTTGGTCCTAACCGCCAAAGACCAATATATTTGCAACCGCCCAGAAAAAAATACACTAACCCTGGGGAATTGGACAAAATTGATTCCCAAGATTAATTGGTAAAACAGAAAATACGTTTTCACTATTTCATAGCGGCTCAGAGCATAAGCGCTGGACTCAAGCTACCAGGGTTATAATCCCAGCTGCACCGTCACTGACGGTGTCACCTGGGGCAGATTAAATACTCCAGGCCTCAGTTGTTTTTTTAATCCAAAATGACATCATAATAAAACCTAATTAAGAAGGTATTTGTAAAAAATTACAAAATAATCTGTTATTTTAGTAACATCCTGCCTACTTTTCCCTAATTTAGATCTTGGTATTTGGCACATTCTCCAGATACTCAGTGGCCTCATTCTCTTCCCAAAATGTACTTGTTGAATGATTATATGAATAACCTATCCCACCAAAAGCTGTTCTCTGAAATACCAAGCAGAAGATGACCTGGACCACAGTTTGTAATGGACACTAACTGGTTGACCTGCATCCAGTAACTCCATTTCTCTCCAATCTCAGTCTCCTCATCTTCAAACCCACCAGGGAAGAAAGGACAGCAAAGAGCACGGGTAACACTGAGCACATACCACTTACCAGGTGCTCTGCTGGGAACCTGCATGCAAATAACACACGATTTAAAAGAAACCTAGATTTACAAATACTGAGATACTTGAATTCTGCAGGTAAATTATTCATATAGAGGTCGGGATTCTAGAAAATCATAATGATTAGAGGATAAAAATCACGTAGGAACACAATGCCAGAGCATTGTCCTAAATCCATCACTACCTCATAAACCAAACCCTAAGGCAAGTGAGGATGTTAACTTTGTGCTGGGTTGGCGGGGATCAGGGACCCATGGGTGTTTTCCTTCCCTGTGTGTTACATTGTCAAGGAACCTTGGATGAAGCTGATGGTTACCCCAGATCTGCTACTTCCAAAATCGTGTGCAAACAAACAGCAGTAGAAGCAGCACAGGGAGGTCTTCAAGGCACCGGATTTCCTGTCTCCTCTTAGGTTTGTGTTTCTAATTCACAGAAACACCTAAGATTCTATTTTTTAATATAAAAATAAGTAATAAGCAAATCAGCTCAAAATGCAAAATTCGTCTATGAAATCGGTTTAGGTTTGAAATACTAAGCCTGGGTTTGGAGAAGAGCTGAATTTTTTCGTGGTAAAAGCTCAAAGGAATGCTCTCTGAGGCCAGGAGCCTAACTAGCATCCAGCCAACCTGGGAAACAGAGGAGGAAGAGGATGGGTCTTCTCGGAGGGGCCTGAATCCTCACAAGTTTCTGCAGAACATTTGGAGAAGTTTGTGATCATTAGAAAGGAGAGTTGCCATTATCTCCCTGTCCCCCCACCCCCTGAGCCTAAAGGGAAAACTGTAAGTGGATTACCCACTCCCTGTTAAAGGAAAATAGGAATAAGACATATCCCAGTACTTAGGGAGAAGCTGGTGTTTGATGGTTTTCAGATGCAAAAGTGACTTTTCTTCTTCTTGAAATTTAAACAACTCAACCGTGGACTTCAAATATGGATGGTTCACCACCAGCAGGTACACAGTATTATCTGAGAAGAGATTAAAAACAAAAATTGACACATTAACTGGGCTCTCAGCTGTCAGCCCTGTCTCCAAAAAGCAATTTCAACCCACCTCCAACTAGTACTTAGGGTGTCAGGCAGATGGAATATTTTCATTTCTTTTTAGAGAGAAGCATTTGTGATTGCTGCAAAGAAAAATGGCTAAAGGAAGAACCTGTGGCAGTCTCTAAAAACTCCAGACTCCAGAGCTGGAAAAAATCCTCAACTTAAGAATGAGCAGCCCTTGACGCTAAAACTCCAAAGAGCTTGTTAAGGTTTCTATTGCAATGGTCTCAGCAAGATGCAGTGTTGAGATAAAAGAGATAAAAGATGTGAAGAATATCAACATGAAAAGGTGTGCGCAGGTATAATTTACACAGCGTGAGATGATAAATTCCATAAAAAGAACACCTGAGAGAGAACATCAAAGGGGAGCGGCTTCCATGAGTCAGCTCGACTTCGGGTCATGAAAGAGACCAGTCTAAGTGGTCAAGAAGGTGTGATCAGAGTCAGCAAGTGCAGTCAGACTACAGTCTTCACCTTTGGAAGCAGTGAGTCTTTAAAGAGCTTTGATATGACCAGATGGGGGTTTAAAGGAAAACAGTGTCAAGTTTAGTAAGTTGAAATGAAGAAAGTTGAACAGAGAAGTCAGCTAGGAGACTCCTCTTTAGTCCATTCAACCAACGAGTGTTTACTTTAATTGGTATTAAGTGCTACAAAGAGGAAACAAACCCAGATAAAGAGATGGAGAGTAATGAGATGTCTTCTTCATGGGAGTCAAGGAAGTTCTGATGAGATGATGTTAAAGCAGAGATCTAGAAGAAATAAGAGACTGAACTATGTGAGTATCTGGGGGAAGAGTGTCCCAGGCTGAGGGAAGAGAGTGTGCAAAGGGCCTGAGGCAGCAGCTACCTTGGCACATTCACTTAATAGTGAGGCTGTGGTTGGAGTAGAAGGAGTGAAAGAGTGGGACAGCTGAAGCCAGAGAAATAGGAACCACAGCGAGTCCTGTTAGAGCAGAGGGTAAGGATCCAGGATTTGCTTCTAGGAGGCTTTCAGCCAAGGAGTAACATGACCTGTGGGTCTGTGGTAACCCAAGCGTGTGGAGAGAAAGCACTGGACCAGGAGGAAGGCACTGACAAGAAAAGGCAGGAAGGGCACGAGAGGTACTTGACAAGAAGGATCAAAAGTCCCTGATGATGGCTGAGGAGTGAGGGAGTCGGAAATCAAACATAAAGGAGGATTAAAACCCGGATTCACATTGTGCACAGCAGAGTCCACCTCTAGGAATTTATCCTAAGCAAATATTCACAGAAGATGCATGTATAAGCATGTGTACCTTGGCATCGTTTCAATGAGCCTAAAGGTGGGAACAGGCTGAATATCCATTGACAGATTAACTATCTCACGGTACTCCCACACAACGGAATTCTAAACAGCCGTTGCAAAGCAGCTCTAAATGCACTGTCAGAGAAAGGAGTCCGTGATGTCGTGTTTAACGCAAAAGCAATTTATAGAAGGCCCTGCGTAATACTTGTGTGATTATTTCCCCATTTTAATTTAACAGAGTATACACATACCCAACACTGTGTTTCTTTGCCCTTAAAAATATTTTTAAATTAAAATACCATGTTGATAAATGGGTGAAGAGACTATTGAAGGGAAATATATCTAAATGTATATTTCATATATATATGTGTGTGTGTGTATATATATGAAAAAAGGGAAGTCATAAGGGGTAGACATGAAGAAGGGAAGACAAAAGGATTGAGAACAGTTTTTAACATTTTGAGTTTACTGGGGCTATAGGAGGGAACCCAAAAGAAGTATCTGCTAAGCAGAAGGGAGGGAACTGAAGGGCTGATTAAAATAACAACAACAACAATAATAATACCCCATATTTGGGGGTGTTCTCCTAGAAAGCGGGTACAGTGACAGTTGTGACGTGACTGAACTTCCTGAAACAGAGAAAAAAAGAGGAGGCAAAAGATCAGTCCTTTGGGGAATGCTCAGAGAATCTGAAATGAGTGACAAAGCAATGAAGAGGGGAGAAAACCTGCAGTACAATCAGGAGGAGGGCAGACACGTGTATCCGGGAGGAGAGACTGACTTGAAGGATGGAGTGGTCAACAGCATACAATGAGATGGAGGAATGAAGGAGGGAGGGAGAAGGGGAGGGGGGAAGGAGAGGAAGAGAGAATTGGTTAATAAAGACATCGCTGATGATTTCCAAGGCAACGATTTTAGCTCCCCACAATGGGAAAGTACGGAAGAAGGACCGAAGGAGGGACTGTCTCATGAGGAGATGGAGCCCATGGGGATAGACATGGCTCTCAACCCTGCTCTTACATCTTATCTCCTGGAGAACATGTAACAGGTACTGCTGCCCAAGCCTCCCTCAGACCGACTGAATCAGAATCTGTGGGGCTGCCGCCTGGGCATCAGGCTGTTTAAAACTCCCCAGGTGCTTGTGTGTGCACCTGGGGTTGAGGGTTAATGTAGAGCCCAAGGACATGGCTGCAAAAAGAAGGGAAGAAATGGGATGAAGGCATAAGGGAGGGGGGCAACATGTGAAAATGTGGAGAAGCAGTGCGAAGACAGAGGAACCAGTGGTTAGGGGCGTCGACGGTGACTTTCCGTCAGGATCTACAATTTGCAGGTGCTTTACATTAGAAAAACCTATTCCTGTAAATGGCTGGACCTGCAAAATTGTTTAAAATGGAAAAACCGGTAACGATTAGGGCTGAGTATTATTACTATAGTAATTATAGGGATACTGTGAATGTTGGTATTTTCAAAAATTTGGCGCTTTACAAATCTCAATCATTTAATGGTTATACTCTTATATTTAATTAATATAGGGGAAAGTTTAAAACCCAGAATTAAGAACATTATTCATGATTACACTGTAGCTGGATGAAAAGAAATATTCATTTTTTTTCTGTTTTTCTTTTTTTTCAATTTGGTTTTTTTTTTAATAAACATTAAATATTGTTACCTTCATCTGTGAATGTGCTAATCCCATGAGGGTTAAATGAAAACAAATCAAAGTTACTTCCATTGATCTTCAATACCAAAACTGTCAGCTCCTCTTCGTTCAGGTCCATCAGAAGTATTTTTCCAGGCTCATTGGGTTCAAAGCTCTTTATCTGAGGATATTTTAATCCCTTATAAAATAATGGAGGAGAAAACACAACCACATTACAAATACTTCAAGTGCTGATGAAGGTGGTAGATGGCAGCTGGTTCACACTGTCTGGTTCAGGCCACAGGCCCACCTAGGAAGCCCCTTATCTGGCTTGTGCAATAGACCCACGGGTTTTGGAAGCCACATACTCAACCAGACGACCCCACAAAACAGGCACAGACCCTTCCATCACCAGTTGCAAAGCCATGTGTGTTGAATGTCACACCTACCAACCCATGAGAAAGACTGAAAAAAAAAAATGGAAGAGCAGACCAAAGAGGCATTTACTAAAAGGCTTCACTAATATAAGTAAGAAACATGGAGAGAACATTGGTTTTTGATCCATCCCTTGGCAGGTTCCTTGGAAGCATCTCAGAGACAGAAGTTTAGGGGAAGAGTCTAGTGAGTTCAGGGAACAACTCCTTTCTTAGCCTGTATTCAGAACAACACAGCTGCTATTGGTTTTAGATCCTGGGGTCCCCTGTAAGATTTTGCTTGAAGTATATATTCTGTGGCTTAAAAGAAAAGTTTATAAAACACTTCTGCAGAGGATGACTCACCTTCCATCTCCATAGGAGGAAACTGGATAAAGTAAATTTCAACAGGCAGCAAAGGGTTTTCAATGACTGGGTGACTTGTATGCTGTATCATATCAACTGTTGTCCTAGACTAGGTTGTTAATTTCTTCTGTTTTGAGCTATATCACAACGATCTGTATGCAGGAGAGGTTCAACAACATGATGGCTTCTCTAAAGTTTAGAAATTATGGAATGACCTATCAACAATTTTAAACTAAATGGCTTATTCTGAAAAGTGTGGGGAAAAAAAAGGAAAAAATCTAAATGACATGTGAAGGGATACATACACACACACACACATATATCTCCACTTAATTCAGCAAATATTTGAATACACCACTTAAAGACTGCAGGGAATAGACACGTGAATGGGAAGCCATTCTTGAGCTCATCAGACTCAAATTGCCACAATGGAAGATAAGGGAATGTAAGAGTTCTGTGTACACAGTAATATGTATAGAACATATATAATCATAGAACACACATATGCATAGAACGCATATGATCATAATCATAACACCAGTGTGAAAGCATACACAGTTTGTTTTTTAAACCATATGTCTGCTCATTTTGCTTGAAGATGGGCATTGGTGTATAGAAGGCAGAAACGAAAGGCTTAAGCTGCTGGTCCTAGAAAATGGTTCAGAGAACAGTATATGAAAGGAAACACTCACGGAGCTAATGAAGGCCAGACCGTTACGAAGTATCTCCAAGTCTTCAGAGCCAGCTTCTGTCAGAAAAGAGAACAGAAAGCACAGATTATTTCCGGCTGCTGCAGGAAGTGAGGGGTCTCTTTATCACCCCTAACTTGAAAATGCGGCTACATATGTAGCTCTTCTTTGATAGAGTGAGAATACTTATTCATTTATTTATTCAAATTGACCAATATGATTACTTAAAAATTAAAAGGCATTCATATAAATTAAGTGTATTTAAAATTTACACTTAGTATATTTGTTTTAAATTGATGGACTAGAACTTTTCCTCAGAGTTTGAAACCTCTTAAAGTTGATGGAAATTCATGAAATGCACAGAAGATGGTTATTTGAAAATAGCCTGCTGTTTTCTTAAAGATAAAGAATAAACTCCCAATATATGTTGATACTTAATAATTCCAAATCAAATAAACTCTTTGAAAACCATATTGGAAACATAAACAAATTCCAAATGTTTTGGTTAAAATGGGGGTACAGTTCAAATGCCAAATGTGCATTTACCATTAATTATAAACATCAGTAAAATATCACCAAGTTAGTTATGCTTTAAGTACACATACTTTGTTTTGAATTTCAATCTTGAGACAAATTAGATTTTTGGTTTGGTATGGATACTCTTAGTGGAGATGTTTGTTTTTCAAATATCCAAAGATATTTAATTCAATATCATATTTGTTTTTCAGAAAGAAATATTGAACTATAAGATATCTGACCAAGCTTACTGAGGTTAACTGCATTAAGTCATCTGGTCTAGCCTTTCCAAGCTCAGTTAACTGAGATAAATAATTGCTTAAAAGAACCTTCAAAACATAATAAAAGCATAAATCGCAAATAAGTTGTTCTCAAATAACAAAGCTGGCTGGCTGAAGTCAGATGGAGACTTGAGTCCTTTGACACTGCCTGTGAGTTGCTGATCAGCTGCTATTCCCTGGCCCTTTTATCTTTGCTCATGGGCCTGCCTCCCAGAATGGAGGCCCCATAATTACTTTCCCAGCTTCCTTTGCAGCTAGGGCGGCAGCCTGGTGTCTAGCTCTGACTAATGAGATCTAAGAGGAAATCTGCTAAGGCTTCTGGGAAAAACTGTCCTCCCAGAATTAAAAGAGAGATCCATGGGGAGAAGCCTTGAGGTGACTTCAAAGGTGTATGAGGTCTTTTTAAAACTTTAGCCTTTACTTACTGCTTTTTCTCCCTCTTCTGTCCCTCCTCTGCCATCTGCTCAGGTTATATTACCATAAAATCAAACACTGTCTGACTATTGTTTTTGCTAAACTGACGGAACAAAAGCAAATGATCAAAACACGCTCAAAACCTTGGCAATAGGTTGGCAAAGTCAGAAGTCAAGTAATTTGGTATTCATCACTAGCTACTGTCTTATAATATGCTCCTGGTTCATAATTTTATTTTTGAACAAAATTAAACAGGTGTATTAATCAAATACACAGCAAGATAATACTGCAAGTTCAAATGAGATACTCCCTCCATTCAAAGACTTACCTATTCCTTTTACTAATTTACAGTTGGGAAGTTCTACTGGTTTTATTTCTCGGAAAGCAGCCATTCGTGTTCTGGAAGAGAAAAAAAGGAATAAAACATGCATAAAACTAGTCAGAAATAATAATTAAGTTGCAAAGGTAAGCAGCCAATAAAGTTCTCTTTAACTGAACTTTGCCTGGATTTCAATCCCAGGGTTGGTCCCTGGAACCTGAGTGATTCTACCAGACAAGGTCAGAACAAGGCACGTGGGGCCTCTGGGCACAGCATTTTCAGTATTTATTTAGCAGAGCTGGAGAGGTACAAAAAGGAGTTTCCTCTCCAGGGCTCTGTGCACTTTGGCAGAACAGGAACTATTTCATCAGCTGTGTCAGGAGTCCTAAGTGGAAATTTGGGTTAAATAGCAACATGGTTCCAATTTATTCCACCGATGTTTTAGGGCTGCTGACAGAAGGGCCTCTTGCCTGTCTGCCCAATCTGGCCCCAAAGCCTGGACTGGGCATCTGCTTTCGGGTGTGTTACTTAAAAAATGCAGGTGTGCTTAAAGGATTTATAACTTCAGAAAATCATACCCAAGGCCAGCATCTAAAAAGGCATTGCACACACACACACAAAAGTAACTTATTAAAACTGAGTGCATAAACATCCACTGTGGGGAACATGTAAAGGAAGGACAAAGGGAAAAGCAACAGACGTGAGAAGGAAGTATCAGCAGGCTGCCTGCATGAAGCAGAGCTATTGATGGGGCATTTGAAAGAAATGGACCACAACATTAGCACAGCCAAGAGATTTAAACAATAAACAGTTTTTTTGAGAACTAATGATATAATATAATCACAGTGAGTAGCAACAATTATCCAATAATCCCTAGAAATCTTTTTTGGCTAAAGATAGACAGGTGGAGAAATTCTTCACTTGCCTTACTGGTACTTGGTCTCACAGGAGGAGGAGGATGGGTTGGGGTGACTGCACACTCTGGATAAAATTCTTAACAGCATGATATAAGACAACAGGAATTTGGGGGTGACTGACCTTTCATCCTTTCAATCAGGAAAAAATGTAGCACGTTCCTACTACCACACCTTTGACTATCAATTCCACCTTCTGAGAGGGTCTGAGCTAAGAGGCTAGGAGTAGGGTCTAGTAATCAGCCTTGTTAAAGCACCACAATTCATCCTGAGGCACGGAGTGGAGAACCACCAGTTTGGGTGCTAAAGACCCAGAGACAATGGATAGACGAGGAAGGCCTGGCCTGCCAGGAGAGGATGAAGGATGGAAGTGGACTTAGAAAGCAGACTTCAAAGTTGGGATCTGCTCCCATGACCTGAGACACTGAAAGATATGTCAACAAAAGAAATCTGATATTATCATCATGAAAGTTGGCAATAAAGAAATAAAAGGTAAAGTTATGGAACAGCAGTTTGCAAACTTTTCCAATTAAGATACACATTAGTAAAAGCATTTTGTATGGTAGAAACACACATCTCACACACACACACACACACATACACACACACCTTAAACCTGATTCACAAAAGAATACTCACTCTGATACATGTCAAACATTCTTAACTTTTTACTCAATTCTATTTCATGTATTTAAAAATGCTAATCATACAAATAACAAATGTTGGTGAGGATGTGGAGAAAAGGGAACCCTCATACACTGTTGGTGGCAATGTAAATTGTTGCAGCCACTGTGGAAGACAGTATGGAGGTTTCTCAAAAAAAACTAAAAAAGAGAACTATCATATGACCCAGCAATTCCACTCCTGGGTCTCAAAAAAATGCAAACACTAATTTATAAAGATACATGTACCCCAATGTTCACAGCAGCACTATTTACAATAGCCAAGATATGGAAACAATCTAAATGTTCATTAACAGATAAATGGATAAAGATGTGGTAGATATAGATATAGATATATAGATATATACACATACACACACACCACACACATACACACATACACACAGGAATATTACTCAGACATAAAAAATGAAATTTTGCCATTTGCAACAACATAGGCAGATCTGGAGGGTATTAAACTTAGTGAAATAAGTCAGACAAGAAAGACAAATACTGTATGTTATCACTTACATGTAGAATCTAATATCATATATAAAATCAAACAAAAAAATCAAACAAATGAATGGCTATAACAAAACAAATAGATTCAGAGATACAGAGAACAAATTAGTGGTTACCAATGGGTAGAGGCAAGAGGGGAGGGGCAAGATAGGGGTAGGGGATTAAGAGGTAAGACAAATGAGCTATAAGGATATATTGTACAGAATATAGCCAATATTTTATAATAACTATAAATGAAGTATAATGTAGAAAAATATTGTATCACTACGTTGTATGTCTGAAACTAATGTAATACTGTAAATCAACTACAGTTCAATTAAAAAAATAACAAAATAAAAATAAATACTAGATAGAACTACTAAGCTGATTTTGTGACCCACCATTTTGAAAAATAGTGGTCTAGAGAAAGCTCAGTGACTATTCACAGAGTGCCCCAAGGAACTCAGAGGACGGATACAAGATGCTAAGGATGGCAGTCATAGTCAAGGACAATACAAAGAGTGACACAGAAGAGATTCAATGACATGAAATCACTGAGTGGGTCAAGACTTGTGAAAAATGCCAAGGGAAGCCAGATTAGCTTTTTTTAGAGTCAAAATCACACAGGAAGAAGAGGCATGCAGCCTGGTTTGCAAAGTTCATTAAAAGTGATGGGTTCACAACACAGCATTGTAAACTGACTATACTTCAATTAAAAAAGAAAAAAAGATATATATGTATGTATGTGTGTGTATGTATGTGTGTGTGTGTATATTATGTGTGTATGTTTGTGTGTGTGCTTGTGTGTGTGTTTATATGTGTGTGTTTATGTGTGTGTGTATGTGTGTGTATGTGTGTGTATGTTTGTGTGTGTGCTTGTGTGTGTGTTTATGTGTGTGTGTTTATGTGTGTGTGTTTATGTGTGTGTGTTTATGTGTGTATGTGTGTGTATGTTTGTGTGTGTGTGTGTGTATGGGCAGAGGAAAGCAGAACTGATCAGCCCCTATTCTAACTCAGGCTTCTCTCTCATGGAAGGTGATCTCTAACCTGGAAAGAGCAGAATCATCAGTCAAAGGGAGCCCAGGGTAGGTAAGGAAGCATTAAAGTCAGCACTGGGCTCCCTTTGACTGTGATTATTCTGCCCTTCCCAGGTTAGAGATTATCTTCCATGAGAGAGAAGTCTGAGCTTCGGGTTCAAATCTGTGGCCAAAACAAGTCAAATCTCAACAGAATAACCACTGTTGCCACAGTTCAGGTACTATATATACTCTTGTTTAATCCTCAAACATCTCTTGGAGGTATTGTTTTCCCTGTTTTACAGATGACTAAGATGCAGTGGCTTTCCAAGGCTACAAAATTATAAAGTGGCTGAGCTGGGGTCAGAACTCAAGTATGAATGCAAGGATCACATTCAGTCCTCTGCTCAAGCAAAACTTACCAGTATCACTGCTTTCAGGAAGCTGGAGGACATGCCAAAAGACAATTCAGCCTGTGTTACTATAATCCAGCTCATATTTTTCTATTTTATTCTCAATTATCAGGAAATATCTTGTCAAGGGCTTGATTAAGTCCAAATGTTCCAGGTCTAAGGGATAAAGTTCAATGTCTGAGATGTGTGGCTGATTTATAAGCCACTGAACTCTGGCCAGAAATCACATACTCCCTGCTGTGAATTATTTTTTGCAAATACATGCCAGCTCCTTACAAAAGAAAGTAAGGATATTTAGCTATACATTAAGAAGTCCATTCTGGAACCTTCCTTGGAGCCAGACATACCCTCATCAGTCTACTTTCTGCCACTGCATACTCCTCATTCTTCAGTACTCCTTACTGGGTCCTACTACGTGCCAAGCCCTGTGCTGAGGGCTCTTACAGATACTTTCTTAATCTCTTCAGCCACCTCTGAGGCAATGATTAATACTTTACCTGTTTTAACTGGTAAGAAAACTGAGGCCAGGGAAGCTACGTAGGTTGCCTGCGGTCACTTATTTAAAAGGACAGAGTTGGGATTTGAAATCAGGTGCCATGACACCAAGGACCCTTTTCTCTGTATCACTTTCTCACCTCTTTCACTTGCTCATGCAAGCTTTCCCTTCACTTGGTCCTTTACCTGCTAATCCACCAGGAAGATTCCTACTCATGACAGTCTATTGCTCCTCCTGATTTTCTGTGATAGGATTAATAACTCCTTCATTTATCCTCCTGAACCTTCACAGATACATCTATGGAGTCTTTTACCATATTGTTTTATAGTAATCAGTTTTTGGTCCTGTTGCTCAACAGTAAACTCTGAAACCTGTGAGTGGATACTGTATCCTAATTCATCCCTCCAGCAAAAACAGGACATGCAGACAGAAGGTACTCAGCTGAATTGTTTTGTGGAATTAGCAGTCTGGTGCATCAGATGGAGAAGATGATGTTGGTTGCATGGATAGGGGAGACCAGAGAGTTACTGTCCTTAGCCTAGAGTCTCAGTGAGGTATTATCACGATATATATTCAAGTATCACTCGTTAGGTGGATCATTCATAGGTAGATTTTTGAGATAACATACAGCGATAATAAAAGCTAACATTTACAGAGTATATTCTTTGTGCCAGATGTGTGTGTGTGTGTACATGTGTATGTGTATACACACACACACACACACACACACATGTATTCCAATGTGATACATACCATGATCCTGTAATATTTAGGTGGAGAAACAGGTTCAGAATGGTAAAGTGACTTGAATGTTGTGGAATTGAGATCCAACCCAGGTCAGCTGGAATCCCCACTGCCCTCTTCCCACTAGCATGTGTTTCTTGGAGTGGGCATGGGAAAAGCAGAAATTAGTCTTGACATTTCCTTCTAATAAAGGGAAACACAGTGGTCTCACACATTACAATGGACATTTTGGAGGAAGTTGCCACAGAGATGCTGGGCTGCAACATTCCATACTCCAGGGGGCGCTGTTCATACCGTAGTCCAAGACATTCCCTGGACTTGAGCAGTGCACACCATGCAAGGCCACCAGCAGCCGAATACAAAGATGGGCAGAGAAGAATACTGGTCGAGGGAGCTCCCTTAGTTTTCCTTAGTTCCTTCCCCTGTGCTGCAATCACCTCAGAAGCATCAGCCTCCCCAGTTGCCCTCCTTCCCCACCCCAGGCACATATAGAATCTTTTCACAAGTTCCCTCCAGCCCTAGGCCTATATAACTTCTTGTGAACCTGCCCCACTCCCATATACGCCATCTCTGAAGAGAAAAGGATGTATCCACTCTGGGAATTTGGCTTGCCCCTGATGCAGGTCTCAGAACGTAACTGCTTCCCTTCTCTCCTGCAGGCAGATTCATGATCTTCTCTGGGATTCAGGGGCCTTATCTTTAAAATGGGAATAAAGGTAATTTACTGATCGCCTAGGATCTCTTGATCTGGTTCTAAGATGGGTGATTCAGGAATGAGTGTCCCTTGGAGACAGGCATACAAATCCCCCGAGGAGCTTGTGAAATAAGGCTAATTCTGCTTCAGTAGTGTGGGGTGGGGCCTGAGATTCTGCAAATCCTGGAAGCTCAGGTGATGCTCGTGCATCTGGTCCACAGTCTCTTTGGGTAAGAAGGCTTTAGAGCCTTTCCAACAGCGGGTAGAATTTCCTTTCCTCCACTGACCTGGGCTGCTCGAAGGCTCTGCACCCATCCTCTACCCCCATAACCACCCATCCTCCCAGCTTTGCATGGCCCTATTCCTGCTGTGGCTGTTCTGTGCCTCTTTTCCATTCAAAAATCAAAGGTCCACCCCACTCCTACTCTCCTTTTCCCTTCTCAGTCATCTGATTACAGCCTGAAGTTCAAGGACTGAGGCTTGCTCCCCACTTGCTGGATCCAGGTGCTGAAAGTCAAACAGTAAGTTACTAATGAACAAGACCAGGTCTTTCCACTGCAACAACCCCATCGCAAAGTGTCCCCTGCAGATACCCTATCCACAAAAGGAAACTACAGGCAAGGCCAACAAGAGGACTCACAGAGACTGACATTATGCTAAGCTACGACCACAGTCTACTTTGGTCCCTTCAGACAAACGAGAATCAGGGCTCAGAAACTAAGGCCAATTTTCCCCTGATGACCAAACTTTTTCATCTGAAATTTAAGTCTTAGTGCAAATCAATGGTACAGAATAGTTTGTCTCAAACTATACACCAGTGTTATACAGGATGTTCACAGATAGGACAAAAAAAAAAAAAGGAGTGAAGGAGGTGGGCAAGTAAGTCTGTGAAATGATTAAACAAAGCAAAATCGTTTTCTGTTTTTGTTTTGTATTTTCTACTGAAGGACTTTTCAAAGATTTCAATATGCCAGAATGCATTGTCAATCTCTGGGAAAAGGCTATAACAGACATTTACCGAATATATTTGTCCAAGGAGCCTATTTTTTTTATGGATCAAGTCTTGTGACTTGTGTTCCAGGGAACAAACTTGAGGAAATATTAATGTTGGATCAAATAAGCTAAGACTTCATGTTGAGAGAGAAACTTTTTAGGGTGGTGGTGGTACAGCTATACTTTTACACAAGAACCTATACAAAATGCCTAGTTTCCATTCTTAGAGTAAATTATGGATGGTACACTCGAAAGACCCTCACTCCTTCCTGGCAGATCTGTAATTCTTTAGAAGATATCTTGGTGTGGGGCAACTTGCAGAATGTGGGCAGAACAAACCCAGGGATAAATGCAAATGGAGAATCAAAAGGAGAAAGCCTAGAAGGGGTGTTATATACTCACATCTCATTTATTTTCATCCCAGGGTAATACCACAAGCCGTGTGTGTGTGTGTGTGTGTGTGTGTGTGTGTATAATGTATTTATATACACATATTTTACATATATATACTTTGGCAACAAATAATACCATGATTAATGAAAATCCACAAATTGTAATTTTTACATGATTAAAAACCCCAAATCACCATTTCTTACTTTTTTCTAACAGTTTGTGATTCCAAAACAACCAACAATTAGAAGGAAAAATAAAAAGCCCAATAGTTACAAAAATCTATTCTGAACGTAAATTTCCAACCAGTCCATAGGGTCATATGATTTTTTTTTAATCCAGAATGTTCAATTTGATTTTTAGTAATATTTTACTTCTAAGTAAATATTGAGAGATTATTGATTAAGCCTTAGGGATGAGGGTGATCTCTTGACTTTGAACCTCTATGAACAGTTATTACAAAACTACTGATACATTCCTAAAACCTTATTTTCCCTTTGTCTAGTAGCTAACGGTTTACACGTACTTTAAGGGAAGCAGGGTAGGCACTAACATATATTGAACAGTTACTATGCCCCAGGCAAACTGTTAGGTGATTTGTATGTGAGTGTGCCTCGATTCAGGCTTACTGAAACAGCTGATATTAAGAGATGTAAAGTGATTTGCCCAAGATCCCACAAGGGAAGGGACAGAGCAAGAGCCAGAACATTAAATGCCAACGCCAGGGTTCTTCCCCTCAGCCCCCAGTGGGAGCAGGTGAGCCAGCACTCACCCATTCGCTCTCACCTGCTCTGCTCCAAACACAAGTTTTCTGTCTCTCTCTGTGTGGCCTCAGATTGAGAGTCTCCAAGCTGGGAAGGTTTGTGCCACCGCCAGGCAGCCAAGGCAGTGTTTCTTCCCTAGTTACACAATATAGGGGCACCACCAGCCTGGTTATCTGTTTTGTAGTGACGCTGAAAAGTGAATCTATAGCCAAAAACCGCGGGTCTACATGAAAAATTAATTTGTTCAGGCCAACAACTTGGCCACCCACACGGATGAAAACTGTGTCCCTAACCCACCTCCCAGGCTGTGAGCAAGGGTATGTTTTCAGGTGGCTCAGGAAAGTTGGAAAAATATTTATGAAATCGCTACGGGGGGATGTGTAACCAGCCCTTGTCAGCAGATTTTCTAAGAGCCTGGGCCCTGCTTGGGGGTGGGGTGGGGTGGGGGTGCTGCTGGGCCTGGCCAGGGCGTGGGCAGGACAGGACCTGGGCTGCAGGCCTCACCACACCCCAACTTACTGGTAAGAAGACCGGTGGTCCCTGAAGAGTGCCAGTCCCACTCCCAAAATGGTGAGCACCAACAGCTTCGCCATGGCCTGGGACAGGCGCCAGAAAGATGGACGGATGCACCGACAGCCGGAGCCCCTGCCTGCTTGCAGCCTCCGGCCGCCCGGATTTAGCCCCACCCCTCTGCGTGGGGCCGCCGCTCAGCCCGCCCCGCACGAGGACGCGGGGGCTTAGGGTCAGCACCTGCGGCCAGGAGCTGCGTGCTCCTGGCACTTCAAAGAGAAGAGATGAAGAACAGCTGTCTAGGCCCGGCAGGAAGGTGAGAACAAGCAAGTGAGGGGAAGTGGAGAGCTGGGGGAAGTGGAGAGCTGTGCGAAGGGAGGGCCAGGCTTTGAGGAATGCTCACTTTGTACTAACAAAGTCCTAATCCTTGTGGCTCAGAGGGGTTCAGCAACTTGAGCACCATGACTCAGCCAGAAAACGCACAGAAGAAAAGGAGGGCTATGATTGGAACGCCTAAGATGTAACTGTTCTCACCTGGCTACTACCCTGTGTCACCTTGACACATTTGGATTTCAAGCATCTCATTCTCTCAGCACCACTCCTGACCTTACAGCTGACCAAGTACATCACTCCGGTGTTCATTCATTCCCAGATTTTCATTGAGTACCTGCTATATGCCAAAAATCAGTGCCATACACCACTATTGCTTGTATAGTTCTATGGATAATGCATGCATGCATTATGGATATGCATATAGTCTACGGAGAAGAAAGCTGGGGAGGATACAGGGCATAGCAGAGGTACCTTTTAAGGAAAGGTACTTTTTAAGAAAGAGGAGTCAGGGAGGCATCACTGATAAAGGGACTTCTGAGCAAAACTGGAAAGGAGGTGCCTCTGTATACCCATCTCTGCCTTCTCTCCCGTTACCACAAATGAAGCGCTTCCTGCAGCCCTTCTCTTTGCTCTGGGTCCCCCCCTTTTTTTTCTTTCCCTCTCAAGAATTTTGGTCTCAGTTCGACTTTCTCTGTCCTACAACATCCACCTTTTCCTCTTCTCTGGAATATTGCCATCAGATTCCAGCATGCTTCAGTGTCACTTAGTTTTCTAGGGTAAATGCTCTTTGACCCACATACTAACTACTTACCGCTTTCTTTCTCTGCTCCTTCTGTAAAAAATAACATCTCTTTGAAAGAGTTGTCAACAGTCGTTGCTTCCATTTTATCACCTGTTGTAACAGATTAATGGTGGCCACAAATTCTTCGATACTCTTCCCACTGAGAAGTGGGGCACAGGATCCCTCCCCTGAAGTTAGTGCTGTCTCTGTGAACACCTTAATTCATAAAATGTAGTGATGCTATTCAAGTTTGCAGGCATAGCCTGCTGAGCCCTACCCAAATTCCTTACTCATTGTTTATGAGTGTAAGAAAATGACTGTTTGCTTCAGCAACTAATTTTAGGGGATATCTCTAATCTCCAATTCTCCACTTAACCCATTCGAATAGAGCTTGTGTTCTTTCAGCTCAACTGTAGGCTTTGCTGCTATTAAACCACTCATAACATTCATGTTATCCAATCCAGTGGTTGCTTCTGCCACAATCATATTCAACTTGTAACCACACTGGGCACAGATCACTGCTTTTTTCTTTTTAAATACTTTCCTCTCTTGGATTCACGATTTCACCCTCTCCCAGGCTTTCTTCTCCCTTCTTGGTCTACTTTGCAGGATCCTGCTGTCACTAATCTCAAAAATGATGAAGCCCTAGGACTAGTACTGAGGTGTCTTCTCTTTCTGTATTCTTTCTCAAGGTGATCCCAGCAATTCCGGTGGATTTATATTACCATCAGTGTGCTAGTGTCTCCAAAATGTACACATCTAGCTCAAGCCTCCTATGTGGCTCCTTGAGGTCAGGGTTTTTGTCTTTTCCCCACTATGACCCCAGGGCATAGAGAAGAGGCTGGCAAAAAGTGGTCCCTCATTAGGTATTTAATGATTGGTTGGCTGTTGAGAACTCACTTTGTGTTCACTAACTCGCTGCCTGGTTGATACTCCCACTGGGGTGTCTAACAGTCTCTTCAAAGGGTCTCCAAAGCAGAACTCCTGATTCCTCCACCTCCAAGCTCCCCACATTAGATAAATGGCACCCCTACCATCCAGTTGCCCAAACTCAAACCTAGACATAGTTGTACCTCCATCCCTTTCTCTCACACCTCCTTGAAACAAACATATCAGTCATTGGCTCTATTTCTGTATTACTGTCTACTGCTGAACAACAAATTACATAAAAATCTAGCAGTTAAAAACAACAAACTTTTACTATCTCGTAGTTTCTATGGCTCAGGAATCAAGGCATGACGTAGCTGGACACCTCTGGCTAAGGTCTCTCATGAGTTGGCAGCTGAGCTGACAGCCATAGTTGCTGTGATGATTAATTTCACATGTCAACTTAACTGGGCTCAAGGATATCCAGATAGCTAGATAGCTGGTTAAACCTTATTCCTGGGTGTGTCTGTGACAGTGATTCCAGAAGAGATTAGTATTTGAATCAGTAGGTGAGATCAACCCTCATCAACCCAGTCTGCTGAGGGCCTGAATAAAACAACGAGGCAGAGAAAGAATGACATCTCTCTTCTGACTTCAGCTGGGACCTCCATCTTCTCTTGCCCTTGAATATCAAAGCTTCTAGTTCTCAGGCCTCTGGACTCTGGGACGTACACCAGCAGCCCCTCCTTTCTCATGCCTTCAGGCTGGATTGAATTATACTACTGACTTTCCTGGTTCTCCAGCTTGCAGACTGCATAGCATGGCATATATCAACCTCCATAATCCCCCATGACACCGTAACAACAGCCACTCCCCTCTTAGGTCTGTATCTATATATCTGCATCTGTATTTATATCTGTATCTATACTATTGGTTCTGTTTCTCTGGAGAACCCGTACTAATACAGCTGTGGTGTCATGAAGGAACTGAGATGGGGTGGAGAAGGTGAGATCAGCTTCCAAGATGACTCACACAGTTCTTGGCAGGCTTCAAGGACTTGCCTGCTTCATGGACTTCTCCCCAGAGCTGCAGGAGAATAAGGTAGCTGACTTCCCCCGGGGTGAGCAATCTAACAGAGCAAGGGAGCATCCCCCCCCACTCCAATGGAAGCTGTTAATAAGCTAACTACAGAAGTGACATCCCTTCATGTCTGCCATCTTCTGTCTGCTAGAAGCCAACAACTAATTCCAGCCCACATTTAGGGGAGAGGAACTAAGCTCCACCTCTTGAGGGGAGGCAAATCAAAGAACATGTAGGCCTATCTTTAAAACCACCACAACTTCCAAATAAATCTTGAATCAGCCCATGTCTCCCTATTTCCACTGCCATCACTCTGATCCAGGCTACCGCTATCTGTAGGCTCAAACAGCCTCTTCTCTCTTCTTTCTGTAACCCTTCAATCCATTTTCCTCACAGCAGCTAGAGTAATTTTTTTAAATGTAAATCAGATTATATTGCTTCCCTGCCTCAAGTCCTCCCTATCATGGCTTCTCATCTTACTTTCTCATCATGGCTGAAAAGGCCTCACGAGATCTAGCCTTGTGCCTTTCATCTGACCTGATTTCTTATCATTCACTCAGCATAATGTTCCAGCAACATTAGACTTCTTATCACTCTATAAACATGCCATGTTTATTGCACTCCATCATTTTTTCCCTTTGCTCTCCCCATTCCCTTACCTGTACCCTGAGTTTCTTTTTCTTGTCACTCAGGTCTTACCTGAAATGTCACTTCTCCTAAGAGGCCTTTTCCAATGTGACTGTCTACAGTAGGTCTCCCTTGCATTCTCTGCCCACCAGCAGTCACTAAGACCCCAGAGCTGATATGAAAGGGTCAGCAGCAGTACAGAGTTACTGGTTGTTAGAATAGAGATGAATAGAGATGTATTTCTGTACTGGTTGGTAAACCTCCTCAACCCCCCCAGGAGGCCCCCCATAACACCAGCCATTCCTCTTCTTCTGGAAACCACCTCGTCCCTGCCACACACTCACACTAGACCATGATCCAGCAACTAAGACGTTATTGCCTGGCATGGCAGAGTCTCCAGGATTCTTCTCCCATATAGTGCCCCACTTAATTGTGCCTGACTGAGAATGTGTGATACCAGTCGCTAAGGACTCCATCACCCTTGCCTTCACAGCACTCGTCAGCATATGAAATCATCTTGTTGACCTATTTACTTACTTGCATGTAGAGTGCTTTCCTTCATTAGCACGAAGCTTGAGGAGGGCGCAGACATTGACTAATTTGTCATCTACCGTCTCTTCAACTCCTAGAGCAATTTCTGGCACACAGTAGGTATTCAAAATTTGGAGAAGACATGAAAGAATGAATGAATGGCAAAGGGTGGGGGATAAAGGAGGCAGGAAGAGCAGGGACTGAAGGGTGGGTGGGGAAGCAGACAAGAGATGCTACTCCCTCCTCATCTGACCCAGTTGATATATTCACTTACTAATTTATTCATTCTATAAATTATATAATATGTGAATATCCTTTCCAATTTGTTCTCCTCTGTGAGAACTTACAGTGGTGATTGTTAACTTTTTTTTGAAGGGACCAACCTACTTTGAAACTCTGATGAACGCAGTAAACCCCCTCCTTGGAATCACATATCCATAAAACACTCACATTAGATTTCAGTAGTCTCACAGATCCATCCCTGAAGCTCATGATAACCAGGGCCAGATCTTAAGAATCCCTGTCTAAAAGAAAAGTGAAAATTCTTAAGTACTTAATGATATCCAAAGGGCTATCAATTCCTATGAAATGGTCTACTTTCTGTCGAACTCTTGATCTGGGCCTTTGCACTTACTCTTTAAAAAAAATTTTTTCTTTTAACTGAAGTACAGTCACAGGGAACTATGTTCAATATCTTGTAATAACCTTTAATGAAAAAATATGAAAATGAATATATGTATGTATATGCACCTACTCTTCTGTCTGAAACACTTTTTCCCATAACCTCTTTGCTCTCCGTTGTTGATACGACCACATCCTACTTGCTCCTTCAGGCATCAGTCTGGAATGTACTTCAGCTAGTCTCTCTTGACCCTTAAGTCTTAAATACCCATCCCGTACACACCATGCTCATTCTTTATTATTCTTGCCACTCTGTATTACTAATACCTTATTACTTTTCAGTTTTTCTCACTAGGCTATAAACCTGTATAACAATGCCTAGTTTATGGTTATGGTCCTGATGCCTGGTACAGCACCTAACACAGGCGAAATGCCCAGAACATAGTGTTGAGTAAATAAATGAACGACTGAATGTTTGACAGCCATTACAGGAGCCCCTGGGATACCTTAATATGCCATATTTTATTGACTCTAAAATGCCATCAATGTTAAATACATAAATTATTTTAGTACTTTATTGTATTATTTTATGTGCCACTAGAAAAGAAAAAAAAATCTATCAATAATCTGTAGCGAAATGCTTAAGAAACTACCAATTATACAGTAACTTCCTATTAGAGTAGTTGAATGTTAAAACTAACAGCAATTAGAGTTGTTAAAAATGTGTAAAAAAGATTATCACTGAATCATGAAATATGAAGATTTAAAATTCATGGGAAGTTTTGGAGGTTTTTTTAAACTTAGAATGTCTTTTTATCACCAGCAACTTATAATCTAACATTTTAAAATATCCTATAAAACACTCAGATACCACCTTTACTTAAATTTTTAAATTCATTTCCTCTCCTCTCTCAGTCCTCACATGCCAAATATTAATTTGCACATGTTAAAAGTTTAGTTCCTAAATATATTTGGTAAAAAGCACATCTACTAATTCTTTTATCTTCTCACACAAACCTGAATTCACTGGATATTCAGTGAAAACCGTCAATGCATTGGCAGAGAGTCAGGGCCAAACCCAAGGAGTTCAATTCCGTGCAGGCACAGAGGGCTGATTTGGTGGCTGCACTTGGCATTCTTTCTCTAGAGGCTGTGGAACCTTGCTGGCAGTAACTGCAATATTCTCAAGTGTCTGAAAGTATGAAATTCCAATGTCCTGAGAACTCCAATAACACTATCCTGCATGAGGCAGCTCTAGTAAAAATAGAAAACATGAAAAACCCCCAAAACCAACCCAAAAAACCACCGGACTTTGAATACTGGATTCATGGTCACTTTCTGAAATTCTATCGTAGCAGAAAAAACGTCTGTAAAATGAAGATAATTCCTGTGGGTTTCCTGTATGAAGTGAGTGGAAAAAATCTGTGAAACTGCTGTGCAGATGTAAAGCAACTGCAGTGCAAATAATAAAGTGTAGAAATGAGTTTAAAAGTGCTTGCACCCACATAATCTCACAACATCCTGGTAAGTGGGATAGGAACAATGTTATTATCCCCATTTTATGCAGTCATCTAGTTAGGAAGTTTAGGAAGCCCAAATAAGTATGTGTGGCTTTGGTGATCCTAAACTTATTTGCACCTAAAAACAGAACCTCAAAGTATATAAAGCAAAAACTAAACTAGTATATTAAGCAAAAATTTATAGTATAGCAGAGCAGACTGTATCTAAAACATTACCAATTTGGGGGCAAAGAGAAAAGGGACACAGTGAAACACAGACTAGCTCTTAATACTTCTGTCTGGAAAAAGTGACACATGTTACTTTACCAACATTTTATTGACCAAGGTAAGCCGTGTGGCCACCTCTGAGTTCCACAGCACAGAGACGTGTCACTAGCCCACTGAGAGCAGGGTACCAAGAAGAGAACAAGGATATTTGGGCAACAGCTACCCAACCTACCTTGGAGCTTGAGAAAATGAGTATCTATCTAGCTTCTCTCTTGAGCTAATGAGAATAATGGTGAATGTCAGTGTCTGCTTCCCTAGAAGTAGGGGATTTCAGAAATAGAGAGTGCTCATCAGGGAAAATCCTGGAAAGGAGTGAGGGAAGCAAGATAAAGATAGGGAAATGACCAAAATATTTAAACCTCCTAATGGTAGGGCACATCTAACTTAATTGTTTCTATTAATGATATATGGTGTGTATGTGTGTTTGTGTGACTTTCAGCACATGATTTGATTGTTTTGAATATGAGTGTGCTTCCCTAGAGTACATACATCCATGAACAATCTGTTTTCCAAAGACCTTGAATTCGCTACAGAAGCCACTATTTTTTTCCGTCGTGGAAACTCCTAACAGTCCACAGAATGCTCCACCTGCACCTCATTTAGGTTTTACTTCTTAATGGAACCAATGACATTCTGCAGGTTTATGTGATACACCCAGTTAGCTGTTAAAAGCCACAGGGCTCCTCCCATGGGCAAAACCTAGAGCTTTGAACACAATGAACACAGTTTGTGGTAAGTGTTCATTTCACCATTTTCCAAAGTCGTCCCTGATGGACTGAGCTTTTTCTGCTCTGACTGTTGTAGAGACTATCAAGTTGTGTGTTAAGTGTCCATTACATTCTCTGTTCCTACTTAAGCACATTCCTCTTGGTTTTCCTCAATTGAATGACTTGCCCTTTACTGTGCTAATTATGGTCTTTGAAAATCGCTTTCCAAATAACCTCATTGCATGGGAAAAATGAGTTTTGGCA
Source organism: Vicugna pacos (assembly GCF_048564905.1). NCBI lineage: Eukaryota > Metazoa > Chordata > Mammalia > Artiodactyla > Camelidae > Vicugna > Vicugna pacos. The sequence continues at coordinate 60,662,323 of NC_132993.1, read as the reverse complement.
AAAAGTAAGTGATTTGTTTTCTTGTTCTAGACAATTTCCTGCAGTACTGTGACCAACAATATGAACACAAGTACATCGGTAACACTGAGTGTGCACCCCGGTCTTCTGTGATAGTGTGATGGAGACACTAAATCAGCCCCTTCCACCTCTTTTCCAACATCCTTCAGATGCAGTGTGTTAAAATCTTCGCTACAAACTAGAATGACGTAGGGAGATTTTATAAAATACCGGTGCCTGAACTTCACCTGGGGCGTGGGTAGGAGGGTTGGGGGCGTCAGATACCACTCTTCAAATGTGCCTTCCTGCTCTGCAGAGGTGGAAGAACGTATACTTCCACAACTCTCGAAAATACAGTACAGGATGTAATTTTGTGTCTTAAATCCAAAGGGCTTGAGCAAGACTAAAATTTGAAACCTTGAGGCAGTATAGCAAGCATCTGCTTTGCTAGATTGGACCTTGGCTGCAGGTGCGGCTCTGGATTCTACAGTTCTTATGATTCCTTGAACTCTGGGTTTTATTTATTGTGGCCAAAATTATCTATACTCCCACCAACGGGTGCACAAAGTTCCCTATATCCTTAATTTCCCATCAACACTTGGCAGTACAGAGCCCTTTAATTTTGCTAGCCTAATAGGGATAAAGTAATTTAAGAGTGCTGTTTTAATTGGCACTTCTCTGATTACTAAAGACTGAGCTTTTCATGTGCTTCATTTTTTTCCCTCCTTTCCTGCAAATTGCCTCTTCACACCATTTGCCTGTTATTCCTTAGGGTTACTATCTCCACTTTGTTATTCTCAAGAGTTCCTAATATATTCTACTTATTCATACCCTTTCAGTTTAACATTGCAAATATTTCTCATTCTGATATTCATCTGCTATCTTTGTCGGTCGTGTCCTTCTCTGATCTCTGATCAGGAATCCTAAATTTTGATGATTCAAATTCAATCAAGTTTCTTGTTTTAGGGTTTATATTTTTGAAACTTTGATTCAGAAGTCCTTCTCTAACCTTACATCATAAAGATACTCTCCTGTATTGTCTTCTATTAACCCTAAAGGTTACAGAGTTGATGGTTGCTTGCTAGGTACCTAGTGTAGGTAGGACATAGTTTTATTTCCTTCCATGGAGTGAGTTCATTCTCCCACTTTCATTTCCTAAACAAATACCCTTTCCTTATTAATTGATGCTGCTAATTTTATCTCATATGAATTCTCCAGACAGAAATATGTTTCTGAGATCTCTGTTCTATTCCATTGGTCTATTTGGTTTTTTCTTGTACAAATACTAAACTGTTTTTATTATTAGACCTATCCCTGCCCTTCATTTTTATTTTCCGAAGTTGACTTAGTTTTTCCATATTCATGAAAATCTATTGTGATATATATTGTATATACCTCAAAGTGTATGAAATACATGTATATAGTTTTAGAATAATTATAAAGAAATATCAATGTAAACCACCATCTAAGTCAGGAAATGTAATCTTGCCAGCACTCCAGAAGTTTCTCCATGTATCTTTCCCTGACCACAATCTCCATCTTCTCCAGAGGCAACCGCTATCTTAACCGCTATTATCACTTCTGTGATAATCTTAACTTCTGTGATAACCATCATCTCCCTGTTCTCCCTAACGTAACCACCTATGCATGCATCCCCAAGCAACATTGTTTAATTTTGCCTTTTCTTGGAATTCCCCCCAAATAAAACCATTCTACATGTATTAATTTTTATTTTCTCTAGCTCAACATTATTTGTGAAATTCATTCATGTCGCTACAAATAGCTCTAGTTGTGGCATACATTGCTGTATCCTGTTTTCAGTGTATGAATTTACTGCAGTGTATTTATCCATTTCAATTTTATTAACATGTGATTGTCTCTGGTTTTTTAGTTTCTTTTAATGTGAAGTTTTTTTAAATTCTAAACTTGATTTCTTTAATGATAATAGAATGAAAATAATTTACAAACTCTTCATGAGTCAGATTAAGGAACTATGATAGAGGACACTCCCTACCTACCCAAGCCCTTCCTGTCTGGTCACAAGACTACCTAGTTAAACCAAATTTCCCAGCTTCTCTTCCAATTGGGAATAGCCATATGACTATGCTGTTATTAAGAGAATGTTAGTAGAAAAGGTTTGTGCCATTTCCTGGTTGAGACTCAAACTCAGTTTCCCTTTTACGTGGGATAGAATCCAATATAATGGAATCCAATATGATAATTGAACATAAAGATGATTATGATCTACAAAATCCATGCTCCTACATGAAAACTACTAGACCGCCACAGTACCACAGGATCAGAATTTTCACACTGATCTGTCTCAGGAATAGTCATCTGAGATCTCTGAAGTGAAAGAGAATATAAATTTTTTTTAAATTAGGAAGCATGTATATAACACTGGCATGTACAAGCACTGTTCTAAATTTTATGTATACTAACTCTTTTAATCATCTTCCAACCTTAAGTGCTGGTTACTCTTCTAATCTCAGTTTTAAAGAGGAGAAAACTGAGACTCAGAGATGGTCCAAGTTGCATGGTTAGAAAGTGACTGAACTGGGACTCAAATCCAGAAAACTGTGCTCCCCAATCTGCGCTTTTACCCACTATATGTACTGTCTTTTAGCAATGTCTGTATTCTTTAAGTTGCTATACTTGAGGTCACTTTGTTACACAGCTTAGCAAGACCTTAAAAATACAGGAATTTGAACCTAGAAGTGGGGTTCTAAAAATAACCTTAAATATGTGGTTAGATTAGAGTTGAGGAAACATATCACAGGCTGCAAAGGTGGAGACCCTTGTAATGTCATCACAAAAATATTTAAGAAAACCATTTCCTGTAGTAACTTGAAAGGCTGGCCATTTACCCAGAGAGCAACCAGAATGTTGACGTGTATTGGTTGTTCCTTAATGTTTTTAGTAGAGAATGGTAAAAAAAATTATGTGTTCAGGTAAGAACTAGCAAGCATAAAGCTGAAGGCTATAGAGAAGGTCTAGAAATTTGGTTCTATGCCCCAACAGCAGGGGGTACAATTGCTACAGCTCATAGCCTTTCCCTCCGTTAGGATAGCCAAGCAATCCAGCACAGTGGGAGATTGTACTAATGATGTTGCCTCCTTATACCCATCCATTCAAATGGCCTCAAAGGAGACAACATTTAAGAGAGGAAGAGAGAAATGGGTAGACATGGAAACCAGGAAGTAAAGTTGGCTTAAAAACTACGCTCCAGAAAGAAATCTGAGTGTTGTTGCTGACTTGTGGCAATTATGGAAACAAACAGAATCAGAAGCCTATCAAATTTATAAGGTACTTACATTTCCAAAGCAATCAAACACCTGTCCTGGAAACGTCCTCAGATTCTCAAATCTATACCTGTAAGAAGGAGGCCACTAAAATTACAGTCTTTCCAGGACATACTGCAGATGTGGCCTTAAAGCATAATGTACTAGAAAGAATTCCCAAAGAGCAAAATTTGGACTCATAGAGGACATGGGAAAATACACCACTGCCAAGACATGGAACCTTCTCATTTCCTCCATGGTAGAATAATCTCATTGCTATGGACCAGAGACTGCTAAGTGTATTCTTTCTTTCTCTCTTTCTTTCTCTCTTTCTCTTTCTTTCTTTCTTCCTTTCTCTCTTTCTTTCTCTCTTTCTCTCTTTCTTTTTCTTTCTTTCTTTCTTTCTTTCTTTCTTTCTTTCTTTCTTTCTTTCTTTCTTTCTTTCTTTCTTTCTTTCTTTCTTTCTTTCTTTCCTTCCTTCCTTCTTTCTTACTAGGAGTATTGATTATAGTTATTCTGCTCATACTCAACCATTGTAATTGGATGTGTCCTGGAGACAATCATTTTATTTTCACATTTGGACCAAGTGCAGAGGTCAGAACATCATCTGGAGAGCCTGTGCTTTGAACTGGATGCAGAAGTTGGATGGAACTTTGGGTTATATTCCTTAGTGAGGGAGTCAGTCTGTGAGAGAAGGATGCAGATGGGTATCTGATGACCAAAGGGTGAACTGTAGCACAGACTAAACTGTGGAACAGACTATTGTTCACTAAAATTTATTCTTTTTTGCCTCCTGAACATACATTTCTTCAGTCATATTAAGTCACCCATTTTTCCTTGCAGTTAGCTAGGTGTGCCCATGTAATGAGTTTTTACCATCAGTAAGGGAGCAGAAGTGATGACTACCATTTCTGGTTCTGGGCCTCAAGACATGGGGTATTCCTCCCTGATGTTCTCCTTCCACTTTGATGAAACTCAGACGTGCTGGTGACCTAGCTTCTGCCATGCAGATAAATATGGTCATTCAGGCAATGGTGCAACAACATAATGAAGCTATCTGCTGCTCAACACCCACTGTCCATGCAGCTCCCCACTGCTCTGTGTCCCGGAGGCTTTATGGGCTCCATTAATAGCTCTCTGTCTTCTGGATTTTCAGTTGGGAAGGTGGAAGGGGAGTTTAGTTACGATATTTATTCCCCCTCTGCTGAGCTATCACAGGTTAACTGCCTCTTTCTACCAATGGCCAGAGCATCTGTTAGGAGAGTCTCCACATTATCTACTCTCTTCTGGTTTTAGTAACTGCTTCCACCCCTTGTTCCTTCAAATCTAGATTTGGAAGGAGTCCCTGGCCTCCCCGCACCCTCATCTCTCTCACTGCTAACAGTGGAGTGTTGTACTGTGCCTTGTCAGTTTGCCTGAACATTCCCACCCTTGTGTCAATAGTCCCCTTAAAGCACTTCCCTCAGTACCCTTGTTTGAGTGTGCTTTCTCTTTCCTGCAAGATCCCGACCAGTGATGTCTCTGGATGGCCCCATCAAGGGAAGCTGCCCCATCAATTGCTCTTCTGAGAGCTGGAAAATAAAAGAGAAATAGATCATCCATTTTTTTAAGGCATTGTATTTTTTGTTTTGTATGTTACTGTAGGTTAGCCTTGCCCCAATAATAGAGTGTTACACGTTTTCTAGGAGTTTGTTCTTTTCATAAATTTCAAATATGTTGGCATGAAGTGGTTCATTAATTCCTCTTTTTCTCTCTCTGATGGCTATAGCATCTGTATGTCATATTTTTCATTTCTGACATTGGATAATTGAGTCATTCTTTTTCTTCATAAGTCTCACCAGATGTGTATTAGTTTTTATTAATCTTTTTAAAGAATGAGCTTTTGGATTTTGTTTAATCTCTACATTACATATAATTTTCTGTTTCATTAGTTGACTAATTATCATTAAAAACTACTCCAGAACTTAGCATGTTAAAACAATCAGAAACTTTTATCATGATGCAGTTTTTTGTGTGTGTGAGCGAAGTAGAAATGGAAGTGTTTTTGTGTAACCTAGCCTCAGCAGTCACACATATCACCTAGAGAACCCCACTGATTACACAGCTCAGCCATAGCTGATGAAGGAATGAATATCAGAAAGTAAGGATCATTGGGGACCTTCCTGGAGCTGTCTACCTTGTTGGTTCCTGCTCTTATCTTTACTGTTTTCCTTCTGAGCTGCACTACCCACTAATCATCACTCTAGCATCCCCACCTGCATCTCTGACAATTTAAACAGAAAGACTGGGGAAGAGAAGACAATAAATTATCAAAACGCAGCATTTATTATGAGGGGCAATCCCTCTCCTTCCTAAGCCAAGCTCAAGATAAAAAAAATTGGGAGTGTCTACACGAAGGGGAACTTCAGAGCACTGTAAATTTCCAAACCCCCTCACTGTGAAAGGACACATTGGTCCCTAATAATGAGATCCCCAAATCTCTCAGGAGGTTTTATCATGCAGCCTTTCCTAAACTGGCCTGGGGAGAAGGCAGGGCAGGGCAAATTCTCAGGGATCTGCCAGCATCTAAATACCCATAAGTTTCCCATCTCTGGCTCTCTGTGTTCTTCTGAGTCTGGTAAATTTTATCTAATCTGTGTTGTAATGATTAGGGACAGAAAAAAAGACCCATTTTTCAAAACTGACTGTATTTATGCTCTTAGTTATTTTTTTCTCTGTCCCACTAATGGTTAGGCTTTTTGAAATTTAAAATCTGAGAACTGACTATAACATTATGCTGAGTCATTCCTCCCCTGAAGCAATGAAAACTACAATCTTATTGTCTAAATCAGAAAAGGGTCAGATGGGCTAAATAGTAGAAACTTACCTGGCTATAAAACTTTTCAACAAAACTTACATCCAACTGAACAAAATTCTTTAGGAAATAAAGAGGCCATGCCAACACCCCATCCCCAGAAGAGAGAAAAAAATTAACTAACAACTTCCCAGTAAAAGTCACAAAAAGGGAAGGGGGTCAGGGGCTTGGGTACACTGTCTCACTAATGATTTGCTAAAGGTTGACTTGGTTTTTGACCAAGAAAGAGACACTTCTATTCATTCTCATCAAATTAAGGTTGAGTTGGTCCTTAAGACAAAACTACAAGCCAGAACTGTGTTATTTATTTCTGATTCTTTAGGGCCTATGGAATGTTGCTTAATAAGCATTTATTGAATTAATCAGGAGAGCAAGGTTAAAGCAGCCAAAGATAATGACCCTGTCTTCGGGTTCAGAGCCAAGCTGATTACAAAACTTCAGATACAGATTTCACTACAAATAAAAACCTACCACAAAGGATCAGATCAGCCCTGTCCTGCCTTAAAATAGCTGATGTGGTCTGTCTTTATCAGATTTTCCAGAATAGGATTTCCTGTGTTTTCTGCACTGGGTGAATGCACGTTTAAGGAGGGCTCTGGGCAGTCTCAGGATGCCAATTCTTGCTTTTATCCATGAGCTGGGCACTTGATTGTCAGTTTGTGCCTCACGTAATTGGAGGAAGAGAAGGGGAATTGTAAATATTTGAATGTTAGCTTTTCTCCTGGTCTGGACTGCAGAAGGCTCAGAACATCACATTTGTAGGAGGTTATTTACCAAGGAGCCCAAGGTGAGCTGGACACCTCAGTCATCACAGCTCACACATCTTATTGTAGCAAGAATACTAGTGGTGGTAGATTAAAAGAACTGAGCGGTTTGGTTTCTTGTTGGACTGTCATTAACTTGACTTGCAATTAGTTAGACGTTATATAATCTCTCTGCTTCTTTATGTCTACCCATGAGAAAAGCCAGACACATTTTTGTCATTGTCATTTACTTACAGTTCCACTTATCATATAATTAGGGGTTTACTTTTACCAAATGTGTAGATTTTTCAAAATAATGGGTGTCTAGAGTACACAGTACAGAGCTTTGTGAAATATGGTGCCTATGAGAAGTTTCCCTTGGTACACAGAAGCCACCGAGGAGCCCTGGAGCACAGAGCCATTGTTGGCATACTCCGTGCTTATCTCGGGCTTTTCAGACAAAATATTCCGGATGCGAAGTACCTGTCAAGAAAGGTTATTCATTAGTAGACTATGTGAGCAAACAGCCATCAGAGACATTTTCCTTCCCAAATACTCTAGGACTAATACATTTCTCAGAAGTCAATAAAGCTAAAATCTGTACATCTCCAATCATTTTTTTCTTCTTCTGATGAAAGTGTTAATGTCCTAATGATGCCTAGTCAGTCTAGTGGACTAGTGATCTGACATTAGACAAATTTCTCAACAGCTGGTTTACACAAGTGTGACAGGTATCTCTGCAGAGAGAGGTAAGACCCGTGGATACTCTTACCTACCTCTTGACGAAACACTGTTCCTCTCCCTGACCCTTTGACGAGGGGTACAGCGTGGGGAGGGAAACACGGGACAAAATGATGAGGGTACACCCAGTTAGCCAGCCAACCCAACCCGTAACCAGTAGGACGGTAGCCGTCACAGCTGGAGCCCTCCTTCCCCTTCACATTAGAGAAGCGGCTAGGAAGCCTAAAGAATGCCTACTTTGGAATTCAGTCTGACACATCACTGCCTGGTACTGTTATTGATCCCAGGATTAACACACTTTAGTATGCTAATCAGTAAACATATAAGCGTTCAGGTTTCCAAACAGCCTGGACAAAGTTCACTCAAACAGGACATGGTAGGAATGAAAGAAAACCAATTAGAAATCCATGAGTCATGAGGCTATATTGACATCTCTTACTAAAATGGAGTTTAGCTGAGTTGTTTTTTTTTTATCTTAAGGAAGATCCTACAACTTTATCTCAGGTTTGTTACATGAAAATACTCAAGCTTGGAACTCATGGAAAAAACATTCGCCTCCACCAACAGTAAAGGGTGTTGGTGATTGCGATGAAAGAAGTCTTATCTGAAATAAATGATTAAATTTGAAAATGGAGACATGAAAAAGAGCCTAAACAATTTTCAAATCATCCTATATGTCATATTTTCATTCTCTTAAAGCAGACGATGTTACTGGGCATTTGTAGAAAAGTTGCATGTGTCATTTTTGGGGGCACATATCTGAGGCAAGAGTACCTTGCTAGCTTAGGGTAACAATTCTTCAGGCTTTAGGCTTGGGTAGGACTTTTATTTCTTTTTATATCTTTTGATTTTTTTTTTAACTGAAGAACAGTAATCTTAGAAGCAGAATCACTATATGTTCTACTTTACCCACTGGGCCAATTACCAGGGTAGGATTTGAATCTCAATTTCCCAACTCCTCAAACCTACATTCAAACATTCCATCTTTATTCATACCTGACCTTCTCAATGAAATATCCTGATCTCTGGGTTTACCAAGACCTGCCATCTCCCTGTTCACAGCAATCCTGATCCCTTTTCACTGTTATGCTTTTACTTCCCATAGCACTTCCCACCTTCAAACTTACTTCATAATTTACTCATTTCTTAATATGTATTGTTTATTGTCTGTCCCCTACCCTAAGAGCAGGGATTTTTGTATGTTTTGTTTTCTGATATATCCTAACCATTAGAACAAAGTCTGGCACATTATAAGTGCTCAATAAATATTTGTAAATAAATCTCTCAGAGTATGTGTGCCAAGAATTTATATCTGTATTTAAATTCACTAGAGATTTTTTTATTCTTAAACTTGAAGTGCTGTAGAAATTGCAATGCTTTACGTTTTTAATGCCATAGAAAACTCAATGGCATATGCTATTGTTTTAGAAGAGATTTTAAATAACACAAATAACATCTTAAAAATGATACATCCTTCAACACTATCATATATATTAGAACCTGCTGGCAAAAACTAATTTTATTTCGAGATTTCAGTCATTGAAACCCTTTCATTTGAGCTTCCTATTGGAGAGTGTGAAAGATGGTTCCACATAGGGCTCCCCCTTTGCCTAAGAGCCTGCTCAGAGCCTACATCCTTATTGGAAATATCATATGGTAATCTGGGTCAACAGGAATAATCAAGCTCATATTTTCCTATTATTCCCAATAGCAAGTATAGCCTTTGCAAGGATGGGATGTGTTGTTTAGCACTGATGTTAAACTGGCACCTGGTGACCTGAAAGGGTCAATGGGCTGTTTCTCCCCATCCTGCCCCAAATCTCTACTCTTTCCATTTATAGAGTTGTTCAGTTCTGGAACATCACGTATGACCTGCTAAATTCTCCCAAGTCACCTCAACAATGTTTGTTCTTGTAGCTTTTCCTGTGAGCTCAGAGAATTATAAGAACTTACTTCTGACCCTGGAGGATCCTCAGGGTTATAGAGCAGCAGCTTGTTGGCATTAGGATGGCATCCTGCCAAAATGTCTCCCGTGTCTGGATCAACAGTTAAGTTATCCACTAAGGTGCTCAACTGTATGACCTTCCAACAAAGAGGAAGTAATGAAGACATTGTTTTGACTTTTTTCCCTACCTCCTCCCTCTCACCACCTGCTTCTGACTCCTGAAGGTATTTTTAAGGGGCTTTGCTACTGAATTTTAGAAGTGCAAACATAATCTCACCAACATTCTTTTAAAATGGTCATGTTTCCTTCGTTTAAGAAGCACATAGCCAGGCCAAGTTTAGGAGCTAAGATAATAGAACAGGTTGTGTGGGAAGCCAGGATTCTTTTACCTTCAATTGAGTTAAATCCCAGTTGTCATGTTTTTCCATTACATGAATGTTCTTAGCCAATACATCAGCTACATAGATATACCTTTGAAGTAAATAACATTTACATTTAAGCAAGTAGTAATGAGAGATGACACAAACTTTCATTTTGGAGAAGAGGTATAAAAATTCACGATAAGTCAAAGTGCCACTGAAATGTTTTTCTAAACCACAGTAAAGGAAGATAATGGAATGGTATTTTTAATACGCTTGAAGTGCTTTAAATAAGCTTTGACTATGAGATATCACCATAGAGTAATGGAATTGGTGTTTCTAGATGACATATAAACTCAGTCTCATTACTTAGGAGTCACACTTTATTCTTTAAATTGAATGGAGGCAAGTGGGTAAGTGGACCTCTTATACGGCCAAAAGAGTCTATTCTTCCAAAAACTAGTATCAGATGACCATAAAGCTGAATCACAATCATTTTTAAAAAGAAGAACACTTAAGAGTCATTTTCCACAGGAATCATCTCTGTTTATTATCTCCCATTTACATGTCAATATTCATGGTACTTTTATTTTTAAAAAACCTTTCATTTTAAAACACTGTAAAGAATGTTTCTCATAAAATTTCATTTTGCATAAAATAGTGTTTTCTCATAGAACAGTCTGCTGTACTTACACAATCACAATGCCCAATCCAAGTTGGGTCTCCCCATCTAATGAGAACTTTTGAGTAATTGTATAAGTAAAGTAGTTAAAGACCTTCTAGCCTCATAAGGGGAGATGTACTGTGCATTTTTTCTCCTTTTTAGTCACATAAGGATTTGGAACAAGGACCTCATATCCTTGAGTCCAAATCCGTCATTTCACTGGGGCAGCCTGAAGCGCAAGAGGGCAATGGTTGGCTTAAGATCACATGTTTAGTGTGAACCCTGGCCACATGGGCTCCCTCCACACATCTATTGACTATTTAAGCCTCAAGAAGTAACCAGTTCTTCAGGGAGTCCAGTAAAATGTCAAGGGCAAAGGGTTGAAAATTTATAAAATAGCTTACTTCTTGTCTGGTGAGACTGTGATCCCATTGGCAGAACTAAATCCTTCGGCCACCACTTTAACCTCTCTTGGACTGTAGAAAACAACAGAAGTCCAGTGAAGGTCCAGGAACATCTCTAGCTGTGCCAAGAAGAAGTTGGTAAAATAGTGGTCTCTGGTAGCATAGAACTGCTCTGCTCCAAGAACCACAATGTCATTCACACTAAAATGAAAAAAGAGAGAGAGAGAGAAACTTCATGGACTATTAAAAAATCATTAAATCTCAAAGATCAATAAGTTCATCAGTTTGAAACAGTATACACAAATTAGTATGGATTAAAATTTCCGTAGAAAATACATGATTTTTCATTGTCCTGATGGATTTTCTTTTAGTCATTTATTTTCTCACTCCTCCCTTCCACAGAAGTCAGTGAAAATGAACAAATATACAAATAAGCCTCAAATCTAAGTCTGTTGGCTCATAAATGTTAATGATAGTTGTCATGTTGGCCATAGTGCAGCTCACCAACAGTTCTGGGTCTCTTCCTTCTTGACTAGGCTTCTCTGTGCCCCTGGAGTTAGGCACAGCCATGTGACTTGCATTGGCCAAGGAAATGAAGTAATGTGTGTGGCTTCCCAGATGGGAGACTTTAAGAGCCAGTACAAGATCCACCATCCTTCCCTCAGCTTTCCACAGTAACCAGCAACTTTTCTGATAATAGATTGTCATCCTTTTAGAGCCCTACATGAGGACAACATAACACTGAGTGCCTGAATCACCTACACTGGATATGCAGCATGAGTGAGAAAATGAAACAAAACTTTGTGGTTTTGAGCCTTAACGATGTGAGGTCTTTTTCTTTTCTGTTATTGTAGCATGACCCAGTTCAGGCTGACCTTTATGTTTTCTCTGTGTAGGTGGGACAATGAGTGTTATTCTTTCTTATTTACATTCTTCAGTACCATTAGAATTTTTATATGAAGCAAATCTTACTCTGACAACAATTAAAACAGTCATTTCCATTTTGGAAAAGAAAAAAATGGTGACTTGACAAAAATATTTTAAAAGATTGAACTTTTAAAATTTAACTTTGGAAAGAAAAATTTGGATGAATTAGGAAATACTTTGAGGTTTTGATGTACAATGACTTTTCCAAGGTCATTAGGCTACTTTTCTTTGCCTAAGGTTCAGCTTAGGCATTCCTCCTTCCAAAAATTATTGCCTGGCAGCATAGATTAAATTAAATTCCCTTATAATTTGTTCCATAGTACCTTGTTCTACCCTCTTGAAATGCCTGGTCAATGTGTATAATCAAGGTACCTCTCAGGGTCCTCTTTAGATCCTCAAAGCCACTCCTGCCCTGTTCCAGGTGGCACTACTTCGACCAGCTGTGCATGGGATCTGACAGACTTTCCACAATGCAACCTTATAGCACCTTAGCTCATGTCTGTTATGGGCCTGTTGCTCCCACTTCCACGCTTCCATGTCGACATCATAGCACAGGATGTCACCAGTTTACCTTGCATGTCTGCAGCCAGGTATGTGCAGGAGTTCACACACCTTGAGGCAAACCTTTGACTAATGGGAAATGGGGCTGAGAGATAAACTCTTCTCCCTTTCTTATCTGGGCCAGATTGTCCTGAAATGAGGTTTCTGTTTCTTGTTGGAGGACAATTCCATGATTTCAAGTAGTCAGTTGCACTTAACAATGGCTGGCTTCCTAATGCATTTGCTATAGACTCTCTCCTGTATGAGTTTCCAAGGGCTGCTGTAACAAGCACCACAAACTGGGTGGCTGAAGACAATAGAAATTTATTGTCTCATAGTTCTGGAGGCCAGAAGTCTGAAATCAAATTGTTGATAGAGCCATGCTCCCTCTAGAGGTTCTACGGGTGGATCTGTCCTTGCCTCTTCCAGCTTCTGGTAGCCCCAGGCGTTCCTTGGTTTGTAGATGCATCACTCCAATCTCACTCTCTGTCTTCACATGCATTCTCTCTGTGTGTCTTCTTACAAGGACAACAGGCCCACCCTGCTCCCCCCATCTTAACTAATTATATCTGCAATGATCCTATTTCCAAAGAAGGGGTTAAAAGTTCAACTTATCTTTTTGAGGGGACACCATTTAACCCATAACACCCCCAATCCCTGCCTCAAGCTGGTCTCTGACTTCTGCTTCCTGGGCTGGTGCTCCCTAAGAAGGTAGTTGTGTCTCACTTTTCCCTGGGGCTGTGCTTTCTGAGGAACTCTTCCCATGGGGTCGTGTTACTGCATTTGATCCTCACATCATCAGGCCAGTGAGAGAATCCCCATTTTGCTGAGGAACACTGAAGTACAGGTTAAGTGACTTGTCACCAGTTTCTCGGTCACCCCGTAGCAGTCCTGGTCCCCACTGTGCCTCAGAGCCCAGCACACTGCCTCATGTGGAAAGTCAACAACTTCCACTTCTCCAACTTCTACCTCTGCTTTTGTTGCCCCCAAATTCTGCAGGGAGAAATTCATACGGGTTGTTGAGAAAGACAGCAAAGGAGAGAAGATGGACTTTCTTTCTTTTCTTTCCCTGCTCTTCTCATGGAAAGGTTAACCTCCACTGTTTTAGAACCAGTCTTTCCGCATCAAGTCCATTTTATAAAAGATTCTTTATTGCTTGTTACAAGCTTGAAATACACAACCTAGCCAGTAAACTTAGTTTTCCTCAATACAGTAAGAATGATGTTCATCTCAGTGATTAAGAGCCCAGCTTTGAATTCAGAGGGATCTAGGTTTACACCTTGGTTCTGCCACTTACAAATTATGTAACTTGGCAAGTCACTTAACCCCAAACTGCTCAAAGTCTCTGTTTACTCTGGCCTATTACTAAAGGCAGTTGTGAGAATGGAATGGAATTAGGTATTTTGGCACAGTGCCTAGCACATGGTCAGTGCTTAATAAATGTGAATTTTTATATGTGCCTACAGGCCTTTTTTTTCAAATTCTACTTTAAAACTTTGATTGAACAAAGGAATGGCCCATCTGGAGGATGGTTATAACAGCCAGTGGGTATGGCTTTCAGAACACGACCTACCAGGACAACTAAAGGGTGTAGGTGTTTAAAGAACCCAAGAGCAGGAACTGCATTGTTGTGGTAGAGAGGATGGAATTAGAGCTGGGAATCTAATTGAGCACCTTTATGGAATTAAAATGCTTTCAAAAAGTTGGAGACTATAAAGCTATTCAATACCAAATACAGCAATTTCTAGTGAGATGCTGGGCAGTGTCACCATGGGAAACTTTAGAAAGCTTTTGAAAAAAATTCTACAAAACAAAACTTTAAGAAAGGTTGCTGAACTAAAGAAAACAAAGCTCACCGCAAAGGCGTAAAATAAACTGAAGTGCAAAATATTTTAATTCCATACCTTTTCAAAAGTTCGTGTTTTATAGTTTTCAGGTGTACCAGAGAACGCTGCTGTTCCTCAAATTTAAATATCTCCACTGTGGACTCCATGTGGGGATGATTCACAACATAAAGATACACAATTTGGTCTAAAGTGGAAAAAAAGGCATAATTTCCAAGAAGTTTGCTTCTGTTGCAATTATTATTAGACTTAGTGTAGAACTTGGTCATGTCCGAGGATTTTCCTTATACATCTTGCATTTGATCCCCACAACCCATCTGATAAGTAAGTCAGACCAATGCCAGAATCCCCATTTTCTTGAAGAAACTGACACTCAGAAGGTTAATGACTTGTCAGCAATTTCATCACCACCCAGTGGCAGAGCCAAGCCCAGAGGTTTCTGCAATGCCCTCTTCAGTCTCACCTGCACACCCTCACTAACAGGAAGAAACAGAGCTACAATGGTGCATAAACACGGATGTGGTATCTCAGGGTGGCCCTTCAGCAAGAGAAGTAGGTACAAGCAAGCAAAGCTTTGCTGAGAATTCTTTTCTGTGGGAATTGCCTACATTGCAACACATGTTCAAGAGTCAGGCCTGTGTAAATATCTTCAAAGAACATTTCCCCGCTAGAGTATGAACCCCTGACACAAGTCGACTACCTGAGGTTGCAGTAAAGATATTTAGTTTTTTGTGAACCCAACAGACATGGGATGTAAATATGAATGTAGGAGAAAATAGATTAGCTGATTCTAGGTTTGACCAACCTGAGGAATGCTCACCTCTCTGCTTTCGTTCTGGAATGTGAACTGCTGTAAACAGGATTGGGGATAGTACTCTGGCATCTCAGAATACTGTTTCCTGACCTAGTAGGAGCGCTAGGTCAGATGAGCTCTGGAGTTTTAAAGAGCCTGACCCCATGCTCCCACTGCAAGGCTTGATCTGCATTTGCCTCCCTGGATGCCCTTCTTGATTGGGTTTCCAATCATACAATGGTGCAAGCTGGAGCTCTGAGATGTGGGACTCATATGTAGGGCCCCTGAAAACATGCAGGCACCTTAACCCAACTAAGGAAAAGTACACCCTCACCAATGAATCTGTCTTTTGATCTGACCCAATTCTGTTCCAGGAACTGGCAACTCTTTTCCAGGGACCTGGCAAGCAGAACTGGAGTAGGATTTAGCTCCCAAATGGCCCTTCAACCAGACATTCATGCTGGACACAGCATGAAAAATATACATGCTGCCCTGGCTTTACGCTCTTCTTAAGACGTCTTTTCATGTAAGATATGCTTGCTGAGAAGACTTTTTCTCTGCCTTCTCATTCATGCCAATTTATGTGTAATGTTTTGGCCTTATGAGTTAAATATATAATTAAGGGAGATCACTAACAAAATAAGATGTCAATCATAATGCACTCAACTTCTGAAAGCCTGATTATACGCCTGAGGGTTAATCTGTAAACAGATCCCATCTCAAAACCAAAAACAAACAAACAAAAACCCCCAAACAATCCTCAACGCCTCTATCCCCTTCTCCCCAACAGACTCTACCTCTAACACCATCCCATGCAATAAAATAGCTCCAGGTTAATCTGATCACTCATTACACTCTCTCCAAAAAAGCATGATAAGTCTAGTTGGATGTCAGGCAAAAAGGTGGTGACTAAAATTATTTAAACAGAGCCAGGAGCACAAATTTCACCTGAGTAAAGGACGTAGGATTAGAAGTAAGACAACTTGGGTTCTATTTCTAGTGCCATTTCCTAATGATAGAAATGAAGTCACATTGCACCACATTTCTCTGAACTCCATTTCACCATCTATAAAACTGAGTATTAATATCTGCCCTGCCTGTCTCGTAGGGTTCATTCATTCATTTATTTAACACATGTTCATAGAGCCCCTAATTTGCAGAAAATACTGTTCTAGACTCTTAGAATCCAACAATAAACAAGTCACATTGTTCTAGAGAATAAAACAGGGAGAAAATAATTAGTAAATAAGAGTAAATGGTAGTGGGGAGACATGCCTTCTTCATGGAGTTGTACGCACTTGAAAAGTGACAGTTAAGCTTGGATCTAGAGATGAGAAGGAGCTCTCTATAGGGCAACAGTGGGAGAGGGGAAGAAGGTTGTTATCTTTTAACATTAATAAAAAGCATTAATTACCATTTTGATGAGTGCTAAAAGAAAAGTATATTGGAAGAAATATAACAAGGTTCACATCCTGACATGAGATGGTGGGAAGACTTCTCTGAGAGGTGACATTTAAGCTGAGGTCTGACTGATAAGGAAGAAGAAGCTAGAAGTTCCAGGCAGAGGGAACACAGATGCAAAGGCCCTGAGGCATGCAGCATTATATAAGGCCAAAGGAAATCCAGTGTGGCTGGTTCAGAGAGTCAGGCAGACAATGGTGTCCAGTGAGGCTGGTGAGAGTACCCAGATGCCAGAAGGTGTGGGGAGGGTAGCACCTAGGAAGTCAGGCCACTCTGGAGATTTAGGGTTTATCTTCAGAGTATAGGAACAATACAGATAATTTCAGAGTAATAGGAACAATAAGGGAGTGACATGATCAGATTTACATAAAAAAATCAGGCTTGCTTATTAAAATGGATTGGTGGTGTAAGAGGGAAAGAGCACTGTAGAATCCAGGAAAGACACACTGGGGACTTGAAGTGGATGGTACAGTGAGGATGGAGCAAGATGATGAGCTTAGAGATATATTTGAGGGGTAAATTGGACAGAACATTGTAACTAGTTGACTGAATGGGGCAAGGAGAGAGGGAGAGTCAAGGTTGGGCCCAGGGTTTTATTCTGAGGAGTAAATAAATTACATATGAAAATGCTTTGTAAATTGTAAAGCAGTGCAAAACTGTTAGGTACTATTATCTTTTAAAGAAGGGCTTGCTAAGCAAATAAACAGCATATATTAGATTCCAGGAGAATATTTAACCTACTTAGTAAAATAGTATTCAAGCATTTTGAAAAGTATCCACTTATTTAAAAGTAAAGAAGTCTGTATTGGTGCAGACCAAAGCAATTAAACACAGATTGACTGGATAAGTAGATTGAAATAATTATTAATCATTCCTTTTTACATTGAAATCACTCTGCAAATTTATACTCAACAATGCATGGTAACTCTCCTGTGTATTTGGAAGAATTAAAACACCATTTCTTTAAAAATTCTTTAAAAATTTCTTTAAAAATTCTAAATTGCAATACTTCCATTTGGCCCTCCCTTCATGGAGCTATTAGTGAGGTTTCACTGTTCTTATTTCTGCATGATCTATGGACCCACGAATATTTAAAAATAAAGTTTAGTCTGAAATGATAAGCTATAAAGTAAAAAATAATATTGGAAAAAATTTAAAGCATATACAATGTATTAATAACTGTTTTTGTTTTTTAAAACAGCTTTTTTGAGATACTTCACTTGCCATTAAACTCACACTTTAAAAATGTACAATTTAGGGGGTTTTAGTGTATTCACAGAGCTGTGCAACCATAACCACTATCTAGTTCCAGAACATTTCCACCACCCCAAAAAGAAACCCCATATCCATCAGCCACCACTCCCCATTCCCCACTCCCCAAGTCCCTGCCAACCACTAATCTACTTTTTGTCTCTATAAATTTGCCTAATCTAGACACTAAACAAAAATGTAATCATACAAAATGTGGCCATAGTGACTGAATTCTTTCACTTAGGATAATGTTTTCAAGGTTCACCCATGTTCATCCGTGTAGCACGCATCAGTACTTCATTTCTTTTTATTGCTGAACAATGTTCCGCTGTATAAACTTACCACCTTTTGTTTATGCGTTCATCATTTCATGGGAGTCTGGATTATTTTCACCTTTTGGTTATTAGGAGCACTGCTATGAACACTGGTCTGTAAGTTTTTGCATGGACCTATGGTTTCAGTTCTCTTGGATACATACCAAGGAGTAGAATTTCTGCATCATACAGTAACTCTATATTTAACATTTGGAGGAACTGTCACACTGCTTTCAAAAGTGTCTGCACCCAATCCTACCAGCAAAGTGTGAGAATGCCAATTTCCCTACATCTTTGCCAACATTTGTTATTGTCTGGTTTTTTTTTTTTATTACAGCTACCCTAGTGTGTGTGAAGTAGTAACTTGTGATGGTTTTTATTTGCATTTCCCTAATCCAACCAAAGATATTCAGTATCTTTTCATGTGTTTATTGGCAATTTGCATATCTCTTTGGAAAGATGTCTACTAGAATCCTTTGTCCATGTTTTAATTGGGTTATTGGTATTTTTGTTGTTCAGCTGTAAGAATTATTTATATATTCTGATACAAGCCTCTTATCAGATATCTGATTTGCAAATATTGTCTCTTATTGTTTGGGTTGTTTTTTCACATTCTTGATGGTGTCTTTTGAAGTTTTTAATTTTGATGATGTTTATCTATTGCTTTCTTTTATGTTGTTTTTTAATGTCACGTGATTATTTTCAGAGAGCCTTTAGTTCATATGTTAGATTTCTGAGAACAATATTTAAACTGGTTTTGATGGTCAAATGAGAAGAAAGGTGGGTAGGAGAAAAAGGGTGTGACCACAGTCTAGTCTCCTTTCTTTAAATGTGATTTTAAAAAATGTTTTGATACACGTTTATTATCTTACAAATATATATCCTTAGGGTAAAATAGCATCTTCCCTCATTTCACATACATGTTGAGTAGTTGAGGATGAGTCATTTGTATTTCTGTCATTTCCCCCTTATTCTTAAGCATTCAAGCTTTACCTTTGTCGATGAAAGTACTGATCCCATGTGGATTAAATGATGCTCTGTCAAACCCATCACTGATGTTTAGTGACTGGGCCCTTGGGTTTTGCTCATTGAGATCCATCAAGAAGATTTGTCCTGGCTCATCTGGTGCAAAGTCTGGCATACCTGGATATTTTAATCCCTTTAAAAAATAGAGAATAAGGATGCACATATATAATATCAAAACAAAGTTTCATATAAAAGCTAAAATCTCAAGGCCTAACAGAAATGTTTAAAGCTCTAAATTTCTTTTGGATTTGGGGGATTTTTCACTCTATTGGGTTCTGCCAGGAGGGATTACCAATGCGATCTGAGCCATTGGAATGAGAATGGGAATATGGGATGATCCTATATTCAATTTTTAATATAGAGAGAAGGGGCTAAGCCAAAAAGTATAATGCAAAAGACTAAGCTGTGTGGCTTTGTTGGAGTCCCTTGGCCTGCCTGTGCTTCCAGTTCCTCATTTATAAAATGAGGAAGTTAAAATATGTGATCGCTAAGATTCTTTCTAGTCCTGATATTCTATAAGTAACCTTCCTCAAAGCAGAGAGAGGGGTACATAGTTCCATTGCATTCTTCCACTCTTACATCCATTATATTATGTAGTGACAAAGAGCAGAATCAGCTAAGAATTAACATAGCGGAACCAGTTTCATAGAGTTGACTATTTCTGACCTATTTTGTTTCTATAGATATGTCTGAAGATTTGGATGTGAATCCTTTTCTCCAAATTGCAAAAAGTTCATTCCAGTATAATTTGGACAGTGGCTCTTTCTATTGGAAGGACCAAGTGTTTATCAACCAATAACAGGCATGCTGCATGTACTGGGTCTTGGCTGCATCCCAGGTCACTGTGTCAAAACTTGGGGTCGGTTTACTTTACACCAGTTACAAAACTCAGCCCACTTCCTCTCTGTATCCATTTCCCATCACTCAGTATCAACAACCTTGCGTCTTTTCTTATATCCCCATTTCCATTTATAATCAATTTAAATTCTCTCTTTATCTTCCTCCGTCTTCCTTCTTCCTACTCTACCTTCTCCCTGTCTCCCCCCTCCCCTTTCTTTCTTATAAACACACACATACACACTTATAATTATACTATCCTTGGCCCTTCCACTGCCTACCCCTGAGGGAGTCAATTTTCAGTTTCAAACAACCCCACCTATATCTGCAAGCTTTTCTTAGAACAGTTCTTCTATACCTAAATCTTATGGAAAAACTCGCTTTCCCCTAGACAACAGGGGCACTGATTCAACTCATCCAAGGAAGAGCTATTCCCTTTTCTTGAGCCACCACAGGTAGAGGAGAGATCCTCATGCCCTGAGACACAAACGTCTGCTGCCAGACCTTGAATCTGCCATCATAAGTCAAGAGCCCGTCTTCTAAGGACACTGAACTCTTCACTTACTGCTTCCTTATCAAATTCCCTGGCAAGTGCCTTAGGCCTGTTCTAGCTCTTATATAGGGCTAGTCTAAAATCAGGTTGAAAAACACTACGAAGTTATCCTCCCAACTTCAACAATTCAATACCATTTGTCAATATCTGTGTTCATTCTAACAGGTAATCTATTGCATATCTCCAAGTATCTCTTCTAAATTTATTTCATTATCTTCCAGAGCCCACACCATCATCCTCTATTCTCAATGGATAACTTCACCTCCTGTTTCTCTGGAGAAAAACGCCACACCATTCAACATGAATTTCCTCTTATTGATTCTTCAGTTTTATCAATGCTCTTCCTTTCTCCATCTTTTCTTAAGGGAAGGGTATCCTTCTTCTGTTCTTAAGTTGACTCCAACACTAGTTTATTTGGTTCCCTGTTCCCTAGGGCCTATCTTTAGAAATCATATCCTCTTTCACTTGCTTTACCACTCATTCTTCATCAATGCCCTCTTCTTTTGCCTGAAAGAGTGCTCATTTCTCCTTCCTTGCAACAAATCTTCTCCAACTTTACTACTTCAACCAGGCATTTTTCTCACCTTCCCTTAACTGTCAAATTTCTTAGAAACATCACTTGACCCGTTGTCTGATTTGAATTGCTCCAACTCTTAATTCCCTGGAGCCAGTATTCTACCAGTTTATAGAAATGCCTCCATTAAAGGTCATATCATTGGCCTCCGAAATGTCTTATTTGATAACTCTTCTACATTTCCTTATCTGTATCTGTGTGGCATTTGACACTACGATAGAAATTTTTTTCTTGTCAAAAAGCTAGAAAGTAGGATTTCCAGAAAGAATTCCTGCTTCTCTTCATGATTTTTCCTCCTTTTGTCCTCATCCATCCTTCTTTCCTTCTCATTCTATACTCTTTCCTTATACATCTTATTCATAAAGTTTCAGGTATTTCTTCAATACCAGTAATTTTCAAACCTGCACATTTTCCTGGAACCTCTCTCTGGAGCCCTAGCTTGCATCTCTGGTTCTTCCTAAGGGCAGCTCACAATCAAATGGTCAAAACCGAAATCAACATTCTTTCCTCAAATCTTTGTTTCTTCTCAGTTAAGGGAATCACTGCTCTCCCTAATATCAGGCCATAAAATTCAGTCTCCAAGACTACCCTTTCCTCCACAGTCACTCTGTCATCAAGCCTTGTGGCACAGATAATGGCAGCACACGTTAAAAAAAAAAGTCAGAGACATCTAATCCTTCTCTTTTTCATCTGAGGAAAATCTCCCCTTTTCACGTAAGGAAAATTAGGCTCAGAGAAGCGAATTGACTAAATAACTCAGACCACTAATTGTACAGCCTCTTTCTGCCACACCATAAAGACAGACTTCACAGTAGAGAATATTGCTCAGGAAGGCAGCTCAAGGCAGGACCCCACAGCAAGTACCTCGGGGGCTTGGGGGAATGTGAGGGCACTGCCAGCTAGAAGAACCGGGTGATGTAGAAATGGAAATGATTTGATAGGGAACTCAGGGTGGGGCATGGAAGACAAACCTGGCCTACATTATGTGTCATGATGAATGAAATTCTTCTAAGGAATGGCTTCATATTCACCTGGTTTTCTGTTTAAGGTAGTTTGTAAAAAATCTGTGGCAAGTGATTGCAAGCAATCCTTTTGATACCATTCACCACTGAAAATCACCCAGAGGTGCAGGCATCTTATTTCCACCAATAGACTATAAGTATGTGTGGACAGGCACTGAATTCCCCCCACTGCCCTCATTCACCAGTACATACACTCAGTAAACAGTCAAGCACCTGTGTATGTCAGGTAGTGTGTTAGGTGCTAAGTGTGGGAACAAACATGCCAAAGTCCTAGTCTCAAAAGGATTGAAATCCAGGGAGGCAGCAAGCGCATCAGACATAGTGTGGCATCTAAGAGCCTAAGCACAGGGAATGTAAGGGACCAGAGAAGAGCCACCTCGCCCAGAAAGAGAATGTTAGAGATTTTCCTGAGGAATTTGAGTGCCACCACAGCGAGCTCTCATAGAGAACTAGGAGTTACATGTGAAGAGTAATCTTGCAGCAAAGAGCATGCCAAGTTCCAAAGTAAGGACGTAAATAGCCTGCTTGCACCACTAAATAGACTAAAAATATCTCTTGCACAGAATTACTTTCTAAATCAGCAGCTTCCAAACATGTTCTAGGATGGCAAGAACCAAGAACAAGGACTTGAATTTATCACAGTACAGAAAGATTAAAAACAAGCAAAGAATATTATCCTTATTCTATAAGGATGAGTTGTTATTTTACAAGAAGAGCTAACATTTCTCATGGAATTATTTGTGATAAAAATCTCTACTTTCTGTATAGCAAGACTTCAGAACATTTAGTTCTAGTGAAAATAGAAAAGAAACATACAGTAGGAACTACAAATATTATTTCCTAATGGCAAAGAAATCTCCTAGCTATAAGTAATTCTTTTTAAAGGTCTATTTGGCATAACATTAAAAATCTAAATTGACAATAGATAATTTAAGCCAACAAAGAAAAAGGTTTCTAGACAGCTTTGTTTTACTTTTGGTTTTGGAGGAAAACTAAAGAAATAAAATTCCTCCCACCCACCCCCACATATACCACCACCAGCAGCAATTTAAGATCCAAATGAGACCCTGATTATACTTAAGAATTTAGAAATTAGGGCTATTAAGGATTATTTTATGTGCCCCCTTTTTGGCCAAAAAGATACAGATTTTTAAATTTTATGTTATTTGGTAGTATTTTATTGGCCAAAATGGACTATTAAAATACTCAACTCCAGTGATCAGAATTCACATTGGAAATGCAGTCAATCTAGTTTTTTTCAAAATCCTAGGTTCCATTCCAAATGGAACCTTATTAAAGTTCATTTAATAAGTACACAATAACTTTCAACATCTTCACAACATATACATTTTAATTTATTGACATTCAGTCCTTGCCTAGCTTCCTGATCATCTCAAACCTGGGAAGGTGGTATTGGTAATAAAATGTAGGTTTCCCCCTACTTCTCTTTGAAAGCGCTTCTCTTTGAACAGCAAGGAACCCAAGATGGAAAATGCTCATGGTTCTGAATCGAGTACCATGGTTAACATTTCAATCCACAAACATTTACTGAGCCCAAAACACAGGTAGGCCTTACGAGAGGAATGCTAGTTAGTGAGAAGATGACTCCCAGAAGCTAAGGCCCAGCCAGTAGGGCAGTGATGAGGGCAGCCAACAGCAGAGCAGATCTGGAGCCTAGTCTAGGAATCGAATGGAATTCAATATCCATTTATTGAGACCCTACTGGGCATGTAACTGCTGACAGGGAGCTAGCTGCCCACCATGGGGCAGGCAAGCCTGGGCATTCCTGTGGTGTCCTAATCAGCCCTCCGGAGTTCTTTTTGGCTTTTTCAGTTGACTGGTTTACCCATGGGTGGGATGAGTGTTTAGGGGTCCATCTGGCAGCTCTAGTTGGCAGCATTAATGTGCAGTCTATACAGCTATTGATGTGAGCATCTGAGGGGCATGGAAAATACTCACAGTGGAGATAAAAGCCAGCCCACTAGGAAGTATGTCAATATCTTCAGCGCCATTTTCTGCAAAAGAAGTGAAGGATCAGAAAGATGCATGTACGAAGGCTTAAAAAAAGTAAATCTCACACACAGTCAAGATTTTGAACTTCTTTTGGAAACTACCTTAACTTTTCAACTATTTACTTGGGAAACTATATTAACTGTCAGGAATCCCACAGGCATGCTACTCTACAGTAAAACCTGAGCCAGACACCTGAAATACTAAATTCTCTTTTTAGAAGTCCATTTTCAGGAGACAAAGGCAGATGATTATAAAATAACTTCATATACTAGATTTATTATTTAAATAACAACCCCCAGGGCATGTCCTGAGGGATTCAGCCTTACTTCCCACAGAAGATTGATATACAGACCAAGTGATAACATTTGTAAAGTCATCATTGTGAAGGTCTCTTAAAGGCCTGTCTGCCAAGCATTTCTCTCTTCCAGCTTGTTCAGGCCTACAAAAATCTATCATTCTTCAATCAAATTGGGAAATTACTAATTGTTCTCTGTTATAAAAGCAGTAGGTCTTAGGATGAACTATTGAATATACATGAATTTGAAAGATTTTAGTCAGATCTCTTTCTCATTGAGGGCTGGCTGTGAGCATTTTTCTATGGAAAGAAGCATATCATAAAGGACTGAGAACAGGATGAAAAAGGGGATCACGTGGATCCCAGTAGAGAGATAGACCCACATGTGGTGTGGTCCCAAGCAGGCAGCACTGAGGGTGAAGGCAACTGTGGCCAACTGTAATTTACAAATATGGTAGGAACATTATGGATCAAAGCCACATGCTTTTCTTAAAATGTGATGTTCATACTTTTCCATCAAGAGTTGAGGTCTGTATTCTCTCCTCCTGAACCTGGCTGGACATTTGTGACTGCGTTAACAAATAGAATGAAGTGGAAGTGATAACACCTGACATACAAAGTAAAGTCATAACCAAATCTCCCATTGCTCTCTCCTCTCTCTCTCAAGACATGTACCTTGGGATCCCTGAACCTAAATGCAAGAAATCTGGCTACTTTGAAGCTGCAGAGGAGAAACTATGGAGATACAAGGTAGAGAATGATCGTGGAAGAGTCTCAGACGACTTCAGTTCCCAGCCTTTTAAGTCACCTTAGTGGATGCAAATGGAAAAGAGATGAACTGCCTGCATCCACAGAGCCCTGCCAAAACTGCAAACTCATTGGCAAAATAACTGTTGTCATTTTAAGTTATTAAGTTTTGAGGTGGCTTGTTGCACAGCTACAGTAAGTGGAACACACGGAAAATGGTTACCTGGGGTGATGGGTTACTAGTATGTCAAAGGCAATCAAGGGAGGATAGAGAAGAACAGGTGAAAGAACAGTAGAACAAAGCCAAAGAAAAGACAAATTTGAGTCAATGGAATAATAAGCAATAGGCACTGAAAACAGGACAGAGGACAGAGAAAGATTTAATCACATTCACTACACTGAAATTTGAAATGAATCCCCAACTAGTTACCTGAAAATTAAATTAATCAGAGCTTTCTATTTTCTAAGCATTTCAGCTAATCAAGATTTACCTATATATGGTATTTTGATGGCCTGAAAGATTTAGTGTTTTTTCTACCATAGACATTGGGAGAATCCAGCAAATTGAATAAAACAATTTTAAAAATCATATTCAGGGTGGGTAAGTTTTTTGAAAAAACTTTTTTCTCTCACTTTTTTCTCTGAACACCCTTTCTTGGTTTCCTTTTGCCCTAATCTCCTTCCCACCTCTATCCTGGATGTGGCTACTCCCCAGGCTCCACCTGACCTTGGCTGTTTCTCATAGCAAAGAACCCATTCTCCCTGCATAATCCACACTAGTGCCATGCCTTCAGCTTCCACCCACATGCCCTTGACTCTCCCATCTCTAAATCAAGCCCAAATTTTTCTCCCAATTTCTAGACCCCTGTAATCACCTGTATATGGGACACTTCTACCTGGCTTTTTCATTTCTCATGTTTGACATGTCTCAAACTGATCTGGAAATTTCTCTCTTAAATCTCCATTTTCTACATTTCTATTTCAATGGATGGCACTTCCATCCCCCAAGTACCAAAGTAGGAACCTTGGAGTTATCTTTGATGCTTTTCTTTTCCTTACTCCTCAAATCCAATTGATCCTGAGTCTTTCATACTCTAGAACTCTCTCCTGGATTTCTAGAATAGCTTCCTAATAGGTCAACTTTGTTCCACTACATTCTCTGCACTGCTGACAGTCATGTTTTTAAAATGGAAAGTTGACCTTGTTATGCCCCTGCTTATAACCCTTCAAAGGTCCCCTAGGGCTGGCAGTATAAATCCCAAGCTCCTTGGCCTAGATCCCAAATTCTCCACATCTTGGCTCCAGCCTCAATTCAAGTCTTATGGCTCCCACTCTTCACTCTTCATTCCAGGTGTGCAGCAGTTCCTGAAATGTGCCAGACTCATTCACCTGCATGTGGAGCACATGCTGTACCCAGCTTCTTGGCAACACACGACTTTCCCATACCACCCTCACCTCCGCTTGGCTGAGTATCATGGGCTCTTAGAGATGACTTGGGTCCTACCCTCTCACCCTTCTCAATCTCTCTTGGTTCCAGTACCCATTTTATGTACTAATATGGTCACCTGTGACTACCTCCACTCTGATGTTTTCCACACTTGGACTGCAACCTTCTGTTCATTTGTCCATTTCCTACTAGAAAGTAAAGTTCCTGGGAACAAGGATCAGGTTTTATTCAGTATAGTATCCTTGCACACAATATAATACCTGCCTTTTAACTGTAGAATCTTTCAATAAAAGCTGGTTGGCTGACTAAAAAAGATAAACTGCTTTAGTTTCTGGAAATTTGTCTTGTCTTGAGGTTATAGTATTAACAAGTGACTGTTTTCTTTTCTTTTCTTTCTCTCTCTCTCTCTCTATCTCTTTGTACTGAAGTACATAGTCAGTTATAACATGTCAATTTCTGGTGTACAGCATAAAGTCCCAGTCACGCATATCCATACACATATTCATTTTCCTATTCTTTTTCATTAAAGGTTATTAAAAGATATTGAATATAGTTCCCTGTGCTATACAGAAGAAATATGCTTTTTAATCTATTTTTATATATGTGGTACAAATCTCAAACTCCTAAATTTATCCCTTCCCACCTCCTTTCCCCTGGTAACTATAAGATTGTTTACTATGTCTGCGAGTTTGTTTCTGTTTTGTAGATGAGTTCATTAGTGTCTTTTTTTTTGTTTTATTAGATTCTACCTATGACTGATATCATATAGTATTTTTCTTTCTCTTTCTGGCTTATGTCACTTAGAATGACGATCTCTAGGTCCATTCTTGTTGCTGCAAATGGCATTGTTTTATTCTTTGTTATGGCTGAGTAGTATTCCATTGTATAAATATACCACATCTTCTTTATCCAGTCATCTGTTGATGGGCATTTAGGTTGCTTCCATGTTTTGGCTATTATATATAGTGCTGTTATGAACATTGTGGTGCATGTATCTTTTCAAATTAGAATTCCCTCTGGATATATGCCCAGGAGTGAGATTGAGTTAATTTCTGAGTAGAAGATACCCTGAGTTGTATGCTCTCTGGTTTGGTTCTCTTATCTTCCAAAAACCATCTCACATGTCTCCTATGACAGCATTAGCCTACTTCAGCAGTTCACCTGCAACAGGAATGGGCATTTTCCAGAGATGCTATGCTTGTCTTAATTAACTTGCTTCATCCAGAACATAGGGAAGCTGGGGTTCCACTCAGATGTGGAAGAGAATTACCAGCTGATATACATTATTCCTGACCCTCCTTTCCCTCCCCTCCCCCACCTACACTGCATCT
Organism: Vicugna pacos; assembly: GCF_048564905.1. Taxonomy (NCBI): domain Eukaryota; kingdom Metazoa; phylum Chordata; class Mammalia; order Artiodactyla; family Camelidae; genus Vicugna; species Vicugna pacos. The sequence continues at coordinate 60,634,360 of NC_132993.1, read as the reverse complement.
GCATGATAACCCAGTGCATCTCAGCAACAATGGCACTAGTGGGAATGAGTCCCCAGGACACTGTCCCCTGAGTCCTCTCACATACTCATTAACCTGTGCACAACTAACAGTAAAACCCCACTGCTAAGTCTAAAATCAGTCTTACAAATAGGTAGCTACTGCCTTTTAGTCACTCAACCCTATTACTTGTCATAACTTCATTTCTTTGGCCTCCGATGATTGTCTACAGACATCCTGAGAAAGGGTAGCACCAAAACATTACTAACAATTACTATTATCTTCATTTCACATCTTGGAGAGAAGGTTCTGACAGCCAGCTAAAAGCCAAATGGGAACTACCATGGAACAGAAACATATCCTAGAGACACGGGAAGCTACTGGAGGGGAAAAGGGATGCATGGGAGAATAGGAAGAATCCCATACAATGGCTGTCTGTCTACTTGATAATCCTGCCAAGGGCAAGCTAACAAAGCTATTCACATTTCAAGTGCATCTTTGATTAGCCAAATACTTCCTGGTTAAGATAATCACTGACCCTCAATGCCTTGGAAAAAAGATGAACTTCACACAAAAAGGTCTTGGAAATATGATTTCTGAAGGTTAGAATTATTTCACCTTTCAACCTTTCTTCCCAGAAAGAATACTAGGGAAGGAAAACAACAAGAGGAAGAGTCTGTTTTGCCAACAAAATTAACCACAAAAGTCTACCAACAAAATTAACCACAAAAGTCTAGGTCTTGAAGGAAGCACAAATCAGATTTTTTTCCCCAGCTCTATTACTGCCTACCATAGCCTGCCTACAATCCTTTAGTGTTGTCCATTCCTTCCTAAAGCTGTTCACTCTTGAATAGTTAAGTTTGGAGAGTATTATCACATTAGTGAGCTTTATTTAAATATCCAGCCTGCCTTATCTTGGTCAACCTTATTTATTAATATTTCATATTTTTTGTATCTCAGATTTTCTGTTTTCTGCTGCCATCACACTTTCCTAAAGTTGTGTAATCAAAATGTGCTGTCAGTAGATAAACAAGGCCATGTTATGTAACACAGAGTACAAAGGCATGGAAGAAAACCACCCTGACTCATAATCTAGGCACATCACCGTCTAGTTCTGGACCACTGGGCAGGTAACTTCACTCTTTTGAGTATTAGTTTCTTAATCTTCAAGGACAGATGGCTGCACCCAACTTACAGGGCGGCTGTGTGGTTGACGTAAATGTTTGCAGAGGACTCAGCAGAATGCTCATAGATGCTAGGCCCTTGATAAGGCGGCATTATTATTTTTAGATATAAATCAATATTGTTTTATTGACAAATGACCCTTGATCATTCCATTTGTTTAGTTCTGTCTATATAAAATGTGCATATGCCAATAGACGTGGTGTTTTTTTTTCTTCTGCTCTGGTTTTAACTTCTCGAGTCTAATTATCCATCTAAATTACTTGGCAGGCTCTTATCTTTTGAAAGAGGTAGGTGTGTTCAACATAAATATTACTCCACAAGAGGGTAAATAAATGAGTGAATGTCATACTTCCTTATTTTCTAAAACAAATTAAATCTGACCCTGAGTCTACATTCCACTAAACTAGAGGGAAATTCAATCTGAATCCTTATGGGGGTCTCTCTGTCAGGGTTCTGCAAAGATCATAGGTGGTGGATTTCAAAACTAAGCAGAATATTTGGGGAAGCCCATCTGGCCTTTATTCTGCACTAGTCACCACTGAACTACTCACTGCCAAGCCCACGTGGTCCCTTAATTTAGAAAATTCTGCCTCTTCCATGCCCTGCGTGCGTGCACATGACCTTTGCTCAGGCTGTGACACACACACACCAAGGATCCAGCCTCCCAAAAGATACCTTGTCGCACTCCTTTGTGGGTCTTGCTCCTCCCCCAGAATGGGGCAAGGGCCCCTGTTATTCAAAAAAATCCACATATTCTTCTCCCATCTCCATCAGAATCCCTTGAAGGAGCTCAGGTTTTTGAAACCCAGAGTCAGGAAGGAGTCTGTCCTCAGTTCCTTTTGCTTCCTAGCCCCCAGCATTGACCTCGTCTAAGACTGGGGAGCACAGGGCTGGGCTACTTCTCTTTCCTTTTTTTGAAACTGAGAGGGAAAAAAAGAGAAAACTACAATCAAAAGGGCTCTTATTTTTTTCTGATATATATATATATATGTGTGTGTGTGTGTGTAACAGAATATATACACATATATACATATCACATATATATACACATTATCAGAAAAATATATATAAGTAACATATCTTAGTTATATATTATATATCATTTATATCACAATGAACTATGCTGCCATCCTGTCACAAACTGAAATAAATCACAGTCTTTGACCCTAGGAGGTTTACAATCTGACTGTGAGAGAGTGAGAATATTGAATGTGGTAGGTGTCACAAGTGAATCAGAGTGTCACGCGAGTTCAGAGGTAGGAGAGGAATTTCTAGCTTGTTATCAGCAAGTAGAGATGAAGAAATCAGTGGAGGTGATTTCATGAGCAAAGGTGAGAAAATGAAAGAACAAGTTTCCAGAACAGTGAACAGAATCTAGCTAGAATCTTTTTTTCTAGTACTGTTGTCAGGGAGAGTGGAAGGTTTGGTGCCAGAATAAGCAGTCTTGGAAGTTAGAGGTCAGACAGGATCAGCCCCATGCTGGGGGCCTGGGGGGGCCAACATGTCTCACCTGAAACAGTGAGGGACAAGGGGAAAGCAAATGGTTCCTACATTTTGAACTGAGTCTTTGAGAATGTGGGTACCATGCTTAGGAAAAGTCTAGAAGAAGAGCTGGTTATGGGTGGGGATCTAAGGGAAGTGTAAAGAAGATTTCAGACTGGAAAAGAAGGCCTGCAGTTTGAGAGATTAGAGATCCAGCTATGGATTTTCGATTAATTAAAAAAAATACATCCCAGGAGGTTGTGAGAGTCTTGAGAATAAGAGCCAAGTCATAGTCCTCTTAGTGTTTGCAGATCAATTTTGAAGGAAGTGACAGTTGGGTAAAGCTGATGAGGCTGAAGCCCCAGTCAGAGGGTATAAGGAGTAGCAGTGAATTAAATTAGCTGTCAGCCCCAGTCAGGGGGATGCTGACCAAGAAATTGTACTGTCACATACATACCAAGTCCCTCAATAAGGTGGCAGTTCTGGGGTTCTACTGGCTCCACTTCTCGATATGCATTAATTCTTTGTCTGTAGAAGACAAAAACACTGGAGGTCAATGCACAACATCCAAAACCAAAGTCTAAACGTGGTCTTTAATCACCTTCATATTCATTAATTTGTTTCTCATCATTTATGGATGATATGATAAATAAGTAGGGGTCTCATTTTACTTACATTTATTTATATAATGTGGACATTGTGGGTAATGTGCCTATTTTATTTATTTAATAATAAATATCATTAATTTAAATGCACAAAATAATATTATTTAATATGCTAAAGTATTGTCTATTATAAATCTGCACTTCCCCTTAACCCCCTATAGTCTTGCCTTTTGACCCTCCCCCCACAACTGCTTTCCTCAAATTTAACAGGGTCTCCTATTAGGTAAATGCTGTAGCTTTTACTTTAACTTTATTATTTTAAAAGAATTTTACGCTAATTTACTTTGCAAGTATGTAAATTCATTAAACTGATCACAATTTAAACAATTTGCCGAATTATTTTTGAATATAGTGTTCTTGTTTCCACAGTGAAGCATACTACTAAATACCAGGGACAATTTTACATTTTTATTAAACTATATTCAGGAAGACTCGACACTTAGAGTTATCTTATTGTCACTTTAAAAAAATACTCCTTAGATCTGGTTTATAGTTATTGTTGTTTTATGATTCTGTCATTTGGGTGCACTGGGAGAAAGTGTAGCAATAAACTTTGTCAAGCTAAACTAGAAAGTATTATCAAAAGGCACCAGGATCATCCGTAGATTCTAGTCGTGAACTCGGGGGAGATCAGCTTCTTCTTAGAGAAATAAAAACTCAGACAACTGAAGGGCAAGCAGAGACCAACAGATCCACTCAGAAATGCATACCATCACCTAACATGTCTTCTTACCAGCCCAGTATTGACTTTTCCCGAGATTATTTCTGGGATGGCTATTACCCCCAGATCTTCCACTTCAAAAGGTCAGGTCAGGTACCTACAAAATGCCAGCTACCCCCTGCAGGTTTCAGCTCCTTTCCCTGCTGTTCGGCTAACTCTTTTAATGTGCCGAGTTCCGTAACCCAGTACTCCTCAGTGTTGAACTGACTGACCTTGGGCAGCCTCTGGGTCAGCAATAAACATCCAGCCCGGTAGCCTGGTCCCCTCCCCCAAGTCCAGGGCTTCCAACAGAGTTAGTTTGTTCAGGAGCAGAATGCTGAGGGCGACCTGGCGGAAGTGGGTGGGGGGCAAGGCTTTCAGAAAATAAACCATTTCTGCCCCACCATCTTAGGCAAGGCAAGAAGTCAGCTCACCTTCCACATCCCTTTGCTTCTTTAAAGATAGTTTGCTAGGTGGAGCTGAGGAGAGGGGTCCCCAGACTGCTCGCTGCCACCGGGCTAGGAAGGCGGCGCGGGACAGCCCTTAACCCAACTTGGAAGAAGAGAGAAAGAGCCGAGGACGCTCCCCAAAAGATGCCAACTCACCTAAACGCCACTAACCTCTCCCCTATTAGTGCCAGGCCGGCGCCCAGCAGGGTCAGCACCACCAGCTTCCCCATGGTCTCGGGCTCTGGCGAAAGCGGGTGCGGAGCGCTGAGGCGGCGCGGCGGCCAGGCGGCCAGCCCCGCCCCGCCCCGCCCCTGACAGAGCTCGCCCCGCCCCCGCCTGCCGCGGGCCGAGCGCGCTGCCCCGCGCGCTGCCCCGCGCCCAGCTGAGGTGGCGCTCGCGCCGCCCCGCCCCGCCGCCGCCCCCGGCTCGAAGCCACCTGACGCGGGAGATTCAAGGTACCTATACGCACGACGTTCAGGGAGACCACTACTTGCGGGGTTCCTTTTTATCTTCAAGGCTCAAAGTACAGAGGGAGGACTCGGAGGCGTCGGTTAACGTCTGGTGTTCTCTCGGTCGCTGTGGCAAGATTCCCACCCGTTGGTGGGAAGTAGGAGGGAGTTTGCTGACGAAAGCTGCGGAATTCTACCTCAGCGCCTCAGGTGAAATGAAGGGGGAACTGGAGGGGCGGGGGAGCGCGGGGAGCCCGAGTGCAGAGCCCAGAACTTTGCGTTTGTGGAAGGGGAGGCGTCCTGTGAGGCGGAGAATTGATCCCTGTGCACCGGGAGGGGTGAAGAGCATTAACTCACCCTCTCTCCAAGAATGGGAGCGCGGGACCTTATCTCCTGGCTTCCTGTCCTGCCTCTGGATGCCGGCTATGGTGGGTGCCCAGTTCGAATTAATGACTGCGCGGATTTCTGGGTATTAATCTCTGACCCCAACGCTTGGGATAGAGAAAAATCGGGAGAAGTGAAGGAAAACAAATATACAGAATAGGTAACAAGAAAATGAGCAGAATGAGGGGAAGGGAAAAATAGTTTCTTTGGAAGATTAGACTTTCAAAAGACTCCTTGATCCTTCTCTCTTCTGGGTCTTCAGATTCCGCCAGGCAAAGAATACACCTTCCCCTCCCATGATGACAACCAGGTTGGAGGGAGAAAGGCTGAAAGTGGGGAAGAACTTGAGGAGCTTGGGCTGAGGCAAAGCAGCACCTTCAAGCACGGTATGGTTTTCTTTACCAACAGAAAGAAATAGTACTAGTTCTCTTGAGTTCAGCTGAGCAAATATGTGTTAAGAGAACACAGACCTGGAGAGATTCAGAAAAGAAACGGAGGTTCCTGACCTATGGGATACATAATTACGGTATGAATAGCAAAACCTACCACTTATGCAGTGTCTACCATGTGCCTTGGGTTGTACTTAGAACTTTGCCTATGCTAACTCTTTTAATTCTCAGTAATTCTTTGAGGTGGGTAACATTATCCCAATTTTATAGGTGAGAAAACCAAGGCACAGAGTAGCTGTGTAAATTGCCCTAGGTCACACAGCCAGTGAGTGGCAGAGTCAGGTAGTCTGGCTCCAGAGCCTGTATTCTTCCTTAACTGTGCTGCCTCTGTTAAAGCTGTAGAAGAAGGGCTACTAACGAACATTGTTACATCTGTAGTTGTACTGATAAGATACTTATTTTTAAGATGATTAATTTTAAAAGAGTTCAAGTGGAGAAGGAATTGAATGCTGTTTTTTATGAGTACGGAGGAAGAGAGACATGAAGAAGAGAGGGTGCTCCAAAGCTGAGGAGCCAAGAGGTGTGATGCAGACACGCGTGCAGGGTTTGGGGCTCAAGCTGCCTGCTTTGGGTCCAGCTTGGATAAGATGCTCCATTTTCCTACCCTGCAGGATTCCTCTCCTGTAAAAAAACATCAGCCTCACAGGTGGCTTATAGTCAAATGTTATTACGAGTGTTAAGTGCTCACCACTGTGCTTGGTACATTGTAAGAAGCCAATAAACATTAGCCATCATTTAAATCTTAACCTTCACGTGAGAATGTAGGCTAATTGTGGGGAGAGACTCCCACCCCACTGATCACTGGGTCTTCCGGTGCCAGCCACAGAACTTTGCACCTACTAGTTGCTCTCTAATAATTGATTAGATGGATGGATGCAAGAAGTGGACTTAGGAGAAGGAAAAATTGGAAGAATAAAAGAAATGGAGTGGATAATGAAATAGTAATAATTGTCCTGTGTGCTAACCATTTTGCATGATTTATCATGTTACTTCTTATTAATCTCACTTTACAGATAAGGAAAGTGAGGCTTAGAGGAGTTAAGTAATAACTTGTATAAAGTTACATAACTAAGAAGCATCAGAGATTCCATTTAAATTCAGGTTGTCACCCTGAAATAGGTGTTCCTATATTGCTGTTTGCTGCTTCCCAGCATAGCATGAAGAAGTGGGTAAGAAAAGAGGCGTATTCTTGGGTAATTGATCACAGATGCTGCATCATCTATAATTGGTTTTAAATTTCTTCACGTTAGGCAGAGGAGTGTGTGTGTGTGTACATTAACTTTAAGCCTTAGAGGGGGTTAGTTATCACTTGAATACCATAGACTAGTTTATTCAAATCCTCCCCTGGTTAGTCAGCATTAAAGAATTCCAGACTATGGAGACCACTGTATCAAGTGTCACCATCTAAATCTGCACCTGGAGGGTTCATTTATTAGCTCAAGAGATATTAGAGATAATTATTCATGGTAATGCCAGTTTTGTCCAAAGTTTGTGGATTTAGAAGGACATATTGTATATGCAGCTCCAACTCTGTCTAGGGTATTAATTAGAACAAGGAAACCAGTATTCTCAAACCAGTGGAGTGAGTTCTTGGCTCTCTTAGTTCATTCAGTCTGCTGTAACAACAACAACAACAAAAAAACATAAACAGAGTGGCTTATAAACAACAAACACTTATTTCTCATGTTCTGGAGGCTAGGCAGTCCAAGATCAAGTTGCTAGCAGATTCGGTGTCAGGTGAGAACTGTTTCCTAGACTGCTGGGTTTCTGCCGTGTCCTAACAGAGTGGAAGCGCCAAGGTAGTTCTGTAGGGTCTCTTCTAAGGGCACTAGTGCCCTCATGAGGGCTCTACCCTCATAACCTAATCACCTCCCATAGGCCTCACCTCCTCACACCACAGCCTTGGGGGCTTAGGATTTCAACATACGGATTTGGGGTGGAGGGGATGTTCGGACCGTAGCTCTGACTCTAGAACACTGTCGTGTTCTGTGTCTACTCTACTGGCAAAGGAAGATTCTGCTCTGTGATCTGAAGTGAGCTGAATCTTCCCTTCAGAACTTTGTCTCAGACTGAAACTTTTTGTCACATGCTTGTTGAAATACAGAGGACATAGCTGGGATTTCACTGAGTTTACAGAACAATGGATCACAGGATGATTTTCATGTCCCCCTTGGTAACAAACATCTGTGTGTAACAGATTTGGGTTTGAGCTTAGTGTTCATTGAAACATACCGCCTGGCAGTGAGACCGTGGGGAAAGGGACTGATCACCCCTTGTCCACATCTAATCTTTGAAGTCTACTAGTGGTCACTCAGACCCTGTCAAGAGGCCAAACTGGCTTGGACAAGAGACCACTGAGTACTTCAGTGTCATGAAAGGGAATTATTGTCATTAAAAGAGCAGGACAAATAAATTCAAAAGTCCTGAGGTCAAGTTCCAGTTCTGCGTATAACCGACTCTTTAATCTTTAGAAATCACCTATTCCCTCTAGGCGTTTCTTTTCTCATATGTACAGTAGGATTTCTCAAAGAGTTAATAGGACCAAATGGAAGAGCATATGACTAAACAATAACTTCACTATATAGATCTAGTTAATCCAGCACCTGGGGTAATCAATGCACCTTTCAGGGCATTGCAGAATATACGTATGTTATAATCCTATGGTAGAAAAAGCATGGGAATTAATATGTTTTGCATGTGTATGATACACATAGAAACAATCTAGACACAAACTGAAGAGTAGATACATGAGTGGGACATTGGGATCATGGAGACTGGGGAGGTCAGTGACTTTGGAAGGAGGCTTTGCTTTTATTGTGTGATCTTTTATGCTGTCTGAACATTTTATGTCAAAATTTTTAGTTTAAAAAGATTATTCATATCAGTGAATCTTGCCCAGGAGTGATACAGGGAGAGAGCACCAAATCAAAAAAGAATTTGTGATTATATCTCAATAAAGCTGTTTTTAAAGAAAAAAAATAGAGATTTTATTTATTATTTGTTGAAGCATAGTTGATTTACAGTGTTGTGTTAGCTTCTGGCATACAGCATATTGATTCAGTTATATATATATATATAATTTTTCATATTCTTTATCATTATGGATTATTATAAGATATTGACTATAGTTCCCTGTGCTAAACAGTACAACTGTGTTGTTTGTCTATTTTATATATAATAGTTAGTACCTGAAAATTCCAAACTCCTAATTTATCCCTCCCCTCCTTTCCCTCTGGTAACCATAAATTTGTTTTCTGTGTCTGAGACTGTTTCTGTTTTGTAAATAGTTTCACTTGTGCCATTTTTTGATTCCAGCTAAAGTGATATCATATGATATTTGTCTTTCTCTATCTGACTTCACTAGTATGAAAATCTCTAGGTCCATCCATGTTGCTACAAATGGAATGATTTCATTCTTTTTTATGGCTGAGTAGTTTTCCATTGTATAAATATACCACATCTTCTTTATCTATTCATCTGTTGATGGACATTTAGGTTGCTTCTATGTCTTGGCTATTGTAAATAGTGCTGCTCTGAACATTGAGGTGCATGTATCTTTTTGAATTAGAGTTTCCTCCAGATATATGCCCAGGAGTGGGATTGCTGGATCATGTGATAAGTCTATTTTTAGTTTTTAAATGAATATCTATGCTGTTTTCCATAATGGCTACACCAAACTACATTTCCACTAACAGTTTAGGAGGGTTTCCTATTCTCCACACTCTCTCCAGCATTTATTGTTTGTTGACTTTTTGATGATGGCCAGTACTGACTGGTGTGAGATGATACTTCATTGTAGTTTTGATTTGCATTTCTCTAATGATTAGTAATATTGATCATCTTTTCATGTGCCTCTTGGCTATCTATACATCTTCATTGGAGAAATGTCTGTTTAGGTCTTCTGCTCTTTTTTTGATTGGGTTGTTTGTTTTTTGGTTATTGAGTTATATGAACTGTTTGTATATTCTGTAAATTAAGTCTTTGTCAGTTGCACCATTTGCAAATACTTCCCCCCATTCCATAGGTTGTTTTATTTATTGTTTCCTTTGCTGTGCAAAAGCTTATAAGTTTAATTAGGTCCCATTTGTTTCTTTTTGCTTTTGTTTTTGTTGCCTTGGGAGACTGCCCTAGGAGAACATTGCTGTGATTTATGTCAGAAAATGTTTTGCCTATGTTCTCTTCTAGGAGATTTATGGTGTCCTGTCTTATGTTTAAGTCTTTAAGCCATTTTGAGTTTACTTTTGTGTATGGTGTGAGAGAGTGTTCTAACTTTTACATGGGCTGTCCCGTTTTCCCAGCACCACTTGCTAAAGAGACTGTCTTTTCTTCATTGTATGTTCTTGCCTCCTTTGTTGAAGGTTAATTGACCTTAGATGTGTGGGTTTATTTCTGGGCCCTCTATTCTGTTCCATTGATCCATATATCTTTTTTTTCATTTGAAATATAGTCAGTTACAATGTGTCAATTTCTGATGCACAGTGCAATGTCCCAGTCATGCAAATATATACATATATTTGTTTCCATTAAAGGTTATTGCAAGATGTTGAATATAGTTCCCTGTGCTATACAGAAGAAATTTGTTTTTTATCTGTTTTTATATATAGTGGTTAACATTTGCAAATCTCATACTCCCAAATTTATCCCTTCCCAGTAACCATAAGATTGTTTACTATGTCTGTTTTTGTGCCAATACCATGTTGTTTTGATTACTGTCACATTACAGTATTATCTGAAGTTAGGGAGGGTTATGCCTCCAGCTTCATTCCTTTTCTTCAGTGTTGCTTTGACAATTCTGGATCTTTTGAAATTTTATATAAATTTTAGAATGATTTGTTCTATTTCTGTGAAAAATGTCCTGGGTAATTTGATAGGGATTGCGAGAATATGGATTTTAGAATATTGGGACATACTAGTCAGCTATAAAAAAGAATTAGAAAAGTTCTCTTTGCAATGACAGGAAAACATGTCCAAAAATTTAATTGAAAAAATGGAATATGTAGAACGGTATATAGTCTGCTACCTCTTGCAGAGTAAAGAGGAAAAATAAGAGTATGTGTTTATATCTGCTTGTATTTATATGAAAATATTGGAAGGATACACAAAAAACTAATACATTGGTTTCCTGTAAATGGGGCAGATGAGATGGGAAGAAGAGTTTTCAATATACCTTTTTACATCATTTTGATCTTTGAAAAGTGAAAAGAAATGCCTGGGAGAACAATGACCCATATTTGAAAAGAACATGAGTAAATGCATGCCTGTACACACACACACACACACACACACACACACACACACACACACACACAAGGTGTGGATATTCTGCCAGTGCTATTGCTTCACATTTTTTTTAACTCAGTCAACATTGTGCACATTTGTTTCAAAGAATAGCAGACCACACGATCTGGTGATGTGTGGTGATGATTTGCCAGCTATGTTCATGTCCATTGAAGTTAAATTGTTCTCTGGAGTGGTGTCTGGGTGAGGCTGCGGGAGCTTGAGAGGTGGGGAAGGGATATTCTGGTCATTCCCTTTTAGCATTATTTGGTGAACACTTACAGCTACTTTCTCAGCACTGAAGACATGGTGCAAACAAGATACCCTCACCTTCAAGGAGATTACATTCTAGAGGGGAAATATATTTCAAGGAAGGAAGGAAGAAAGGGAGTGAGGAAATAAAAGCAGGAAAGAAGCAGGAGGGAAGGGGAAGCAAAAAAAAGAAATACGAAGTAAAAAAGAAAGTTGTTTCATATTCTTTTATGAAATAATTGGTCATGTGTGGCCATAAGAGGAGAGAGGCTCAGGAAAAAACAGTTTATTATACTTACAAGTCCTAGAGATAGGAGGCATGGAATGCCATGCAGGCCCACATGGGACAGACACCAGGGTGGGCAGGAGGCATAAGACAGGAGGGGGAGTTTAGGCTGCTGCCTTTATTGGAGTTTCTGCAGTAAAGGCAACGTAGGCAGGCTGAACTGTTTAGGCTAATTGGAATAATTTTGGCAGGTTTTGGGCTCTCAGGATGGTCACTAGTTGCCTGCCAGCTGGCCCCAGGATGATTACAGCAGAGGAATACTGTTTCCTGGGCTGTATGGGCCAGAGAGTGGGGATGGCTCTGGACTGGTCTGTGAGTCAAAGACCTGCTCCTGGTGGAACCCTTTGCTGTCTCTAAAAATTGGAAAGGCCTCTTTCAAGAGGTGACATTAAAGCTAAGACCTAAAGTAAAAGAAGAAACTAAGTTTGTAAAGAATGGGAGGAGGAGATTTCAGGTGTGGGAAAGAGCTTTGGGTTTTCTGGGACTTGAAACATCAGGTGTCTCAAGACATTGCAGGGAGGAGAGTGGTGCCAGATGAAGCTGGAGAGGGAAGCCATGCCCACATCCCACAGCACCTTGCAGGCCCTGGCAAAGAGGCTGGTAAAACAGAAAGGTTTTAGTGGGAGATGCTGTGATTTGAGTACCTTGCTGCTGAGTAGGAAATGGATTGGAGAGGAGAAATACTGACAGAGAGGAGCCCACTTGGAAAACTGTCTTGGGTAAGAGATATTAGAGGGCTCAACAACAGAGATGGCAGTAGAGATAGGATGAGCACAGATCTGAGATATCACTTGGAGACAGAAACAGGTAGAGTTTCTGATGGTTATCAACAAAGATGAAGTCCACGATGACTGCAAGATTCAAGCTGGTAGTGTTAAATTTTGGAGTAATCATCATACAGGCAGTATGTAAACCCACTGGAATGAATGGGAGGAACGAACACCCAATTCTAGCCCTAAAGAACCATTACATTTCTATTTGGATGAGGGAACCAGCAAAGGAGACAAAAGGGATAATGAGTGAAGTAAGAGAATAGTGTGAAAGCCAAGAAGAGTGTTTCAAGTAGGAAAAAAAGAGAATGCCAAATGCTGCTGAGAAGTCAAGTGAAATGAGATCAGAGATAGAGGTCACTGGATTTGGCAACACAAAGATCTTTGATGCCCTTGGCAAGAATAGTCTGTGTGGTGAGAACAGAAGCCAGACTGTAGTTGGTTGAGAAGTGAATGGGAGTAAGGAGACAATATGTATCTCAGAGAATTTACTTATGATGGGTCTATTAGTTGTGTATCATGATGCACTAAATTATACTCAAACATAGTAGCTTAAAATGTATTATCTCAGCATTGTAGTAGGTCAGAAATTGGAAGCAGCTTAGTGAGGTGGTTCTGGCTCATGGTCATTCATGAGGCTCCAGTCATCTGAAGCCCTTTGCACTGTGATTCACTTGCATGGCTGTTGGCAGGAGGCCTCTGTTCGTGGCCATGTGGACCTCTCCATGGGGCTGTCTGAGAGATGTTCCTCACGTTAAGGCAGTTGGCTTTTCTCCCCCAGAGTGAGATCTTAGTGAGGGAGTAAGGAGGAAGCCTTGATGCCCTTTATGAGTGATACCGAAAAGTCACATGCCACTCTGCCTTATTCTTTTGGTTAGACATCAGTCACTAAATCCAACCCACTCTGAAGGAGCAGTGCATTAGGCTCACTTTTGAGGAGGAATGTCAGATTTGTGGGCGTATTTTAAGCTGACACATTCAGAGAAGTGATGTAGTGGTTAGAAATGTGGGGCCAAGGGAGTATTATTTCTAAAATAGGAGATGCAGTTAGTATGCCTTTCTACTGATGAAAATGAATGAGTGCAGGAAGAGTTTGATGAAGCAGAAGAGAGAAGGGATCATAGAAAGTGAATCCTAAGGACCATGGGAGGGATTGGACTTTCATAGCAAAGACGCCTTCTCCACTTTAACAGCAGGGTCTTCACTTTAACTAGAGTGAGAGGTATATCTTTGAGGGGTGGGGGAGATGTGAGGGAGCTCATGTCTGGCTGCTTTCCTTTTCTCAAAATGAGTTAATTATAAGGCAAGGCTTTCAGGCCAAAGTGTGAGTAGATGAGAGAGTGTGGACAGTTTGAGAGAAAGGAGGAGGTATAAAATTATTAACTCAAGGAGTAGAAAATCTAATCTGCTAAAGAAACTGAGGATTGCTCTGTATTTTGAGAACCAGATCTGAGCTTTCATGTTCATTTAAGAGAAACCATTCAGTTGTTTGGTGATTTTTTTCTCAAAAACCGGATAGCTGCTCAGGAGCACATGTGAAGTAAAGAAATGATTTGACTTTTGCCACAGAAGACAGTAGGAGAGAAGTACAGAGGGGTTGAGAGTGTATTCAAAGAAGTGATCAAAGGATGGAAGCTAGACTGGAGGAGGAGAGATGTTACGCAGAGATGGGGCTGTGGGAAGGGGAGAAATTTCTGGAGCAGAGGTTGGTAGTAGATTTGAGGCTGGAATAATTTCAAATATTTTAGAACAATAGCACTACCTGAGCAAGGGACTTGGAAATGCAGGATGTGGTTGCTGGAGAGTCTGAGACTTGAAATAAAGGTTTTAGGGATGAGAAAGTTTCTGATACAGAATATGGCTGTGGGAATGGATGGCTAAGGTAGGGAAAGAAAAGGGTATTGAAAATGAAGAATCTAGGCACACAGAAGCTATATGTTAGTGGATTTATCCATGAAGAGTTTTAAATCACTGGGAAAGAAAATGGGATAGAGATTTTCAATTTTATTAGATAATTTTTACTAATTTCCTACAAAATATCCTGATTTTGGAGGTAGAAATTAAGGTAGAAATTTGTTAAAAAGAGTAAGGAATATCTCTCAATGATCTGATAGAAAATAATTTCCAGGAAAAAAAAAGAGAGAAATTGTAGGAGAGGGAGAAGGTGAGATAAAGAACAAATAATTTTTTAAAATAAAGAATGCTGCCCACCGATATTATTACTAGAAATAATAGAAGAAAAATCCACCACTTTGCAACTCCAATAATCATAATTTAGGCAAGAATCAATAATGGATCCTAAAACCAAATAGAGGAAAGGTTGTAGGGAACAGAATGTTCACTTGGATTTATAAATAGAAAGGAAAAGTTAACTTAACCCTGTTGATCTGGTGGTCATCACCTTAATCAATTACTCAGCTTTACATCACAAATAGTGGAACAACCTGTCATTATATTCTGATGCAATGCAATGTGAAGTACTTGTCATTTATTAGTATTCTTGTCAAAATTGTTTAATCTGGATCTAATCAAACCTCAAGTAACTTCTAATTTAACAAGACATATAAGTGCTACTGAATTATGTTCTCCAGGAAGAAAATCAAATAAATTCAGAATGTAAGTCATTCCAGAAGGCATCTTGTTTGTATGAAAAAAAGTGTCATGTATAACAGAAGATGATAGAGCGATTTGTTCAGATTTAAAACGATTGAAGAGACATAGGCAAATGTGAATTGTGATCCTTGACTAGATCCTGGATTGTAGGGTCAGTGGGGGTAAACAATGAGGGAGTTAGCAGCTATTAAAGGCATTTGGAGACCACTGAGAAACTTTGAATTCGGATCAGGTATCAGATAGCACAATAGAAGCATTGCTAATACTCATAGGTGTTATAACATTGTGGTTATGTAGGAGAATGTCCTCATATATAGAAGATGCAAGCTGAAGTATGCAGAGGTGAAGTTTTATGATATCTCCAACTTGCTTTCAAATGGTTCAGAAAAAATAAAAACATCTATACTTGGAAAGGTAAAGCAAAAGTGGCAAAATGATCATTGGGATTTGTGCATGTAGGTGAAGGGAATAGGGGTAGTCACTGAACTACTCTTTCCATTTTTCTCTAGGTTTAAACATTTAAAAAGTTGTGGAGGTGGAGAAATAAGGTTTCTCCAAATTATTCTCTAATCACATTTCTTTGTGTAGTTCCTTCTAATCACTCCGTTTATCCATCTCTTGCACTCTCAGTAATTCAACCATCATCTATTTTGTCATTTGTTGAATCTTTTGCTAGAACATAGGCATTATATCTGCTTCGCTGTTGTAGCCTAATGCCTTACTCAGGCCTGATTACAGAAAAGCCATTCAATATATCAAAAAAAAATTCAAAACTGAACTGAAAGTTATTCTCTTTGCAATTATAAAAATTAGACTGGGCTCTATTTTCTTCTCTGCCTTCTGCTTTATGGAATAAAAATCTTGAAAACTAGGAGGAGAAAGCTTTGAAAGAGCTACTGGGATTCCCCCAGTCCTCCTTCTCTCACACCCAGAAATCCTTTTGTGGAAAGCTGAGTGAGTAATGAAAACTACAGGTAGCAAAAGAAAAGTGGACCTGGGTGGTGTGACTGTGGGTGCTAGTAATTCTTCCTTGTTTTGCCGAGTGAACCTTCACCAGCCTAGGTGAGCTGTGTCTCCACGAGAGGATTCAAAGTGAGCGATCAGGTCTAGATAAGGATCAACCTTACATTAGTTGTCACTGATACTTATTCCATACACAAAATGAGAAAAAAAAATACTATAGTATAGCTTATATTTAATTTTTCTTGCTCCCTGTATTAGGTATCCATGTTTATATTTAGCTGTTGTAAAAGGGTTGAGGTTTTGTTAAAAAAAGAAAAAGAAAAAGAAAAAAAGGATATTTATTGTCACTGGACAGGATCTCAGATGAAAAAAAATTAAAACATACACACTGAGACACACACCCCTATGAGACCTAAACCCACCTAGTGGTGGCATATCCCAATTGCAGTTCTTTTGAATGACTTGACCTCTTAATAACCAAATTGTTAAACTCAATACATCATCCCAGTAAGATCACCATAAATAAATGCACAATATACTTATGAATCCCTCATGGCCCACAGAGGCCGAAAACCAGAATTTACTTTTAAAAATTCTTTTTTTATTCTAAGATAAATAATACATATGCTTATTAACTTGTATTCACTTTTGTCCAAATAAAATTTCTAATAAGTACAATAGAAAACAAGTCTGTTTTATGACTACTGTATTCTGGTACTTTTTTTTTTTAAATGAATGTAGCTTTTTAGATAGTCATTGCTGTAGTCTAAAATCTAAAACAGATGCTTCTTGGTTTTGGATCCCTAGTGAACAATATTTAATCTTGCTTTATTCATCTGTGACTTAATGCTTTTTCCCCACAGATAATGAAAACAGCAAAAAATAGTATTATTTTAGCATGAAATACATCCAGCATACATTAGTAACAGACTATTTTAAAATGTAAATGAAAACACAAGCCAAATGGACAGTGGCCAAGATTAAGAATACTTCTTTACATTTAAAAGTCTTGAAATGATTCATCTCAAAGCAGAACTCAAATTGATACCTATAAACACAGAAAAAACTGTATATTAGGAAAAAGAGTAAATAATGACACCCTCATTAGTTCCATGGCAGAAGCTTCATCTAGTGGGTAATGGTAGAGCCTCTGACATCAGAAATAGATTGAGAGCCGCCCTTACTAGGTGTACGACCTTGAACATCTGTGAAATGTTAACAGTGACATAATATCAATACCTACTCCCTCAGGGCTGTAATTAGGATTAAATGAGATAGTGAATGAGCCATTTTTAGTACATTGTCTTTCACATTATAACTGACAAATATTCTGATGATAGTGAGGCCAAAGATGGGAAAAAGTATGAGAAGTGAAGTGTTTTGATAAGTTACAATGGAAAGAAACCCGTGACAGTCTCCCTCCAGGGCTTAAGGAGAATTTACAGGAGGAATAGCAAGTGGAAAGAGCGCTCCCCTATGAGGCAGACACCGTTGGTCCTGATCCTAGCATTGCTAACTCTGATTAACCGTGTGGCCCTGCACAGCTGACTTCATCTCACTTGATGAGTTCACAATTGTATTCAATGAGGAGGTGGCATGACTGACCTTCCAGCTCCAACCTGTTATCTCCTCTTTGTATGCAAGGTGGGTGCCCATAAAGGAAGAGAGTGGGTGGAATACTCCATGTTAACTGAGAATTCCGGTTGCCATATTTAGTTGATTCTTTGTTTTATTTTATTCAAATAAAGAGCTTATTTTTTCCAGCTTTCAATGAGAAAAGTTAACACTGCCATGCCTGCCCATCCCAAGGAGACCCCACAAGGAAGTGGCCACTTTCCCGTTCTCCCCCTGAGGCTATGCCTTGAGAATTAAACACAGACAAAGCTTGGATTTTAGTTAGTCTTTAATATAACTCCAACTCTTTAAAAGTAAACAAAGATGTAAGTACAAAACATCAACACCTGTTATCTGTCAGTAGTTCTGAGTCACAGTGGTCACACTGGTGGAGCTGAGGTCACTCACATTTTAAGGACATATAATCTACCCTGTTTCAGTGGAATTCATGCTCTGGCAGTTGAAAGACAGACATGAGGCTTATTTTGTGTAAAGTATATTCACTTTATGGAAAGCAGCTTTCTTCTCTCTCCTTGGCATTAAAAAAAAAACCTGTTCATTTTCCTTTTGTTAAAAGTGCTATGTGAACTGAAGGGGGCCTTTCCTTACTGAAATAAAATTAACTATACATATTATGCATGCTGCTGGTTAAATTCCCTCGGAATTAGCAATTCATAGAAAATTAATTGTTAAGAGAAGCCAGAGCACTTACAGACCAAAAGGACAATTTAGAGTTCACAATACAGGGCTCTGTGATATAAAGTGCCTATGAGCAGCTTCCTGTCATACACTGAGGCCACAGAACTTCCTTGGAGCACAGATCCGTTGTTGGCATAAACTGTAGTCACTGTAGGCTTCTCAGATAGAATATTCTGGATGCGGAGAACCTATTCAGGAAATACAAAGGATTAATATAGAACCACCGTCCACCCAAGACACTCAATCGCCAATAATCTCTGTCTTCCACAAAGACACAATGATTCAGAGGACATGCTGTTGAAAATAGCAGTTACCAATTTTTTCAATGTTTAAATTACTTTCTTAAGCCTTCAAAGAAAGTGCTTTCTTAAACCATGTAGTTATTGCATGCCAACACAGGATTGAGTGTTATTACAGTAATTGAGCATTAATAGTAATACTTCCACAGTAATGTGCCTACTTTATCACTACTTTTGCATGAGCAAAAGTCATGTGGTGAGCTGACAATAAGCCAGGTATTTAAAAAATTGCCACTATACCACACAGCGCATATCTTTATAAAAAGGTCTTTTGACTAGTTTCCACCATAATTTAATACATCGAAAGATTACCTTTCTAAGAGTATTTGAACAAAGTAAAATTCTGCCAATTATTGGCTTAACACAATTACAAAACCAGCCACCACATAAGTATATTGTATTATTGGTTTAAAAGGACTAAACAAACCATCTCTGGGACAGTTTCCTATATTATTAGTTCCAAAGGACTTGAATAAATAAGGTTGAAAAACTGAAAAATATAAAAACCTCTGATGAGGGAGGGTTGTTTGGGTCATAAACGAAGAGCTTCTGGCCATTAGGATGACAGCCTACCAAGATGTCCCCCGAGGAAGGATCGATAGATAAATTATCCACCAGTGTATCCAACTTGAGTACCTTCCAAATGAAAAAATGTCAATATCTAAATGACATGAGAAACTTGATTAAATAATTTAGAGCTAACCTTTCCTGTCACTATGAATATGGGGAAATTATACCCATTTCCTGCTCCTACCCCATTAACACCAAAATTGCTTAAAATAAATTTAATACATTGGTTAAGAGTCACTTCTCATTTTTCCTGAAATTAAGAAAGTTAGGGTGATAATCAATCTCTCTGAAACATGAACTCTTTTTCCCTTAAAAGATGCACAAGGATCAGTTAGCTCAAGGAACTCATTCAAAGCAAAATAGGAAATTGTTAATCAATCTAAAATATGTGTTGTCAAGCAGGAAGAAAATAATAATGGTGTGGAACCCAATTTCTACCTTCATTTATTATTGAAAGAACTGACAACTTGCATAAATCTTCATTTCGGAATTCATCTATCAGTCTTTTCAATTGTGCAGATTCTCATTGGAATTCATAGGGTGCCATCGGTACTTCATGGAGTGGGCTGTAAGTCTGATGCAAATATCCCTTCCAACCCACTGCTGATTACAGAATCAGTCAGTCCTTGTGATTAGTAGGAAACAGGAGGTATAGGGAAGTAACAGTGAAAACCCAGAACAGCAACACTGGCAACCATATTCTGTCCTAAGTGAGGTATGGTTATAATATAGTATAACTATGCAATTTCAAGATTAATGTCTACTTTATACATAGAAAGAAATATTTTACCTTCAACTGAGTTAAATTCATATTAGGGTGTTTTTCCAAAACATGAACTTCATGAGCCAGTATATCAGCTACATAAATGTACCTTTGCAGGAAGGACACACTGGTTAGAGCCCCAAGCCAATACAAAGCTTCATTAACACAGTATGAAAAATAAGTCTTAATAACTTGCCAAGGAACTAATCAATGATGCACCCTAAAGGAATGCTTGATAAAGGTCAATTTTTATTTAAAAAGTAGATTTTCAAAATCAATTCAGTGTTGCTACAACAATCATAGAACTGTTAAATTATTTTTCAAGAAGTTTGTAAGGAAAATAATATAGGACATCATTTAAAATATAAAGTCAGTGATCTCTGCCATGGAAAGGACACTGAAACAAATGTTTGCTTCAGAAAAAAAGCCTTTACATTTCATAATATAATTTGATATTTCAAGGGATCATTTACATGTAGAAATATGTGGTATAGAACAGAATGCATTTTATCAGAATTTTAGTACTCATTAATATTTAATAAAATATTAACATACTGAGAAATTTAAGAGTTAGAGATAAATATCTATTCAGAACAATCTGTGTACATCTAAGGAGTGTGAATTAATGGACTACTCTACAGTCATTTTCCTCATTGAATTGACTGTTCCATGGCAACTGTTCTATTAAGCAATTATAGTGTGTAAAGCCATGAACTCAGTATTGTGACAGATATAAACATGAAGAAGACACAGCCTTTTCTCCTGAAAAGTTTATAGTGTACAGCAGTGATCAG
This sequence comes from Vicugna pacos, assembly GCF_048564905.1. NCBI lineage: Eukaryota > Metazoa > Chordata > Mammalia > Artiodactyla > Camelidae > Vicugna > Vicugna pacos. Next base: position 60,613,700 of record NC_132993.1, on the reverse strand, counting down.
ATGGTTTGTACACTTTAAACAAATAATACAGTATGATTGGTACCATGAGAAATATTTCAGGTCTACAGACTGAAGAAATATCTAACTCCTGAGAAGACAGAAGGAAGGGGCATCTGCAGTGGACTTGGACGGAGAGACTGGATTTGAGGATAGGAGGACAAAGCACCTTCTAGGTAGAAAAGAAAAAAAAAACTTGTAAGCAAAGGCACAGGGCAAGAATGAGAGAAACATGCTTGTAAAATAAGGAGTTTTTGTCTAAAGCATGGTAAGTATGGAAACAGTAGAAGAGGGAGGTTGGAACTAGCCTATTAAAGAAAGTCCAGCAGTTTAGCCTGCCTTAATTTGATAAGCAGTTGGGGTCCACTGAACTTTCAGAATAACAGAGTGGCATAATAACAAATGGTCGGCTCTGTTCAACAGTTACTGAGCCTGTGCCTTGTGCCTGGCCATGCTCAGGGTGAGGAGTCAAAGATGAAGCAGACAGAGGTCTCTCTTTAGGCTTTGAAAAGGCAGTGGAATTTAGAAAGACAAAATTAGCAATGGTGCAAAAAAACTGAAGTGGACTAAAAACAAGTGGGAAGAAAGGTGATACTCCAGCCAGAGACGGTGAGAACCTGGACCAGGCAGGTATCAGTGGGAAGGAAGAGGGGGTTGGGGTTGGGGACGGAAGCATAGGCAGTACTAATGTGACTCGCTCAACAGCTGGATAGGAATGGTGAAAGAGAAGGAGGTAAAGCTGGATCTCTTATTGTTATTATATTTAGCTTGGGTGACTGGAAAGTTTTCTCCCCAACTCTCATAATTGCAAGATGAGAGTCGGGGAGAAAAACAGATTTGGTGGGAGAGGTTGAACTGGGTCAGTTGTAGACAATTTAAAATTAAGTGATTCTACATTCATTTTCTGTGATCAACAAGAAAGAAGAAATTGTGTCATGCAAATAAAGACATTTAGTTGTCAAGGAGTGCCAGATTTATTTCATATTATATTTGTAGTAGTTTAAATTGTTCAGTGTGCTAAGATAATAAAAGGCAACGTTAATAAAGAATTTAATATCCTTTCTATAGGCTATAGTTTGACATATTAAAAGTACATAATTTTGGGGGGCAATTTGGCATTATCTATTAAAGTTAACATTTAAAAGGATCACTCTTTGAGTGAGTAGTACTGTTTTGAGGGGTTTGTCCTACAGAAACACTTGTACAAATGTGCAAAGAAGAGGGGCTTATAGCACCACATTTAGCCAGTGCCCAGTGGGCAATGGAACCCAGGTCTGTATGACTCCAAAATCTGAAGATTTAACCATTATGCTGTAATCCTCCCTTAGGGGGTTTTTCCTTAAAAATATTTGGATAAGTTTCAATGGTAAATGAGAAATAAAAAATGATTTTTATACAGAAAAAAAAAACCCCTACATTTCCATCAACAGAGAATTGGTTAGTTTAAGATCATCCTTATAATAGAATAATATGCACCCAATTAAACAAAATATATTTATTTAAATGGGAAACACCTGTCTGATACTTTAATATGTATATGTAAACATAAATCCATTGTATAAAAATTTACATTTATAAATTAAATTCTACAATGATATACATATCAAATTTAAATATTATATACAAATATATATTTATATATTATATGTAAATATATGGTATATATAATTTTATATTGTATATAAACATATATATTTTAAAATATATCACATATAACATGTACTATATATTATAGTATTATACTAATATCCATAAATATTATGTATATTATATTGACTAGGCCAAAAATATAAAGGAAGCTATACCTACAGTGATTAAAAAAAAGCAAAGTGAAAAATTTGGGCCAGCACTATGACTGAGAGAAATGAAGATATTTCTATAAGAGGTCATACTTTTTATCAGGTGAAATATTGATTCCATTTGCTGAATCAAATCCTTCTGCTACCACTTTAACTTCATTTGGACTGTAGTAAACAACATTTGTCCAGTGTAAGTTCAAGTATGTTTCCAAATACTTTAAGAAAGGATCAGAGAAATAGTGGTCATTGGTAGCATAGAAATGTGCTGGTCCAACAGCTACGATATCATTTACACTGAAAGAGAAAAATAACATGTGAGAGAAAATAAAAAGCCAGTTGGTCTCCACATTAAAGATGAAGGATCCAGGAGGTTTTACACAATATGTGCTTTAAACTTTTCGTAAGAGGTTTCCCGGGAAAAGCTCAGCTAAAATCACATGGCTAGAGTCATATGTAATCCACTATAATATCATTTGCTGGAGAACAATTTTGTATGGTACCAGGTAATCTGAAGACAGGTCACTTAGTAATTATGGCGAGATTATTATAAAAGAAGAAAGAACTTGGTGCCAATGGGATATGTTTTTGACAGCAAGAAATGTAGGGTTTAACCACAATATGAAAGGACACAGCTGTCCATACTGTGGAGCTCAGTGGAGCCTCATTGGCTGGTGAGCTAGTTGGGCTGTCAGTAACATTTACCTAGCTTCCACTTTCTCACTTGCTGGATTTTCCAGAGTTCCTTTGCTTAGTTACTAGTGAGACTAAGGTTGACTGTTTGGTTTCTACCTGATTCACAAAGCCGACCTGCTGAGAATGAACAGGCACTCAATAAACACTTGTGGAGAGATGGATGATGAAATTGCCATAGTACAAAGCTTCAGGTGAGAGATTTATATGCTAAAAACAATTACATTTTTAAAACCAGTTAGGCAAGGGTGTTATTAAATTTAAATTCCAGTTACCCTATGCAAAAATTTCGGAAAGAGCTACTTTCTCCTTTGTTAAATGAAAACCAGAGCTCCAGGGAAGGTGGGTTCCCTCTTTCTGAAAGAGTTCCTGAATGCAGAGACTGCCTGGATGGTACTTAATGCTCCTACTTATTATGAAGTGAATTTTTGGAAGAATGATTGGAAGTTACATGCTTCCTAGATAGAGAAGTAGAAATTTAAAATATTCATCAAGTCCAAACATATAAGAAGCAGCTGAGCTGGGGAGGGGTGCATCATTCTCTTTTAGCCACATTATCAACCAGCTTTATGTTCTTGAAGTGTTAGTGACCCACTTCCAATTCTGTAGAGTCATTAGCCCATAGCTACCCTGTGAAAACACTTGGTGTTAGTCCCATACTAAGCATACAAACTCCATAAAAGGCAGGCTACTCTTCTTTGGCAGGACAGGTATTATTATTTGGATGATGGGTCATCTGAAATGGAAGGTGACAGAAGGAAAAATGGTGAGGTGTGTCTTCTACTCTCCAGATGGCCCTGAAGAGCAATTCCCCTGCACCCGGCATTTCAACATTTCTCAAGGGAACCCACAGAGAACACTGACTTAAAATGAGTGACACTGACTTTCCCTGCTCTATAAGGACACTATACACATATAAGTACATGTATTTGTTTATGTGCATTATGTGTGTGTGTGTGTATCTATATATATTTTAGCCCTCTTATAAAAGATGAGAGACCATCAGAGGGAATATTTGAAAATGCTAGAGATAAATTAGAGAATGAAAAAAGAACTTATTACCTTGGAAGGAGCTCATGTTTGATTGTTTTTAGATGCAAAAGAGAATTTTCTTCCTCTTCAAATTTAAAAATTTCCACTGTATTTTTGAATTCTGGGTGGTTTACAACAAAGAGATAAACTGTGTCATCTAAAGAATTGAAAGAACAGAGTTAATTTACAAGACATAACCATAGGACCTCTCTGGGCAGACAGTGACATTTAAATACCACGGGCAAAGAAAGGTTGAATGTTATAAGCTGTTAGAAGACCTAACAGATCATTCTTCTTCCCCGTCTTTCCCTTCGCTGTCTGGCTGGTGTTATTTCTGATCATTGGTCCCCTGACCTTTAAGAAAGAGTGTTTCCTACTCCATATACAGAATTCATGAATAATCTGTTTATAGTTTAATTCAGAAATATAGCTCTTTTTTCAATGCAATGATAATAGATATATGAAAAGGTTATAAAAATCTAAACATTCTTTCAGGTGTTAACTGTTAGAAATTTCAAAATGTGATATAACTCACTGCCAGCTGAAGAGGCAAATGATCAACTTGTTTGTATGAAGAATACAGAAATAATTAATGAGTTAGTTGTTCTCTTACTACAGACATGACTCAAATCTATTTTCCACAGTTATTTGCAAGTCATTGTAAGTTTTTTAACATTGGTACCTCATCGATTCTTACCACTGTCTATGAAAGTGCTGATACCATGTGGATTAAACAAAGCCAAATTAAATCCACGGCTGATTCTTAATTCCAGTGCCCTTGGGTTTTCTTCTTTTAGATCCATCATTAGTATTCCTCCGGGCTTATCAGGTGCGAAACTGTGGAGTCCTGGATATTTTAGACCCTTTTTAAACAGAGGAAAAGTTAAATATGAAAGTTTAAGTATTTTTGTGGACTGAAGTGGCAACTATAAATAAATGATGGAGACTTTGGCTAATGGTGGTGGCATAAAGCTACAAACACAAAGCAGGGAGGAAATGATAGAAAAAATAATTGGGAGCTGGAAGGCCGAAAGAGGAACAATAACTGGTATTTTTGAGTTGAGGCAGAAAACTAGGGGTTTAGTCTCTTCAGAGGGTAACCAGAAGGTTGGTGAACTGGGAGAGGGCAGGCAGAATCAAGAGTGGAGATAAGCCTCTATCTGATACACATTCATTCTCTCCCCATTGGGATGGGAGATGGACTTTGTCTCATCTGTTCACTGCTAGACCCCAGGACCTCGATCAGTGCTGGCATGCAGTCAGTCTGTCCCACTGATCCCTCATGTCTCTTATATCATGTACTAAATCCCTGTTTATATATTGGCCTGTTGGAGGACTCATGCCTATTCCTGTGCCAATATGCTACTTTTTAATTACTATAGCTTTTTAAAAGATATGGTGTGTGTGTGTGTGTATGACAATTCCCCATATCCCACACCAAATTGCTTTACCTTTTACAAATACACAGTCTTAAATATTTCTCCTCATTTATTTTTCTGTATAAATTTCAGAAACTAAGTTGCTGTTCTGAATGGAACCTTATTATTATTACTAGTAGTAGTAATGTATTTTCGATTTGGTATTTCCTAGAGCACAGTAAAGTGATTGAGTTTTATATGTTCATTTTGAGTCCAGCCATTTCACTGAACTCTCCTATTTGTCCAAGAGTCTGTTAGTTGAATCTCTTGGACTGTTTAAAAAGCAGGTAATTTCACTGTCTGAAAATAATAGCAGTTTTTTTTTTCTACTTCATATTTCTTTTTCTTACTTTATTGGGTTATTAAGAACTCTAGTAGCTTGCTGATGGTTATAGTGTTTTGGGGCATTGTCTTCCTTTCCTGAACATTAATAGGAAGGCAGCTAACGTGTCACCACTAAGAATGATGTTGCTGTAGGTATCTGGAAGTTTCTTTCTATGTCTAGTTTTCTTGGAGCATTTAATCAGGAATGACTGTTGAATTTTATTTAATGCTTTTTTTGGCACTCACTGAAATAATCAAGGCCTTTTCTCTTTTAAATCTTTTAAGTCATATTTTATGCAAACTTAACAGAGTACCAAACAAAATAAAATCTCACTTTATGCACAAATCATACATAGTAGAAATTTTCTCCAATTAAAAAAAACTATCAAAATTACATAATTTCAAGGCCCAGCAAGCAGAATAAATTGGAATTATTCTATTGTTACATGGTAGTGACAATTCAGTGGTTAATAATCTCTGTTCTTTATCAATATCCCATAAACAATTGGGCTTCAATGGTTCATTCAGGGATGGTAGTAACTCTTCACAGTTATTTCAATACTCCCTATCATTTAAATCTGTTTTTTTTCTTTTAAAAAACTTTATTTCCACTTGTAGTAAAATACACATAATGTAAAACTTACCATTTTCACTATTTTAAAGTGTACAGTTCAGTAGTGTTAAGTATAATCACACTGTCGTTTAAATTTTTTCTATTCTATTCTATGTCATTCAGTTCCTCATTAAGTGTGACATTAGTTTTGAGGTGACCCTCAAGTCTTTACTTATGGAGTAGAATAGGTTAATGGGCTAAAATGCGTGGAAAAAGATCAAACAACTGCCATGATGTAGGAGTTGTTCATTTAGAAAGGAGCGCATTCTGGCAGACATTAGAGTCAATGCTGAGTAAATTTAAAAACATCAGTAAAATAGAATTGTTTCTAAATTTGGAAAAAGAAAAGAAAAGCCATGTAACCAAGGAAGGATAAGAGAAGAACAAGCAGAAGAAACTCTGTTGACATGGCTACAAGATCATTGAGACTGTGTTAAGTCCCTCAGCTAAAATGGCTATATATCCGTGTGCTTGGAGACCTCACCCCAGCTAATTGATTTATTCCTGGGGGTAAATTCTTGAAATAGGTGAGTTTTGGATTACACAAATCTCTGAGAATAGCTTCTTTGCCAAAAAAAAAAAATCAACTGCATTCTACTTTACTCTGGATTTTTGCATCCTTAGTTATGAATAATGTTGACTAGGATCCCAGTGTTTTTTCCTAAGACTATAAGACATATGAGCAAGCATGTGCTTCTAAACAAACACACAGTCCTACTAGAAATACTGTTTAACTCATGGTGTGTAGGTAACTAAATAAAACTTTTCTTTTAAAACTACATTTTAAAACTTTAATATAAATGCTGGCGTTTCGGCCAAAGCCCACAGTATTTCTCTTCTCCCTCTGTGGTAGCAACCAGCTGCTCACAGTCTTTCGTATAAAAACCATCAGGAACCTGAAGAGTGTTCTAACCCTCATTCTCATCTAAGCTGAGTTCTCTCACCTTTCTCATAAGTCTGACAACTATTTTATTAGTGTTGCAACTCCCTTTTAAAGCATCTCCAAGTTTTTCACATCTTTCCTGAGTCTCCGAGCTTAAAAATAACAGCTGCGGAGAGGGAAAAGAATAATTACAGGCCACCTTCAAAGTTGGATACTTCTTCCTCCAGGAAACCAGAACTGATGATGATGCTAAGGACCCTCACCTCGGCCCACACTCAGGGAAGAGGTGGCAGAAGCTGCTCATCGACTCACACGTACAGTCTTCTAATTAGAATGCGTAGTGGTGTAGGCTAGCATCACACAGGCCTATCAGTTGTAAAGTCTTTTCTACTGTTTACTTAGAATGGTTATTGTTTTTCAGCTTATAAAAATAAGGCCAAAGTCATAAATAAATAATCTCAGTCAGTGACTTTCCACTTATGATAGGCTATTCAGGGATAAAAAGAAAGACATTTCTCTCATTAGCAGAGGTAAAACACTTGGGATTATATATTCCCTCCTTAAAAAAACAATGCCTGCTTGTTCTCATAAGCAAAGAAAGCTTTCTGTTTAATCTTTAAATTTGGGCTTTAAATTATAGGGAGGAAAAAAAAACCTAGCAAAAGAAAATGAATGAAAAATACTGTGCCAGCCTTGATCTGGGAAAGTTGGTATATTGTTTCAAAATAAACAATAATGACAAGAACACTAGCTTCAAATTGAATATCTAATAGGAAGCAAGATAGATGTATTTAAAACAGCATGATGTAGTATCAAATATCCACAATAATGCCCCAAATACCCTTTTTAATAATGAACTTTTAGAACATAGGTTGCATTGGAATATTTTAGTGCAAGGCTTGAGGAAGATTTCCAAGATCCTGTTTGAGCTGTCTTTTTTTTTTTTTTCCCCAGAACATGTTTTTGAAAGTGAGGGACTTTAAAAACAAGTCACTACTCTGCAGGCCTCATCAAACTTCCTTGTACCTCCTTCACTGAGACTAGGGAAGGAAAATACTTACCACACTAAAGAAAGCCAGACCATTGGGAAGTATGTCAATATCTTCAGAGCCAGCTTCTGTTAAGTTCGAGAAATAGATAAATGTCACGTTCAAATTCTGTGATTTGCTGGGTAGAGCTTTGTTTACTTTATCAGTGTCTGTATCTTTTGGAATGCTTTGGATTTTTTTTTCAAGGAACCACTCTCTTTAATAAACGTCAGTCTAAATCCCTTCCTGCAGTGAACTTCTGACTTTAAATGTTAGATATTTTATGTTTACTCAAATCAAAGTCAAGTAATCACCACATTTCCAGCTATAACACAGGAAAAGTTGACATCTGTACACTCTTATGATAAATATCCAGATGTCTGTACAAAAGTAATTGACATCAGGGGAATATTACTTTCAGAATGAAGGGCTTATAGTCACTTAACCATGCAAATATCTTTGTCCCTTTCTCGGCTCATTCAATTTGAAACAAACGCAGACATTTCTCTCATTAACAGAGGTAAAACACCTGGGATTATATATTTCCTCCTTAAAAAAATAATGCCTGCTTGTTCTCATAAGCAAAGGAAGCTTTCTGTTTAATCTTTAAATTTAGGCTTTAAATTACAGGAAAAAAAAAAACCTAGCAAAAGAAAATGAATGAAAAATACTGTGCACCTAAGCCAGTTGAAGCTTCAAACATGGTCTCTGAGACAGGCTACAATTACTATTGATTGTTTATTGATTGTCTGCAGTACACTCAACACAACACAGCAAATAATTAGACATAAGATCTTCCCAGTGGTCTCACTGTGTAAATTCCACAGACAGATAATAGACCCAACGTAAGAAAAGAGGAATAAAAATGGCTTAGATTAAGCCAAATCATGACGCATTCTTTGAGTCCACAAAATCCAATCTTCCCCTTTAAGCCCTCTCCAAAGGATTTCTCCAAGATTATTTCTAGGTTGTCAAAAACAAATAGCATCTATCCAGCTATTTAGGTTTTGATTCACAAGTTTGTATTTGGCTGGTTGCCTCCAGTGTAGCCAGCTCTGTCATAATGGAGAAAAGCAAAAGCAAACAAAAGCCAAGAAGTTCACTTTGTAATGCCATCTGCCTGTTCCTCAACAAGAAGAGATATGCAATCTTAAGCATAGTATGGTGGAGGAGCTCTTAACCTGGGGTCTGTGGATCCCCAAGGAGCCACAAGTGGGTTTCAAAGAGCCTATGAACCCTCTGAAATTCTATGCAATGCAAAATATCTTCTCTATGTACAGATAAGAAATTTTCTGTGAGAAGGGTTTTTGGCTTTCAGCGGATTCAAAAATGGATCTGTGATACCCTAAAAGAGTTAAGAACCACTAGACTTTAGTCCCATGGTGGTTCTCAACTGGTAAAGAGCAAGGTCCAAGGAACCCTGTACCACATATATATATACACAAACACAACACACAAACACACATATACATGTGCACACAGAATTCTAGTCCAAGTTTTGCTTTCTGGATCCATTTAGTAGGAGCTCAATTAATTAAAATTTATTGTTTCTGAAAAATTATTTAAGACAATTTAATTTCATTGTGTATGCACTTACATAGGAAAAGAAAAAGATACATAGAATAAAACAGTTTCTTTGGGTGGTAGGATTATGACTGATTTTCATTTTCTTCTTAATACTTTACTTTGTTTTAAAATTTTCTACAAATAATGTTGTTTTAATAATCAAGAAAAGAATGATGTTTTTAAAAGATATTTCATTGCAATTACATTATAACTTCTTTCTGTTTAATCCCATTGCCTAATTCTAATGGAAAAAATAGTCATATCTTAGCTTTCTTTAGAATATTTTTCAGATCTACTCCCCCACCTTCATTTCTATAGCATTACTACATTAGGCTTTTAACATCTCATAAGACCTCTTTGGTGTGATTACTACAAGAGTAGTCAAAGCTGGAGAAATTTTTTTCTCCTCTAATTCAATAATAGAAATAGTAGTAGTATTAGTGATAACAATAATAGTTACTAGCATATATTAAGTGTTTACCAAGTACCAGGCTCCTTGTAAGTACTTTATATATGTTAATTCATATAATTTTCATAACCCTGAGAAGCAATATTATTATCTTTTATTTTAGAGTAGAGAATATGGAGCCTTTAAAAGATTAGGTAAATTGTTCAAGGTCACAGACTGGGAAGCTGGGACTCAAGTCTTTTGTTCTGACTTAAAAGCACACAGAAAAAATACAACCTAACATTTAATGAATTTTCTTTGTCAGAACTATCCCCTGGTTCCTCTCGGAAGACACTTTTCTTTGTAAATCCAACTGTGGTCAATTCCATATGTTGGCTTTCCCCCTAAAACTTTTGCTTCCATACCTCTCACCAAGATCTTTTCTTTAAAATCTGTTTCAAACTGTCTTTCTCGAGAAAGTCTTCTAGCTCAGCACAATTTGATTCTGATCTCTTCTTATTCCTTCAGCAATTATCTGTGTCAGAGATGGCCAATGGCTCTCCAGGATCCGGACCCCGCCTCCTTCCCTTTCAACTGCAGGTACGTAGCAGTATTTCCTACCCTTTCTTGCTGAGAGATGTGGCCATTTGTCTGAGTTCAGGTTAATGGGATGTGAGAGTACAAGATGGATGCAATCACTGAGTAAAATAAAGGGAAAATCATATCCATGTAGATTTTCTTTCTACCCCTTCCTGCTGGGAAATGGCAACAACTGGAGTTTAGTCTTGGACCAAGATGGAAGCAGTATGTTGATGATAGCTGTGTTGCTTCATCAGCCTTTGCTCCAGAATGACCACATGAAGCAGAGCCACCTAATCACCCTGGGCCATTTGCTTGTCTTTGGACTGTCACATAAAAGAAAATACTTTTCTCTCTCCTCTAAGTTCCTTACTGTGACTTTATGACAGAAGATCAGTCCTTGCCATACCCAACAGACTATCCAAAATGCACCTGTCATTCTCCACTTTTTTGTTTCTTTAGTCAGGTATGTGTGTTAATCACTCTGGGAGAAGATACTATATTGAAATTTTTTTTCAAAAGTTATTTAACATTTCTGAGCGTTGGGTCATTATCTGCTATTTAAAAACAGAAAGATAAAAATATGTCTATATCTCACATAGTGGGTTTTCTGTTTTCCTTCTCATGGGTAGATTATAAAGGACTTGATGACAAGGGCTACAAACTGTAATGCTTTTTAAAAACTCTCTCAAGCAGCAGTTATTATAAATATCTTGATTGCCACAAATATAAAACCATATATTAACTAAAGAGAAAATAATCCATTCAAAATTTTGTTTTAGTCCAGGACTCTGAATACCAGCATTTTCAAAGACATTAAGCAAATGTTTTACACTTTTAAGCCTCAAGTAGAGTTAACAAGCTCTTTAGTTATCATTTTTGTTATTGAGATGTTGATATTATAGCAAATCTTGGTTCCTGTCTGTAAGATACAGTGGGCAAGAGTATAAAAAATGGAGTAAATAGAGCTTACTTTCTGACCCCCAGAAGGCACACATCCTGAATGATATATAGTAGATGATTATTTATTAAGACAGAAAGATACCAGATGATATATATAAAGCACCTAAGAAATACATAGAGTTCATTTCCTGGTGAATGTAGCCTTGGGGTGGGTGTGTGTGTGTGCGTATGTATGTGTGTGTGTGCGCATTGACGGGGATGGAGAGGAAAGGGGATGTAGTCTTACCTCTTGGAGGGATTAGTTGGCCTCAAGTGCATGGGTGTTACTGTTTCTAAAGTTGAAACTGGAAAACAGAACCCTCCTACTCTTGCTGCCTACCATGAGAAGTTGCTTTTGCCTATATGGGAAAAGCATATGCCCCATACACTCATATTCCTTTGTAGTCAAAGACCACTGAATAAGCAACTGCTGTTAAAAACATAAAACCACAAGCTATTATTAGCCATTATGCATCACTGATATAGCATTCAACAAATGTTCATATAGTGTATGTTATCCACAGAGCAAAAGCAAAGAAGAAAGAAAAAAAAAGCACAATTCTAATTAGATCTAAAAATGTATCCCAAATGGGCTTCTAATCACTCATCGTCTTCGCTCTGTTGCCTTTTGAAGTGCCTCAGAGGCATTAAACACTTCACAAGAGAGGCCATAGGTGACATATTTCCTCATTCTTCCCAGTTCTAGACAGCAGCTCACACACATCACAACATAAAGGTCACAAACACAGACAGATGCCTGTTCAGAATACAAATGTTGTTGGACTTGTTTTTCTCCGAGGAGCCCTCTATCCCAGTGAGTTGTAACAGCAATACGGTTGGCAGTTTGTCCTGTAATGTGTCTGGCAGTGCCCTATTGTCTACTCTGAGATTTGAATTCACACAAGGTGGGCTTCACAGGACCAAGGACTGTTTAATAATTTGACAATTAACTCAGTAGCAAAAGTAGCCTTTGAGATCACCGACTCAGCCTCCCAATTTGTACCACGTCCCTCACAGATGCCATCTGGCTTGTGCTTGAGTGACTGGTTCCTAGGGGGCTCTTTGTGTTTGCAGCCAGAAGGCAGGAGGCAGTTGCTGAGTTTCTTGGGACTCCAGACAACCTAAACTCTAGAACTGTCTGCATTAGCTAGCATGGATAATCTGGTCAATCTGGACAATTTGGTACTTGACACTGAGTTTGTATCTTCCTGCTAAGTGTCTGGGCAACTGAAACTAAGTGAGGACACCCCAGGAGAGAGAAGTCAGGGAGTCCGGTGAAGGGGGACAGGACTGGGAGAAAGCACAAAAGCAGCAATGGAAAGAGAAGACGAGAACACAGAGGAGACAGATGTGTGGAGAGAGAGAGGTGAGTAACAGAACCAGAAAGAAGCTCTGATGTAAAAAAGGCTGCTCTGAAAACTGATAGGTTCCAGGAAAATGAAGTCTTCTTGTAGGTGATCCAGAAAAGGCCCACTACTTTGTTTTTGCTAAAAGAGCACTGTGAACTGGAGTGAGTGTGGTTTCAAATATAAGCTGTTGTGTTTATTAGTGTTGACAACTCAAGGGCAACTTAGCAGTGACTATCAAAACTTTAAACATATGTGCTAACTGAACAACAATCCCACTGTTAAAGATTTATCCTTCAGATAAATAAAGGCAGAGCTCTATGTACGATGACGTTCAGTGATTTGCTTGGAGTTGCAAAAACTGCAACCACTCAAATGTGCATTAAGAAGGAACTGGTAAAATAATCATGGTATGTGCAAATATTTAAAAGAATGAAGTAGATCTACATGTGCTGGTGTGGAAAGGGGTTTGCACTGCATTCAGAATAAAGCAGGTTGCAGAATATAATCTTATACTAAGATGCCATTTGTGAAAAATGTAGATAGAAATGTATGTGCATATATTTGTTTGCATTTGCACTGGAAATATCAGAAAGGATAAAAAAAGAAACTCTATCTCTAGAGTTATTTTTGTTGGGGATGGAAATTTTGTTGGGAGATTTTAATTTTCCATTTTATAACTTCTCTTCCTTCTGACTTACCTTCACCAGCTGATTGCTGGGGTAATGGAACACAGAATTCACTGGCCACACATGACAAAGAATACAGACTTGACAAAAATAGTTCAGCAAAGTCACTAAACAAACAACAAATCTAACAATAAACATAGGATTGTACAAATAATTAATAAATCAGTGAGAGTAAGAAAGAAGAAGAAATACAGGGTGCATGAAATCAAAAGATACTGACTGAAAATGTTTTTTGCTGATATAATGTGATTTTTTCCCTCCAATAAACTGTAATTGTGTGCCAAAGTAGCGCTAAGGGGTTTTTCAGCATTGGTGGTCAAACAACCGAAGGTGTATAATGAGCATTTTCTCAGACTTACCAATTCCTTTAATCAGGTGGCAGTTTGGAAGATCTACGGATTCTACTTCTCTGGAGGCTTTAAGTCGATTCCTGTTTAAAAAAAAAAATCTATCTGTTTATGTATTCCCTGCTTTGTAGCAGAAAGGGTTTAAAGAGGCTTACAGCAATACATAAAACACAGCATAAATCTAAAGCAGATAAAAGAGAGAAGATGGAAAAGCAAGGATAGGAACATAAAATAGCACCAGAAAGTTAAAATAAAAATGCATATCACAAAGTTTTATATGTGGACATGGGTCCTAAAAGGAAGCCAATAACTCAGAAAATACAACGTGGAATGCAAGTTCCTAGGCAAATGTACACATGGCACCAGGTCCCATTTCACAGCTCTTGTGTTGTGGGAAGAGTTTCAGATGTAGAACCAGAGCCCTGTCTTCCTTTTCAGGACCCAGAGGAGCTGAAAAATGCTCAGAGCTTCAGCAGAATGACATGGTGACTGAAAGGAGGCTAAGAGAAAATGGCAAAGTTCAGAGCCCAGCTCACAGAAGACACCCCATAAAAAGTTATTAAGAAATCAGTGGAGAAGGTCCCATCCCCATCACTATTTATTGGGGTAAGAAGGCTGGAGAGCAACAACTACTCTAGCAAAACTACTTGCTGTTGCTGTCTCAAAAAAATGAAAGTGAAGAAATAATGAGAAAATGCTGAACTCTAATAAATCATCTTCCCATCTCCTTCCCACCCTGGAGTAGAGGGCCACCAAGCAAGGTGGGCAAACACATCTGGGTTCTGTTGTTCTGAAGGCTCTCCCTCCTCTCATTGTCTCACCTTCTCTTTCTGTTCTCTACATCCATAAATTATGACAGTTGTGCTTGCGGGGTAGTTTACATTTTTCGAAGTGGTTCACACATACCACATATTTAAGAGACAAAATGACAGTTTGCCACTTGGCCCTCTCCTATACATATCCTTGCCAGCTTCTGACTTCTAGATACTGAATATGGGGAGGGCTACTGGTTTCTCTGCAAAATGGAAGAAGCCTAGGCCTAGATTACCCAGAATTACCAACAGGTGGTGGCAACTATATATTTTGGCAATTCGTACGTATATATGAAAGTTTCTAATTAAAGTGTTAGTCATTATGTATTTGGAATCATATAAATCAAAGTGTTATATTTCTTGAAATGATAAAGGAATAAAGCAATAAAACAAAAACAAATGAATAAATATATAGATATAAAATATCTATATAGATATCTAGGTTAAAATATCTACATAAATATATAAACATAAATATATAAACTATATAGATATAATAGAAAATTAAAAATTAAAATTAAAAACAAAGCAATAAAAAATACAATAAATCTTACATCTATGAGTCCTTAGAGTGATTTAAAGGGAAAAACAAGTAAAATTAGCCTAACATAAGTCAGATCAGTAATACTAGAGATGAGGATGCTGCTGCTGATACTCATGGGTGGTGAAAGGAAACCAATAATAAGAAGAACTAAAATTGTTGAGCCTGCACTGTACTATGTGATTTACCTGAATGAATTCATCTAATTATTAGAACAACTCTAAGAAGTGGGTATCGTTCTCGCTATTTGAGAGATGAGGAAAACGACTCTCCTGAAGTCCAGCACACGGCTAGGAAGTCCCACTCTGGCATTGACTGACATTGTATGATTTTAGAAACAGATGTAAATTTAAGTCAGTAGGTCACAGCTACGTTTCATCAACTTTCTGTATCATGTGTTGGTTTGGGTGTCAGTTCCATTCAGCTTACTATGATGCCCATTTGGCAAAACAAAGTAGGTGTAATGAGGACTACCATCTATCTTTTTCAAAGGTAAACTGTATGGATGAAATAAAGTTCAGGTGTGTTTGAACACTTTGATATGGAGTGTTTTTCAGAGTCAACTTAGGTTTGCATCAATGACTGATGATTACACTTTGTTAATAGAGCAATCTTCATCAGCTAGTTTAGTTGCACAGTATCATCTCTAGATATGCAGACTGCCTACTATTAAAACTGAAGAGGAACACAAGGACTGTGCATAACTTTCAGTTAATCAAATCATTTTTTCTTGTCTTTCCTTTATGATAAAAGAAAGAGGATTTTGCTTCTGTCCTTTATGGCCCATCAAGACTTTCAAAGTCTTTTGTTAGAAAACTACCAGGCTTTTTGCCTGGCAGAGCTATCAGTTCTCCACTCATTAGCAGACTTCTGTGTTCCAGAGTGGCAGACCCTATTAGCTAACAAACCTCAAGCCATTCTCATCCCCTTCATTCTTACTCCTTTCCACTGCAGAGATGGGCAAGCCAAATATCTGCTTCCAGCCTCCTCTGTATTTAAGGGGTAATCATATGACCCAGCCTTTTGGGAAAGATAAATTTATTCCTGATAGAAAAGGCAGACACAAGAAGAGAGCTAACTGGCATCACTCCTCCCTTCTTCATGATTTTTTTAAATTGAAGTATAGCTGGTTTACAATGTTGTGTTAATTTCTGGTGAACAGCATATTGATTCAGTTATACAAATATATATTCTTCATCATTTTAGATTATTACAAGATTGAATATAGTTTCCTGTGCTAAACAGTAGGACCTTGTTGTTCACCTATTTTATATATAGTAGTTAGTATCTGCAAATCCTAAACTCCTAATTTATCCCTTCCCACAACACCTTTCCCCTCTAGTAGCCATAAGTTTATTTTCTGTCTGTGAGTCTGTCTCTGTTTTGTAAATAAGTTCATTTCTGCCATTTTTTTAGATTCCACATATAAGTGATATCATATGGTATGTCTTTCTCTGTCTGACTCCACTTAGTGTGATAATCTCTAGGTCCATCCATGTTGCTGCTAAGGGCATTATTTTATTCTTTTTTATGGCGGAGTAATATTATATATATATATATATATCTCACACCTTATTTATCCAATCCATCTGTTGATGGACATTTAGGTTGCTTTCATGTCTTGGCTATTATAAATAGTGCTGCTATGAACATTGGGGTGCACGTATCCTTTTCAGTTGGAGTTTTCCCCAGATACATGCCCAGAAATGGGCCTGCTGGATCAAATGGTAAGTCTATTTTTAGTTTTTAAAGGAATCTCCATACTGTTTTCCATAGTGACTGCACCAAATTACATTCCCCCAACAGTGTAGGAGGGTTTCCTTTTCTCCACACCCTCTCCAGCATTTATCATTTGGAGACTTTTTAATGATGGCTATTCTGACTGTATGAGATGATCCCTCATTGTACTTTTGATTTGTGTTTCTCTGATAATTAGGGATATTGAGTATCTTTTCATGTGCTTCTCGGCCATCTTTATGTCTTCATTGGAGAAATGCCTGTTTACATATCCTCATTTTTTGATTGGGTTGTTTGTTTTCCCTTCTTTATGATTGGACCATACATGTACTTAGGACTACAGTAACCATTCAGCATCCTTAACGCAACAAGTATGAGGACATAAAGCCAAGACTGGAAGATAAGGAACAAAATATCAGAACTTAGTTCCTTGATATGATCACCGACTCAGTGGAAAAGCTTTAGAGCGACTCACCTGCAGAGTGTGTATCACGTGAAAAAACCAAGCTCCTATAAGTATAAGCTACCATTAACTTGATGTATGTTACTTGCAGCTGAAAGCACTCCTAATTGATAACAGATTTTTAGAAGTTTGGAGAATATACAAGAAAAAGTTATACAAACAAACTCTTTGTAGTAGCAGATCAATAAGCCTAAATACATTCATGCCAGAAACAGACAAATAAAGAAATGGTAAAAGCACAAATAAATGATATTTTTGCTGCAGCCTATTTGCTCCCTAAGACTATGTCCACAGTATACTTATGAACATACTAGATCAGAGATGGCATGGCTGTTGCCACTCTGCTGTCACACAGACATTGCTAATCAATTACAGCACTCTCTTCCTTTAACCCAGGGCCAGCTCAGACACAATGTTCCAGGCCACCAGTACCAGTTTATTAAAATGGACACTCAGAACGAAAGCTATTTGCCTTCTCTGTTCTAGATTCCTTTTGCTTTTCTCACTTTCTTTTTCTTTTTCATTGGACTTTGGTTATTTTCCTTTTAGTTATAAGTATATCATATGATAGATATAATACAGGAAAAAATGTACACTGTCTTCTTTCAACCTAGCCAGAAATCATTCCTCCAATGACCCCCACCAGAAATATGTACGTCAAGGCTCTTAGTCTGGGGTCCAGTAACCTTCATGGAATCCATGGGTAAAATTCAGGGATCTATGAACTCAGATGGGGAAATAAATACATCTTTACTTAAATGTCTAACTGAAACTGACTATTTCTTTTGATGATAAGTGTAGGCAACAAACCAGAGAGCTTTCTACTGGCAGCACTCGTGACTGTCACTAACAGAAATCACAGATATCGTTTCACTACATTTTAGTTGTTGTAGATATCTCAAAATACCATTTATACTCATCCTTGCATCACAGTTTCTACTGTGAGGTATTCAACTACTGCTAGATCTATTTAAGGCTTTAATAAAGAAGGTCGTGTTATTATATCCTATATTAGATTTTTAAAAATAGTCTGGCAAAAGAATTTAAGTATTAAAATTAGTATTAACTTGAATAGTATTTAAGTTTGGTTTGTAATCCTATTTATTTTATTTTATGCATTTAAAAACATGAGGCTGAGAAGGAGTCAAAGCTTCACCAGACTGCCAAAGGAATCTATAGCACAAAAGTCCAAGAACCTCTGCTCCAACATCATTGTCATCACAGGTAAGTTTTATTGAGCACACTGTTCTAGCACTTTACAGGAATGCATTCATTTAGTTTTTACAGCCCTGCTATGGAGCATATAGTATTATTATCCCCATTCTATAGATTAGGACAGTGAGGCATAAAAAGGTGAAATAAAAAGTCAAGGTCTCAGGTAAATAATGGAGCAATTCAGGCTATCTGGCCACAAAGCATGAACCCTTAACCAACACTCATTACCATGAAATGAGTAATCTCTATTACTTTCATTCTGGAAAAGGCATTACCCAACCAGAGCAGAATGAGACAGGGGTGGTTAGTTATTATTTGCCTTATTGTGTGGTAACAGTAAGGATGCACCAGTTTGGAGTGGAAACATGCCTTGAGCAAACTGGGAACACAGTGTTACTGTCAGGTTTGTGCAATATCTCACTGCCTTTGAATTTACATACCACTGATGGGGCTTTATCTTTCCCATACAGACTTGTAAAACCCCTTGGAATTCACTCCTTGGGCCCCTGTAATGCTCTTACTTAGCTAAGAATTTGTGCTTAGGCTTGTAAAGCTGAGGAAGATTTGCTCCAATAGCAGAGAAGCGAGGAGGCTGTGGGGAAGCTGGAGCAAACTGCATGGGGAGTCAGAAGAACAGGCTTAGAGGACAGGCTCAGTACTACCTATTGAACTAGTTAACCGCTCCAAGTCTCAGTTTACTATGTATAATATAGGCAGGAAGACATATATGAAGACTGAATGAAGGCAGAAACATAAAAGGGCTTTCATTCCAAATGTCAGTAAATGTACGTTTTAGTTTAATATAAAGATATATATATATAAATATATATATAAATACATATAACACTTTGAACATGAAGACTAACACACGGTAGTCACACAATAAATGAGGAGGATGGTGGTTGAAAAAAGAGGCTGCCCCTTCAGAGGTGCTCAAAAGCAGACTGTCTAGGTTCTTGATGGAGCAGTCATAAAAGGTGGTAGGCAATAAGCAGAAAGCTCAGAAGCTTGTTTTTGGGGTTCCTGCCCAGATACAGGTCTCTGAAGTACTTAAGCCTCATGATTCATTCAAGGGTGTGTGCTTTGCAACTGGGAGCACTGGCCTGGGGATATTTGTATATTTCTATTTTCCCCTTTATTGTTTAACTAGGGAGGAGTGGGAAAGCTGGATGTGATTCTCCTCTGGGAACCTTAGCCAGTTGCAGTTCAGAAGGGAAGAGACAACTTTGATTCCACTTATCCATCCAGGACGTGCTTATACTAAAAAATTATTCATCGTTCATCTGAAATCCAAGTTGCAGTTTAAGTGGGCACCCTGGGGGAGAGAAGTATCTTCAGCGCCAAAGTGCCATCTCTAAAAATAGAATAATGAAATAGCAGGCACCAGATGAGAGCAAAAAACAAACTAAAAACCTGTTTTTGAAGAGCCTTTCCTTATGTAGAGGTGAGAACATGCTGCTTTTCAAAATATTCTATGGGTCTGAAAGGAGAAATGCTATGCATTTGAGCACTCCACCAAACTCCGTAGACAGCAGACACTTGATATTCTGCAATCATAGGGTTGCCAGATAAAATGCAAGACGCCCCATTAAATTTGAATTTCAGATAACTAATAAATGATATTTTAGTACAATTATGTCCCAAATATTGAACAGGATATGCTTATAATAAAAATGATTTGTTGTTTATATGAAATTCAAATTTAACTGGGTTGTCCTACATTTTTTTGTGTTAATCTACCCACCCATCATTCATTCCAACATTCTCACATTAGCCAATATAGGATTTCAACTGCCCGATGAGGTTACCACCCTATGAAGTCACTGCTCAATAAAGCTTATTATAGTCAAGACATTATAAAGAAAAGATGCATTAAATTATAAATTACCTATCAGATGCGTTCTGTGTAAATAAACTTTATTTACTTTTTCTTAGGTTTGCAACTACATTTATCATTTAAAGGGACTTAAATTTAAAACCTTAAGATTAGTAAGAAGAAAAAGTTGATGGTTAATAGAGAAAACTTCACCTTATGGAAACACTGTGGTCTGAACTTTAGGGAAAACTTAATAAGCTTGAGAACTTCAGTGGTCTTACCTTTGAAACTGAGAGCTGGACAAATCATACAGTATCATCCAACTCAGGCATGTTCCACAGAGCAGGATGGAAAATATATACATGACAATTAAGCTCAACATTACGTTTCTTACTGGTAAATGTTCCTCCTCCAACTCTAACCCTTCCTGCCACACAGACACTGTTCCTCCTCTTGGCATCCCTTTGTCAGCCGATGAAGCTACTGCTAAGACAGCAGAGCTAGAAATGCTAGTGTCACTTTTGACTTACCCTCGTCTCTAGGGTTCCAGAGTTTGGGCCCCAGTTCGTCTCTCCCAACCACTGCAATACTTTAGTTTCCCCAGGTCTATTTGCTGTCTATCCTGGTACTTGTCAACTCTAACTGCATATTACAATTATCAGGAGAATTTTTAAAAATAAAAATTACTCATGCCTGGGCCCCACCCAGACCAACGGAATCAGAATTACTACGGGGTGCAGCACAGACGGCAGCCCTCCAGGATACCTTAAGGTATAGCCAGGACTGAGAACCACTGCCCTACCCTAATCTAGCCTCCCAGGTCATCTCCACACAGCCCAACTGACTTAGATGGTTTCAACAGATTACTGTTTAAAAATTAAAACACACACGACAAACATCAGTGGTTCCCTTTTGCCTAATAAAGCAGGCCCCAATTTTTCAACTTAACCTTTAACCATCTCAAAACCTATCCTTCCCCCATCCCTACTGTTCTCATCCCCTAACTTTATGCTCCCCGGAATCCATCTATCGCTAGGAGCCAGACCTCCCCGTCCTTTCTCTTTTTTCACCAATGCACTATCCATCTGGGATGGTCTCCTTCACCCCACACGTGTTTCACGCATCCTTCAAGGCCAATGTCAATGTCTCTTCCTCCTAAACTGCACCTTCCGGAGTTGTAATTTTTCCTCCTTAAGCCTACAGGGGTTCGTTTGTAACTCTCCTGATCATCCTGATTTGTTGGATTTCACTCCTTCCTTGCAATAGAGTAAACTTCTTAAGGGTTAGACTGGTGTCTTACTCTTATTACAGGAGTCTAAGAGAGCACATTTCTGGAATTCTTTTGCGTAAGGCTTACAAAATTTGAGTTGATATAGACTATGCCATCTGCCTACCCGCGTTTTTTTCATTATAACTAAAATGTGATACGGAGTAGGCTTGTCCTGTTTGGCATTCTGGCTTCAGGGTTCCCGGGCAGAGAGAGAAATAAGGAAGTGATGTAAAAACAGTGGCTGAACATCTCAAGTTTCTTTCATCTACCGCGCCAAGATTGGGGAGCAGTGGAAGTTCCTCAAACTGCAGGGGGAGAGATGGAGAACAACTTTATTAAAGACAGAGGCAGGTTTGGGCAACAAAGAGCAGCAGCACTAATGACCTGAAATAAATCTTTATAATTAGTTTCAGTGCATGAGTAATAGTTTTGTTTTTAAGTTAAAGTACTAGGTTTGTCCTTGATTAAATTACCAAGCACTTTCGCCTGTCAAAATAGGTAGAAAAGAACTCTGTGAGCACTAAAGGTTTATAAACTTTCTAGTAAGTCTCGCGATTCAGCCCAAACTGTGCGGGGTTTGCTGGAAGCTGGGGGTTGGGGTGGAGGCGCTCCGTCGGCCGGGCAGAGCAATGCCGGATTCCTGCCCAGCTGCGGCCCGGGGCGCGAGAGTTCCTGCTGGGCCGGAGCCTTTGCCCGCAGCCCCGGCCGCCCAGATCCTGGGGACCCGAGAGGGCCCCCTACCTACCTGAGCGCCAGGAACCTCTCGCCCAGGAGCGCCACGGCTATCCCCAGCAAGCTCAGAGCCAGCAGTCGCCCCATCGCGCGGGAGCCCCGCCGCCTGTCTCGGCCGGGCCGGGGAGCACTGTGGGCGGCGCCTGCGGTCCCGCTCGGTCTCGCGGGCAGCGCTCCGCCCCGAGGCGGGCGAGCCGGGCTCCAGCTCCCGGCCGCGGCGGCTCCGCCCTCGGCCCGGGCCTTGGCCTTTGTCACCACAAACCTACCTCTTCTGACACCTTGCCTGGACGGGGAGCTGACTTCTCACGCCACATTACGCTCAGGGTGTGACACTTTGAATTCCTTCACTCCCTTTTGCAAGCAGACAACCTCACAGGCATCTCCAGCAGCCCGCATGCCTTTCTCAGTTCTCTAAACGTCAGAGACATTCCTTACGCCGTAGTCTGGTATGAAATTTCGGGAGGACAGTTTTTAAGTGTTTTTTTGTTTTTAAATTACAAGAAAAAATACTGGGTCATGTCTTGTACAAGTCATGTTGGAATCACTGCTTTTTATAACAGGATGTAGATAGGAGGAAGGAAACATCCTGTTTCTAAGTAATGCTTCATCTAGACTAGAGACCTAAAAGCTTGGACGCTGTTTTTAATTTAAATTCAGTTTATGGGGATAAGAGCAAAAAACAAACAACAAACAAACAAACAAACAAATCTCTTTAAATTTAACAACCATGATATGAATAAAGAGAGAACTGTGAAAGAAACTTCCCCATTAAGATTGAGACAATTACAATAAATGAGTATGGCTGAAATAAGCTTCTGATAGTTGCCAGTACTTAATTGCCACTCTACAGTATGTAGGCAGAAATGGTCACAATTGCAGTTTTCAACAAACATCAGTTTATAAACAAACAGTAAATAAAAGCAGATGCCAGTTTCTTACCTGCTCTGTACCCAGAAAAAGGGGAGGAAAAAAAAAAAAAACGACCGCTCTGCTTCTGTATGTGTGTGTCTCTGATCTGGTCCTAAGGGATATTAGGTTATATTGCATGGTAGACAGAGAGCAAAATAGTTGTCCTTCGAAAGCCCAGGAGGCTTACCTTCTGTGTCATGGACCCTCTGGCAGTAGTGAACCTACAGATACCTTCTCAGAATAGCATTTATAACTGCATAGAATAAAAGGCATAGGATTGCAAAGGAGACCAATTATATTCAAAATCAATCATCAAAATATTCTTTTAAAAGTTTGTAGTATAGTAATGTAGTAGTTTAATATATGCTACATTATTAACACATTAAATAACAATTTCTAGCACCATTCTTTCAAATAGTGATGAGTCTAAATGTTATTTCAAGGAATCTGCAAGACTGTAATGAAGTAATGAAAATAACTGTTATTTCCATTAGTAACAAAGTCACAAGCATTGCTAATGCTTCTGAGGTTTGTTTTCTACTTTCATAATTGAAGGAAATGCTAAATTCCATTGGAAATCAAGTTTTTTTTTTCCTCGTTCAAGGTCGTCAAGGCCATGAACCTTCTGGAGTTCTATCCACGGACCACTTCAGTTAAGAATTTCACTAGTTACGCTATGACTTGGTACATATGGATGAGATCTCTTCTCTAGGAATTTTTTTAATGTCAATCTTTGGGGAAAAGAAGAATCTCACATATGAAATCAGAATTTATAATGAGCACCTAAAAGAAAGGTCTTGGGACTATCACCAGGGCTTCTGTCTTAGACCTGAGAGTCTTGTTCCAAGACTTCTGGATAGTGACCAGTACATAAAACTATGCCTTGTGGACTCTAGGTCAGGAACTAGGCTCCAATGTCTTCCACATGTGTCACAACATGAATTGTAAATAAGATTACCTTATTGTGTCCTGTTTCCCTTTTGCTATTCCTAGACTTCTTAAAAAGTCATGTTCTTAAAAATTCAGCCTGGTTTCAGCTGAAATTAAAGGGTTAAAAGTCTGTTTCTTTCAGGATGTACTCAGGATAGCAAAACACAGCTCTTCTGCTGACTCTCCCTTCTTACCTGGCCTGTGGCAGACGTCATTAATTGACTCTACCAATGTTTCTCACTAAACCTAGGCTTGTCCTCAAATCTTTTCAGAAAACAGCAGAAGAAAAATTAAAGTCCCTGAGGTAGCCATGACAGATCTCAATTGAGGATGAAGCCTACTCACCATCTTGGGCACCAAGGAGACCAATGCCTGGGGCTTGGTATGGAGGCATTTGTGGTAAAAAGCAGGCATTCAAGTCTGGTAAAACCTTCCAAACCTCAGTCTCAGAAAAAACACTTGGAGATGAATTAAATCTCAGTTTAATTTTATTAACTTGATCAGTGAGTTTATCAAACTTGATCTTCTAATTCCCCTATACTCTGTGAAGCGTACTATAGCTCCATTACTCGTTCTCTGAGTGTTGCCCTGGAAGCAACTTCTGCAAAGACAGCCCCATTCTCATCCCCATCTCTACTGCCATGCCTGGGCTAGGAAGCACCTTTACTGACAGATAGGTGGGGAAGAGATACATTTTCTGATTTGGAAATCAGAACCCTAATTTCTCCATTGTAGGAGGATGGAGAAGACTGGCCATGACATTTTATAGTATATATGGGTGGTTGTATTTTATAGTACAGTTTAGCAATCTTTTGAGATAACTGGGATTTATAACCTACACCAAGAACCTAACCCCACACTTATGTGTTTCATGGGAGAAACAAATAGCCAAGTTACCCAATACAAACAGATTTGTTTTGGAACTTGTTTGTAGACTGGCAGCTCCTTACACTTGGTATGAAAACAATATTGCTCAAATAATAACATATAACTAGTTTATAATTAGAAATCAATGGTTGTTAAGCAAAATTTCAGAAATAATAATAGCTTTTATCCATGCTTCTCAAACTGCATGTGAAGGACAGTTTTCTTTGCCTTTGTAAAGTACAATGAAAATGAATTACTAGAAAATGAAGTAAAAAATGAGGCACGAAAAAAACAAACCCGAATTTTTTATTATTTGATTCAACAGATGTAAAATTATGTTGTAAATTTCAATAACAGTTGCTAAATGCTTACTTTCAAATTTTCATACTTATCTCACCATGGACCAGAGACAAAGCATTCATTGACCAAAAATGCTTTTTGGAGTACATAAGTGGACTGCCTTTCATAATTGTACATTTAACTCTTTAAACTTCTTTGCAGTATATTATCATGTGTTATATTCTCAGTAATTTGTGAAATAGGTTTTTCATGATTATTGTCATTTTATGTAATATATGTTGGGGAGTTGGTCCCTCCACATCCTTTTTATTTCCCTCATTTCCTTACCTCTTTTTTTAAAAAAAGGAAGCAGATTCTTAGATCTTTTAACACAAAACTACATGGAGAGATGTTATAAAAGATGACTGTTATCAGTAAGCAAAAGAAAGATTTGCTTTGTAGATGCTTCACTCTAGGGGTTCTTGGAGGGTAAAGGAGACCTCCCCATAACCAAGCCACTTCCTGAGAATTCCAATACGTAAAAAAGTGAAGAAATGCCATAAAATAACAGAAAAATGGTTGTATATATTTTAAATTATTTATAGTCAACAAATTAACATTCTTCAAGTATTAGGTTAAACAATATGAACTTGCTGTTTGTAGAGGTCAAAAACAACAAATGTAAAATAGTGTTGTAATGTGTTAGTCACAAAATAATTACACATTTTGTAAAAAATAATTATTCCTGGTTTATTACAGGAGGAGTGGTCCAGTAATGGAATTCAAATTTAAAATGAATGAGTTTTTTAAATTCTAGATAAGAACAAGAAAGAGGAACAAGTGGAACCTGTGTTTGCATCCTGATGTTCTTGTCTGTGAAGAAAGCAGAGATATTGGATAACTTTAAATTTTCTTAAGATGCTAAAAGAAAAACAACACTGGGTAAGTTAAAAAAAAAAAAACACGAGTAAGCTTTTTCAGCTGTGTCGATGTATCTCTAGGACATTTGAAAAAGCAGTTTTGTTGGAGATAATGTTGGAAGTCAACCAGGTCGCCCACTAGACCCAAGCCTCTTTCTACAGAGAGTTGTAGCATTTACTACCTCTTTTCCAAGAGCAGTTGGTCCCTGGTTGGAGAGGACAGAGGGGTAGCAAATCCTGGGAGAGAGAAAAGCTGGGGAGACCAGCAACAAAAACTCCCAATCTCCTTCAGAGGCTGTGTATGGTCTGGACTCTATGGAGGAAATCAAGATATGTTCTGCCCATTCTAGAAAATGCACACATGTTTTCCATTGTCTAATAGCAATAATGTTTCTGGTTATCTATAAATAAATCATAGGGAAACCTCTTTCAGAGTAACTACCTCAGCTATTATTTATTGAACATTTCCTATTCCAACACATTTTTCATACACGACCTCATTTAATTTCCATAATAGGCATTTAAATTAGTTACTGTTATTATCTCCAGTTTATAAGTGATGAAACTGAGGCCAGAGGTTAATAACTCATGCAGGGTTACATACCTGGAAAATGGTGAAACCAGGGTCCAAAATAAGAAAAATTCGTATTAAGACCCCATTGCCACCCCTGATATATCTTTTAATTGTCAAGTTAAAACTTTTTTTGTTCATTTGCTATTTATGGTAAGAGCAGAGATGAGTGAGCTGTAGCAAGAGTTGTACAAAATGATCTCACGTCAGCTTTCCTGAAAGAATGTCTTTAAAATTGGGTTACCTTTTATACTTTTCCTCTGCCTGCTAGCATTACTTCACTTCACATTTATTGAGTATGTTCTCCATCTCCAGGCAATTACTGGAAATTCAAAATAAAGGAAGCGTACAGTCCTGCCTTGGTGGCAGTCATAGTCTAATGGGAGAAGAAGGCACCTGAACAAACGTGCGCAATGTTACGTTTCAAGGGTTAACAGCTTAAAGCCTTTTAAGGAAGGGAGAAACAGTCATGTTTCACAAAGGTCACTGATGGCTGTGGGAGAGAGATTTGGGTGGAGCCTACTTCTCAAGTGTCCTTGAGAGAAGCTGTGAACAAGGCTGAGGCAGTGGGGAAGGAGGACAAGGAGCAGATTTAAGGAATTTCAGAGACTAAGCAGGTGGGAATGAGTGACTGATAAGATGTAGGGGGAAGGAGGAGTTGAGGATGACTTGGGTGAATGGAGATAAACTAACTGGGATGGGAGAGGCACAGATTAGGGTGGCATGGACAGGGGAAGATTGATGAGCACATCTGATATGCTCCAATCTCAGAAGGCAATTGCAGACTAGTTTCTAGTGCTCGGGAGCGAGGTCTTATCTGGACACAAAGACTTGATGTTCACTAGCAGAAGAGCACAGCAGGCTGCCGAGAGGACCCTCAGGAAGATTTGAAGTTGCAGCCTGAAGTGCAGTGATGTATGTAAAAGTCCTAAGTGGCTAGGAAGCAGGTTGACAAGTGGGAAGTGGGATGGAGAGCTAGGAATTGAACTGAGCTTTGGGGATCACGTTAAACTAGGGAAGGCAGGTACTGGCATAGAGGTGGCCATTTCCTTTTCTCCTGAATCTGAATGTGGCCTTGAAGTTCTGCATATCCCCTTGCTCCAGGCAGTCATGCCCTGACCAAAGAAAAATGAAACCTGTTTGCTATCCCTTTATAGGGACTGGGAACAATGGATGGTGGAGGTGGTGGAGGATTAGAAAGAAATCTCCAGAGTTATCTGTGCTTGGCTTAAGACAGCTTTCTCCTGGCCTCTGTACTTCCACTGGCAAGAGTGACAAGGGAGCCCTGGAGAAACCCACTGCCTCACTTCTAATATCTGTACAATCTCATTAGGCCTTTGATCCCTATGTTATGTGGTCACTGTGAGAAGCCCAGGCTCCCTAGTCAACCTTCATCCTCCAGATTCTTCCCATATGTCTGGATCCCTTCTCCCATCTCCCTATCTTCTCCCACCCCCAAATAACAAAACACTTAAAAACACTTATGTTTTGTCCTCTGAAACTCATAGTCAATCATTAACAAAACCCCCTATATTCTCAAACATCTTCTTTAAATATTCTCTTCAACTTCCTGTGTGATCTATAGTCCTCCAACTGCAGGACACTTCCCATCTGTCCTAGATGGTTCTAGCTCCTGGCTCACAATCACCCCCTTTTATGCTACACCGCCAAAATGCTTGGTGATTTTAACATACTCGTGTGTAACCTTTCCAGACTCACCTTTTCAGCTTCTCCATCACCTTTCCTCCAATGACCCTGTCTCCACCCTACTTTGCCGCCTACTCCTATAGCTATACTTTGAGGTTTTGCCATTACCAGTAATCACATCGACTTCTAAAATCTCAGTTTTAAGATTTTACTTTCCAGCCACCATCTCTGATCTTTTAGTTCATACCTTTTGGTGCTCCACTTTTTGACAACTCTTTACCTGGTTTGAGGTCTGACACCTTTTTAAAACGGTTGCCTTTCACCCCACACACTCTATTTAATTCCACTTTGCATAGTGCTGATTCTCAGTTTTACTGAAATTGCATATATATAAATCCAGCTTTAGTAGATAAGTTTTTGCTAAGTTCTGAGGGTGACCATATACTCTTATCTAGTAAGAACGATTGAAAACAATTTTGGTAATTTCTTCAAATCGGTGAGTTTTCTGAAAAAATGCATGATTTCTTTCTTTGAGTACCCTTTCCTGCCATTTATTCTTTGTTCTGGTGAACAGCTTTGACTCATGCAGGCTGACAAAAAGGAGTGCAAGTGATAGAACTGGGCCTGCCACAGGAAACAAAGCAAGAGTCTCATGGTGGATTTCGGTTTCAGACGAGAGACTCAAAGCCCTTTCAAGGAAACATCCGAGGAACAGAAGTAAAGATTAGCAGATAATCAGATCCGGAGGCTAGTCCTTGACATTGTTGGGGACATCATGAACCTGACTGCAGCATTTTAACAAGTGGAAGCTGAAAGCAACCGCTGCTAGGGTCAGAGAATGGACAGTGATGGGCGGTGGGAGAGGTCAAGAAATTTCTTCACAGGGGTAACGTTATAAGGACAAGGAAACTTCTCACTCAGCTGATGCTTCCGTTTCCAGGGACTCCATCCCCTTTGCTAATGAACTACGTGTGTACAGCACAGACAAGCAGGAAGAATTTAGATTTTATTTGATATATTTTATTTTAGGAGAACAGACATGAGAGTCTTAAGGAATTACTTTTGGAGACCTGTTTCATTTTCTGCCTCTCATTTATTTTTCCTGCAAGCGGTGTTTTATTATTATTATCATTATTTCTTTTTAAGCCTGTGCATTTTCTTTTCATTATTGTATATTTCACAGAAGCTCTGGAGCTTTAATTTACCTGGGTGCCTTAGGGGAAAGATGAGCTCACTTTTGGTGTGGGAGTTATGGGCAGGTCTATTTCTTATTTCACGCTCAGATAGTGCTTATCATCTGTGTTTACTTAATATTTTATGACTTTAAAACATAATGACTGTTTACATGAAATATGATTAATTGCGGAGGTGGAAAGGGGGATGCTAAATTAAGTCCTCAGTGTTCTTTGTAGCCTTATATTTCATTTCCAAATACTTCTTTTACATTCCAAAATTTAAAAATAAATCTTGTGACTCTTCTAAGTGAGAAGAAATTGAAGTTACCTGAGTATCTTAAAAGTATAAAATGAAGCCAATTCTTGCAACATGAGGCACTGCATAGAGGCCCGTAAGTCATGAGAAATCACAAGAGTTTGTCTGGCAGGCCACTGGAATAATCAAAAATTCCTGGTGGAGGAAATTAGAATTGACATTGAGGAGCACACAGGAGGAAGAGATGAATGGGGACACTGGGCTCGTGGGGCCAGAGCCTCTGTTCAGACTCCAGCTTGGTTGATTGTCCATGAGTGCTGACAGCTGAACTCCTCCAGACCCAAGGGTAGCTCTGGAGCTGACCTGGGATGGCAGTTGTCCTCATCACCCCAAGGGTTACAGAAGAACTCACATAGGCTATCTCCTAAACCTTTGGTAAGCAACTTCTTGACACCACCAAAGAGGGAAACAGCAGTTTCCCTGCTTACATGAAATTTGTGTGTTTTGTTGATTTTAGGTTGGTGTGGCCACATATTGCGTTAGTGTTTGCTAATTCTACCCCTGTTATTAACTAGAAAAGAAATCATCTTCAACATTGAGGAAACCATTCAAAGTTTGAAGGAATTAGAGAGTGATACTGAGGAAAATTGGGAGTGAACAACTTAGATAAAATCAGTGGTAGATAGATGGCTAGAGAGATGCATGTTTAAAGAGGTAGATAATGAATCTCAGAGTCCACTGGAAGACATAGAAACATCCTTAGAGCTCTTCATTTGTTCTTCATGCCTGGGTCAATAGTGTGTAATGCACATGATGGCCTCCTGGGTGTCCCCAGACCTCCAAATTTTGGGGTTATCTTTCTCTTTAATATGTTTTTTAACTTCCTCAAACCCCGTCTCGTATGATCTACTGCTCCAAATCTTTCCAAAGATTCCTTGGCATGAAGTTCAGGGGCTTAGATCAGCCTTCTTTCTTGCTTACTTGGAATTCTCCACCTCTGCTCTGTGTCTTATTTCCTGTGTCTCTTCCCTTCCCTCCACCCTATATTATGCAACTCTCTTCCCTTTCCTTTAATGATCTACAAAGAACCATTAAGACAATTAACACACGTGCCACTGAAGATTCTGGTAGATGGGGGATGGAGGAGAGCCAATCACAGCACAGTCAAATAAACAGTATAAAAGTAAGTATTAAGTATCTTTGTTCTCCCTCTCCTTGTTCTAGCTCCCAGTCATCTTCATCACTGGATTTCTTTCTGGTCCTTGTTCCTCCTTGTGCACAGTTGTCTCACTATTTTGCTGGGCCATCGATCCATTTCGCCAGCATCTCTTTTCCTCTGGGGTTTCCAAGGGCAAAACCAGAATTCTCCATGTTTTCTTATTGTTCCTGGAGATCATCAGAGGATGTTTCTCTGTAAATAATCCCAACTGGCCTTTCAATAATTAATTGTACCTAACATCCTAACTGTGTGGAAACAAGTGGTCTTTACTGCCACCATCCCTAGATACTGCCCTCTGGTGTTGTGTCAGGAGAGAGCCACTGCTCATCTGGGGAATCCTGCATAGTTCAGTTATGCCCAGCCGTTGGGCATCTCACCTGAACAGCCTGAGGCTCTCTTTCTTCTGAGGCTTAACATGTAGGAGCAAAGGAGAGTTGGATCATATCATTCAGCTCCTGGTTCTGGTTTCCAGGTCTCCTGTGCTTGGCATGAAGTTTTGCATGTCATTTTAGCAAGGAGTTTTGTAATCCTATCAGATATTACTAAAGCCTTCACTAGGGAAGACAATATACATTACTGACCTATTTCTTAAGAAAAATAGTAAGAAATAAAATTTAAAACCCCATAATTTTACAAGCTAATAAACTTTTCTAAGCATAAGTTTTTAATAGATAGCAATAATTTAAATTAAATATCTCATCTTCCAAAAACCTTTGTATACAAGCTCCAGTGATGCCACTTTATTTTGCCTATTGTTCTTCAAGATAGGATGATAATTTTGAAAGGACTTTGAGCCAAGGACACTCCACTTCAATATTAGAATCCTCCCAGTTTTGCTCTAGTGTGAAATCTTAATGCTAAGGATTTTAGCTTTCTCTCTATTCTGCCTTCTCTTCCAGGCCATGACTCAATGTCTTGTCATTTCACACCCAACCGGTTGCAGGTTCTTTTCTAGCAAACAAACAAGAGTCTTAACTACTCAGGAGGAATTCTACCTTTTGCTCTTTGAAAATAGCAGGTTTTTTTCTCTAGGCTACACTTGGAAAATATGGCCTTGTATGTCAGTAGCTCCCCACCCCAGAGCCCTTTTTTCAAGCATGCTTTCCTACTTTCATTGATATTCCCTAAACTGTTATAGGATGTTTTACCCCTTGCCTTCATAATATTGACAAATACAACAAAACTCTCAACATGAGTACCAAAATTATATTCTGAGTCTTGTTTGTATTTTTTTAGTTTTACCTTTAGTTTATATAAAGCCTCTCAAGTAAGAACGTGGTTGGAAACAGTAGCGCTAGGAAAATGACTCTGTGTTAGTATGAAAGGGACAAGATTAACTCCTTCTGACAGACTCCCTTTGAGACACAATATAGAGTCAAAAGTATGTCAACCCCTGATTATTGAACCCAAATGCATACATATGACCTGACAAAGGATTTTCTTTAATTCATTTTTACTTATACAAGCGACACATGAACGCTCTCACACACAAAATACTTAAAAGTTACTGATAAAATTCTCTTGCCCTTTTTCCAAGGGAAAACACTTTTCTTAGTTTTGTATATATTCTTTTTGTTGTCTATTATTTTCTTATATGAGAACCTATAGAAACTTATGGGATTATTGTGTGAGTATGTGTTTACTAAACAATATTGTCAACTAGGGTTTTTTTTTTTCACTTTAATTTTTTTTTTACTGAAGTATAGTCAATTTATAATGTGTCAGTTTCTGGTGTACACCATAATTTTGTCATATGTGAACATACATATATTGATTTTCATATTATTTTTCATTATACGTTACTACAAGTTATTGAATATATTCCCTGTGCTATACAGAAGAAATTTATTTATCTATTTTATATATAATAGTATCTGAAATCTCAAAATCCTAATTTATCCCTCCTCGTTGCCTCTTCCCCCTGGTAACCATACGTTTGTTTCTATGTCTAGGAGTCTGTTTTGTAAATAAGTTCACTTGTACCTTTTTTTTTTTTAAGATTCCACATATGATTGATATCATATGGTATTTGTCTTTCTCTTTCTGGCTTACTTCATTTAGAATGACAATTTCCAGGTCCATCTATGTTGCTGCAAATGGCATTATTTTATTCTTTTTATGGCTGAGTAGTATTCCATTGTATAAATATACCACAGCTTCTTTAGCCAGTCATCTGTCAGTGGGCATTTAGGTTGCCTCTGTGTCTTAGCTGCTGTAAATAGTGCTGCTATGAACATTGGGGTGCATGTGTCTTTTGGAATTAGAGTTTCCTCTGGATATATGCCCAAGAGTGGGATTGCTGGATCATATGGTAAGTCTGTTTTTAGTCTTTTGAGGAATCTCCATACTGTTTTCCATAATGGCTGCACCAAACTGCATTCCCACCAACAGTGTAGGAGGGTTCCCTTTTCTCCACATCCTCTCCAGCATTTATTGTTTGTGGACTTTTTAATGATGGCCATTCTGACTGGTGTGAGGTGATAACTCATTGTAACTTTGATTTTCATTTCTCTGATCATTAGTGATATTGAGCATTTTTTCACGTGCCTATTGGCATTTGTATGCCTTCATTGGAGAATTGCTTGTTTAGGTCTTCTGCCCATTTTTGTATTGCATTGTTTTTTTTTTTTGTTGTTGTTGTTATTAAGTTTCATGAATTGTTTATATATTCTGGAAATTAAGACCTTGACAGTCTCATATTTTGCAAATATTTTCTCCCATTCTGTAGGTTTTCTTTTTGTTTTGCTTATGATTTCTTTTACTTTGCAGAAGCGTGTAAGTTTAATTAGATCCCATTTGTTTACTTTTGCTTTTATTTCTATTGCCTGGGTGGACAGCCCTAGGAGAACATTGCTAAGATGTATATCAGAAGATGTTTTGTCTATATTTTCTTCTAGAAGTTTTATAGTGTTTTGTCTTATGTTTAAGTCTTTAAGCCATTTTGAGTTTATTTTTGTGTGAGGGAGTGTTCTAACTTCACTGATTTATGTGCGGCTGTCCAGTTTTCCCAACACCACTTGCTGAAGAGACTCTTTTCTCCATTGTATATTCTTGCCTCCTTTTTTGAAGATTAATTGACCGTATGTCTGTGGGTTTATTTCTGAGCTCTCTAGTCTATACCATTGATTCATATGTCTGTTTTTGTGCCAATACCATGCTGTTTTGAATACTGTAGCACTGTAGTATTGTATGAAGTCTGAGAGGGTTATTCCTCCAACTTCATTCTTTTTCTTCAATATTACTTTTAAAATTCTAGGTCTTTTGTGATTCCATATAAATTTTAGGATTATTTGTCCTAGTTCTGTGAAAAATGTCTTGGGTAATTTCATAGGGATCACATTAAATCTATAGATTGCTTTGGATAGTATGGCCATTTTAGCAATATTAATTCTTCCAATCCAAGAGCGTGGGATATCTTTCCATTTCTTTAAGTCATCTTTAATTTCCTTAATCAATGTTTTGTAGTTCTCTGGGTATAAGTCTTTCACCTCCTTGGTTAGATTTATTCCTAAGTATTTTATTTTGGGGGGTGAGATTTTAAAGGGAATTGTTTGTTTACTTTCCTTTTCAGAAATTTCATTGTTAGTGTAAAGAAATGTAACTGATTTCTGTATGTTAATCTTGTATCCTACTACCTTGCCAAATTCTTTTGTCAGCTCTAGTAGTTTTTGTGTGGAGCCTTTAGAGTTTTCTATGTACAGTACCATGTCATCTGCATATAGTTACAATTTTACCTCTTTTTTTCCAATTTGGATCCTTTTAATTTTTTTTTCTTGTCTGATTTCTGTGACTAGGACTTCCAATACTATGTTGAATAAAAGTGGTGAGAGTGGGTGTCTTGTGCTAGATTTTAGCAGGAAGGCTTTCAACTTTTCACTGTTGAGTGTTATGTTGACTGTGGATTTGCCATAAATAGCTTTTATGTTAAAATATGTTCCCTCTATACCCACTTTAGTAAGAGTTTTTATCATAAATTGGTGTTGAATTTTTTCAAATGCTTTTTCTGCATCTATTGAGATGATCATGTCATTTTTGTCCTTTCGTTTTTTAATGTGGTATATCACATTGATTGATTTGCATATGTTGAACCATCCTTGTGTCCCTGGGATGAATCCAACTTGATCATAGTGTATGATCTTTTTTATGTGTTGTTGGATCCCATTTGCTAATATTTTGTTAAGGATTTTTCCATGAATGTTCATCAATGATACTGGCCTGTAATTTTCTTTTTTGGTAGTATCTTTGTCTGGTTTTGGTATCAGGATGATGGTGGCTTCATAGAAGGAGTTTGGGACTATTCCTTCCTCTTCAATCTTTTGGAAGAGTTTGATAAGGATTGGTGTGAGTTCTTTATATGTTTAGTAGAACTCCCCAGTGAAACCATGTGGTCCTGGACTTTTGTTTTTAGGGAAGTTTTTTTTTTTTTTAATTGCTGATTCTATTTCACTTCTGAGTGAGCTATCTGTTTAAATTACCTATTTCTTCTTGATTCAGTTTTGGTGGACTGTATGTTTCTAGAAACTTGTTCATTTCTTATGGGTTGTCCAGTTTGTTGCCATATAGTTGTTCATAGTATTCTCTTATTTTTTTTGTATTTTTGTGGTGTTGGTTATAATTTCTCCATTTCCTTTTTTATTTTATTTATTTATGTCCTCTCTGTTTTCTTCTTGGTGAACCTGGATTTGTCAATTTTGTTTACTCTTTCAAAAAACCAGCTCTCTCAGTTTGGTTGATTTTTTTCTATTGTTTTTAAATCTCTTTTTTATTTATTTCCTCTCTGATCTTTAGTATTTCTTTCCTTCCGCTGACTTTAGGTTTTGTTTGTTCTTCTTTTTCTAATTCTTTTAGTTGGTAGATTAGGTTGTTTGAGATTGTTCTTGTTTTTTGAGGAAGGCCTGTATTGTTATGAACTTCCCTCTTAGGACTGCTTTTGCTGCATCCCATAGATTTTTGTGTGGTTGTATTTTCATTGTCATTTGTCTCAAGGTATTTTTAAAAATTATTCTCTTATTTCATTGTTGACCCATTGCTTTTTTAGTAGCATGTTGTTTAGTCTCCATGCAGTTTTTTTTTTCCCTGTGGTTGATTTTTTGGTTTCATGCTATTGTGGTCAAAAAAGATGCCTAAAATAATTTTTATCCTTTTAAATGTGTTGAGGTTTGTTTCATGTCCTAGTATGTGGTGTATCCTAGAGAATGTTCCATCTGTACTTGAAAAGAATGAATATTCTGTTTTGGGGACAATGTAATGTCCTAAAAATATCAACCAAGTCCAACTATTTTATTGTGTCATTTAGGATCTCTGTTGCCTTATTGATTTTCTGTCAGTGAGATATGTCCAATGATGTTAGTGGGGTATTATAGTCTCCTACTATTATTGTGTTCCAATCAACTTCTCCCTTTATGTCTGTTAGTATTTGTTTTATATGTTAACAAGTGTAATATCCTCTTCTTGTATTGCTCCTTTTATCATTATATAGAGTCCTTTATCTTTCTTTATGGCCTTTATTTTAAAGTTTATTTTGTCTGATACAAGTATTGCTACCCCGCTTTCTTGTAATTTCCATTTGCATGAAATATCTTTTTCTAGCCTCTCACTTTCAATCTATGTGTATCCTTCACCCTAAAGTGACTGAAAAAATGTTCAATTTAAAATTTTTTTTTTTTGCTATTTATACTTTGTTTTTTCTGCCTCTTTTGTTGTTTAGGCTTGTAACAAAATATTGAATACCTTTTGATTTATTCAAGTCATCTTTAAGGTAAAGTTTTATAGTTTCTCCACAAGGATCTTACACATTTAAAAAAGTCAATGTAATGGTGAAATACTTTATGATTTTGCTGCTTATATGTAAAAGGCTTTTTAAAATTGTATTTTCTACTTTGTTTTTACTGATATATAGAAATATTTTAAGAATTGATCTTATATTTTATGCCTGATTGAATTTTCTTTGTACTTCTAAGATTTTGTTAGTGTATTGCTCTGGATTTTCTATTAGAAAATAATATTTTATGCAACTAAAGAGAGTTTTCTCCCTTCTTTGCCAATATTTATATATTATATTCCTTTTTTTTGGCATTATCTAAGCCCTCCAAGATACACTGAATATTAGTTGAAAAAGAAGAAATGACTTTAACTGAGATGTTTCTAAAATTCTATCATTAAACATGGTTTAGGTTTTTGGTAGGTAACCTCCTGCACATTTAAGAAGCTCAGAAGTCACCACTTTATCCTAACAACAAGTAAAAACATGTACAAACTGAGAAACCACAAACTCTATTTAGATCCATCAGAGAAATGAGGTCACCAGGCATATTGCTGCTCTTCAAACTGAAAAGACAGACAAGTGGATACAGAAAATTACAACCTACTGGAGCAGAAACCCATGAGGACAAACCTCTTCGGCAGCTAGTGCAATGGTAGGGAAACATGAACTGTAATCGTTAAGGACTTGCTAGAGCCTTAGTACGGACAAGTCCAAAAGTTAAAAAAAGCTCCAGGGGGACCCAGTCATGGGGGCAGCCTCACATTTTTGTGAATTTTATCATTAGGTGCTCCACCAAGTTCTTAGAGTGAATATCAGAGAAAAATTCCCTTTTGTTTCTAGCAAGGAGAGGGGAAAAGTAACCTTGAAGTATAAGACTGCCTTTAGGAGAAACTATTTTATGCGTCTAACCTGGTAGAGTTCTATCAGAGCCCACCCTACCTGGGGGAAGAGAAATACTCAACTCCAGCCCCCTGAAGAACAATCTTAACATATGGGGATTAACTCTATTTGGTCATTTTTTAATACACTGCCAGATTTGATTTGCTAATGTTTATTTAGTACTCTACCTCTGTGTTCTTAAGTGAGACTGACCTCTAATTTTCTTCTTGGGCAGAATTTTCCTTGTTTACATTTTGAGATTATAATAATCTTATAAAATAACTGTCCATCTACTTCTTTTGTTATGTAGTATATGGTCAAATTTTGTAATGATCCATGGATATTTGATAAGTATTTACATTTTTATTAGGTGCAGAGTTTGCTCTGTTTCATGTACATTGAAGATTCCTAATGGCATTATTCAAGTGTGTATTTTTATTTATATTGTCTCTTCTTCATTTTTCCTAAAAAGACTTTTCTAATAGTATTTTCCAACACTTCTATTAGATAAAATTTGGATCTTCTGGATGGATTGTTTGAGTTTCTGTTTTCCTCTTCTTTCTTTACATCTTTTTATTGTGTGTGTGTCCTGTATTCTGGAAAAAAAGTATTTGGGTTTTTCCTCCAGTTCACCAATTTGCTCTTTTTTTGGGTCCCATCTGCCATTCTACTCATCTATTGAATGATTCATTTCAAAGATGAAGCCTTTAATTTACACGATTGCTGGCTGATTATATTTAAAGAATTGCTGGTTAAAATACTCTATTGTGTGTCTTGGAACATACTGTATCAATTAAGCTTAGAATAAAGTCACAGGTCCTTAAGATAGCCTAGAATGTCCTAGATGATCAGGCTTCTGTGAATTCTCTGAACTTTTACCCCCTGCCCAGCCTGCTCCAAACATTTTGGTTTTCCTACTGTTGTCAATGTGTCAAACCCTCCAAACACAAACACCTGTTCCTCCCTTGCTTGCCCTATTTCCCACTGGATGTTATGACTTCCTCCCACTCATCATGTAGATCTCTGCTCAGAGGTTACTGCCTTATCAGAGAGATCATTCCTGACTACCTTATCCATGGCAGCACTTAATACCATCACACCACATTCTCTCTCTCCCTTACCTACTCTGCTTTATTTTTGTCCAAAACATATTTTGTTCTCTGATACTTTCTTTTGTTTATTGTTTCATTGTTTGTCTTCATCAGTAAAAATGGAATGTCCATCCTTGCCTGTTGTGTTTCCTGTAGTATCTCTAGAAGTTAAAAGAGTACCTGGTACATATCAGAGAGGTTCAAAAAATATGTGTAAAGTAATGATGGTGTCTAACATCCAGTGCTGCCTGCTCTATTAAGTATTTCTTTCATGCTTGGTGCCTCTCTCTCATGTTGCTGGCTTATCTCAACTGATCAGTGGTTGTGTGTAGATCTTTGTGCTTGTGATGCCCTGTTAGGCCATCCTGGGAAAGCTCCATCAATGTACTTCCACCTGCTT
The DNA here is from genome assembly GCF_048564905.1 of Vicugna pacos. Classification (NCBI taxonomy): domain Eukaryota; kingdom Metazoa; phylum Chordata; class Mammalia; order Artiodactyla; family Camelidae; genus Vicugna; species Vicugna pacos. Next base: position 60,574,566 of record NC_132993.1, on the reverse strand, counting down.
ATGGGGGAGATTCATGAAGTGCAGAGTTTGCTCTGTTTCATGTACATTGATGATTCCTAATGGCATTCATTAGGGAGTGGACTGGCAGACTGCCTCCAGTCCCTTAGGGGGAGAGGCAGAATAGAACTATTTATTGGGGTGTACCTATAGCTACAGGAGAGACAGGACACTCCTCATTCCTCCTGACTGTGACCATTATTCTAAAGCCCTAATCCTTCCTTTCCAAGAGAGGCCTCTACACATGTTGTTGCTGCCTAAAGGCAGGCACCACTCTTGCTTGTTTCTTTACGCAGGGAGAAGTGTAGACTAGTTGACCTTCTTGGCTGTACCCACTGTAGTGTAACCCTATTATCTTTCTGTCAATTGCCCCAGGGTTCCCTCCTACTTCAAAAGTCTTTCAACCAAGTTCATGGAGCAGCATCCTTTTCTTAAAAATATCTTTTTTTATTTTGAAATAATGTAAGACCCACAAGAAGTTGCCAGATAGTACAAAGAATGCCCATGTATCCTTCACTTAATACATTGCACATAATACATTGTCAAAGGCATGAAATTCATGTTGGTACAGTACTATTAATTCAGGTACTGACCTCATTCAAATTTCACTAGTTTTTACATGCACTTTTTTTGTTATCAGTTTTATGGGTATTATGATTCATGAACCATATGCCAAACAATTCATATGCCACAAAATATACCCATTTAAATTGTACAATTACTGATTTTTTTTTGGATATTCACAGAGTTGTGCAACCATCAGCACAACCTAATTTTAGAATATTTTCATTACCTCTGAAGAGAAAAACCAATATGCATTAGCAGTCACTCTTTATTCTCCATCCTCCAGTGCTAGGCAATCACAAATTTTCCTTCTTTTTCTGTAGATGTGGCCAATGTTTTCATCCATTTTGTAGCACATGTCAGTACTTTATTCCTTTTTTACTGCCAAATAACATTTCATTGTATTGCTATACCACATTTTGTGTGTCCATTTATCAGTTTTGGATATTTGGGTTATTTCCACTTTTTGGCTATTATAAATGATGCTGCTATATACTGTTTTTCTGGGGGGGGGTAGCTCCATAAAATTTTATCATATAAATTCAAATAGCTAAATAACTATCATCACAACCAGGATACAGAAATGTTCCTTCATTGCACATAAAGTCCTTCATGTTACTCCTTAATAGTCACACACTTGCCCCAACCCTAACTCCTGGCTATCACCCATCTGTTCTGTATCACTATAGTTTGTCACTTTGAGAATGTTATGCAAATAGAATCATACCTATTCAACCCCTTGAGATTGACTTTTTTTCCCCTCAAAACAATGCTCTTGAGGTCCATCCAAGTTGTTGCATGTGTCAGTAGTTTGTTTCTATTTACTGCTGAAAATTATTTCATAGTATGGGTATACCACTGTTTCTTTATTCATCCACTGAAGGATATTTGGATTGTTTCCTGTTTTGAGCTATTGGAAATGACACATTGTTTTGCAGGTTTTTGTGTAAATGTTAGTTTTCACTTCTCTGGGATAAATGCCCTGGAGTACAATTGTTGGCTCATGTGATAGTTCCATGTTTAGGTTTTTAGGAAACTTCCAAACTGCTTCCCAGAGTAGCTGTATCATTTTACATTCCCCCCAGCAATTTCTGAGAGATTGTTTCTCTGCATCCTCTCCAGTGTTTGCTACTGTCAGTTATTTTTATTTTAGCTGTTTTAATGGGCCTGTAGTGGTATCTAATGGTTTTAATTTGCATTTCTGTAATGACTGATTGTATTAGTTTTCTATTGCTGCTATAACAAACTACCACCACTTGAGCAGCTTAAAACGACCTGAGTTTATTGTTTTGTGGTCCTGTAGGTCAGAAGTCTGGCACAAGTCTCACAAGGCTAAAATCATGGTGTGGGCAGAGCTTCATTCTTTTTCTAGTTTCGAGAGGCCACTAGCTTTTTTTGGCTCCTGACAATTCTTCCATCTTCAAAGACTGCAACATCACATTTCTTTGTCCCTTCTTCTGTTGTTATATATCTCTGACTGTAGTCCAGAAAAGATTCTCACTTTTAAGGACTCATATGATAAGACTGAGCCCATTGGGATAACCCAGGATAATCTCCCTACATCAAAGTCCTTAACCTTAATTACATCTGTGAAGTCCTTTCTGCCAAGTGAGATCATATATTCACAGGTTCTAGGGGTTAGGAGGTGGATATCTTTTGGAGGTCATTATTCTGCCTACCATATTAATGGCATTAAACATTTTTAAATGAATAAATTTTCCATTCATATACTTTCTTTGGTAAAGTGTCTGTTCTAATCTTTTACCCATTTATAAATGGGTTGTTTGTTTCACTGTTGAGTTTAGAATGTTCTTTCCATATCCTGGATATGAATGTTTTATTAAATACATGATTTGTAAATATTTTCTCCCAATCTTTGTCTCGTCTTTTCATCTGCTTAATAAGGTATTTTGCAGAGTAAGCATTAAAATTTTGATAAACTCCAATCCAGTGATTATTATTTTTTTTTATGAATCACACTTTTGGAGTCACATCTAAGAATTCTTCATCTAACTCTAAGTCACAGAGATTTTCTTCTAAAAATTTTATAGTATTACATTTTACATTTAAATCTATGATGTATTTGTCCAAAAGCAGCTAATATTTTTGTCTTTATGCACCACGAGGGCTTTCTGAGCAAAAATGACTGGTAACATGGGCTAAAGATTAAATATTTCATTCCCATAAATTTTCCTGTAGCACCACTTTAGCTACATACCACATATATTTTTAATTGAATTTTTTATTGAGATAATTGTAGATTCACACGCAGTGGTAAGAAATAATATAGAGAGATCCTTATATACTTTACCCAGTTTCCCTCAATAATAATATTTTGAAAAATTATAGTATAATATCACAAGTAGGATGTTGATATTGATAAAATTCATTGATTTTATTCAGATTTCCCCAGTTTTACGTGTACTCATTTGTATGTGTGTATATTAAATAGTATACAATTTTATGACCTTTGTAGGTTCGTGTATCCTCTACCAAGTCAAGACCCTGAACAGTTCCAACACCACCTCCACAATGGTCCCTTATGTTGCCCTTTTACATCCATACCTCCTTCCTTCTCATCCTTTCTTTTCCCAGCCCCTGGCAATCACTAGTCTCTCTTCTTTTTCTAAAACTGTCATTTTGAAAATGTCATATAAGTGGAGTCATACAGTATGCATTTTGGGGAGGATTGGCTTTTTTTAGCATAATTCCCCAGAGATTCATCCAAGTTGTTTTATGTATCAATAGTTCATTTTTAAATGATTGCTGAGTAGTTTTGCATGGTTAGTATAACCATAACAGTGTAACAGTTTGTTAAACCATTTACCAATTGAAGGACATCTGGACTGATACCAGTTTTTGATCATAACGGAAAAGCTTCCATGAACACTCATCTATAGGTTTCTTTGTGTGTGAGCATAACTTTTCATTTCTTTAAGATAAATGCTCAGGAGTGCAATTGCTGGCTCATGTGATAGTTGTATGTTTAGTTTTTTAAGAAACTGCCAAACTGCTTTCCAGAGTAGCTGTAGCATTTTACATTCCCACCAGAAATGTATGAAAAACCTAGTTTCTCCAAATTCTCAACAGAATTTGGTGTTGTCACTGTTTTGTTTTGTTTTGTTTTGTTTTTTTAATTTAGACATTCTGTTGATATCTCACTGTGGTTTTCTACAGTTCTGATATGTCATATTTTCACTTTAATTCAGTTGATTTAAAAAATTTTTTTCAAGACATCTTACTTGACACATGGACTATTTAGAAGCAGATTGTTTAATTTCTAAGTGGTGATTTTTTTCCTTTTATTTCTGTTATTGAATTGTAGTTTGATTCCATTTTGATCAAAAAACATACTTTATATGATTTCAGTTCTTTTAAATTTGTTAAAGTTCATCCTATGATCTAAGAAATCATTTTTTGGTGAATATTCTCCAAGCACACTTAGAATGTGTATTCTACTGCTGTTGGATAGAATGTTCTTATAAATATCAATTAGATTTCCTTGGTTGATGGTATTGTTTAATTTTCTTAAATCCTTGCTGACTTTTTTTTTTTTTTACTATTTCTACTGATTTCTAACAAAGGAGTGATGAGGTCCCCAACTATGATTGTGGATTTCTCTATTTCTCTTTTCATTTCTGTAAGTTTTTGTCTCATGTATTTTGCAGCTCCCTTTTTGATATGTTTAGGCCATTTAAACTTAAGGTTATTATTGATATTTCAGAATTTATGTCTGCCATTTTATTAATTACTTCATTTATTCTATTTTTCAACTTCTATTTCCCCTCTCCTGTCTTTCTCTGAGCTGCTTGAGCTTTTTTTTCTTTTTTTTTGTATTCCATTTTGATTTAGCTATAACATTATCTCTTGAGTCTGTCTCTTCATTCAGTTATTTTTTAAATGGTTGTTTTAGGGGTTACAATAAGTATATGTAGCATATTATAGTCTACCATTATCAATATTTTACCACTACTGCTTTTAAAAGTTCTTACCAATATTTTACCACTACTACTTTCAAAAGTTCTTCTCTTGTCTTAAGTTTTCAGAATTTTGAGTATGATGTATTTAAGTATGGATTTCTTTGGGTTTACTCTGTTTGTGGTTTGCTCAGCTTCTTGACTCTGTAGATTTATATCTTTCATCAAATTTGGGCAATTTTTAGCCATTATTTCTTCAGAATTTTTTTCAGTCCTGCATTTTTTTTCTTCCTGGGACTCTGATGACATGAATCTTAGATCTTTTGTTATTATCCTTTAGATCTCTAGGGCTCAATTTTTTCAGAAATATTTTCTGTATGTATTTTTGATTAAATAATTTCTGTTAACCTACCTAAAGTTCACTGATTCTTATCTTGTCATTTCCATTCTGTTATTGAGTCTGTCCAGTGAGGTTTTTATTTAGGTTATTGTATTTTTCAGTTCTAGAATTTCTGTTTAATTTTTCTTTACATCTTCTATTTCTTTGCAATATTTTCTATTTTTAAAAAAATTTCAAAGGTGTTCACAATTGCTTGCTAAAGCACTTTAGACAGCTTTTTGAAAATCCTGTTCAGACAATTCCAAGATTTGTGTCATAGAGATATTGTTACCTGTTGATTGTCTTTTCTTGTTTGAGCTTAGGCTTTCCTGGTTCTTGGTATGACAGTTTCATACTGTATCCTGGATATTTTGAGTATTGTGTTACGAGACCTTGGTTTCTATTTTCTCCTTTAGCAACCTATTTAAGTGCAGAATGCATATCATGTTACTCTTTTTGTATACTGTAGTTCAAATGTCAATTTAGTTTATCAAACCTCTGCCATGTTACTCTGATCTGCTTGGCTTGTGTGTTATCCAGATGACTGTATTGCATCCTATAGACTCTCAGCACTGTTTGGGTAGTTGGAGAGTTACTATCTCTTTATTGCATGGCAGAGTTTGGAAGATAAGGTCTCACCCTCAGACTCATGTGATGAGTGTTACCTCCTTGTACTATAGTGGGAAGGGTGAAAAACAGAGCTCCACCTCCTTTGTCTGCCACTGCACTGCCCATTGTGGTAGGAGAGGGCAGTGGTGTTTTTAATTAATGTTCATTCCAAAGAATAGGCAGGTACAGTTAAGGAGTTTGTGTCCTGTTGGATCACCTCTTCCTGGTCCTTTGGCTAGAGAAAGCAGACTTTTCTTGGGGCTATTTGCTGTCTGTGACTGTTGATGTTTCTGGGTTCTCTAGCATTCAGGCTGAGGTGTTTATGAGGCAAGAAAAAACTCAGGAAACTTATTGCCAGGTTGTTCCTCAAGTTCCAAGGTCCGTAGCTATTTCACTTTATTTTCTCCTTCCTTCAGAGTCTTTATCCAAGATTTTTCTGTTGTGGTTAGTGGGAAGAATAGAATGGAATGTGTTTACTCCATTTTATCTGGAACCAGCAGTCCCCAGAGCAGCATCCTTTGTAGTAGCTTGTTCTTATTTATGGTTTAGCAGGTTTTTTTCCTCATATTTAATTTGATTAAAAAAAATCTAGGATGCCTCCAAAATTACCCATACATGTTTTTTCCTGTGGTAATAGATTTTAAAATCACACATCTTTTCTGTTATTTCTAGTTAATCATTGTGAAAGGGAGAACTTCCACATGGGATCAGTCTGTCATCCAAAACCAGAGTATAAAGACTGGTTATTTCTGTGCACTTATTTCATGTAAAGGGCTTACAAAATAAAAAATTTAAATCATTTTAAACTCACTTAACAAATCCTGCTTATTGAGAATAACAAAATTACATGCAAAGAAATACTAATGTTAGCAAAAATATATGCACTGATTAATAAAGCATTTGAATGTTTAAAACTGAGATTTATTCCGCTTTTAAATATATATATAAAATAAATATATAAAGAAATATCACAGAGACAAACTGAGCTATTGGATTGAGCTACTTTTGAGAAATCAGTCAGCTATTGATCGGGGAATCGTTGCTATGGTTGACTCCATGACAACAGTTGACATGAAAGGTGAATAAGAAGGGGGAAGAGAAAGAATTTAGGTGAGAAGTCCCAAGGGAAACCCAGAGAAAAGAGAAAGAAGAGTCTCATGGGGACTTCTAAAAAGATTTGTCAGAGGTTTAAAAGGAGACTGGAGGATCATTGAGCTCTATTTAGCTACTGAGATAGAAAAAAATTGTACCATTTTGTAAAACCACCATGGATTGATACTTGTCTTCAACTTAATCATCCATTATAATAATTACTATTACTTACCATTTTACCAATGAAATTTACACGGACAGTTTGAGAAACAAAAGTTAATTATGACAGTTGTGGGCATGTAATGATTTTAATTAAAGTGGAAAGATGCCCTATTGCAGTAGAGAGCTTAAATTATTTTATCCTGATGAGTGTGAGTTTAAGACAGATGGATAAAATTTTTGTAGCTTAGTTTAAAAAAACACATTGACAGGTTTCAGCATGCTTGTAAGAATGTTTTATTTATTTACTTCATAGCAGTTTGATCCTTCTCAACTATACAGTTGAGAGTATGAATTTAGAGGTTGTCTGTTAAATCTTTTTTGAGTAAATTAAAAGCTAACACATAGCCTATACCAGAAAATGAAGTTTAATTACCTTAAAAATTCTGAATTATATTATTGGAACATGAACGCATTTATATAATTTTTAAGTAATTACAATAACATTAGTAAAAGATTACCAAAGATTCTGTTGGATCTAGATTAATAAATGAATTAAAATTATAATTGGCAGCTTGTGAGCAAATGGTGCTTGAAAACAGCAAATGCAAATAGTGCTTGAAAACAATGCCTTAAACATCTCCCATATTTTGTAATTATTAATTAGCAAACTACTCTTTTACAGATTGGATCAAGGAAAGCTTCAATGCAGCTAATGAAATTATCATAGATTTAAAATTAGTCTGGCCTGAATTATATTCTGTTCTAAAGCTAAAAGCTTGATTTACATTTTAAATTTTTAATGCTTTTCATTTTCTTTCTTTGGAACCTTTTCTCAAGTCTGATTATTTTGTTAATAGTCAACCTTTCTCTCCATGAGACACATCAATAGTAAATTGAATGAAATCAGGATTCTTTTCAACTCTTTGAGAACTCATTTAAATGACTGTACAGGAGTTCTGTGCACCAGCTTTGAAGACATTTTATGTAATCAATCTTGACTTAAAATGATCTCAATTTACACAAACTAGGGAAAGGTAAGAAGTTATATGTTTATTGTCAACGATAAGTTATTTTTCTCAATATTAAATTCTAACTTAAATCCTATAAAGGACATCCAACAAAATCTTCAGTTCACTTGAAGCCTGGATGTATGTAACCTTTAAAAATATTGCTATATTCTATGTTTTTTGTTACAGTAAAAAAAAATTAAAAGACACCTGAAAAGAATCAGAAAAAAGAATAATATGTATGTGTCAATTATATATCAGTAAAACGGGAAAATACTAAGTAGTAAAATACAATGTTGCATTCTTTTCTGTTCCATTTCAAATATTATTTCATGACTAGTAGTCCTGCACACAGAATCATTATTATTATATACATATATTATTCTGGCCATACCCAGGTCACAGCAATTGACAACTGCGGTGGGGGAGAGGGGCATCATTTACAATGAATACAATATGAATAGAGTCCCCTGGAGCTCCTGGCCTAAGTGCTCGCTCCTGTGCTAGACACTGAGATGTCAAAGATCAGTATGATGCTGTCAGTTTAGTTATGGAAAACAGATATGTGAAAACATAATTTTTATGGAAACCAAAAAGCAACAATGAAACATGTTCAAAATACTATGGTAGTGCAAAGGAAGAATTGATAAGCCTAAAGGAGTCACAGAAGACCTCCCAGACCTACGATGTTGTTCTTGTTGAAAGAAGTATCAACTGAGTTCAAGTCTTCACAATTAGAAGAGTGCAGCTTAATTATAACAATAAGCTACCATTTATTGAACTCTTATGTACAAGGTCCTATGCCAAGTAATTAATGTGCCCTGCTTTTGATATAATTCACACAACAATCTCATGTCATAGGTATTTTGATCATCCATATTTTATTGGTCAGAAATCTGAAGTTTGGAGATGTGAAATAACCAGTCAAGGCCACAGACTTCTTCTAAGAGGTGGGGATGGCATGGTAGGGACCTGGGTCTAACAAGTAATAGCACGCAGCAGGGGCCTCATTTAACATGTCAGCGTGTGAATGGTGACAGATCTCTGTATGGGGATTGGGTACATTATGACCAGATTCAGGGATGTGGATTACTAAAAGGTGGTTTTAGGAAACTAAGGAAGATAAAAGGAATAAAATTCAATCCTGAGGATAATGCAGTGGCTTTTGTGAAACAGTATAGCTTACTGCTGCCCCATGTGTGTCTAGATTCAAATCCTGCCTCCTTCAGTAAGGCTTGTGTGACCTTGAGAAAGTTATTTAATCTCTCAACCCTTACTCCTCTTCATAAAAAAATACATGAATTATTCTTTGTTAAACTCAGTAGTAACTGCTTTATAAAAGTTAAATTTCTTTTTATTGACCTCAGAGATTGGAGTAGGATGAATTGGAGGATGAAGGTCACAAATCCTCGGAAATAAGATTTGTGTAAAATTGTGTATAGGTACATAGAATTATAAAGAGAATGGGAACTTATGTCTACATACAAGTGTACAAAAACATCACGTTATACAATAAACATGAAATCAAGTTAAACTTGACCTCAGGCCCCATTCTGCCTTAGATGACAGGAAATCCAAGCTTGGTCATTACTGATATTCTCCCAGCCCCATCTTTGGGTAATACAAAGGTTCCCGAACTTTCAGGGAGGCCTCCCATAAATGGATTGGCAGGTTGTGCTCTGCACAACCTCAGGGGCACAATTCACATCTCAAGAGGCTTGACCACATTCTTAGAACAGGAGGGAGGAAAAAATAGAGCATGAAATGACCCACCAATTAACATTTCAATAAATTATCCAGCCACATGCATTTTTTTTTTTTGAGGGAAGAAGAGAGTCCATACCTTTCATTAGATTCTCAAAGCAAAGAGGGAGGCTGATTTGATCCAGCAAAAGAGATGGGTGTCAAACCTCTGTGCTCCACAAAGCAGGAAAACATCACATTTGCATTGATTATAGACCCTTTTCATAGTGCTGACACATCTATGAGCTTTGAGTGGCCTCATTATTTTTTTATTAAATTGGGTCAGGGTGGGGGCCCCCCATTCAACCTAAATGCAGATGGGGTCATTGTGATTGAGCCGCAACATACACAATAGGTAATAAATTCTGGGAAATGAAATCTGTCATCAGACCACTCTTTCACACAACAAAAACGAGATGGGGTATAACATTGGGACTTGAGGCAAAGAAAGTCTCCAAGATAAAGAGCCAGAATTGCATTCATTGAGTTATAAAGCATTTGGGGGGCCTCTTCTTTGGACGGAACAGGAAAGGACCAGTATTGATTCAGTAAAAAGTATGTAAAACTACTGAACAGAAGACCATGTACATAATGGAGGGAGCCTGTGGAATACACAATGATTTTGCAAATAAACGTGGACACCTGAACGGCTGCTTCATTATCAGCCTCATCTTCAAATACAGGGAGAGAGAAAGTGCTTTCTGAAGAGTAGTGGAAAAAAACACTCAGGTTAATGAAGAAAGCCCGAACTATGCCTTATCTGTCATTTTAAGTGCTCATTACAATGATGATTTTTACTGGCATTTAATTTTTTATAAAATTCAGTTGATCAGACCTAGATCCATGATTAATCACTTGGGTATCACTAGTATGATTAGGACCACAAGTGGGTCCTAATAAGCAGTAAGAACATAGTCTAAGTCCCATTTTTAGCATTGTTCTTGCACTCAGTACTGTCCACTTTCTACATCCTATTGCTTTCGGAAGAATCTGGAAGTCTCTATTCCGTGACAGTTTGATTTAGTCTTTTGTCACGTTAATTTCAGAGTTCTTTATTAGAAAAAAAAAAACCAATGCTTTCAGAATTCCGACTTGTCATACAATTGTAACTTCCATTTTTTTATCATCACAAAAAAATCGTCCATCCATCCAGAGGGCTGAAGATTCTTCTCTAGTGTGCATGGTGTAACACAAAGTACAAGAAATTTAAGTTAGGTGGATTCAAATTACACACCCTGTTTCTTCATTTGTTAAGTGGGAATGCAGGACCTACCTTACAGTGCCACAGGAAGTTTAAGCAAAATATCAAACACAGTGTCACATCCAGTGTCAGGAAAGTGTCAGTACTAGTAGTCTCCTTATTTCGAAGTAAAATTACTAAGCAACTCGTATACAGACTATTTTATCTTGTGAGTTCTGGAACTATGGAATCTTTGAGCTGGAAAGGCCCTCAGTACAAACTTTTATTTTACAGATGAGGAAACTTGAAGACCTGAGGAGATGAAAAGACGTGTTTAAGGTAAAATATCTAGCTTTCTCATTAAGTAGCTGTTGAATGAAGGGATAACATTACATCATCACCAGATGTGTCAAGTAATGATCGATTGTCTAGAAGCAAGGCCTGTCACCATGTGTGACAATGCGAAATGTAAAATGTGAAAAAGAATGTGAAGATTTGTATGTCTTCCTCTTCTTAAATATATTTTTCATTGAAATTATTGACACCTATGTATTAATTGTACTTCATATTTAACCAATTTAACTTGTTTTGTTTTAAGTTAAAATGGCATTGGTTTATTGTTCTAATCAGTTACTACTTATACCTTTTATAATTATTATATATTATATATTAAAGGAAAGGACTAAGTCACACATGACATTATTAGAAACAGTAAGTCATTTAATTGCTGGTTCCTTGTCTAGTCATAAAAATAGAGTTATTGGAAATAAATTCATTAGTATATAATACAGTTCATTTGGCATATTTCTGATGAATTTTATTAGTATTTATTAGAATTTAGTAAATTTTATTTTCTGCTCTATCAGTCTTACCAGATTTATATACAAAAAATACAAAGCGGTAGATTTCCATATAAAAGAAGAAGGCATTATGATGTATGAATTTTAAAATAGTGGTTTCCTAGAAATGGCTCTGTGGCAGTCCTGCCTTCCTGGGGTTGTTCGGCAGCATTTCGGCTTATGTCATTACCACACCAGCCTCCCTTACCGGGCCCACAAGGCACCCGGGTCTGTCACTATAGCAACAGATTCTGACTCAGATTAGCCCATCCTAATAGTGCACAGAGCCTCTTCTTGAAGAAGTTTTGTGTGCGCATGTGTGTGTGTGTGTGCTTAATTTTAAATACATTTTCTCAAATTATAGGTATACAGTTTCTGAATATTTTTTCTAATTTTCTTATAAGTGTAATCTGACCATTGAGCATCTGGGCACACATAATTTCTTGAATAGTGAAGGAAATATAATGTGAACATTTAAATGTAGATTGCTTTTTCATTCTGGGTACCATTTTGAAAAGAAGAAGAGGAAAATAACATTTCAGAATAAAAAACACCTGAAGAAATAGCAGAGGAAGGAAATCAACTCTCTTTGATCTTTATGCTGCAATAAAAGCTCTTTTATGCTGATTTTTAAGACTCAAAATGCATAGATCTGAACAAACAAGCAAATTTTTTCCATTAAGATTTAAAAAAAATGAGAATGTTGCAAGGGCCACAGTTATAAACCTTGCACAATAAAATAACCTTTTATCTATCAAGCAGAGAGTTCACAGGTTTGCTCAAGATGCCGCGTCTATCCCTTCCCCTCCAGGAGGCCAGTAAAGCCTTGTGGAGGCTGCAGTGGCAGCTGCTTTCTCATTTCCTTTTGGCTGTTTGGACAGACCTTGCAGCTGTGGTGACTGACTGTAAGAAGAAAGGCTGATAATTTTCACCTTACATGATAGGATTTCTCAAGTACTGCCCCAGCCATTAACTCATTTGAAACTAAAGTACGGTTTTCTCCCCTCCACCTCCCAATTAGGAAAGATATTTATGTTTTATTTAAAATTCCTTTCTGATCTATTACCAAACAAGAAAAAGAAATTTGCACAATAACTCACAGTATGGTACTCTGTTTACAAAGTAAGCTTGACTTTCTGTTTGTTTTCTTCTAGAGCCTTAAATTCAACTCCTATTTTATGCCGTATCTCCATATTCAGCCATACTTGATACCAGAGTGACTTGGTTCTTGATGACTTCTTTGAAACGTCTCCCTTTTTCCTTTCCCCTTTGGCTCTGTTCTTACTCTGTTTTCTAAAATATCTATCCTGCCCGAATGCCAGCAGCCATGTGACTTAGGGAGAAGGTACATTTAATCCATTCTACGGAAAAACAGATGCTCCCTTCAGCGGACGTGGCTGGCCCCACAGAAGACAGGGCTGGAGTTTGAGTCAGTTTTGATCCCCAGAGCTCTTGCTCCAGGGCCTATGTTATTTTCTCACCTCTTTCCCCTGGGCTTCCTCATTTGCAAAACAATGTGGATTCCCGTTCCTGCCTTTCTAACTAATGGAAAGAGGAGGAAGGTCAGGAGCCACTGTGCTGAGGAGGACCTCCTCCATTTCTTCAGGCTCCCATATTATACTTAACAATGAAAAAATGCCAAAGTAGGGTTGTACTAAACTTAAAATATTTACACTTAGCAATTACTTTTGTAAGAGGAACAGAGGCCCTCCAATGCTGTCAGTGTATCTCTGTGAATGTATGTATCTAGCTTCATTTGGAAATGTTTAGAAAAATATCTAAAATTTTGGCCCTTAATGACTTTGAAATCCTGGCCCAATGCCCTCTGTCTCAATAGAGGAATGCCCCAACATGAACTTGAGGAGTCCAGAGAACAGTGGTAGTAGCAACAGAAGAACTGATGCAATTCGGACAAAGGCGGCAGCTAATACCTGTAAAGCATTTACTGTGTACCAGGGACAATTCTAAATATTTGTAATGTGCTTACATATTATGCTTTTTTTAGACAGAGAACTCTTGTTATCCACATATTTATACATGAAGAAACCAAAGCACACAACTATAAAATAACTTGCCCAAGGTTACACAACCAGGAGTGGTACTGAGTCTGTGCTTTTAAGCGCTGTGCCACTTGATCTGTTACTGAATGCAAAGCAAAACCACAAGGACCAGAAGGGGAGAGTGAGTGTCCTCAGACTCACAGCAAAGGATGGTGTATGGGTGTGTGGTGGTGGAAAGGGGTACTTACAATATCAGTAGTAGAACTATTCGGGGCTTGGCAGCATGTGCCATTTTGATTCTGACTCCATCCTATGGGATAGTTGTTCCCAGGGCTGCAGGAGTTGGGAAAACAAGGTTGATATCTGCAAGCATATTCTCTCCCCGTAGGCCCGATGATGTATTCAAACTACAGTGTAAAGTGCCATTTTTCAGTGGCACCTGGAATCGGATCTAGCTTCATGGGCATGTGACTTGGGCAGTCAGTCAGAGCCCTGTGTTCTGAAAGATCCAGCACTTGGATTAATGCTCTGTTGTCACCATCTTGAAAGTGTTAATAATTTTTGAACAAGAGAGCCCACATTTTCACTTTACACTGGGCCTTGCAAATTATGTAGCCAGTCCTGTAAGGAATCCTGAGCAATATCTGGAGATGTTTGTAGCTCTGATCTACCAGGGGAGATAAGATTCTATTTCCATGTGATTCCTCTGGAACTGCAGTGCTATAAATCTGCAGTTGCCTGTTAGTGGATTTGCATTTTACTGCAATGTAGTACTTGTCCTCACAGGGGAAAGCAGTCAGCTCTCACTAATAGGGGCTTTAAGGATGTTCTGCCAAGTTCCACGTGCATAGCCTTGAGCAAAAAAGGCTCAAGACAGGCTCCAAATTCAACTACAGGGTTAACTACAAGGGAGCCTCTTTGCAGAATGATAAAACACAGTTAACCTCCGCTAGATTTGCAGCCTCAAGGAGTGCTCCTGCAGAGTCACACAGGTCCAAGTATAAAATTCTAGCTCGGGTCCTCCTGGAAATTTCTATTTCCCATTTCACAGTGTTTGAAGAATTTAGGCATGCTATAGTTAAGTCAAGATTTGCCAGAACTTAAAGAGAAGATCACACTGCCTCAGTACAGGGAAGCCAATCTGCTAAGTCCTCCATTTCCTCTCAATCCTCTAGCAGTCTGGTACTAGAGTAAATGATTGCTCACCAGTGATGAGTTTCCATGGAGTCAGTTGCTCCTGAGGCCTTTTCTGAAGTGAAGGGTAGTAAGCTGTTTCTCTCTACCAGAACAGTAATGATAGCAGTGAGCAGAAACTATGAGGGGAAAAAAAGCTAACCTCTCAAAAAAGACAAAAAGGGAATTTCACGCCTGTATTGTTCAGAGGAGCCAGACCCCTCATATTCAAGGAGATCTGGGGGCTAGCCTGAATTAATAATGACGGCGAACATCTAGCATCTACTAATGTCCCAAACACCCTTGTAAGAGCTGTACACACATCAACCTAGTTAATCCTCACAACAGTCCAATGAGGGAAGTATTAGGATGATCTCTGTTTTAAAGGTGGAGGACCCGAGGTACAGAGAGGTTAAGCAAGCGGTGAAGTCAGGAGAGCAGCTGCGCAGTAGGAGCTACAGGTTCATCCAGGACAATAAGAGGCAGTGAGGAGTCCCCGGTGGGGCCGGCTGTGTGTGCAGCTGCTCAGTCTGCGTCCTGTTTGTCCTCACAATAAACCCCCCGTTAATGAGGGAAGCACGATTGGTCTCCATTGCTCCTGCAACCTGAAAGAGCCTATAGAATACAGATCCTATTGTGAATGCTTTTGTAATTTGGAGGTTCCTTTTTTTTTATAAACGGAATAATCAGCCTCTTAATGTATCCATAGGGAATTCAGGAGAGGGATGAAGAAGCGGCTCCTGTTTTTGAGGCGTTTGCAATCATTGTTGGAAAGACAGAGCCAGCAGATGGGGAACAATAGTGAGGGACGCAAAGGCCGGTGTAAGCAAATGCCTCACTGTGGTCTTCTCCCGTGAATGGTGTGGGAAATCAGGGAAGGGAAGGGGTGCTTACTCTCTGGCTATCAAGTCAGGTGGCATGGGGGATGGAAAGAAGAAACTGGATGGCTTTGGGCACATTTCCTCTTTAGACTTCACCTCAGCAACTGTGAAATAAAGCCATACATTATCTCAAAGTCTGCTTATAGCTTTAACATTCAGTGAATCCTGACCTTGTCTGTGAAGCTGGGTTTTTTGTGTGTTATTTGCTAAAAGCCAAGGCATGCCCATAACTGATATGGCCCAGACTGGATATCATATGGTTAGGCTGATAGTTTCCGGCTCTCACGTTAGCTCCCAAGAGCATAAGCGTCCTGCACTTTAGTCCATTAGCTTTTCTTGGTTATTCAATTGAGTGATTACCCCAGCCATTTTCATATATATATATATTTTTTTTTCTTGGCTGTTTGTATTTTTCTCTATTTTTTGGCCAAAATATAAAAATAGGATATACATAGACTGTAGCACTTAATAATAATTGCTATGTTTTAATATTTTAAAGAAATAAAATTTATCAAATGGAATAATCAGTGATCTCACTCATTATTTAAATTTCTTTTCTTGGGTCTTCGTTTTTGTATATTTCTTTGGTCTTTGTTTTTCTTTCTTTCCACATTCTAAGTTATTCTAGCCCCCAATAACTAGTTATGATTGTTTAACCTACAATTTCAAATTGATGAGATCTGTGATGGAGATTAAACACATCTTAAAAATTCATTTTTATATCATTATGCAAACCATGTTTTAAACAGCAAAATGGCTTTAAAAGAAAAATTCCCAACAGGCATATGGTTAAGATAAAAAATTATCTTAGAGTCCTGATCATTGAAATATAGAAACAGTAATGAAGGAAGAAGGACTTAGGAAGCATTTTTGTGGTATGATCCTTGGGGTGAGGTGGCTTTCTCTAACCTGGCAAACATTCCAGAGTCCATTAATGAATTGTCCTTTAAGTGTGGCCCCCAGACCAGCAGCACTGGCATTGAACACATTCTCAGGATTCACCCAAACTTAATCAGAACTTTGAGAGGTGGGGCCAATCTGTCTGTGATGTAACAAGCCTCCCAGATGATTCTGAAGTATGCTGAAGTTTGAGAACCACAATGATCATTCAGGCTGCCAGTGGAATAGAGTAGGTCACCAAATGTGTTTAATGACTATCTTTTTTCACATAGTTCCTCCCCATGCCCAGCTAGATATAGAATTTATAAGTAAAATCACAGCCTGGAGTATTGGCCTTTTTCAGTGATTCCCATTACTGGTGGAGTTTAACATGAACTGTTCTGCTTGCATTCAAGGTCTCCTATAGTTATCAACCCAAATCAGATTTCCGATGTTAGCTTCTATTTCTGTTCATTTTCTTTTTATATTAGTAAAATTGAATTACCATTCTCTTCCCGATGCCCTCCCTCCCTGCCATGAGGGACAGCTGATATAGGGTAAGACTGGGAAGGGTCTTTGGTAAGTGGAGTTCAGGGGAGGGCCTATTCCTAGAGGGTGCAGCAGTGTAACCAAACACATCATCACTCCATGTTTTTGGTTTCTATCAAAATCGTATGTCAATATCATTTCCTCTTTGAAATCTTTCTTGATCCTTCAGCCAGAAAGTGTGAGCTCCCACTTCCATAATGTCCAGGCCCTCACCTCCTGTGTTTTGTATTTCTCTCACAGGGTATTCTCTTCTGCTGTGTTGTGTAGTCAGTATTGTCTCATTTCTTTGATTAGACTGTAAGTTCTTGAGATTGGGGACTGCCTCCTACTCATCTTACTGCCACGCCTACCAGAGTGCCAGACACATAAATCATAACTCTGCCGATCGCTGTTGAATTGTGGTCTGCAGCGGCAGGGCTGCCAGGCAAGCCTTGGGAGTCATTGGTAGCTTTTGGCCAAAACTGTTAGCTGTATGAGTTAAGGGTACCCTGCGTGCCTGTCCCGAAATATTCCCCTGCAGGTGACTGACATTCATTCTTGTAAGATTTATAGAAAGTTCACAACCTGTGTTTAAAATACAAAATTCATCTAGGAGGGATCAGGAAAGAGAAGGAAGATCTAGAGGACAGGACTAGCTCTTTTACCCCCTGGCGCTATCAAGGGGGCAGCGTAAGAGACACTAGAAAGGACCAGGGCTGGGAAACGGGAACAAATCTTTGATTTCACAGTCTTGCCTGGGGCCTTGACTGACAGTAGCTGCTGCTTTAACCTCCATCTGTGGCTTCACGCCTTTTTAGAAGAGACTCAGGAAATCTCACTCTGGTCTTATAGGGAATATTTTCAGCCTAAGAGGAAAATTGTGAGCATGAGAAGCAAGCTTGCCTTGCTTTCCCACAGCCAAGGACAGAGACTCGTAAGACAATAATGGTCTGGAAAGAATCTAAAGACATGCAGTACAAAACATACTTAGTTTATTATTTTAAGTACTCTTCTTAATACCATTGGAGGGAAAACCAGCAGTAAACTGACAATTTCTCTCCCCCTCTAAACAACGTTTAATTTATATTTATGTCTTTGTTAGCCACTCACATCTTGAAATTCATTCTGTAACATCACAGACTCATGGCAAATTCTGAACAAAGAAATTCATTGTAGGAAAATATCATAAAAGATATGGTTTAGGTGGATAAAGCCCCCAACATTTTGGCCCGTATTTGTGATTTAATCTAGATCATGTTTTTATCTGCACTGGCTCAGTTTTTTTCCCCCCCAAGGGGCTACTGCAGCTGTTTTTTTCCAGGTTCATTTACCGAGGAACATTGCCATCATGTGGCCTGATGTGTTAACGACAGCTCATAAAAGACTACAGGCTGCATGACTTTAATTTTGGTTCTCTCCAGAAAAAATGTTTGCAGCTTTTAAATACGCTTCGCCGTTTGAAGCTGTATTTGCTGATTCCTTTCTAAAAGAGCATTCTTAAAATATTTGCCAAAGGGTGAACTCTGTGTCAGCTTTTGAATCTCCCGTGTGTCTAGTGACCACAATATATCACATAGATAAAATAATAATTGAACACTGTTTGTTTTACAAACTTGTAATGTTTTCATAACATTATCCACTTTAAAGAGAGTAGGACAACTTTCTCGTGAGCACTAAAGTGGCTGCTTATTTTTTCTTCACACCGACAAGTCCATTCAGGAGGAGGGGATGTAAAATGAGAACTGTGGAGAGGCAGAATTACATAGTCAAAAACTAAAGTATGAGGCTTGACACTGCGTTAGAGTCTCCACTTTGCCACTTGCCACTTGCCACTAATTAACTGTGTAATCTTGAGCAAGTCATTCAAGCTATCTGGTCTCAGTATTTTTTTTTTTTCTTAAATGAGTAAGTTTGATACACTTAAGTCAAAACCATTTTCCAGTTAAAAATTCTGTGATTTTACTTGCCAAGTAAATAAGTTTTTAAAAAAGCAAGAATGTTGTTTTACTTTAGGTAGATTGTTTTCCTACGGTTTCCCTGTAACTGAAGCTTTGTCTGCATGACTCATCATGCAAAATTTTCTCTGTAAAAACTCAGAGATTATGTGTTATGCCCCGCAGCACTCCGGCACAAACAGCTTTCATGCATTTTGTGGACATTCACAGCTTATTATCTCCACAAACATAAAATAAAGTTGAGGAATCTTTGCAGTTGGTAAACAGCTCACTGGCTTCAGAGAGCTGTAGGTCTTAAAGGACGCTCCAGAATGTTAGAAAAGACAAATCAGAACAGTCTGATGTCTTTAACATCTGAAAGGGAAGGGCAGCTTCCTTCCCTAACTACACCTCTTGCTTTATAAATTTGTCAAAAGTAAAAAGAGGATGCAAATGCTGCTTGGAGTACAATCGTGAGGTTAATGTTCTGACGAGACAAAATTACGATGAATGATTTTCTCGAGTTGATTTTGTGAAGTGTGTAACAGGATGAGGGATGGAAATACAGCTGGTGTTGATGTTTGAACCATGCTGGAAGGGCATGTAAATGCAGGCCAGTTGCTAGGAGACCTGGAGCACAGAGCCAGTGCCCCTCTGTATGTTCAGGGGTGTTTTATCTCAAGAAACCTTGTCTTTCACAGTCAGCGACGGCATTAAATATATAGTCTGTCAAAATTCAGGTGGATAAGAGTTTGGTTATTGCTTGTGTCAATCCAGACACTCTGTCATCTCCCACCCATTAAGGGAACAAACAAAAAAGAACAATGTAACACTGTGCTAGCGACCAAGAAGCTCTGGAAAAGCTCAGAGTGATACACTACAAATTCAGTCTAAATACTCTCACATGAAAGATAGCTGATTTGTTCGCTAACGTAAATTCCAAGTGTGCAATAGTGGCTAAACAATGACTTCAGCATTCCAAAGAGAAGGATGCCAGGCCACAAATAGAATTCCAAGTGAAGATGTGCTTGAGAAGGACTTGGGGCCCTGTTGTTTACAAAGCTATCATTTCAGCCATTGGTGAGATTTTTTAAAAACGGATTTTATGCTAAACACAGACAGGAAAGTTTGTAATTACCACCAGAAGTATAGATGTGCAGAACTTTAGAACTAAAAAGGTTTTATGAGTTCTTCCAGTGCCCCCAACTGGTTGAAGACGGAACCTGAGCCTGTCTGGGCAAGGGCGGTGGGCAGCCCATTAAGAGAATGGTGGCAAGGATTTCTGTCCCTGTAAAATACTATCGAGCTTTGTCGGTATCCAGGAGACACTATTCAATGAGAGAAAAAAGGAAAACCGAAGGCTGAGGAGTGGGTCTGGTAGGTCTCATTTTGATTTAGAGGAAACTGAGTCACTGAGAGGCATTTTGAATGACTCAAAACACACACAGCTAATTACCATCAGAGCTGGGAGCATGACCCTGGTTTCCCAGTCCAGACTCTTTTACAGTCACACTAGGAGTTACTCAGGAGAGTTTTCTTTCTCAGGAGAGTTGTGGTGTTCTGTTGGCTCTCACTGATAGGAATGGCAACAACAGTAATCCTGTAAGCTTCCCGATATACAAACGTTGTTTGTTCTTAGGAAATAGTACCCTTAGTACACAGACTTGATCTGTTGTTACAAAAGGAGAGCTGTAATTGTACTAGTTTGCTAGGTCTCTGTTCTAATCCAGCAGTCCTCAGGGGTGACATAGGGGCCTTGGAGAATAGAGAATTGAAACCCTAATATGATTTGAAAATTTTTTGTGCTTGCTCCACTTGAATATTGACTATCTACAGATAAAATGAAGTGTGTACTTTTCTGCTTATCTATGGGAAACCCAAAACTATCATTAATGATAAGCCATTTTTGAGAACCTACTATGTATGTATCAGACCAGGTACACCACAAATATGAAAACGCCTTTCTAGGCCTAACTTTGAGAGACTTGGACTTGGGTTCAAGAAGTAGAAGAAATGGAATAAATGGATATCCATCAGTTCCACTGTTAAGCTTTATTGAGCTTCCAACATATCTGAAAAGGGATGGAGGCATCTGGATGAGGGTGGCCTTTTCGGGTGACCTCTTTTCCTTATCTCAGGGCCTTCACATCTCCTGCTCCAGGGGCTTAGAAAGCTCTCCCCCTCATGCCCAGCTCTCACACCTTCCTCAAGTTTTTGCTCAGGGAAAGTGAGGACTTCTCTGACTATATGTTTGAAATTTCAGTGCTTTCCAGGGCCATAACACCTCCCCAGGACCAGCCTGGAAGTGGAGGATGCTTTTTAAAAATTTATTAGCCTAGAGGAGCATACCTTTTTCTTTCTTTCTTTCTTTCTTTCTTTCTTTCTTTCTTTCTTTCTTTCTTTCTTTCTTTCTTTCTTTCTTCCTTCCTTCCTTCCTTCCTTCCTTCCTTCCTTCCTTCCTTTTCTTTTCTTTTCTTTTCTTTTCTTTTCTTTTCTTTTCTTTTCTTTCTTTCTTTCTTTCTTTCTTTCTTTCTTTCTTTCTTTCTTTCTTTCTTTCTTTCTTTCTTTCAATTGAAGTATAGTTGATATACAATGTTGTGTTAGTTTCTGGTGTACAGCAAAGTGATTCGGTTCTATACACACACACACACACATATGTGTTCTTTTTCATATTCTTCTCCACTATGGTTTATTACAGGATATTGAATATAGTTCCCTGTGCTATACAGTAGGGTCTTGTTGTTTATGTATTTTATATATAATAGTTTGTATCTGCTAATCCCGAAGTCATAATTTATCCCCCCCAATCCCCTTTCCCCTTTGGTAACCATAAGTTTGTTTTCTATATCTGTGATTCTGTTTCTGATTCATAAGTAAGTTCCTTTGTATTATATTTGAGATTCCACGTGTAAGTGATATCATATGGTATTTTTCTTTCTCTTTCTGATTTAATTCACTTAGTATGGTCCATCCATGTTGCTGCAAATGGCATTATTTCATTATTTTTATGGCTAAGTAGTATTCCATCATGTATATATGCCACATCGTTTTTGGTTTTTTTTTCTCTTGATTTACAATGTGTAAATTTCTGGCAGATAGCATAGTGATTCAGTTATGCATACATACATATATATTCCTTTTCATATTCTTTTTCATTATTGGCTATTGCAAGGTTGAATATAGTTCCCTGTGCTACACAGTAGGACCTTGTTTATCTATTTTATATATAGTAGTTAGTATCTGCAAATCCCAAACTCCCAATTTATCCTCCCCATCCCCTTTCCTCCTGGTAACTATAAGTTTCTTTTCTTTGTCTATGAGTCTGCCTCTGTTTTGTAAATAAGTTCATTTGTGTCCTTTTTTTTAGATTCCACATATACGTGATACTGTATGTTTATCTTTCTTTGTCTGACTTACTTCACTTAATATGATAATCTCTAGGTCCATCCATGTTGCTGCAAATGGCGTTATTTATTTCTTTTTTATGGCTGAGTAGTAGTAGAAGATATGTGTGAATAGTATACCTGTCAGTGGACATTAAGATTGCCTCCATGTCTTGGCTATTGTAAATAGTGCTGCTATGAACATTAGTGTGTATATACCTTTTCGAATTAGAGTTTTTTCTGGATATATGCTCAGGAGTGGGATTGCTGGATCATATGGTAAGTTTATTTTTAGTTTTTTAAGGAATCTCTATACTGTCTTCCATAATGGCTGCACCAATTTACATTCCCACCAACAGTTTAGGAGGGTTCTCTTTTCTCCACATCCTCTTCAGCATTTGTTATTTGTAGACTTTTTAATAATGGCCATTCTGACTAGTATGAGGTGATACTTCATTGTAGTTTTGATTTGCATTTCTCTGATAATTAGCGATGTTGAGCATCTTTTCATGTTCCTGTTGGCCATCTGGGAGCATACCTTTTTCTGATCTGTAAAGGGTGACTTACGGGCTAGCTGGGACCCTGGACTTTCCCTAGTTTATTAATCTCTGTGGCATATATTACCATCTGACAAACTATGTGTTTTACTGTCCATTTTTAAAATTCTGATTCCTCCACTGTCCCTCCACTAGTATACAGGCTCCATAAAGGTGCAGATTTTCTCCATGTATTTACAGTGCTTAGGAAGAGCACCAGCAGTAGCTAAGATGGACTCCAATGATTCTCATTTCCTGGTACTCATGACTTTCTTTTATCCTTATCTCACGTCAAATCAGGGCGGCTCAGTGTGACCATGATGTATGACTTCCTATGTTAGGTAGTAAAAGGCATTGCAGCTTCCAACTTTCTCTCATGAATTTTTCATTTTGGGGGAATCCAGTTACTGTATCATGAGGACATTCAAGCAGCCCCACTGAGTACACGCAGAGGAACCAAAGTGCCAGCACAAACTTGTTAGCCAGTGACCAAGTCCTTTTGAAAGAGGGTCTTCTAATGCCTAGCCTTTGAGTCTTTCAACAAAGGCCTCAAATATCGTGTAGCAAAGGCAAGTCTTTCCCACTGTGTCCTGTCTAAATTCCTGACCCACAGAAACCATGAGAGAGAATAAGTGATTATTATTGCTTTCAGGTAATATATTTTGGGGTTATTTGTTCTGTAGCAAAAACCACTAATACAGTGCCTAGCCCATAAGTTCCCAATAAATATTTATTGAATGAAGGGATAAATACAAGTAGATTTTTTTCTAGGTTCCTCAATGATCATAATACAATGACTGTTAATAACTGAAATGAAACTGTACAAAAAGCCTTTTGCTCCAACAGCAACATTGGTTTGGAGTCTCACGATGTAGGCTTGAATCTTGTATTTGTTCCTCTTTTGTCATTTGACCTTATATAATTCACTCATAGTATTTGGTCCTTAGGTTTTCCTAATCTGTAAACTAGAAATAATGACAGCAATTATACTACTAACCTGGAAGAGCTCTGTTAACTTTATAGACCCCTGGATCAGGGCTCTCCTGAAACCTTTTCTATAACTGGAATTGTCCATTCTATAAACCAATAAATTCTTTTTTATTGTTTAAGTCAGTTCCAGCTGTTGGGGTTATCTATAACCAAAAGCATCTTTATACAAGACATTGACACTAACATATATGAAACAATAGCAAACAAAACAAGATAATGCATAATGAGTAAGATGCTACATAGTAGACTTAAGTATAACAGCTAAGAAGAAGGGGATGTCAGACCACATTATCAAAAATTTCTGTAAGCTAATAGCAAGAACATCCTAATTTATCTGCCTAGGAAAGCCAGGGAGGCACAAGGGGTTCTATTTTCACAGAAATGTGGGTTTCTGTAGATATATTTTAGAAGCTTTAGCTTCTGATTTCTTCTCTATGGTTGCATTTGCTAGGTAGCTGCTGGCTTGGTAGCATCAAATTCATGTTTAAATGCCTTCAGGGACCAAGGAGCTCTTTGTGTTTCAGAAAAGATACTCCAAGTGGCCAGATTATGCTGTATACAGACATCAAGAAAACAAGCAGCTGGGCTTCTGTGCTTTCTGCCTCCCCCATAGGTCCCCAGAGAGGGTCTTACAGGCCACTTGCCACAATACTCACCTTGTCAGAAGGGTCTTCATTTTGCTCCAAGAGCAGAGGACACTGTCCTAGGCATGTCATAAGACACTAATAAAAAAACTCTTCTTATGGGATGAAGAGTTTTTATTCTTAAGAGCAGAGGAGACAGGAATCTAACAGGCTGAATAGACAGGGTGAAATATAGTCACTGTGTAATTTGGCCTCCTGAGGACTAGAGAGATGGTAGCTTGAGGCAATGGTCTAGATAATATAGACAGGTCTCAAATCTGTTTTATTAGCATCGGTCATATTACTTCCTATATCTTAGAATGACCTTGATGGACATTTTAATTAAGCTTCTATTTGTTTATTAAGTACAGATAATAATCCCTTAGTTTTATCCTCTGCTGCTTAGATAAATTGGGCAATAATTGATCTTTTAACACTATAGTCTAGATGACTTTCTCAATTTTTTGCATTTCTTCATGGAAATTTGCTTTGTTTTCTCAAATTAATCTACAAAGTTTACATTTATTTATTCTGACAGCCATGAGATGGGACTGAAGTCTAAAACTGGACCCTTCTAGCTAGGAGGACTGGAAGGATTATGAGAGGAAGTATAGGTTGCTTGAGGTGTTAGATGCCATGTTCTCATCCCTTCTTTCAGGGTTGAACTTTGGTGGAGCAGTGGAGAGGGGAGGGGACTTCGAAACAACCAGATATGCCGGAGGAAGTCTGAGGACACTGAGGCTAGTGGCCCAGCATCAGGGAGAATGTAAACCCCTTGGAGAACTCCAGCCGTCAGCTTAGGTCCATGTTCCTCTGGCCCTAAAGAGATGGCAAGAAGGTGGCTGTAGAAAGCTGCTGGTTCTTCATGGCCTCTGTGTGAAGTGTGAGAGACTGGAAGAGTTCCTGGAGAGAGGACACAGGGTTTCAGGGCATATATTGCACTGACATAGCTAAGAAGCTTCAGTGTTTGAGGACATCAGGATTCGAGGCAAATGACCAGGATCCCCTGCTCCAGTGGTAAGAGCCAGAAACCTGACTATAGCCAGACAGGACCAATTTCAAGGAGCCACTCTGCCATGGAGATCAGAGAGAGTCCAGAGGACAGTAAGTTAATCTGGGGGTCCCCTCTCCCCTCCTGAGGTCATATAGACTGCATTCCTACCCCTGACTGATACTCACCTGCTATACACTGGTCTAACCATACTTGTGATTTATGGCCAATGTCTCTTCTAATTGATACTGGATATTAAATATTAGTATTTTGAATATTGATTCTATACATATCCCATATTTCCAGAGGGAAATTCATGTTAGAAATATCCGTATTAGAGGGAAATTCAGAATTCTCAAAGATAGAGGATTTTATCCAAAGAGACTGGGAATTTACCTAAAGAGACTGCTAAATACTTGGATCAGCCTAAACATACCAGGTTGGACCAAAATTAAGTTTTCTTTCCCTTTACCACTATGTAAGATAGATAGCCCATAAGGGAGACCAGATCAATTAACTGGATATAGACAAATTACATTATTTCTGTATGAAATTCAGTGAATTACAACTTTGTGACAGTTTCTAGTGTACAGGAGATTGGAAAGGCCTGGGGACTTCCATTACTACTTATATCCATTAGCTTAATTCCACGTGGACAGGGATTTTTGCCTGCTTTTGTTCACTGCAGTGTCTCCAATGCTCAGTATAAGTGTCTAGCAAACTGTGGGGGCTCAGTAGGCATTTTTGAAGGAATTACAACTATAACATGAGGCAGACTAGCAAAGTGCCCTCTAAGAATCCCAATACAGTTTCAAAAAATGCAGTGTCCCTGGTGTCATCCATTAGAATTCTTAGTTTTCAGCTCCCTCTAGGAATATTACGTTCTGTGTTAGGCACCAAAATTTAAGAGGGACATTCATCAGTTAACTAGAGAGGATCCAGAAGAGAACAGGCAGGACAAGAGAATTCTGAAAATCACCCCAAATAAGAACTTGAGGAAAAATGAATGATTAATGAAAGATAATGCTCTTTTCAAATGTTTAGAAAGAGTCTGGAATAACTGTATGACTACATGTTCATAATTAGACCTAATGGGAAGAAATTATGAATAGGTGAATTTCAGTTCAACATAATAAAGAAACTTCTGACTCTAATTTTCCAATAATGGAATGACTTGCTTTGTGAACCGAGATGTGAGATTTAATTAGATATTATATTGTATTTTTTCCCAATATCCATTAGTATTTGCCTTCTTCCTTTCAACTTATTTGTATATTTTTGAAAGCAAAAAAATTAAAATTGGGAACAGTAATGAATTTTAGACTTTATCATCAGTAAGAATTATTGAGTCTGTTAATTGATTACCCATTGTCTCAGTCCCTAAGGTCGCAAGATGGCAAATTCAAACACAAGAACATATTCTTGCCTGTTGAGTCTATATCTCACTCTGATTATCCCATGCCCATCACAAAGTGAAACTGCAAATTTTGCACATCAGCTAAGATTTCACAAAGTTGATAAAAATGTTGGAGACTGCCCAGATCACGCACAAAACCATTTACTAATGGTGATTTTCAGGGTTGTTTCTGTTAATAACTGAATTAGAAAAGTTTGAAAGCATGAGAGTTTCAGTAGGAACTCCAGCCATTGAGTTTGAATGTCATTGGACTATCAAAGGATGAAGAGAGGCCCTTGGCAAAACTGCTGAAGTTCTTGAATAAGCTTGTAAATATGATTCTTTTTATATTAGTTTGACAACAGTCATTCAGAAGGTAAAATGTATTGTTTCATTTTATTATGAAATTGGATCAGAAAAATTATCTTTCTTAGAAAATAGAAAACATATTTTGTGATTCTATAAATTATATATAATTGCTGTCACCCTAAATGTTGTTGAATATTAGATTAAAATGTTCCCCATAATTTTTGCTCTTCTTTTTCTTTTTTTAATTTTTAAAACATTTTTTATTGAGTTATAGTCATTTTACAATGTTGTGTCAAATTCCAGTGTAGAGCACAATTTTTCAGTTATACATGAACATACATCATTCATTGTCACATTCTCTTTCGCTGTGAGCCACCACAAGATCCTGTATGTATTTCCCTGTGCTACACAGTACAATCTTATTTATCTATTCTACATTTTGAAATCTCAGTCTGTCCCTTCCCACCCTCTGACTCCCTGGCAACCACAAGTTTGTATTCTATGTCTATGAGTCTGTTTCTGTTTTGTATTTATGTTTTTTTTTTATTAGATTCTGCATATGAGCAATCTCATATGGTATTTTTCTTTCTCTTTCTGGCTTACTTCACTTAGAATGACATTCTCCAGTAACATCCATGTTGCTGCAAATGGCATTATTTGTCGGTTTTTATGGCTGAATAGTATTCTGTTGTATAAATATACCACATCTTATTTATCCAGTCATCTGTTGATGGATATTTAGGCTGTTTCCATGTCTTGGCTATTGTAAATAGTGCTGCTATGAACATTAGGGTGCAGGTGTCATTTTGAAGTAGGGTTCCTTCTGGATATATGCCCAGGAGCGGGATTCCTGGGTCATATGGTAAGTCTATTCCTAGTCTTTTGAGGAATATCCATACTGTTTTCCACAGTGGCTGTACCAAACTACATTCCCATCAGCAATGTAAGAGGGTTCTCTTTTCTCCACAGCCTCTCCAGCATTTGTCCTTTGTGGACTTTTGAATGATGACCAATCTGACTGGTGTGAGGTGATACCTCATCTCAGTTTTGATTTGCATATCTCTGATAATTAGTGATACTGAGCATTTTTTCATGTGCCTATTGATCATTTGTATTTCTTCCTTGGAGAATTGCTTCTTTAGATCTTCTGCCCATTTTTGAATTGGGTTGTTTGTTTTTTTCTTATTGAGTCATATGAGCTGCTTATATATTCTGGAGATCAAGCCTTTGTCAGTTTCATCTGCAAAAATTTTCTCCCATTCTGTAGGTTGTTGTTTTGTTTAACTTATGGTTTCCTTTGCTGTGCAGAAGCTTGTAAGTTTAATTATGTCCCATTTGTTTATTCTTGCTTTTATTTCTATTGCTTGGGTGGACTGCCCTAGGAGAATATTTTTGAGATGTATGTCAGATAATGTTTTGCCTATATTTTCTTCCAAGAGGTTTATTGTATCTTGTCTTATGTTTAAGTCTTTGATCCATTTTGAGTTTATTTCTGTGTATGGTGTAAGGGAGTGTATTTTTCAAGATGAATTAACACCCCCTCATTTTGTGAAATTCAGTCTAAATTTTAAGT
Organism: Vicugna pacos; assembly: GCF_048564905.1. Lineage (NCBI taxonomy): Eukaryota > Metazoa > Chordata > Mammalia > Artiodactyla > Camelidae > Vicugna > Vicugna pacos. Next base: position 60,545,881 of record NC_132993.1, on the reverse strand, counting down.
AGAATCAATTTTGGTGACCTTTTCTAGCACTAATTATCCTCCAATGATGTAAAACTCCTGTACCTCTCTGTTTCCTCTACTGGATATGCTTTTTTTCCCTCAGTTTTGTCAAAAAGGGACAAAACACATCAGTAATTGCTATACTTCTACTTTTCTCACCCATGTGGGCATAAAAGAAAGTGCCACATTTGCCACCAAGCACCATGCTAAGGATATTGTAAACAATCAATGAATAATTCTTTATTCATTCATTATTCATTTATTCATTCATGCTGGGCACTGAGGGTATGAAAACAGTATAGTTCCTTACTTCATGGAATCTACAGTGCTGTAGTTACTCTGCATTAACAAGTTATCATTGTAACATGTTCAATAGAGAAACACATGTTTAGCACAAATGTCAGTTATGCTCATTGTGGATGAGTTCAGAAAATAGGAAAGAGATAAAGAAGAAATCAGATATAATCTTAACACTAGGAGATAAAAGCTGATGATATTTGAGAATCGATGCTTGCTTGCACATTTTTCTTCCTATGTGTGCATACAATACGTATATTTATATGTTACATAAATATATCGAAATTACATAAGTATATACAAACATATTTGTATATTATATAAGTATAGATATTATAAAAATTTATTTGCACTACACATACTATTTTATAAATTGCTTATCTCATCAATATTTTAAAATAAATATATATCTACCTAGTCATAATTACGGAGGGGTATTCCACTATATGGATATGCCATAATTTGTTATCAGATTTTCCACTGTTGGTCACCTAGATTGCTTCTGTATTTTTTCACTATTATTAACAATATAATTAGCCATATATACATTTTTATTCATTTATCTATCCTTTTTTAGGACAAATATTTTAATACTATGTTAAGCTTGAAATTTCATCTTCTTCAAGAATTAAAAATTAAGTATATTAAGAAAAATTTTAGACATTAAAAAACCCACAGCTGCTCTACTGTATTAGAAGTCAAGATAATGGTTATCATCGGGGGTCTGGTGAGTGTTTGGATAGGAAGGTGACGTAAAGGGGATTTCAGTTGTACCTGAACTATTCTGTGGTTCGACCTGGTGTTGGTTAAATGAGCATGTTCACTTTGTAAAAATTCAACAGGCTGTATACTTATGATTTGTCACTTTCTGCTTTCTAGCGTTTATGTTATATATCAATGAAATAAGGTAAAAAATTATGTTATGCTTTGCATTCATGTTTACATCCTTAGGTAAATTCTAAGGATCAAATACTACTATTATTTGAAGTTTTTTAAAATTGACATTGCTAAGTATTCTGTGAAAGTTGGCACCAGTTTTGATTCGCACTAGCAATATATAAAATGTGATTTCTTTGCTTTCAAATTGACACTTACTACCATAATTTTTCTAATTTACAATGATTTATTTATAAGTTTAAATTTGAGTATTTTTCTAATTTTTCATTTGGAAAATTTTCAAACTTAAAGACAAGCTGAAAAAAACTAATATTGGACACCCATGAATCCCTTGTTATACTTGCTAGCCTTTACCTTTTTGCAACATTGGTTTTTTTCTCTCTGTCTCTATTTACACACACACTCACATATCTATACGTGTGTGTGTGTGTTATACACATTTATTTTTATATTTCTGAGTTATTTGAAAAGAAGTTTTAATCATGACAGTTTGTTCTCATAATCAAACTATTTCAACATTAAAAAAAGAATATTCTCCTAGATAACTTTAGTACATTTATCACACCTTAAAAAATTAACAATAATTGTGTATTATCAAGTAATATGTAGTCCATATTTATATTTCCACAATTGCACCAATATAGTCTTTTCTAACAGATTTTTTTGGCAGGGGGTAGGCAATTAGATTTATTTAATTATGTTTTTAATAGAGGTACTGGGGATTGAACCTAGATGTGGTGCGTGCTAAATTCTACTGCTTGATCTATAACCTCCCTACCGACTGATTTTTCAAAACGCAAGATTAAATTAAGTTTCATTGCATTTAGCTGTTTTGTCTCTTTAGTCTCTTTAGTCTCTTTTTACCCCAAATAGTCCCCTGCCACCATACCACACCCTGCTTTCTTTCATGACATTAAAATTTTTTAAGTCTAGGTCACTTGCTAACCTGTTTGTTTTCAAGCGTGTACTACCATGCTTAATTTTGCAGGCTCCTATTACAAAATTATTACATGTTTTTAGAAGCACATGTATTAGCAACTGTAACAAATTATCATTTGTGGCTATTGGTTAATCAGTGCAAGACACTGGATTTCCAGTGGGGCACCAGATGTTTTTACCGAGGCAGTGGGGGAAGCAATAAGAGCTTTTAAATCTTACATTATTACTTTGATCATATAAAAAATAACAGTGACATTTCATTCTCTGAAATGCATTGCAAGGGTTTTCCTTCATATTGACATGATATTTTATTCAATGAATTAGTCAGTATAGAAACAGTTTAAAAGAAAGTGCAGTGACAGCCAAGAAGGATATTTTGAAGTTTGAAATGATCCCTATATAAATAGAACGGATCAGCATAACTTTGGGATAAAATTAGCTGACGGTTTGTGGGCTCTCCAGCATGTGCCTGTTTGCTTGGTGCTGCTCTCCTGATAAATCACAACAAAGCTTCCAGAGGGAGAGGAAGGATGGACAGCACGGCTGCCCCTGTCACTAAATCTGCAGCTGCCAAGTTAGTTAAGAGAAATTTCCTTGAGGCTCTAAAGTCAAATGACTTCGGAAAATTGAAGGCCATTTTAATCCAAAGGCAAATAGATGTGGACACAGTTTTTGAAGTTGAAGATGAGAATATGGTTTTGGCATCTTATAAACAAGGTAAAAATTATAGGTGTAATTGTAAAATCGATAGAAGATGGATTTTTGTTTAATGCACAGCATTAGTCACCCAATCTGAACTGGTAACTCTTATTATTTAAGAATGTATTTTAAAAATATTTCTAACTTAATCATTTTTTCTTTTTAAACTAGGCTAAATCATGGACTGATATACATATATATAAATATATTTCTTTTCTTTTCTTTCCTTTTCTTTTCTTTCCTTTCAGTATCCCTGTGCCTGAAATTTGAAATCCTGGATAATTATATTTAGAAATTTAATTTTCTCCTATTTCTAACTTTTCTTCTGCCTATAAGAACATAGAATAAGGGAAACATCCCTAGATTATGGCTAAATAGACTGCTGAGATCTAATCTAGACAGTATGACTGGCTTGGGAACAGGCTGCTCTGTGAACGTGGTCACTTAAAGATATATCATCTCTGTGTCCATATGCATGAAAAAGAGGATTTTTGCTCCTATTTGGCAGTTAATAAATGGTAAGGCTGTACCTTGATGCACCTTGATGATCCTTGTCATTTTAATGAGTTTTCAGTTCAGGCAGAAAAGCTGAAACCAGAAACCTTTTTCCTTGACTACAATGTCAGATCAAAATTAACTTAACTCAGAGTATCTGCCTTATGAAGAATTAAGCATACCAAAAATTAGAACCAATTTTTTTTATCAAGGGATTTTCTGGAACCCATGCTTAATAAATCAGAAATAAATTAGAAGCGAGCAGATTCTGATTTCCCAAATCAGCTAGTTAATGGGGGAATTTGAGTAGCGAGGCCATCTGGTGAGCGGACTGCAAACAAACACCATGTTCAACATCACTTCTGTTTAAACAAAATAGATGATAAGGTCTTGTGTACAGCATTGAGAGAGAGAGAGCGATTCTTCTGTCAGGTTTAAAATACTTTCCATTTGTATATAAATCATCAGTACCATCAGTTTTCAGAGATGAATGCTAATGATATATATTTCTACATTAATTTTATACTCTGTCAATTCTGAAGGAAGGATAGAATAGTTGAGGTCAGTTACTGTGTTTATGATTTTTACTTGAGTGTTTTATTACAGATTGGTGTTGCTATTTTGACTGGAAGATAAAGAAGAGGCCTGTTTTTAAAAAGTAGTTGGTGGAGGCTCTGTTAAAAAGAAAGTATGTATACCATATGATTAGATTACTTCCATCTTACAGACTTGTTCAGTAAAAGACTGTCTGAATGCTAAATATATTTTTAAGATATTTTTTTGAAACTTCTTTTAGTGCCCAGCATAAAATAACTTGGGTCCAAGTCAGCAGATAATTTATTTGACACTGAAGTTGTGAAGACTGACTTTTGTCATCTCTTTAGCATGCCAAATTGTGTAGATCATGTGAAGGTTCTGAGGTTGTGAGAAAGGAAGTTTTAGGGGCAGTTTCTGGAAAAGAAGGGTACTGTTTCTCTTGCTTCTAATGGTGTCTTCATCCCTGAATGAGAAAAAAAATGCATTTTAAAATCTTTCTGTCAATATGAGCCCACTGACTGTGGTCTTTTAGAGCTAAATTTTTATCCTTATTAATGAGTGTTTTCATTGTGTTTGGTTTTGTGGATTGTGGCTTTCAATTACGGAGACAACAAATTACACCCTCTGGGGGAAAAAAAGCACAGTTTCATTCTTATCCATGCCAGGGGGATGAATGCAAGAAATGATAAGATTTGTGATCATAGCTTCAGGTTTTATGCAGGAAATCTTGTGTATGTCCATGCACACACATGCATGTAGAAAGAAATTCACTTACTATCTGTTTGGTATGAATATGGGTATAAGAATCTGTCTCTTCAGACTTAATCCCAGGTTAAAGCCTCATCTTTCTTCAAAGTTTCTTCAGATATTTTCACATGTTTTCCAGCCTAACTATCAAACTTTTTATGTCAGATAGGTATGGAAGTAATATATAGAATCCTACTTGCTAGCCAATTAAAAGAGAAATAAATGGTTTTTATCAATTTCTAAGTCACAGAGGAATTCCCAGGGAACAGTTTAGAGCTGAGCAGGCTACACTGGTTATTTATTTATTTATTTAGTTAGTTAGGAATAGTTCCTTTCTGAATAATTCTAAGGAATGAGTTTCCTTTCTGTGTGGCCTTGAAAGGTATGTGACTGGATTAAACTGTGTAGAATTTACTAATATCAACAGACTTCTTGGATGCTGAATGCTGTTGATTTGCTATGTGTTAGTTTTTGATTTGTTTTAAAGCGCTTTTGAAAAGCTCTACAACAGAAAAGAGCACAAATCATAAGCGTGCAATTTGATTAATTTTTGCAAAATAAACAAACCCATGTAACCAATGTCCAGATGAAGAAGTAAAACATCACCTATTTACTTTTAAAATGTGGAAAGCTTCAGGTTTTAGTTTTTGGATTTAATAAGCAAGACAATGTGTAAAATCTGTAACATGCTATGCTGTCTTTAAATTGCTTGTGTAATTAATAATATATTCTATATTCAACATTTGTTGGAAGATCAGCTGTGGTACAATTAATCCCAAATCATTTTTGTTTCTTTTAGGACATATCATAGCACTTTACATAGAATTTTTTAAAGTGACCACATTTTTTCCCTAATTATGGTATGTTTAAGTGAGCATGAAAGTTAGCTTATACTTTTTTTTCTGTCAGTGAAGAAATCAATTTGGAATCTATGCATTGCAACCGCAGACCCACAGTGTAAATGGTACAGTAATAATCAGAAGTTGACCTGCTAAGCAAATATAAACTCGGATTTTGTGAGGAAGTTAGAACAAAGTGTCTGGAAATTCACTTCTACTCCCCTATCTCATTGAGTAGCTTCTCTCACCTGTGAGACAGAACAGATTTAGAAGCCGGATTCCAGGGCTCGGGTTCAGAGGGCAGGTCTTGCCCCACCCCAGCACCTAATAATGATTCTTAAAGTTAGAGAGATCTCATTCTATTTTTGCAGGTTGTTTTAAACTTCATAATCGGATCTTCAGATAAAATCATGTTTTATCAATTAAAAGCATTTCTCTCACATTCTGTCAAGCAAACATTAGAAACATTCTGGTTGGTATTTGCCATATCTCTTAGAGAACAGCAGAGATAATGGGTCTTAAAAGCGAAAACAGACAAACATAATTATATCTACCAGCCGACCACTTTAAAATGGAAACGATATGACGAGAAGTTAAACATATGAACAAGTTTGTAACTGCCAAGTAGAGTAAGCAGTTGGATAGTAAGGGGATGTCAATGACAGGAGGTTTACTGTGAGCCAAGCACACATTTACAGTGAAAACGGGTCTCTGAGAAAACTCAGAGCTACTCATATTGGTTCTCACTAGACGATCTCCATACTGGAAATGTGACTATCCAAAGAACAGTTTCTAAAGGTTTTTCTATCCACACATTCTGATTCTCTTTCAGATATATGAACCTTGGTTCGTTAATGTTATGGGCAGAATATGACACTTATCTCTTTGGTAAGAAATTCCCTAGTCAGCAAGGTTAATCAGAGTCTTTTATTAATCAGTGTAATGCACATTAAGTACTTTGTTTATGGCCCACAGCCGCAGGTTCTTTGGTTGACAGTCAGATTTTTAATTAACATGAATGATTTCTCTGAAAAACTCTATCTACTTTACTAAGTAGCAACTGCTTTCCAAATATCTTGAAGCTCTTATTTTCACTCTTTTAATGAATAATATTTTTATCACCTAATTCTCCTCTCTGCCAGAAATTCACTCTCCTGCTTCCTTATGGCTAGCCCAGGGTTCTTTTCCTTTCCTAGATGGTCAGACTTCTTTCTTTTAAATTTTACATTTCAAGCTTACTTTTTTTCCCCCTCTCCTGGGAGAACTCTGAGATTTATCCTGAAAATATTAGCTATTAAAAAATACGCAAGATTTGTGCTTCAGTCTGTAATCCTTCAGGACTGTGTAAATACGTGGACACAGCAGAGCAAATGTCTGCTAATCCAGCACGAGCAGCGTGTGTAACCTTTGGCTGTAATAACAGAGGCTTCTCGTGTGTGGGGTTCTTTGGACTCAGATAACATTATAGCTGATAACTGTGGCAGAGCCCAGGCTTAGCTGAAGGTTTACCAGTAATGTGTACATCCCCCCAAACACTGAAGCAGAATCAACCCCCTCTTCCAAAATATGGCCCAAATACTTTGCTTCTTACTGTACTTCCTGAGCCAGGGGGCTTTCTAGCCAGCTACTCAGACATATCTCTGGTTTCAGATTTAAATTAAACACACACACACACACTTAGGATTGGTCTGCATATTTTTGTAGGGACATTTCTTCTAAAATTCCTTTAGAACTTTTACCTACGCTTGGAGGTGGAGATCATGTAGCTTTCAGATCATTGATGGCTATTTAGAGATTTTTGGGGAGACTAGAGTTTGAGTTGACCTATATCAGTCCTAGTTATACAAACATGGGCACTTCCTGTACTTAATCTCTAAAAGATATTTATCCTCATTTGTAAGATGGAGGCTTTGTCAAGACCCTCTCTAAATCCCCTGCATTCTGATAACTACAATATTATGAAGGAGAAATTATATAAACAGATTATATGTCATGGTCTGGGGAAGGTAGAAAGTAACTGTAGATGCTATAAATCCACGTGAGCATGGCCTGCATTTGAGAGTTCTCTGTGGGATTTTTGCCTAGGAGAAAGAATCTGTATTTCCTCCTCTTTTCCTCTCAGTTAAGCTCATCGCTCAAGCAGAGCTCAAGCAGAAGCCATCACTGCACATAGACTGCAGACCTGGATGAGAGCCGAGGAGTTTACGTTAGGGGAGCCAGTGCCTTCCTCACCTCTGGCCCCATCAAGGGCTTAGTTCCTGGGATTTACTTCCCCTATCCTGTCCTTTGGGCAGTCTGAGCACACAGTCAAAGGGCAAACTGGCCTCTGCAGAGGTGAGCAGAGGGTGCCCCTTTGAAAGACAAATGCTAAGAATAAGTCACATTCTGAGTTTGGAAGCCCTGGCACAATTCTCCTGTGGAAAGAAGCAAGAGTGTGAAAAATGAATCTGTCTGAATAGTTAACTGTATTTCTGTTATGCTGTGGCCATTGGTGGTTACCTTTTGGAGGACAGATTCTGATCTGCTGACAGACCAGCATTGACACAAGTGTGTTAATAGGCACCATATCACTGTGGGTTTTGACGGTGGCTTTACCTCCAGTTTGGTCCTCAGTGAAGATAGGTGTGTTGGAAAGGTCACTCCTGCTTGTTCCCACACTTAGTACACAGTGACCTGTGGCTGAAGCCTCATTTTAAGGGCTTGAGTTATTCAGAAACAGCTCTCTGCAACCCCCTACCAAAGTTCTGCAGTGCAGCTTCAAAATAAACTGCAACAGACCCTGATCTGTATCCAACAATCTGCCCTATTCCTATCTCTCCACTCAGCTCACAAGGGGCACCAGCTAAGGGGTCTTGTTACCACCCACTATACACGTTCTCTGAGAAGTATGCTGTAGACGCAATTCCATTCAAGGGAGTCTGCTGAATTCCAGGAGTTGGCTGTCTCTGAGCCCCATTTACCAGTTAATGATTATAAGAGATGCAGATAAAACTGACTGAAAGGCCAAGGATGACTGATTCATGTAATAAACAGGCAAGATGGATTCTCTAGGTGCTACTGGGAATTTAGGAAGAAGAAGAAAAAAAAAAAAACCCAAGCAAATGTATTTCCATATCAGAGATGTGACATATTATAGACGAATTCAGGATCTTCTTTCCTTTCTCTTGATTTGTGAAGCAGGCTTGGCACTAACCCTATTCTGCTTCCACAAAGACAAAGACAGATGGAAACCCGGCATTGCAGATATCCTGAGTCCATTAGCTTGGACTGAGGCAGAGGACTTCTGGCTCTAGCAGGCTGAACAAGTGGCAGTTTTCTCATCTGGAAAATGAAAGGCTTGCACTGGATGATCTTCCCTCCAGCACTAACATTCTGTGTTTCTTTGATTTTACATCAAAATGGTGTTTTCTTAATCAGTCCTCTGCTGCTTCCTTTCTGAGATCATTTTTCTTCCCACTGCAGAAGCAGACATGAGTTTCCAATCAGTTGCTGCACAGAGCTGCCTAATCTTTGCCGCTAATCAGCAGGCAAAACACACTCCGGTTTTTAGATCTGGAACCAGCTTCTTTGCAAGAGAGTAGAAGAGGCTATCTGTACAAATAGCTTGTAGAGGAAATTTAAGTATTAAGATGACTAAGTGATTCATTCCTCATCAAAAGCAGGTTATATACCATATAGCTTAAACACTATGCTTAGCTAAATAGAAATGTATTTATGGACATATACACATATATTGTGTGTGCATATCTATTTATGCACACACACACAGAGGCACAGAGTTGATACTCCCCAGCCCAGACTGTGAAACTATTTTTCTCTTTCCGGGAAAACCCACATTACCAAATACCTTCCCTTTTTGGTGTCTAAAATCTGGAATTAGTATCTTAGAGTTTAATTCTGTTATATTGATACAGATTTCTACATAAATTCAGATAATCCTAAGAGGGTCACACTTTAAATAATTCTCAGTCTATTGGACTTTAATGTAAATTAACTTTGGATTTCTTTTTAAGGAGCAACTTTGGGTAAGGTGATAGTTGGGAGTAAGAGAAGGCAAAATGGCCCTAGAATTCTGAATGAGATGAAAAAGATTAAAATGTGTGTGTGTGTGTGTGTGTCTGTCTGTCTAGGTTGGAGTTCGGGCTGCAAAAAACCAAACTTCACGTTGGGAGCTTTCTTTTTCTCAAGGTTAATCAACATTGTACATGACTCTATAAATGGCTTCTTTAAACTAAATTGATTCCCCCTCTGGACAGGGGCATAACAGTTAATTTTAATTTTATTTGTTTTTATAAATAGTAGTACATGCACAAGGTACTATAAAAGCTCAATGGGAACATTCAAGGACAAGTAAATTTATGTCCTTGTCCCCCAGCCTTCGTTCTTAGAGGCAACCAGTGCAACCAGTTTCTTGTTTTAGATGTTTACAGATATTTTCTCCTATGCTAGCTAGTGTGCACACTTCATCTCCCTGCTTCTTTCACTCAATAATGTATCTTGAGATTTTTCCATGTTGCTATACACAGAATTGCCCCCTTCTTTATAGTGACTGTATTGTGCTTTGTTTAAACAGTCTCTATTGTTGAAAATTGAGGTTGTTTCCAATCACTAGGCATTAAGAAGAATGCTGTAGTGCAGTGTATGCTGTTGTCCGTGGGCAGGTTGCCAGGATTCATAACTCCCTGGAACTTCATACTCTTCACAGAGTTCAGTGCAAGAGGCGTTCCTGGGAGTGGAGTATTACAGTGGCCCTTATATGACTTTTCACACATGAGTGATTATACATGTAGGAGGAACACCCAGAACTACATGGGTAGTGTTTTTCACTTAAACAAGAGAATTTTAATACCTGATCACCAGGCCCATCTTTAATGTGGCCATCATCTTCTGAGAGCCCTCCAGATGCTCATTTTTGGTCCCCAGTAGTTGTCACAGTATTTTAGACTTATTCTGACTTCATCTAATCAGTGAAGAACGCAACTTGTACTTTCCTCTTGTTCTGAGCACTATACATTTATTTATGTAGCTTAAAATTGTACCAGCTTTTGGGTAGCTTCATCCCACTGTTGGCTCATTTTGAGATTACTATCAACTCAAATCCCTAGGTTTTTTCCTCAAATAAATTACCATTCAACCATAATCTGCTTACCTACTTCTTGTACAGTGGAATTCTTACAACCTAAAAGCAAACTTCAGATTTATCTGTGTTTAAATTTATTTTGTTGTTTCAGTTCTCGAATCTCTTTTAAGCTGCTGAGCTATGTCTCCATCTTCATCTTGCTGTTAAATATTTCGTCTTTATATACCTTTTTTCTAGTCCCCACTCTTAGTAGGCTTAATGCCTAGGCTCTGGATATTGACATTGAAAAAAAGTCTTATAAAGTTATTTTTTGTAGCTTGTCAAATGTAGAAATTGTTGAATACTTGAGAA